>NC_064633.1:442688533-443329283 GCF_023864275.1 Schistocerca cancellata
AAAAATCAGAAGATTCCAGTGAGGTATCCTAGGCTAAGGGTCGACATATGAAACGTCCCCTTAGAACAATTTATACACGACTGTGCTTAACCTGACACACAATGTTTTTAGCGCAACGCAATCTGACTATCAAAGATCCCTGCAAAGGAATGGCCCTGAGTAACATTAAACTATACCTTTCAGAAATCACTTGCCTCACAAAAATCTTCATTACTCGAACTACTGCAATACAGCGAGCGCCACTACTGCCAGCTAAATAAAAGATTCAAACTACTGAAGGCACTAACTACTGATAGGGATAGTTAGCAAATGAAAGATATTAATAGAGAACAAACAATGTATTTACCTTAATATTCATAATTGACATCCAGTATTACAAATTATCAAAACTCCGCCATCTCTCTCCCCACATCCACCACTGCTGGCGGCTCACCTCCAACTGCGCAACGCTACGCGCTGTTCACATCCAGCTATAGCAGTTCATGACAACAATGGCAGGCAACAATGCAAACTAGCCACATACTGCACACAGCACAGCCAGTGATTTTCATACAGAGCGCTACGTAACGTTGCCAATAAGAAAACATAAACAGCAAACTTACATAAAGAAAACATAAACAGCCTACTTACATAGAGAAAACATAAACAGCCTACTTACAGTGTCTGCCAAACAAAAATGTGCGAAATTTTGTAAAAGCCCAAACAACAGCCAAAGCTTCAAGTTCCGTAATCGAATAATTCTTTTCTGATTTAGAGAGAACACGACTTCCAAATGCAATAGTCTTTTGTACTACAACGCCGTTTTCTTCTATCTCTTGAAATAAATGTGCACCTAGGCCTTTGTATGATGAGTCCGTTGCCAAACAAAAATCTTTAGATAAATCCCGATGTGAAAGAAGTGGAGCAGCAACTAAAGCATCACGAAGTTGTTCAAATTCTGACTGAGCTTCCTCATCCCAACACCAATTAGATTTCTTTCCAGATAGTTCACATAAACGAGGTGTGGCCAAATCGTCCAATCTAACAAAGCGTCTAAGAAAATTACAGACACCAAGGAAACTACGAACATCACGTTTTGTGGTAGGAACAGCATAATTACGAATAGCGTCAAGTTTTTCTGGATCAGGAAGAATACCTTCTGTAGAAATAATGTGACCGAGAAATTTCACCTGTGAACGACCAAATTCAGATTTCTCCAAGTTCACAGTAATGCCAACTCTTGCAAAGATACGTAACAATGAATCCAAAATTTTGTTGTGCTCACTCCAAGAATGTTTAGCAATAAGAATGTCGTCAACATATGAAGTAATATTGTCACGAAGATAAACAGGTAAAATTTCGTTTAAACTACGAATGAATGCTGCTGAAGATACAGTAAGTCCAAACGGTAATTTCCGAAACTGGTAACAGTTACCAAAGGCTAAAAAGGCAGTATATTTTCTACAATCAGGGTGGAGTTCTATTTGCCAAAAACTTGCGCGCATATCAATCGTGGATAAAACTTTAATTCCATGAAAATGTTGAAGAAGCTCATCTAAATTTTGTGGGCGGTCAGTTTCAGGAATGATGATATTATTTATCTGTCTGGAATCCAGAACCAAACGAATTGACCCATCCTTTTTAAGAACAACGTGTAATGGGCTAGTATAAGGACTGACTGCAGGCTCAATAATGCCCTGATCTAACATGTACTGAAGTTCATTCTTAACCTTGTCTCTGTAAGCCAAAGGAATAGCGTACGTTTTCCCGCGAAATGGTGTGTGTTCTTTTACTTTAAATAAATATTGTAAGCCTTGTATAGTTCCCGTGTGATGACTAAACACTGTAGCATGTGAAGTCAAAATTTGGTGCAACTCTTCTCTTGCAACGTCATCTGGCACTTCAGCTTTCTTAACCTTTTCATTAATTAGTTCTTCGCTATTAATTATATCATCCATCGCGTCTCTGTATCTATTGTCATTGTCATGAATAAACACATTGTCGTCATAATGCTCAACGAGAACATCAGAAGTAAGAAACCTTAAACATTTTGTATCTGACTCAGATCTTGTTAAACACTCGAAAAATTTCAAACATTTCGGCATTCCGGCAACAGTCAAATTCTCACTTCCTTCTTTAAAGTTCAAAATTGCCTTATGTGCGTTAAGAAACTCCATACCTAATATAATTTGTGTACTGAGTAATGGAACAATAATAAAATTAGCAGAAAATTCGTATCCTTGACCATTGAAAATTAGGTTGGTCTGTTGTTTAACTTCTACACTTTTTCCAGCAATCGCTCCTTGAATTGTTGTTTTAGAAACAGGTAACACAGGACAGGCAATAGTTCTTTCACATATACGAAAAACTGATTCACTAATGACATTCATTGGGCTCCCAGAATCTAAAACCGCAGTGAACTTATTCTTACCCACACATACTTCAATAACAGGATGTAAAAATGCGTCTACATTATTTTCCTTTTCGTCTAACAAAATGTCTCTCATGTCTTCCAGGCGTACGTAGTGTAAAGCCGTAGTGTCATTACTTTCTGAACCGTCTATATTGCTGCCAGAAGCCGAAGCTGCTAGTCATTGTCGATTGTTTGCGTCACGTCTTTGATTATTCGCGTCATTTCGCGGATCAATTTCTACTATTTGCTCTTGTCTCTCTGAAGTTCTGTCACGTGGAGGATGCCAATTAGGTCCCTCCTGTCTGTTAGATGCAAATTCTTGGTTGTGTCTGTTATTAAAATTTCTATTTTCCTGTCTGTCTGCATAACTACTTCTTGTATAATTTCGACTGTCACTTCTGAAATTATTGTTGTATCTACTACCCTGATTATTTCTGTATTAAGAATTTCTATTACTGTATGAATAATTTCTGTCCTGATGATACCGATTACTGTTTCCGTATCATTGATCATCCCGGTACAAATTACCGCTATTATAATTGTCTGTGTAATTTCTATTAGAACGTCTGTTATTGTCATAAGGCTGGTATCTATTGTCCTGTCTGTTACGTCTGTCATTCTCAAAATTACTCATATAACGCCCGTTCCGATCACTATCCCTTTTCTCTGAAAATCTATCATAATTACTGTTACTGAAAAAATTACAGGTAGTCCCGTCGTCATTGTCATACTCGAGTTCTTGTAGCAAAGCCTTAAAAGTCTCGATGTCGTCTTTACATCTTCCAGCTAAAGCAATTTGTCTTATGGATTGTGGCAGCTTAGTTAAACAAATGCGAATTAATTCAGTCGGGCTATAAGGGTTGGAAAGGAACTGATTCTTTCGAATCATGTCTTCAAAATATTCTGCCGGCGTGCGGAACTCAGACTGTTTGAAATTACGCTGCATAATCAGACTATGTTTGACTCTATCTTGCGTGTTTTCGGACCAATATGCCGATAGAAATGCATGATAAAAATCATTCAGATTATTACAATCTCTAATGAGTGCGTGCATCCGCGTCGCCGGTTCGTTTTCTAAATATCCACACATAAATTCCAGTTTGTGACTTAGTGGCCAATTTGGTGGGAGTGCGTACATAAATTGATCTAACCATGAACATGGATGTATGTCATTCTTAGAATTGCGGAAGATCTTAAATTTCCGAACAGTCAAAAAGTGTTTATAGTCAAAGTTTTCGCCTCGTGGCGACAAAGACCTACCGCGTCTGTCCCAGTACGAATGTCGATTATTGTCAAGTTCGCGAGCCTGGCGCTCTCTTGTTGCATCTCGTAAATGAAATAAATTACTTTCTTCAAAACCCGCTGCTATCGGTGATTCCAAATTTCTTCTACCGTCCTTTCCTACGATTTTGCTTTCAATTTGTTTGACTTGCTTTTCTAATGCCTCCACTTCCCTTTTAACGCGTTCATTAAATTTTCCCTGATTTTCAACATGTTTATTTATGTTCTGGTATTCTTCGGTGCTGCATCATCTGAATCTCTGTCCCCATTTAGACTAAGATTTGTCAATTTGTCTGAAATCTCCTCAACTTTTTCCGATAAATCACCTATTTGTTCTTTCTGTTTATTTACGTCTTCTGTAAGTGTCGCGACTCGCATTTCACTGTTACCACTTTTAGTAGTTAACTGTTCATACTGTTGTGTTAGATCATTTAATCTGTCACTTGGTACGGATTCCCCGATTCTCTCAAATATTTCTTCCTTATCTTTTGCACGTTGTAAATTTAATTCTGAAAATTTTTGTACTATCACGCGATCTCTTTCTTCCTGTTCTCTATCCTGTTCCCTTTGTCTAATCTCTACTGCAACTAATCTATTATTGTGAGCATTCAAAACCGGTTGTACTTCTTCTCTGATTTCTTTCTTTAATTCATCTTTCATATTTTTGAAACATGTCCCTATTCGTGAATCTAACCGTGTTTCCAAAGTTCCCATCTCTGTTTTTAATTCAGATGCTAACTGTGATCCAAGTGAGTCTAACCGTGTTTCCATTGTTCCCATCTGTGTTTTTAATTCAGATCTAAACTGTGTTTCCATTGTTCCCATATCTGTTTTAATTGTTCCTATTTGTGATTCTAACCGAGATCCCAAATTTAATATTGCACTCATCAACTGCTCCGTGTTAAGTTGTTCGAAATTCTTTTCGCCCCTAACATTTCCCACAAAACTAACTTCCTTCTGCATAGCCATAAAGCTATCTGTGTTCGATACTGTTTCAGAATCTTCTATCGTTAATCTCGTATTCTGTGAATTTTCTGATTGAGAAAAATTTTGAAATGGTTCCGGACTATTTTCCCGACTTATTAAATTGTTTTCCACTTCATTATTCATCATACTGTTCTCCTGTGTTGGCGAGTTCGCCATGTCAACAATTTCGTCATTCTGACTATCCATCATTTTTGCCTTTTTCATCGATCTCGTAATCATTTACAAAACATACAAAACTCGTCACTATATGAAAATTACATACAATGACACTTTATCACCAACAATATCAATCACACGAAATGCTTCCTTCAAACACGATTAACGAACAATAGAAGAATGACAATCACCAAATCTACACATGCAAAATAGACTACAATTACTGAACTACAGATTACTACAACAATACTACGGTCTACTATTTTTGCAATCAGAAGAATTCCAAGGGACGATCCGAAGCAGCGGTCGCCACGTGCATGGGGGCTTCATTAAAAAAATATGAATGCAAACATTTTTTAGTAGCTGTAAGTCCGAATACGCAAGTCTCGTAAACGGTTGGCCCTGACTAGTATTATTACGCAATCTGACTGCATAGAATAACAACAAACAATGAAAGAAAATTTTCGTTAACACAGTTAATTAATTAAGTCCCCAGCAACTATAAAATCTACGAAACCAACAAAGCACAAGTGTAGCTGTTCTGTATGTGGTAGTATGACTCAACGCACATCTGGCACGGTTCTTCTTCAACAAGACAAGAATTTTTAAATACCAATTATACTGACGTGATAAAAAAATTAGAAATACTATAATTGCGCAAGAAAACCAAAATTACACTCTAATACAAGAACACAAGCCAGATGCTTTGTTGACTGAACCTGTAATGACACATTATTCAGGACACTGAAAGAATAAAAGAACATAGTGTTGTATTACCTTCATATATATTGACGAAAAGCACTCAGATCATTACAATACCTCCATTGGAATAACATCTGCTATCTCTCCCATCAAATAACTGCATAAACATGGAACAACACTCTCCACTACCACATCTCACTCCAACTTCACGACAAGCAGTGCCCACCACAACTTCTCGGCAAGAACTCCCCACTACATCTCAATAATCACTGCCAGTGGAGGCGGCGGAACAATACTCTCTGGCGCGATCTCTGGCGCTGTGGCTCAGTGTAGCCACCTTTCACTATCTAGGCATTATAAACTTCAATAAGCGATCTTGTTCGTGTCCTGGGATTATTCTTTGACATTGTCTGTGGGGAGATCTGTTGATCTAAAACATGTGTTGATAAAAATCCCATGTGAAGATCGCGTATTTTCTTTATTGAATACCATCTTCACATCAATCTAAAACGGGGGCATCCAACCTTTTAGCTTACCCGGGCAACACTGTAAGAAGACTAGTATTTTTAGGTCGCACGTATTATACCTATCAGTAACTCATTTCTTCGGGTGCAATAATACTTGTTTTGGATCGTATGCAGCCCACTGCTTGCTTACACCTGATTTAAAATGTTGTCCATTGTATGACAATCATTACACATCGTCATATTCTTAGAGCTAAATCGCCTTAAAATGAAAAATTGTTGTTAGTTATGTAACATATTAACACTGTCAGTTTACGTAACCAACAACGATTTTACATTTTGGAACGACTTATATCTCAGAATACGACGATGTGTAATGATTATCACACACTGAGCAACATTTTAGACTGATCTGAAGATGGCTCGTCAGTGAGCCAAATTTGCGATGTTGAAGAACGAGTTTTATCCACACACGCTTTCCTTGGATGCTCCTGCAGCATAGTATCACATTAACTCTTTCTATATCTGATCTATAAGGACGAGCATTCTCTGATAATACTGTGGCTGATGTATCTTTTGATTTTGGCAGGAAAATCGTCTATGATTCCATGGCGGTGGGCGCGGGGTAGGGGGGGGGGGGGGGGGATGGCTGTCCTGTCAACTACAAAAGAATTCTACACACGGCAGTGGAGGTCGAGAAATTCGCATGCGATACCGTCGGAGAATTGTCTGAGCTTCTGGTTTAGACTTTCCACTCTGCTCTAAACCAGAGGACCGCGATATATCCCGAGTACGATCTACAGATAGTCTAGCCTGGACCGCACGTCCGATGCTATTTACCTTCACCAAATCAGCCATCCGCCGAAAGGGACCGGCTGGCGCTATTCGTGCCGATATGTGCCATTATTTTGCAGCCGGTTGCTCCCAGTGCGCTCGATAGCCGCCGGCAGAGCCTCCTCCACAAGTTGGACGAGATCCGCTGGCAAACATTCCGAGATCACACTGGCATTCCGTCACGCCCTGCCCACTGTTTCCCTGAGGCACTCCATTATCCGCCTAACTATGGAGCTTCCAGTGATTAGCATACCCGCCCAACAAGAGAGACATCCAGTGTGTGCTCAGAAATATTATCAGACCTGAGTAGCACCTCGTAACTATTAAACGTTAACTGTTAAAACTTAACCAAATGCGGCGCTGCTGGGATTGTTATACATGGTGAGTCACCTAACCAACCTCCCAAACAACAACAGAAGCTGAATAACGAACTCCGCAGACCGAAAGTGAAGAGAGGGGCTAGTGCAATTGGTCAATAACAACCTCTGAGACATGCACGGAAGTATGATTTTCAACACATATTTATGTTTATTTGTATGAAAAACTGTTATTATCTTTAGCACAACTGAAAATGGAAAAAAATACTTAATCAATGCAGTTTCTTACATTCTAAAATGTTAGTTACATCCAGAGTAATTTATAACGTTAACCTGACGCTTGAGTAACTCCTCAGCAGTTCAATCGTGTGTATCGGAGAGAACCGAATTAATTAGGGATACAAGAAGAACAGTGATGTAACGTAGGTACAGAAGAGACATGAACATCTCGTTACGTCCACATGCTAACATTTGTAAGAGGTATGCGATGTATGCGCTGCCTGCAGCAGGCAAGACTTAGGAGAGTCTCTGACCAGAGAGCAGTATGTAGTTAGTAGTCGACAGTAGTCTGCGTGAGTTGGCAGTCGTCGGCGCGTGTCTGCGCGTGTCGGCAGTCTGCTCTGGTCGGGACTTTGGAGGATGAATATTATTGTAGAAGGTAAAGAAGCAGCCTTGCGCATATCTAGTAATGTATGTTAACTGTCATCCAATTTCTTTCAAAAAATGCCCCAATAATAATTTTTATAATATAAAGTAATTTTTTTTTAAAAAAAGGCATTCATTTCAATTTAAAGATTTTATTCAATGGATTATCTTTCCTTTCATGAATCACAAAGCATAGGCCAGTATTGCACGGAGCAGAGCCGAAATGTTTTTAGGTAAGAGCAGATATATTCGCAGTTTTTATTGAGGTAAGAATTTTTGCTTTTTTATTCAGAGTACAGGGCCGTGGCGCAGCGTTGCTGTCGTCATAAAATTTACGTTTACTGAATTTTTTTATTATTTCCGGGTTTAGGAATTGAATTTTGTGGTTACATTAAATGTGAATGCATTTCTGCACGGAGACTATAAATGGGAACCAATTTTGTTCAGAGGTTACAATATTTTAAAATTCATTTAATTAATATTTCCGTGGGGAGGTTACACTTGGTTCGTGGTTCATTGTAATATTTTTGTGGGGTGGTTACACTTGGCGACATCCGGCCAGGATCGTATTTCTATGGGAATCTTCTGATAAGTAGTCATATATCTGATCTTATTTACTTAAACGTAGTTTGCATCTGGCGCAACGCATTTACTAATTTGTCACTCTTTCTTTCACAGATCATCGGCAATTTGTTGCTCTTTGTTGTATTGTGTTTGTTGCATTTTTGCATTGTCCTTGTTTCATTTGTGCTTAATTTTGATTTGTGAAAAATGCCGTGAAAAACTGTTAACAGTACATCGCGATGTACAATGAGTGAAATAGCCGACTCGAATAGTTTGACCGATAGTACTTGCGACACTCAGTGTAATGATGATAATCCCCTAATTGTAGACAATCAGTGCGTACCGACCACTAGTAATGATTTTGATCCTAATGATGAATAAATAAATTCAATTGTGTCCTCTGTTAATCTAACGACAATTGATGACGCGGCACGTTCTGTTACAATGAACGCTACCCAGTTTAACACACCCGATTTGCAAAATTTACGTAATGAACACATAAATTTTTCTAACGAAAATGAACAATGTACTCAAAGTACGTCAAATTTATTTGATTCCGAATTAGCGACCAATAGTGCACATCCGATGGGCAAACCTTTTTGTGAATTCCAGAATGACTAAATGGTTACAGAAAACGTGACAAATGCAGATACACCAACACACAAGATAGAAAATAGAGTCGCTAATTTTGGCTTGGATCAAATTATGGCAGTATTGCTACAGTTTAATGAAAAACAAGACAACAATCACAAACAACTTAGTGAAAATCTCAAACAACAAATTGATGAAATTAATGAAAAACAAGACAACAATCACAAACAACTTAATGAAAAACAAGACAACCTTAATGAAAATTTCAAACAACTTAGTGAACAGAATAAACAGCTTAGTGAACAGATTACAGCCGTTGCCGCGCAATGTCATGATACTAAAGAACAATTACGTTAGGAAATTAAGGCTTGTGCAAGGAAAAGTAGTGAAGAAATTAGATCTGTTGCTCAAGAATTAAGGAATACGCAAACAGCTACAACAGAATCACTTAGAGACGAAATTAGTGCAGTCGGTAAACAATGCTCTGAAAACGCAACACGCGACAAGTTTTAATTAATGTCAGCAAAACTTTCGCACACACTGGATGCAAAAGTAGACGCGAAATTTGACCAACAGAACAAATTGACGAACGCTTTAATCACCACCTACAAAACAGTGAAACGCGTTACCGTAAATTCTTACAGGAACAAAATAAAGTAAAACGACAAGTCATGGAAACAATTACTACACAGAGACAGGAAGATAAACGTAAATTGTTTACGAAAGCAAAAACATACGTAGACAACAATATTGCTACAGTATCAGACGAAATTAATACTATCAAACAGTTGAACACCGAATTGCGTGATGAAATTTCCGATCTTAAATCAAAAACAGATACACACACAGTAGACTTTCAGACAGTGACCGACAGACTCGAACAATTGGAACTAATACAGGATCCCGATGCCATCAAACCAGACATTAAAAAATTGAACGAAATCACACGTAAAATACAAAAACAAATTAATGCTTGTGACACTAAAAACGATGATCAGGTAAAAATACTGACTGAAAAATATGATGAATTGGCCAGTCGTATTGACGTTATTGAAAGTAATAATGACAGCAAATCAGACGATACTTCACCGATTTCGTTTAATCAAACACCTGAATTCGAAAATTTACAGCAGACGATCAGTGAGATAGATTCGTCCAATAATACATCATCATCATCATCATCATCATCATTTAAGACTGATTATGCCTTTCAGCGTTCAGTCTGGAGCATAGCCCCCCTTATACAGTTCCTCCGTGATCCCCTATTCAGTGCTAACATTGGTGCCTCTTCTGATGTTAAACCTATTACTTCAAAATCATTCTTAACCGAATCCAGGTACCTTCTCCTCGGTCTGCCCGACTCCTACCCTCTACTGCTGAATCCATGAGTCTCTTGGGTAACCTTGCTTCTCCCATGCGTGTAACATGACCCCACCATCTAAGCCTGTTCGCCCTGACTGCTACATCTATAGAGTTCATTCCCAGTTTTTCTTTGATTTCCTCATTGTGGACACCCTCCTGCCATGGTTCCCATCTACTAGTACCTGCAATCATCCTAGCTACTTTCATATCCGTAACCAGAACCTTGTTGATAAGGTAACCTGAATCCACCCAGCTTTCGCTCCCATACAACAAAGTTGGTCGAAGGATTGAACGGTGCACAGATAACTTGGTCGTGGTACTGACTTCCTTCTTGCAGAAGAGAGTAGATCGTAGCTGAGCGCTCACTGCATTAGCTTTGCTACACCTCGCTTCCAGTTCTTTCACTATGTTGCCATCCTGTGAGAATATGCATCCTAAGTACTTGAAACCGTCCACCTGTTCTAACTTTGTTCCTCCTATTTGGCACTCAATCCGTTTATATTTCTTTCCCACTGACATTACTTTCGTTTTGGAGATGCTAATCTTCATACCATAGTCCTTACATTTCTGATCTAGCTCTGAAATATTACTTTGCAAACTTTCAATCGAATCTGCCATCACAACTAAGTCATCCGCATATGCAAGACTGCTTATTTTGAGTTCACATATCTTAATCTCACCCAGCCAGCCTATTGTTTTCAACATATGATCCATAAATAATATGAACAACAGTGGAGACAGGTTGCAGCCTTGTCTTACCCTTGAAACTACTCTGAACCATGAACTCAATTTATCGTCAACTCTAACTGCTGCCTGACTATCCATGTAAAGACCCTTAATTGCTTGCAAAAGTTTGCCTCCTATTCCATAATCTTGTAGAACAGACAATAACTTCCTCCTAGGAACCCGGTCATATGCCTTTTCTAGATCTATAAAGCATAGATACAATTCCCTGTTCCACTCATAACACTTCTCCATTATTTGCCGTAAGCTAAAGATCTGGCCCTGACAACCTCTAAGAGGCCTAAACCCACACTGATTTTCATCCAATTGGTCCTCAACTAATACTCGCACTTTCCTTTCAACAATACCTGAGAAGATTTTACCCACAACGCTGAATAAAGAGATACCTCTGTAGTTGTTACAATCTTTTCTGTTTCCATGTTTAAAGGTTGGTGTGATTACTGCTTTTGTCCAGTCTGATGGAACCTGTCCCAACTCCCAGGCCATTTCAGTTATCCTGTGTAGCCATTTAAGACCTGACATTCCACTGTATTTGATGAGTTCCGACTTAATTTCATCCACCCCATCCACTTTATTGCACTACAATCTATTGACCATTTTTTCCACTTCCTCAAATGTGATCCTATTTCCATCATCATTCCTATCCCATTCTACCTCGAAATCTGAAACATTACTGATCGCATTTTCACCTACATAGAGCAACTCTTCAAAATATTCCCTCCATCTGCCCAAGGCATCCACAGGATTCACCAGCAGTTTTCCTGACCTGTCCAAAATACTTGTCATTTCCTTCTTACCTCCCTTTCGAAGACTGCTAATTACACTCCAGAATGGTTTTCCAGCAGCTTGACACATAGTCTCCAACCTGTTTCCAAAGTCTTCCCACGATTTCTTCTTGGATGCTGCAATTATCTGTTTGGCTTTGTTTCTTTCTTCAACATAACTTTCTCTGTCTACCTGGGTTCTGGTATGTAGCCATTTTTGACACGCCTTCTTTTTCCTTTTACAGGCTGCCTTGACTGTGTCATTCCACCAAGCTGTTTGGTTCATCCTACTTTTACACACTACTTTCCAAGACATTCTTTAGCCACTTCTAGTACTGTGTCCCTGTACCTTGTCCATTCCTTTTCCAATGACTGTAATTGACTACATTCAACTAACTGGTACCTTTCTGAGATCGCTGTTATGTACTTGTGCCTGATTTCCTTATCCTGAAGTTTCTCCACTCTTATCCTCCTACATATGGACCTGACCTCCTGCACTTTCGGCCTCATAATCCCAATTTCACTGCAGATTAAATAATGATCAGTGTCATCAAAGAATCCCCTGAATACACGTGTGTCCCTCACAGCCTTCCTGAATTCCTGATCTGTTATTATATAGTCAATGACAGATCTGGTTCCCCTGCCTTCCCAAGTATACCGGTGAATGTTCTTATGTTTAAAAAAGGAGTTTGTGATTACTAAGCCCATACTGGCACAGAAATCCAAGAGTTGTTTCCCGTTCCTGTTGGCCTCCATATCCTCTCCAAATTTACCCATAACCTTTTCATACCCTTCTGTTCGATTTCCAATCCTGGCGTTAAAATCACCCATGAGCAGAACACTGTCCTTGTCCTTTACTCTAACAACTACATCACTGAGTGCCTCATAAAAACTATCCATCTTATCTTGATCTGTCCCTTCACAATGCAAATATACTGACACAATCCTAATTTTCTTACTAGACACTGTCTAATCTATCCACATCAGTCGTTCGTTTACATACCTTATTGCAACTACGCTGGGTTCCATTTCTTTCCTGATGTAAAGCCCTACACCCCATTGTGCTATTCCTGCTTTGACTCCTGACAGGTAGACCTTGTATTCTCCCACTTCCTCTTCTTTCTCACCCCTTACCCGAATGTCACTAACAACTAAAACGTCCAGCCACATCTTACTTGCAGCCTCTGCCAGCTCTACCTTCTTCCCAGAGTAGCCCGCATTGATATTAATAGCTCCCCATCTCATTACCATTTGTTTGCCAAGTCGTATCTTAGGAGTCCCTGGTTTGTCAGTTAGAGGTGGGACTTCGTTACCTCCAAAGGTCCGAGACATTTTGCTCTGATTGTTGCCAGCATCATATTTAAAGTACCAGGGAAGCAGGTTGCTAGCCTTACTTGCCCCGAGTCCCATTGGGTTTTACCCCTAACGGCTGAGGGACTAACCGGTGGATTTGGTAGTCTTTGCCGTACGAGCACAAAGGTGACCACGCCTCAGAATATGTCCGAGATGCCCAGCCTTATTCCAAAGTAACTGGTATCCCGACTGTCGGGACCACTTACTTGGCCACTCATACATTGCCCGTGGTTCATGAACTAGGACATGACTACAGGAACCCACACCATGAACCATAATACATTACGTAGAAAATTGTCAACTTTACAGCAGGAAGTGACAGAGATGAAAAATGTTTCAGTCAATAACTCGTCACAGCATACGGCACATTCCGAACATTTGTCACACTCACACAGCCAGTATAATTTAGGTAATTTACAGAGACCACGCGAATTAGAATCCGAAGTGACACAGACAAACAGATTCTCATGCAATCCTGAACCTATTCAGACATTCAGAGACGATAACATTGATTATAAGCAATTTTTATCCGTAAAAAAATTTAAGGCACCTAATAATGACAAAACACAGAGTCACGCTTTGGACTGGATACGACAATTTGCTTTTGTATTTTCATCAGCTTGGCACGTAACGCAGAAACTAGAATTGGATTGGATATAACAACTTGCTTTTGAATTTTCACCGGCATTGCCTGTAACGCAGAAACTGAAATTTATTTGCAGCGCGTAATTGCCCTCGGGGATTCATTACGCTTCGATGAATATGTGCCGTAGTGTGCACAGGGCCCCGAGTCGTAGTAGTGCTATTTCATCTTTAGTTTTCTGCACTGCTGCCTTCTCTTCTACTATCCTTTATATCTGTCAAAACAGCTCTTCAACTACCGATCTATCTATGATTAAGAATGTGTAAAGAAAACCTGATATAACAAATTTTACCGAAAGTGACAGCTCTCTTTAGACACTCCCGAAATGACAACTACCGCCGTAATTTTAATAACAGATAAAATTGTAATCATCAGTATGTACAACATTTTCAGCAATCGTCAAAATTATCATCAACCGCATTTTTGTAACAATAGAGGTTTTTCTCAACAACAGCATCAAGGCCCACCGGTTAGCATACCTAACCAACAATGTAGTCTACAAGGTCAACCAAGCTTTAATGTTTCGCCGCCTACACGTATAGAGTCAGCTCCGCCAAATAGTAACGCACAGCAACAAAGAAATAACTACGTACAGAAAACATACCATTTCAATTCATATCGCAATGCACCGTATAGGAATGACTATTGTGACAGACGTAAAAGTAATGAGCACAATTTTCAGCGTACGTTTAATAACAGTCGGTCTTACCAGCAACAAAATCATCCGCAACAACAGATTATCATAAATGAACCAGACAGTAGATATCATCCCGAACGTAATACGTCAGGAAGAAATAACAGAACAGTTCAAATAGTGGAAATGCCACAGCATCCTCGCGACAATAATAGCACGTCAGATAGAATTTGACTAGACACAGTACAGGTTGCATCTTCCAGTAACGCAAGCAATGCTTTTGACACGCAGAATCTTGTTCACGAAAATGTTATTACTTTTGACGACATCCGATACACACTTTTGCATTAAAAGACAGAATCACAACGTACGTAGACGACATTCTTATTGCAGAAGCTAACTGGTCTGAACACAATCTGATTCTTGAACAACTGTTGTAAACATTTCGTGCACAAGGACTCACAGTTAATCTCAGTAAATCGCACTTTGGCAAAACTTCTATAAAATTTCTTGGACATGTAATCTCAGCAGAAGGCATTGCGCCTGACCCGGAAAAACTTCAAGCTTTACGTGATATTACTGTTCCTACGACGAAGAAACAACTACGCAGTTTTTTGGGTTTAATTAACTTTTTTCGTAAATTTATTCATTACTCTGCTTTAGACACCCCTAGATTATGTCAATTGACAGACAAAAACACTATTTGGTCCTGGGATAAGCAAGAACATTCTGAATTTATGAACCTGAAAGAAGATCTGTTGAATGCACCACTTTTGTCACACCCAGATCTTACTAGAAATTTTTCCATTGCTACCGACAGTTCTAACACCGCTTTAGGCGTAGACATTTTTCAGGAAATTGAAGAAGATGGTTGTACAGTAATTAAAAACATCGCCTTTGCGAGTCGCATTCTGTCATCTGCTGAACGCAATTATTCTGTTACAGGACTTGAAACATTATGTGTTGTATGGGCATTTATGAGATTTCGGCATTTTCTTTATGGAAGACATACGACCGTTTATACAGACCATAGAGCGATACAGTTTTTACTTTCCTCTAAATTTACACACGACAGATTAAGTAGATGGAAACTTTATTTAGAAGAATTTAATTTTACAATTGTTCACATTCCCGATACACAAAATATTGTTGCAGACGCACTATCCCGTTCTCTCAGCAACAATCAGCAAGACATCGCAACCAACTTCTGCAAAGCAAATTTCAGCGTCATGTACATTCAACAAGTTGCATTTGATAATTTCATTTCGTCATTACAAGACATAGCACAAGAGCAGAGTAAAGACAACGTATGGAAAGAAATTAAACACCTTTGGCAAGATAGGAATAATGTTACCATTAGAAACCATTACACTGTACGCAATAACATTCTGTTTCGCAGCTCTCACCCTGACAGCAACAATTGGTTATTATGTATTCCTGACGAGCTTGTTAACAAATTAATTTGGTATACTCATTTAAGTTACGCACATTACGAAGCCAGAAAATGTTTTCTTATACTGAGGCAGAACTGTTATCTTACCAACGTGGAGAAACGTATTCGACGAGTTTTAGCGTCATGTAAAATCTGCCAGAAAGCTAAGTCAGATACGACTTCACATATTCCTCCATTACATCCCATTGTACCTGTTAAATTGAGACACATGGCCGCTGTAGACATTTTTGGTCCGATTCCCAGAACTAATAGAGGTTTTTGCTACATTTTTGTCGGTGTTGAACTCACTTCAAAATTTGTTACCTTCACTCCTTTACGCAAAGCTACTGCTAAAACTGTTTCGAAAGCATTTGTAAAACATTTTCTATTTCATGTAGGGCATGTGTTGAAAGTAATTTCCGACAATGGATCACAGTTTCGATCTGCTATATGGACACGTATGTTACGAGCTAGAAACATTTCTCCGATCTATATATCCAGGTACCATGCTTCTTCGAACCCTTGTGAACGATTAATGAAAGAAATTGGTAAACTGTGTAGAATATACTGCCATAAAAAACATATTGATTGGGACACACACATACTCTCATTCCAGGATGTAATTAATTCCATACCAAATGAATCTACTATACTATCTCCGTCTGTTATACTGAAAAATGTTGAACCACCTAACAAAATTAAAGAATTAGTAACGTTTCCTACATCTCGTCGACTAGGACATCATGAAATAATTGACATTTCGCTGAACAACATCAAACGTGCCGCAGAGCGCCGGAGAAGACTGCAAAAACAGGTTTGTACACGCCGTGACTTTCACATTGGACAGAAGATATTAGTACGCACACATTATTTATCTAATAGAGGAAAAAGTAGATGTAATAAATTTGAGCTTCTATATGCAGGTCCATATCGAATTCGCAGCATTCCTCACCCCAATGTAGTACACGTCAAAACTTTGAGAAACAGAAAAACCAAAGGGAATCACCATATCTTCAACATCACACCCTTTATTGAATGAACATACTTTATGATTTATCACACTGTAATGCCATTTCCTGATTTTTTTTATGACCAATTATGCGATTCTATCTAGTGACATAATAATTTTATCAAATTCTTTCTCCATTAAAGTCTTCAACTCACGCCTCTATCAACTACACAACATACAAGCTGAACAAAGAGAGGCATTTCTTGTTGTTACACATCAGACCGTGCACATTTTCCATTTTTCATGTATGTATGATTGTTTTAATGTTTTGTTTGTATGCACTATGAAATACCAATTGACTTTGACATTTTGCCTTATGATATCTAAACATCGTGACTATTTTACATTTTGCTGCTACATTGTGATACTCTGTGTACATTTTTGCACCTGAACACTGTCTATGTTTTTTGACATATTACGTTTTGTGACATGCTATGCTGTATGTCAATTATATCACTAGAGACCAGCTTTTATTTAATGGGTATATGATTTAAATGCAAGACATTAATCATTCTTCATCATTTTAAGAAAGAAATAACGTGTAAAAGAAATAAATTAAACAGAAATGGGAATTTCACCTTCGGAATGAACGAAAGAAGATGCAATACCTCGTCACGAAGAGTAAATGGATCAGAATTAACAAGCATTAACAAGAATATACTATACACATCGTATGATAGCAGTCTTAACTAATTTTTTCTTTCAGAATACGAGGCGATTGATGCAGGCTGTCAGACAGAACTACACATCTTAGTTTTAGTGATGAAATATGCTAGAAATAAGGAACTCTATACTATGAATAGTTGTATAATGAAGTGATTTTTTTTTTGCAGATGAATAGTGATGCAGAATATGCTAATATGGATAATGAAGTTTTTCTTTACAGGTGATGATGACAATGATATTATTGTGATATGGATAATGAAGTTTTTCTTTGCAGGTGATGATAGTAATGATAATGAAGTTTTTCTTTGCAGATAAAAATAATGATGAAGTTTATATATTTACTGTTAGTTAAGAAATGCTATGTAGTTATTTAGGTATTTGTTGCAGTTCGTTTTGACAGTATGTCTTATGTCGCATGGTATGATGACTGAAGGTTTTGGAAAGGACAGCTAGAGAACATATATATTTAATACACATTTCATTACCTGTTAATTCGAAGTTCACTACTTTTCAGCATAATATGCGTTACTTCTTTCAGCTTAATAATCCATTTTGTATTTTTTGCAGGAGAAATTATTCATGAAATTAATGTGCTATAAGCAGTTGGTCATTAAACTTGCATTTTTTTTACCCATTTGTGTGTGTCATTCATGAATGTGATCACATATAATCTATTTGTTTCATAACCTTGCTACAGCTGACTCATGACGAATGACGTTACACATCTTCATTTGCAGCAATAAGTCAGATGCAAATTTTATTATACCCCAGCAATTAATTATCGATCCCAACGCAGTGCATTGCTAGGACAAAAAAAATTTATTACCAGTTCCAAATAATACTACCAGTTTAAAAGAGTTATGAGTAATATTGAATGATGTTTTCTAATAACAGACTTTGAGTAAAAGTTCCAGAGCGTTACATTTTTAAATATGTCACTTGAATGATGAGTTCTGAGTAATAGTGAATGATATTTCGTAATAATGCATGCATGCTCTACACTCATTAGCTCATGTTTTGACTGATGACTTCTGATGATTTGTAACTGGCCAATGAGTGCCAACAATTATTTTAAATATGTCATATGTCACTTGAATGATGGAAAATGTTTTGTAATATTCAATACTTGCTGGCCAATGAATGCCACTGTTTCTTATATTTTAAATTTGTATTATGTCACTTTTATGCTATATATATGAATACTAGTAGCTTGATTCTACACTCATTAGCTCCTGTTTTGAATGATGACTTCTGATGGTTTGTAACTGGTCAATGAGTGCCAATGTTCTCTGTAAATACACTCCTGGAAATGGAAAAAAGAACACATTGACACCGGTGTGTCAGACCCACCATACTTGCTCTGGACACTGCGAGAGGGCTGTACAAGCAATGATCACACACACGGCACAGCGGACACACCAGGAACCGCGGTGTTGGCCGTCGAATGGCGCTAGCTGCGCAGCATTTGTGCACCGCCGCCGTCAGTGTCAGCCAGTTTGCCGTGGCATACGGAGCTCCATCGCAGTCTTTAACACTGGTAGCATGCCGCGACAGCGTGGACGTGAACCGTATGTGCAGTTGACGGACTTCGAGCGAGGGCGTATAGTGGGCATGCGGGAGGCCGGGTGGACGTACCGCCGAATTGCTCAACACATGGGGCGTGAGGTCTCCACAGTACATCGATGTTGTCGCCAGTGGTCGGCGGAAGGTGCACGTGCCCGTCGACCTGGGACCGGACCGCAGCGACGCACGGATGCACGCCAAGACCGTAGGATCCTACGCAGTGCCGTAGGGGACCGCACCGCCACTTCCCAGCAAATTAGGGACACTGTTGCTCCTGGGGTATAGGCGAGGACCATTAGCAACCGTCTCCATGAAGCTGGGCTACGGTCCCGCACACCGTTAGGCCGTCTTCCGCTCACGCCCCAACATCGTGCAGCCCGCCCCCAGTGGTGTCGCGACAGGCGTGAATGGAGGGACGAATGGAGACGTGTCGTCTTCAGCGATGAGAGTCGCTTCTGCCTTGGTGCCAATGATGGTCGTATGCGTGTTTGGCGCCGTGCAGGTGAGCGCCACAATCAGGACTGCATACGACCGAGGCACACAGGGCCAACACCCGGCATCATGGTGTGGGGAGCGATCTCCTACACTGGCCGTACACCACTGGTGATCGTCGAGGGGACACTGAATAGTGCACGGTACATCCAAACCGTCATCGAACCCATCGTTCTACCATTCCTAGACCGGCAAGGGAATTTGCTGTTCCAACAGGACAATGCACGTCCGCATGTATCCCGTGCCACCCAACGTGCTCTAGAAGGTGTAAGTCAACTACCCTGGCCAGTAAGATCTCCGGATCTGTCCCCCATTGAGCATGTTTGGGACTGGATGAAGCGTCGTCTCACGCGGTCTGCACGTCCAGCACGAACGCTGGTCCAACTGAGGCGCCAGGTGGAAATGGCATGGCAAGCCGTTCCACAGGACTACATCCAGCATCTCTACGATCGTCTCCATGGGAGAATAGCAGCCTGCATTGCTGCGAAAGTTGGATATACACTGTACTAGTGCCGACATTGTGCATGCTCTGTTGCCTGTGTCTATGTGCCTGTGGTTCTGTCAGTGTGATCATGTGATGTATCTGACCCCAGGAATGTGTCAATAAAGTTTCCCCTTCCTGGGACAATGAATTCACGGTGTTCTTATTTCAATTTCCAGGAGTGTAGATACCTTATGAACATTATTCCGTAATACTTCATACATGGTACAGAAATGTTCAGTAACTGGGCGATGAGTGCCTCCAATTAATCAAATCAGTTGATAGACTAGTAATTATCAATGATGACTGGCATAAGACTTAATGTCCTTTACCTTCTGATATAATTACCAGAAATTACTGTAATATCTGTTTGACCTGTCTATCCTCATGCTCATGGAGCACTATATTTGGTTTTTGCACTAATTCTACGTTGGTGTACCTTACAAGAAGTGGTGTTGACACGACATGCTGTCCACCACCTTGAGCGATGGAGATGTTATTATGGTCCCACTGTTTGGTGTACCTAATGTACTACCAAAATGATAACATGGAATATTAGTACGACATTTCAGTGTCTTGGCTACACTGATTAATACTTCTGGGAAAATAACTTCAGATTGTCTCACTTGGTGTTGTGCTTCTGTAGAAAGATATAGACTTTCAGTGCAGCTGCGTGCAACCTAATGTGCTACAACCATGATGCAATCCTTCCCTTTCCTATCCTAGTTCTTGTAAAATAGTAAAAAAAAACTACAGTGCGTGTGCACTTTATGTCATTTGTTAATGTGATTTGTATACATTTTGTGATTTGCTGATATATTCTGAACTACAGTGCGTGTGCACTTTATGTTATTTGTTAATATGATTTGTACTCATTGCCTATACATTTTCTATAACCTCCAAAACAACAACAGACGCTGAATAACGAACTTCACAGACCGAAAGTGAAGAGAGGGGCTAGTGCAATTGGTCAATAACAACCTCTGAGACATGCACGGAGGTATGATTTTCAATACATATTTATGTTTATTTGTATGAAAAACTGTAATTATCTTTAGCACAACTGAAAATGGGAAAAATACTTAATTAATGCCGTTTCTTACATTCTAAAATGTTAGTTACATCCGGAGTAATTTATAACGTTAACCTGACGCTTGAGTAACTCCTCAGCAGTTCAATCGTGTGTATTGGAGAGAACCGAATTAATTAGGGATACAAGAAGAACAGTGATGTAACGTAGGTACAGAAGAGACATGAACATCTCGTTACGTCCACATGCTAACATTTGTAAGAGGTATGCGATGTATGCGCTACCTGCAGCAGGCAAGACTTAGGAGAGTCTCTGACCAGAGAGCAGTATGTAGTTAGTAGTCGACAGTAGTCTGCGTGAGTTGGCAGTCGTCGGCGCGTGTCTGCGTGGGTCGGCAGTCTGCTCTGGTCGGGACTTTGGAGGATGAGTATTATTGTAGAAGGTAAAGAAGCAGCCTTGCGCATATCTAGTAATGTATGTTAACTGTCATCCAATTTCTATCAAAAAATGCCCAAATAATAATTTTTATAATATAAAATAATTTTTTTAAAAAAAGGCATTCATTTCAATTTAAAGATTTTATTCAATGGATTATCTTTCCTTTCATGAATCACAAAGCATAGGCCAGTATTGCACGGAGCTGAGCCGAAATTTTTTTAGGTAAGAGCAGATATATTCGCAGTTTTTATTGAGGTAAGAATTTTTGCTTTTTTATTCAGAGTACAGGGCCGTGACGCAGCGTTGCTGCCGTCATAAAATTTACCACGTTACTGAATTTTTTATTATTTCTGGGTTTAGGAATTGAATTTTGTGGTTACATTAAATGTGAATGCATTTCCGCACGGAGACTATAAATGGGAACCAGTTTTGTTAAGAGGTTACAATATTTTAAAATTCATTTAATTAATATTTCCGTGAGGAGGTTACACTTGGTTCGTGGTTCATTGTAATATTTTTGTGGGGAGGTTACCCATTTTATTAGTCTTTTTCTCTGAAGAATACCGTACGGCACTGATTTGTTAGAAGAAAACGTACATTAACATGAGAATGTAGTTAAACTTTCAAAATTGTTTTTTGTTTTCAATTACGGAATGTAAAAGATTGTGTCCTGACATTTCAGGCCAATATGTTTTCAAAGTGGTGCCCATTCATTTGCAGTACACATTTTCAATCTACCACATAATGAAGTCACACGACGCAGTACATCTGATGTAATGTTGCCACAGGCTGTCTCTATACGATGTTTCATATCCTCTGGGGTTGTAGGTACATCACGGTACACGTTCTCCTTTAACGTACTCCACAGAAGGAAGTCTAAAGGTGTTAATATCAGGAGGACGAGCTGGCCAATTTGTGCATCGGCCACGTCCTATGAAACGCCCGTCGAACATTGTGTCAAGGGTCAGCCAGTGTTCATTGCAGAAGCACGAGAACCATCATGTTGATACCACACACGTCTACGCGTTTCCAGCGGGACATTTTCTAGCAACGTTGGCAGATCATTTTGTAGAAACTCGATGTATTTTGCAGCTGTTTGGGTGCCTTCAATGAGATGGTCGCCAATTACTCCGCACCAGACATTTATATTCTACAGTCGCTGTCGCTCTACCTGTCGAAGCCAGCGAGGATTGTCCACGGACCAGTAATGCATGTTTCGTAAATTCACTGCACCGTGGTTTGTGAAACCCGCTTCATCGGTAAACAGGTAGAACTGCAACGCATTTTCTGTTAATGCCCATTGACAGAAATTAACTCGATTATTAAAGTCATCTCCATGCAATTACTGATGCAGCGACACATGGTAAGGGTGAAATTTGTGAAGATGAAGTATGCGCATTACACTACTATGAATCATTGCACTGCCTCTAGCGATGTCAGGTGAACTCATACTAACGCACCGACTGCACCTGCCTCTTCCGTGATGGGTTTGTTACGGACCAGTTTGCGTGTTACGACCACACCTGTTGCATACAATTGTTTGTAAATGTTTTCAAATGTGTGGTGCATTGTATGATCTCTGTGCAGGTACCTTTTTGCATGCAACCTGCTGGCTGCAGCTGCATTTTGTCTACACTCGCCATAGCTGAGTATCATCTCTGCCTCTTCAGAGTTAGAATAAACCATTTTCACAGTTCTCACAGCACCGTACACACTGTTGTACTTCCGACCTTCTCACGTTCCTACTGTAAGTCTGTGCGTTCTTCTGTGTACAGAATACTGTCACAGACGTCCGGTAACACAGTGTAGTACAGTTATTCTGAGTACAAGGACTAATTCAGCAAGCGCTACATGGAGAAACAGAGAGCCAAACGTGTACACATAGTTGTCTTCTTAACATACCCCTACCGATCATGTTTATTACAACATGCAACTGAACGTCTAGGGTTTCAAGCGTCAACTTTACGTTACAAATTACTCCGGATGTACTTAACATGTACAATGTAACAAACGGCATTGATAAAGCATTTGTTTATATTTTCAGTCAATTTGGAAAAAAAAACATAAGTTTGGGTTGAAAGTCCGTGCATTTCTCAGTGGTTTATATTAACAAATTCCACCAGCCCCTCTCCTCAATTTCGGTCTTTGTAATTGGTTACTCAGTGTCCTTTGTGGTCTGGGAGGTGTTTCCAGTGTAATGTTGGGTGACTCACACCGTATACGCAAAATATAAATGAAGAGAATAAACAAACACTAAAATCTGCTCTGTAGAGTTCTGACTATATACATATTTGAGGGCTTAAAATAAAGAGTAAACAGAGAATTAAAATAAGGCTCTTCTTATTTAGCAGCTGTATCAACTCACAAACGAAATGGTGTGCGTCGGTGCGCTCCTGCAAAGACGGAAGCTAACACTCAAGGGTTCACATCCACCAGGGTGCTCAGTTGACCAATATCTGACTGCTATTGCAAAATAAAATTTGTATCATATAAGAAAAGGAAGTTACCCCAGCAGCAGCGTAGCCAATCTAGCTGTTGATTTCCAACTCATCTTGAATGCACAAAACTTTCTTTAGAGGTTGTACGCTAAAAACATCTTGTGATGGGGTCGAAAATGGTCTTTCTTTAAAAGTTATCGGAAATGCGACCAATATAAATCCAACAATTGTAGACGGCAAGAACTGTGAAACATTATAATTTGGTAGTATGCCAACAACATTAAAGGAAAGGCACTGAAGATTCCATCACAAGGTGATTTTACACGACATATGCAGAAGAAATTTTGCATTCAAGAGTAAAGACAAAATAAAATCAATTTGTACTTAGTTACGATGGAAGAATCGTAAATGTGAAGAAATGAGATGACTTAAAAGAGAAACACTGTTCGTTCTGATGCTTGGGAGTAAAAAGGAATGTAGTTCAAATGGTTCAAATGGCTCTGAGCACTATGGGACTTAACATCTGCGGTCATCAGTCCCCTAGAACTTAGAACTACATAAACCTTGTAAGTAGGCTGTTTATGTTTTCTTATTGGGAACATTACGTAGCGCTCTGTATGAAAATCACTGGCTGTGCTGTGTGCAGTCTGTGGCTAGTTTGCATTGTTGTCTGCCATTGTAGTGTTGGGCAGCGGCAGCTGGATGTGAACAGCGCGTAGCGTTGCGCAGTTGGAGGTGAGCCGCCAGCAGTGGTGGATGTGGGGAGAGAAATGGCGGAGACTTGAAATTTGTAAGACTGGATGGCATATACATTATGATTATTAAGGTAAATACATTGTTTGTTCTCTATTAAAATCTTTCATTTGCTAACTATGCCTATCAGTAGTTAGTGCCTTCAGTAGTTTGAATCTTTTATTTAGCTGGCAGTAGTGGCGCTCGCTGTATTGCAGTAGTTCGAGTAACGAAGATTTTTGGTGAGGTAAGTGATTTGTGAAAGGTGCAGGTTAATGTTAGTCAGGGCCATTCTTTTGTAGGGATTTCTGGAAGTCAGATTGCGTTGCGCTAAAAAAATATTGTGTGTCAGTTTAAGCACAGTCATGTACAATTGTTACAAGGGGACGTTTCATAACCTAACTAACCTAAGGACATCACACACATCTATGCCCGAGGCAGGATTCGAACCTGCGACCGTAGCAGTCGCGCTCTTCCGGACTGAGCGCCTAGAACAGCGAGACCACCGCGGCCGGCGAATGTAGTTCCTTTGTTCGTCTGTGGAATAGGCAATTTAAATGGTACCTCTCATGTCACTTGATGTGACATTATTTCTGGCTTAGCATTGGAGGTTCATCGCAGAAAGCTGGAGATCGAAATAAAGGAAACTTCCTCGGAATATCAGAGCTGTGAGTCACTATGATCCATTTCTTGCAAGACACATTAGCAAGGCCAGAGACAGAAGAACCGTTTACAAGTGCGTTATGTGTTAAGTGCTAACTCACAATGAACTTATTTGTAGCTGTATCCATCATGTCAGGAGTGCTATCTTGAACAGAGCTAAAATGTGAAATATTTTCACTTATTATTTTTGCAACTCCTAATTGAAATCGTGTTTCATCCTGCGTTAATTCACTTCGATGAGAAAACTGACGAATATGAAATAAATCGTTCGGTATTTCGATTTCGTAGATTGCAATCAGAAAACAGGAGTTGCTATTGCAAATCTAATTCGATGAATACTTATGAAATACTTAACACCTACCAGTAAAAGCCACGGTCAAGGTTATGGTAACGGAAATAACGTGGGAGGGTCTTTATTGGAGCTCAGGCACATGTTCTTGATTGGAATCCTGTGGCAAAATTTTCTCTGTGTGTCACCATAGCCTTATGTGGTATACATGTAACTGTAAATTGTTATGAAGCAGACAGTTTTTCGGAGTTATTCAACTTCTTTGCAACTTGTTCAGTTACAGCAGACAACGGCGGGAAATTCTGGAACATTATGTTATAAGTTCTTTATATACTAGGTCTGATAGCCATTGGAGTACTCGGGTTGATGCTTGCAGTACCAATTGCAGCTCACTTAGATAAGACTGCCATTGACGTTGAAACTCTCAGCAAGTTAAATAATTTGTCAGTTGAAACACTTTCTGTGGCACGGAGTGTCTTGAATTATGTGACGTCCTTCAAGGGTATAATCATGGCATCGAATTGGCTAGAGTTGTTGGTACAAATTGACTACAGAAGCAAATTACTGCAAGGTCGAAATACCAGTGCTACAAATGATACTGAGGTAAGACAATTCGAGAACCTATTCAACGACACAATGTCTTCGCGAATATTAGGTCACACTTCTCCCTGAAACTAAAGTTGTTGCCAGTGCAATTAATATCAAACCTGCAAACTGCAATCATTTCATAATGAAACAAGGAATGAAGTGATATTTGTGCATTAAGAAGATTTATTCAAGATAAATATCTTTAGGTCATTATTGGCCAACTACTGTCTAACTTGAAAACCCATATGAAACAGTGAAGATATTAGAGGGAACGTGCGTTTTTGTGGAAATGCTCGAAGATAATTGATGATTAGGTTGCTGCGGCATGCAAATTTATATTTCAGTGAATACCATTATGATGTCACAATAGAATTATAAGAATACATTAAAATTTGAAAACAATTCATACTTCACATTTAGAATACATTACTTGGAACCGCAATCCCTCTTCAGTAAGATACTCGAGTTTAAAATTTTAAGCCTGTTTTCGCATGTGTGTACAGGTAGCCACGTGTTTTATACTCTTCCAGTGACTGTAGCTGAAGCAGGGAGGGCATCACGCAACCTAACTTGTGCTAAAAATTACCTTACGTCAACTACGCTTCTGCAACGTCTCTCGGATTTGACGATCTTGGCAGTTGAATAGAGTTTGGCAAGGCAACTTGATTTTGATGCTGTGATTCAAACATTTGCTGAACGAAAGCCCCGCATAATGCCATTGACAGTATCATACGCTACTAATGTCCAACTTAAAAACCCACATGAAACATGTTACACGTTGTGCACAACTCACTGCGTTTTACATGCAAGCACACTGATATCTGTTCACAGAAATGTGTGGATCCGCCAGGAGACAAGCGGCCACATTACAGTGCATATCGCTAAGTTAGTGGCACCGGACAATTCGTCGATGCTCAGATGAGCATAATACTTAGCCCTTTGTTTTAAAGCGAAGAGAAAGTAAATCAAACCAGTTTGAAAAACAAAATGAAGTGGAACAATCAATAATAATTCATTATTGAGTAGCACCTGAAGTCGAGCTTGTAAATTCACCGTTCGTCGTCGTATCAGTTTTCTCTCTTGTCGTGAAGGTCTAGGTTGAGCTATCGTCCATTTACTTAGCTGTAGTGTTCTTGGTTTTCTGGTAATTGTCTTCACTACTTTCCAAACTGATATACAGTGGAACCTCGCTTAACGAGCACCTCCCATCAGGCGAAGTTCGTGTAACGAGCGAAACAAATTGTAAAAAAATGACTAGCTCAGCGAGCGATGTCCCGCGTAACGAGTGGTGACGATTTAGTGTGACACCAGCCGTCGCGCGCGGCGGGGAAAACGTTCAACAAATGAACAACTTTCATCGTCGGCAGAGGCATATGAACAATGTCTTTTGTAGGTACTGCAGTCTGGGCTTAGCTCTCTTTCTGCTACCATCTTAGTACAGCTTGTGATCACAAAGTTTTCTGAACTTCTGTTTACACAGTGTTTTTTTTGTGTGCAAATTTTAAAAACCTTCGCAGCAACGCCCTCGAAGATAAAGCCGCAAGAATACGATCACATGAGAAAGAAAATGACCTTGGGAATGAAACCTAATATCATTGAAAATTGCGAACGTGGTGTGAGCGTCGCTGATTTAGCACGCACATGCGATCGATCTACATCAATTCTTTACACTATCTTCAAGAACAAGAACAAGATTAAGGAGATAGATGCTTCAAAGAGAGTGACAAATTTAAACAACGGTTTCGTATTCTGAACAATGTCGAAAGGTTGCTCATTCTATGGATAAATGCAAAGCAATTGCATGTCGACACTATTAACGAGAACATCATTTGTGCGAAGGCGAAAATGGTTTTCACCGACCTCATTGAGAATACGCCAGGATCATCAGCGGCCGAAGAAGTGTTAAGGGAACCCGTGGGTAGTTCGAGAAGCTTAGTAGAAGAACCGCCATCCACAGCATTTGAGGCACGGCGAAGCAGACCGCTCCGACATAAAGGCAGCAGGTAACTTCATCAGTAACTTCTGGATGTTCATACATTCTTAGAGTTATCTGCCGTAATAGGCTTTTAATTGTGACAAGGCGGATCTATTCTCAAAAAAGATGCCTAAGTGTACATTTACACTCCTGGAAATTGAAATAAGAACACCGTGAATTCATTGTCCCAGGAAGGGGAAACTTCATTGACACATTCCTGGGGTCAGATACATCACATGATCACACTGACAGAACCACAGGCACATAGACACAGGCAACAGAGCATGCACAATGTCGGCACTAGTACAGTGTATATCCATCTTTCGCAGCAATGCAGGCTGCTATTCTCCCATGGAGACGATCGTAGAGATGCTGGATGTAGTCCTGTGGAACGGCTTGCCATGCCATTTCCACCTGGCGCCTCAGTTGGACCAGCGTTCGTGCTGGACGTGCAGACCGCATGAGACGACGCTTCATCCAGTCCCAAACATGCTCAATGGGGGACAGATCCGGAGATCTTGCTGGCCAGGGTAGTTGGCTTACACCTTCTAGAGCACGTTGGGTGGCACGGGATACATGCGGACGTGCATTGTCCTGTTGGAACAGCAAGTTCCCTTGCCGGTCTAGGAATGGTAGAACGATGGGTTCGATGACGGTTTGGATGTACCGTGCACTATTCAGTGTCCCCTCGACGAGCACCAGTGGTGTACGGCCAGTGTAGGAGATCGCTCCCCACACCATGATGCCGGGTGTTGGCCCTGTGTGCCTCAGTCGTATGCAGTTCTGATTGTGGCGCTCACCTGCACGGCGCCAAACACGCATACGACCATCATTGGCACCAAGGCAGAAGCGACTCTCATCGCTGAAGACGACACGTCTCCATTCGTCCCTCCATTCACGCCTGTCGCGACACCACTGGAGGCGGGCTGCACGATGTTGGGGCGTGAGCGGAAGACGGCCTAACGGTGTGCGGGACCGTAGCCCAGCTTCATGGAGACGGTTGCGAATGGTCCTCGCCGATACCCCAGGAGCAACAGTGTCCCTAGTTTGCTGGAAAGTGGCGGTGCGGTCTCCTACGGCACTGCGTAGGATCCTACGGTCTTGGCGTGCATCCGTGCGTCGCTGCGGTCCGGTCGCAGGTCGATGGGCACGTGCACCTTCCGCCGACCACTGGCGACAACATCGATGTATTGTGGAGACCTCACGCCCCACGTGTTGAGCAATTCGGCAGTACGTCCACCCGGCCTCCCGCATGCCCACCATACGCCCTCGCTCAAAGTCCGTCAACTGCACATACGGTTCACGGCCACGCTGTCGCGGCATGCTACCAGTGTTAAAGACTGCGATGGAGCTCCGTATGCCACGGCAAACTGGCTGACACTGACGGCGGCGGTGCACAAATGCTGCGCAGCTAGCGCCATTCGATGGCCAACACCGCGGTTCCTGGTGTGTCCGCTGTGCTGTGCATGTGATCATTGCTTGTACAGCCCTCTCGCAGTGTCCGGAGCAAGTATGGTGGGTCTGACACACCGGTGTCAATGTGTTCTTTTTTCCATTTCCAGGAGTGTATAACAGAAGAGGAGAACGCATTGCCCAGTCACAAGCCAATAAAAGATCACCTCACACTGCTGTTCTGTGCCAATGCGAGCGCCGATTTGAGAATTAAACTGGAGCTTGTTTACCATTTAGAAACTCCACATGCCTTCAAGAAGCGTTAAGTCCAGAAGAGCAGGTTAAATGTGATGTGGAGGTCCAACAACAAGGCTCGAGTGACACGTGATCTTTTTGTGATTGGATCAATGAAGTGTTTGGTCCTTCGGTAAAAAAAAAAATATTTGCTTCAGATGAATCTGCAACTCCATGTCTTGCTTGTTATGCAAAACGCTCCTTCTCATTCCCCAGGTCTACAAGAACACCTCCTTGAAACATTTTAATTCATCAAGATCCAATTTCTGCCTCCTGACACCACTCTGTTATCCATCCTATGGACCAGCAGATTATTTCTAACTTTAAGAAGCTCTACTCTAAAGCACTATTCTAGCATTGCTTTCAGTTGACTGGAGCTACCAACCTCACTCTCAGAGAGTTTTGGAAATATCACCTCAACATCGTTTCCTGCGTCGAGATGATCGGAAAGACGTGGGAAAGGGTTACCAAGAGAACTCTCACTTCAGCTTGGAAGTAGCTTTGGCCAGAGTGCGTCGACGAATGTGACTCTGAGGCATTTGAGTCAGTACCTGGGGAGCCTGTAGTCAACGAGACTGTGTCTTTGGCCACGAACATGAGAGTAGAAGTGGATAACAATGATATCGATGTGATTGTGGAAGATCACAGCCAAGAAATGACCACCAGTGTGTTCACAACAAGAAGTTGTGGAGAGGAGTTTTTCAGAGGAGAAGGAGGAGGAGGAGAAGGAGGAGGTGGTGGTAACAGCAAAGCAGCAATCTTCTGGTGCAATAAGAGAAATGCTGAAAGCATGGGAATCGGTTGCATCGTACATTGAAAATTACCACCCCAATAATACAGTGGCTATGCGCACTGCAAATTTCTGACGATAACGCTGTGTCACGTTTTCGCCAAATATTGAAGAGTCGGCAGAAACAAATGACTCTAGATAACTTCCTAGTAAAAAATAATTAGTTACGTATCGTGAATAATAAAGTACATAATACTGTATATATAATTTTCTTTGAATAAATGGCATGAATAAGGTAACACATGTAGTACTTTTTCTGTATGGAATGCGTTATGGTATTTGTAATTTATATGGCATAAATTATTTGGCTGAACGAGTGTTTCACACTAAGAGTAAGCTTCTGGAACGATCTGTTGGAGGTACCACTGCAATTAATGTTCTGTCAAACTCCTTCTCCACGGAAGCGTCATGGCGATGGTATTCTTTCTACCTTTGCACAGACGTTAATGATTTTTCCGAGTGGTATGTTAGTTCTTTCGAAGCCGCAGTGAGAAACTGGTGACTACTATTTTTTTCTATTTTGTTTTACTACATGCCAAATGAATTTGATTGCAATAGAAAATTATACAAGGTGTATATAGCTATTTCTAGTTTTATGGTATAAAGCAATGTCCAATAATGCATTGTTTTGAGCTTGTACTGCGCTGAAGAAACTGTGTAATGTAATAAAAGTTCTGGCAGGAATTAATTGCAAACCTAGTGTGAAATTTAGAGACACTGCAGGCTTTTCTAATTCTTATTGCATATGTGTGTCGAAATCTGAATGCAGAAAACGTGACTGGGAGAAACTACATATTGGAGGCAGGAAATCTAACATTTCGTGTCAGTTCTGTAAGTAGGAAGCCCGTCTTTTCGCACTTTCGCAAAACAGTGTCATTAATTTTAATACCCGAAATAATAAAACAAATTGCACAGGATATATTCTGTGACTTAAAATAACAAACTAATTTCAGTAGTTCATTGTTCTCATGGTAAGAATAACAGCTGAAACGAAAGGATGTAAAATCTTAGTTGTGAGCACTAGCTTTTGTACATAAATCGAACCATTTTCAGACAGTGAATTACTGATAATTAGTGTTTATATTCATGTCCTCTACGACATCAGGAAAGTGGGAACAGAAGCTCTGATGCAGATGCATATAAACTTCCCGCTCTGCATCGGAACACTTCGGGCGATTTCTTTTGGGGACATGTCGTTTTCAAGTTCAATGCAGTAACGTTTCACAGTTTACATAACTTCCTCGAATGTTCATACGCTCTGTAATACAGGATAACATTGCATCCAACATGCAACCATGCTTAGTGCTGTCAATAGTTGCTCGACGACAAATGTGTGTATACTACTTGTGGGGTCTTGCTCACTCGCCTAGCGTAGGATGCCTAAAGGATGCTACGTTCTCGGAATGCTATACAACAGTTCAAGTACTTAACATTAATAGTTTCATTTCAATAAAGTAGATTGACAATACTTAACCTTGGAATAGCAATGGCGTCGCATGCGATGGGCGACATGCTACATAAATCCGAGTCATTTGCTGTATACAGGGTGAAAAGTATTTAAACCGACAAACTCAGGGAGGTTGTAGGGGACAGCAAAACAATTATTTTTCCCAAATGTCATTTTTTCCTATGAGGAGTATTTAAACCGGTGGAGGCCGTATTACGCTCTTCAGTTGTTAGAGGGCGTATTACGCTCTTCAGTTGTAGGCAACTGCTGTCCACCAGTGTAGTAGTGCATTGTTTCTGTTTACTAATGGAGCGATACACCTGGAGTGAGTACACTGACATGGTTGGTGCGTACTACGTAGCGCACCACAACGGACGAGCTGCACAGCGGGTTTATCAACAACAATATCCTAATCGCCGTATCGCGCATCATGCGACCTTTGCTGCTGTGTACCAACGTCTGCGTGAGACCAGGTCATTTAGCAGATTACCTGGACAGGGGCGACGTCGCAGAGTAAGAACGTTGAAATTTGAGTAAGCTGTCTTGCAGCATGTGGAGTGGGATCCTTCAATCAGCACTCGTGAAATTGCACGTAACATGGGGACGAATCAGACGAATGTAAGAACAGTCCTTCGAGAGCAATTGTTACGTCTATTTCACTTACAGCGTGTCCACAACCTGGGACCAGTTGATTTTCCACCCAGAGCACAGTTTTCGCAGTGGTAGTTGGGACACTGTGAAATGAATCCTACATTTCCATCATCTGTGTTGTTTACCGATGAAGCAACGTACGGGCATGATGGAGTCTTCAACATGTACAATTCGCATGTTTGGAGTGAGGATAACCCACATGCCACAGTTACTAGCGCTCTTCAAGTGCGGTTCTTCGTTAATGTGTGGGTCGTTGTTGTTGGGGACTGTTTAACTGGGCCGTATCTGCTACCTAGGGCATTAAATGGCAGGCACTACTACAATTTTCTCGCCAGAGCATTGCCAAAATTGCTGGAAAACGTCCCGCTCCCTACAGGACAACGCATGTGGTTCCAACATGACGGGGCGCCGGCACATTTCAGTCGTCGTGTGCGTCGATTCCTAGACCGACGGTTCCCAGAAACGTGGATTGCAGTGGTGGTCCTGTACAATGGCCTGCTCGATCCCCAAATACACTCCTGGAAATGGAAAAAAGAACACATTGACACCGGTGTGTCAGACCCACCATACTTGCTCCGGACACTGCGAGAGGGCTGTACAAGCAATGATCACACGCACGGCACAGCGGACACACCAGGAACCGCGGTGTTGGCCGTCGAATGGCGCTAGCTGCGCAGCATTTGTGCACCGCCGCCGTCAGTGTCAGCCAGTTTGCCGTGGCATACGGAGCTCCATCGCAGTCTTTAACACTGGTAGCATGCCGCGACAGCGTGGACGTGAACCGTATGTGCAGTTGACGGACTTTGAGCGAGGGCGTATAGTGGGCATGCGGGAGGCCGGGTGGACGTACCGCCGAATTGCTCAACACGTGGGGCGTGAGGTCTCCACAGTACATCGATGTTGTCGCCAGTGGTCGGCGGAAGGTGCACGTGCCCGTCGACCTGGGACCGGACCGCAGCGACGCACGGATGCACGCCAAGACCGTAGGATCCTACGCAGTGCCGTAGGGGACCGCACCGCCACTTCCCAGCAAATTAGGGACACTGTTGCTCCTGGGGTATCGGCGAGGACCATTCGCAACCGTCTCCATGAAGCTGGGCTACGGTCCCGCACACCGTTAGGCCGTCTTCCGCTCACGCCCCAACATCGTGCAGCCCGCCTCCAGTGGTGTCGCGACAGGCGTGAATGGAGGGACGAATGGAGACGTGTCGTCTTCAGCGATGAGAGTCGCTTCTGCCTTGGTGCCAATGATGGTCGTATGCGTGTTTGGCGCCGTGCAGGTGAGCGCCACAATCAGGACTGCATACGACCGAGGCACACAGGGCCAACACCCGGCATCATGGTGTGGGGAGCGATCTCCTACACTGGCCGTACACCACTGGTGATCGTCGAGGGGACACTGAATAGTGCACGGTACATCCAAACCGTCATCGAACCCATCGTTCTACCATTCCTAGACCGGCAAGGGAACTTGCTGTTCCAACAGGACAATGCACGTCCGCATGTATCCCGTGCCACCCAACGTGCTCTAGAAGGTGTAAGTCAACTACCCTGGCCAGCAAGATCTCCGGATCTGTCCCCCATTGAGCATGTTTGGGACTGGATGAAGCGTCGTCTCATGCGGTCTGCACGTCCAGCACGAACGCTGGTCCAACTGAGGCGCCAGGTGGAAATGGCATGGCAAGCCGTTCCACAGGACTACATCCAGCATCTCTACGATCGTCTCCATGGGAGAATAGCAGCCTGCATTGCTGCGAAAGGTGGATATACACTGTACTAGTGCCGACATTGTGTATGCTCTGTTGCCTGTGTCTATGTGCCTGTGGTTCTGTCAGTGTGATCATGTGATGTATCTGACCCCAGGAATGTGTCAATAAAGTTTCCTCTTCCTGGGACAATGAATTCACGGCGTTCTTATTTCAATTTCCAGGAGTGTATGTCCCCTCTCGACTTTTTTGTTGGTTTAATTAATTTGTCGCCAGAGAAATGTTCCTCTACCGGTTTAAATACTCCTCATATGAAAAAATGACGTTAGGGAAAAATACTTCTTTTGATGTCCCCTACAACCTCCCAGAGTTTGTCGGTTTAAATACTTTTCACTCTGTATAACGTTCATGCAAGTTTGACACACAGTTTGTGGATCACTATTAGCTCCTATAGTAGCACTCTCTGCTAGGCTGTGCTAATACTCTGCGAATACTACTGGCCAGCAGAGGCTGGCAGGAGCGGCGCTCATAGTCTCTTCTTGCGCAGGTCGCTCGTGTCGTGGCGCGGTCCTTGTCAGCGGGCTATTGGCTGACGCCACCTCACTGCCTTCTCTGGTCTTGCGTTCTTCCTCTTCGTTCCGGCACTTGTGGTTACGCCAGAACACTGCCGGGATCTCTAATTCAACCTATTGCTCCATGAACAGCTTTTGCTTGCTCAAATTCCGCCTGCAACATCTCGTGAATTGCATTTGTGAACATATGGTTCAAATGGCTCTGAGCACTATGGGACTTAACTGCTGTGGTCATCAGTCCCCTAGAACTTAGAACTACTTAAACCTAACTAACCTAAGGACATCACACACATCCATGCCCGAGGCAGGATTCGAACCTGCGACCGTAGCAGTCGCGCGGTTCCAGACTGTAGCGCCTAGAACCGCTCGGCCACTCCGGCCGGCTGTGAACATACGTTAGTGCTTAACAAAAGTTATATATTTTTTCTATGTTTCACTCCAATTAGTGTTTCTTTGAGTATATCCACTATTCCCCGAATAGTTTTCCATTTAAATTATGTCAGATCTTTAAAAAACAATAAAATTTGATTGCCATATTTGGAGGTTTCTACCCAATCATACAACTTGTCCCAGGCCCACTACCGGCTCTCAGTGGCCCTGTTCTTATCCGTAACAATACCGAAACCTTTTACACATTCCACTGATGTGCATCTACATCCACATCCACATCTACATCTACGTGATTGCTCTGCTGTTCACAATAAAGTGCCTGGCAGAATGTTCAATGGACCACATTCAAGCTGTCTCTCTACTGTTTCACTCTCGAACGGCGCGCAGGAAAAACGAGCACTTAAATTTTTCTGTGCGAGTCCTGATTTCTCTTATTTTATCGCGATGATCATTGCTCCCTATGTAGGTGGGTGCCAACAGAATATTTTCGCAATTGGAGGAGAAAACTGGTGAGTGAAATTTCATAAGAAGATCCCATCGCAACGAAAAACGACATTGTTTTAATGATTGCCACTGCAATTCACGTATCATGTCTGTGGCACTATCTCCCTATTTCGCATTAGTACAAAACGATACTCTTATTAGTTCCGTAATTGCTCGCCGTTTTCCTGTTTCCTATCAGTTCCCTGATGTTCAACCCGTCAATTCTCTTTATTTTCATAGTTATAACTTTGTGTTTGGAGACAAGGGTAAAAGCACTCATACGAAGAGTAGCCGAAATGAAGTTGTTTATCTCACATAAAATTGCGCTCACTCTCTGCCAAACTAACCCATGACCACCTGCATAACCACACTAGGTCACATCCTGTAACACAGAGCTGAAATGGTCAAATGTTCTATAACAGTCAACTAAAACACAAGTAAGACAACTGGAGAACTAAAATAGATATTCAGGAATATGTGGCTGGCTGGTAGCTTACAAAATATGCGGAGGAGCCAGCAATCCTGATAACACATTAAAACCGTAGCCCCAAAAGTTTTAGGGAACATAACGGGCATTTCACAAATCCTCAACATATATGCCATATTCGTGTAATTATCAGTTAAAACAAAGGACAAATCGGCTGGTAACAGGGCTGCTGTCCTCTTGTCTGAATACAAAATGCAGTCTACTACAGTGTGAAGTGTACCGTTATCTGTCCTCACAAGCATCACACGTTAAAGTGTCCTCGCAGGATCCCATGCTTCAGAGGGCTGTGTCCCATACAAGGACACGAGAGGACGTCGCCCCGGTCCTCTTGGGTGGAAGGAGGATAGCCATGGTCGAGCTTTTTTCCTAGCCGTTGCCGTGGCCGAACTGTCAGCGTGGCTGGATGCCAGACGAGGGACCATGTTCGATTTCCGCTCCGGTCGGAGATTTTTCTGTCGGGGAATGGGCTTCGCGTAGCCCTCATTATTTCATCGTCATCGCCAAATAAAAATACTTCCACTAAGCGGCCGAACTCACTGAAAGGTGACTCCTGGCCAGAATATGCCATACGTACATTTAATTTCATTTCTGTACCTCAATAATGTGATGACAGCATGCAGGGGGCTGGCACACAGAACGAACTGAAGACTGCCACACGCCACATGCTACATCCACCATTTCGTTCCACGTTAATATACGTGTTGTAACCTCCCCCCACTTTTCGACCTTAATGACAGTGAAAAATTAAACCGCGTGTACCTAATGGAAATTTGTGAAAAGCAATCGTCACCGAAGTAAATCTGACGGTAAAGAGGGAGGAAAGGGTTACATCTAAATGAAAGGAAAAATGCAAATGAAATTGGTGGAGATTAATTTTGAAAAAGGTTAAAGTTAATAAAGAAAGTAAATGTGCGGTCGTTACGTTAACAATTCATTGGCGTTAATTAGATATTTGAGATTTGGGGAAAATTACGGTCGCCAGTTCTATGGACAGCTACTATAATAACTGAAAATGAAAGATTAATGCACATATAATTAGCACTAAAAACATGGCAACTGAAGGTTGACACGTGTTGTGTAAAAACTGAATGTTTGTCAGAAGTAATAAATTTCACTACACATTGACTTAATTTAGCAAAAGAATTAATAAAACCGGAAAATTGAAAGCTTATTTAGTGACTGAAATTAATAGTGAACTTTGTTTCTGAAGCACTGCGAAATTCAATAAAATAAGGTTAGTCTTAGGCTACCTGAACAATCATTTCAAAAGCTACTTGAATCTACGCAATTTAGAAATAAGAGATTCTGAACAATTAACAATAGTAAAATTTAGTACATACCAAGCTGAGCTGCAGTCACAGGTAAGCTAAAATATGGTAACAGAATTCGCACTCTTAAATTGTGCTTGTGTAACATAAATATTGTAGCCAGCTATGAATACTTTAACTGAACTTTGAAATTAAAGCCGTGAAATGGAATGATATTACTTTAATGATGGCGTCTGAATATCAGCGATACTCGGGTTCATTCCGGAAAAGGAAGGGACCCTGCTTGGTAATGCAATTGGGACAATGAGCAACAAAGGTTCATGCTAAATTGCTGTAATTTTGTGAGATAAATTGAACAGTTTGAAAAGCTGAGGTCTGCCATAAAGTTCTAAAACTTTACGTGCTTCCAGTCTTCCTTGTTGGTTGATTGAAGGTTTGAAGTCGTCGATCGGGGAGGTGGAGACAGTCCCTTATTCTCGGCCGTCGCTGTTGCAGAAGCTGGATGTTGGCGCGGCTTCTTCTCGACACGGTCACCAGGCGAAACGGGCTCTTGATGTGCGCCAGCTAATGCTTCTCGTCCGCGACACCGTGTCAGAAACTTTCATCGCAAGTCGAGCGCAATTACATGCTGCCAAACCCCGAAAGCGCGGCAACTCGCGGGAGCGTCACACAACACACCTGCTCCACCGCCCTACTCCAGTCAGACTCCGCTCTGCCCGCGCTCCATGCGGCAGAGTTCCCAACACTACCACAGATCCTAAATACTTTGGTTCTTTACGCGACCTATCGATGCAATCGTTCGATAGCATAGTTTTCCCTAGGCAAGACACAGCGTAAAAGTACAACTAATATTTACAAAACAAACCAATTATACATCGACATAAATGCATACAAATTGCAAAACAATTACTATATATAAAGACACAGAAATGTCAAATCTTCAGGTAACATTTATAGTACAATAGATGGAAATAGGAGGATACGCATTTCCGGCGTTACAATGTGCCCAGGAATCCAGCAGAAGGACACATCCTTCCCCAGACTTTGTAGATGGAGGACATTCTCTATATTCTGGACCACTATGTGCAGCGTACAATCGTTTTAGAGAGTGAAGGGCACTCAAGGAAAGGAACAGGCAAGGAATTCAACACCCGAAACACTTCTTATCTGATCCACTTCCCGCAAGACTGCGTATAATTTTGCGTTGAAGACAGTAAAGTATTGAGGCAGTCGGATCTTGAGGACACGATAAGGGAAGAGAACAGAGCAGTTAACGGAATCCCCCAGTTTAGGCTGATCCGTAAATACAGCTACAGAGTTGTGGTGCTTATTTAAAATGTCGTAAAATATCGAATTAAAAACATATGGAAGTGTGCAACCTGTTCTGCACGGCACTACATCTAAAATTGCTCCACGCCTCTTCAGTAAGCGGGATGGCAGTTGGTTAAAACCCTGGCTCTGGGTTTGTACTTGCCCCTTACCACGTGACTACAGCACACGCTCAAACGACCTTGTTGCTCTTGGACGACTGCAGAAAAGGCGTTCCGCAGATGGACCAGCAACAGTATGGCGCGATGCTAAATTAGGAGCTGCGAGAATTTTGTATATGGTGAGTGGCGATTCCCCAGCCCCAACACAGACACGGTATGCGGACTGTTGCTGTAAACACTTGGGCCCCTCTGATGATGGATAACGACAATGATTGGGCAAGAAGGTCTCTTTTATCCGTATACCTAGCACCCGTAGTTAAGACATGATCTTACGAAATCTTTGGGCTAAGCGCAAATTGAGATGCGTGTAGCACGTGTCACGTGACACGACACTACAGCACGACGCGCACGTTCCGCACACGTCGTGCTGGTCCAACACGTATTGCGACGCGTATACATACTTCGCACGCGTTGATTGGCGACGCTTTGCGCTGACAGAACCGAAGCGCTCGCACCTTGTTATGTTTCTCAAACGATTTTACAGAAACCATTCACTGAAAGTATTTCATTTTTGCCTTGCTTCTACCGTAATATGTCAGCTTCGTGGCGAAGAGCCCATCACCTCGCGAATAGTCATGCTTATTGTGATGTACACATTTTACTGAGACACTAGCCTAAACTCGAGGAAAAAGTTTGCAACGAAAAATAGGGGTCGTTATGATTTTGCGTTCGGTGCGCATTACACCATATGTTGCTGATTATGAAATTTAACTAACATACTGAATTTTTGTGTAGGCTTGGGAGGTCTCTATCTGTCTCCGATCTCGAGAAAATGGATCCTATCTACGGGCTGGCCAATTTATGCGTCCTCCACGTCCTATGAAACGCCCGTCGAACATCCTGTCAAGCGTCAGCCTAGTGTTAATTGCGGAATGTGCAGGTGCACCATTATACTGATACCACATACGTCGACGCGTTTCCAGTGGGACATTTTCGAGCAACGTTGGCAGATCATTCTGTAGAAACGCGATATTTGTTGCAGCTGCTTGGGCCCCTGCAATGAAGTGAGGACCAATGAGGTGGTCGCCAATGATTCCGCACCATACATTTACAGTCCACGGTCGCTGTCGCTCTACCCGTCTGAGCCAGCGAGGATTGTCCACGGACCAGTAATGCATGTTCCGTAGATTCACTGCCCCGTGGTTTCTGAAACCCGCTTCATCGGTAAACAGGTAGAACTGCAACGCATTCTCTGTTAATGCCCATTGACAGAATTGCACTCGATGATTAAAGTCATCACCATGTAATTGCTGATGTAGCGACACATGAAACGGTTGAAAGCGGTGACGATGCAGTATGCGCATGACACTACTTTGACTCAGTCCACCGGCTCTCGCAATGTCCCGTGTACTCATGTGTGGGTTCATGGCAACAGCAACTAACACAACAACTGCACCCGCTTCTCCTGTGACGGGCCTGTTACGGACCGGTTTGCGTGCTACGACCATACCTGTTGCATACAGTTGGCGGTAGATGTTTTGCAATGTGCGGCACGTTGGATGCTCTCTGTCCGGTTACCGTTCTGCATACACCCTACAGGCTTCAGCTGCATTTCGTCGACACTCGCCATAGATGAGTATCATCTCCGCCTTTTCAGAGTTCGAATACACCATGGTCACAGTTCCTACAACACTACACTATCACAGACGTCTGGTAACACGGTGTACTACAGTTGGACTGCGTGCGGAGACGAATGCAGAATAACAATAGCAGCAAGCGCTACATGCGGACACTGCGACAGCTAGACCAAACCACAACAGTGCACTACAGCCATACTCGTAAACACGGTCGGCATCGTAAACATGTCCCTGCAGATGCTGCTCGCCGACCGTGGCCCGTGTTTGTTACAACACGCAACTGAACGTCGGAGGTTTCAAGCGTCAACTTTAGGTTACAGTATCTCCGGATGTAATTAACATTTTACAATGCAACAAACGGCACTGATTACGTATTTGTTTATATGTTCAGATGTGCTAACAAAACTAACGTGGTTCCATTTAAAAAACCGTAGGTTTGTATTAAAAACATACTTCCGTGCATTTTTGTATGGTTTGTATTAAACAATTACACTAGCCCCTCTCCTCACGTTCGGTCTGTGGAATCGGTTCGTCAGTATTTGATGTGGTTTACGAAATATATCCAGCGGTAACGTTAGGTTGGTTGGTTGGTTGGTTTGGGGATGGAGACCAGACAGCGTGGTCATCGGCCTCATCGGATTAGGGGAGGAGTGGGAAGGAAGTCGGCCTTGCCCTTTCAGAGAAACCATCCCGGCATTTGCCTGGAGTGATTTAGGGAAATCACGGAAAACCTAAATCAGGATGGCCGGACGCGGGATTGAACCGTCGTCCTCCCGAATGCGAGTCCAGTGTCTAACCACTGCGCCACCCCGCTCGGTTAACGTTAGGTGACTCACCCTATATATCAGAAGTTGTACTTTCTAATTTTTTTTTCATTTCCGTGACTGTAATTCTTTAAGAGTTACCGACAGCTAGTAGACGAGAGTTCCCTAGTATGAAAATAAACATGAAATTTCTTCTCTTATCTTAGCACAAACTGACACAATGAGGTTTTTCGTAAGCTACTGAGCTCTCTGGTCGCCAGTTACTTGTTTAATGAGACACTGTTTCGGAATTCTGTCAGAATAGCTGCTGCAGAAATGAGTTTGTGCACATTATAGTGTGTTTTGGCAAAAGAAGTGCTCTCGAACCAACCAACAAGAGAAATGTGGCTGTTATTCGTAAATGGTAATGGTTCTTCGAATGAGAAAAGATTAACAATGTACACTAAAATAAATTGGCAATTCTGTTGGAATTTTGGTTGGATCCCGTAACCCATCGCATTTTTGACACTGAGCGACTGGAATGGAAACTTAACAAAGTATTTTATTCCTTTTCTTCATCTGAGCAGTATCAGAGAAATGATGAGCGTAGCCTTCAGGCGGAATGACACGCACATGCCTGATGCTCCTTATTCACCTACGCCTTGCCAAACTGACAATACGTGATTCACGAATACAATAGTTGTTATTGGTAAAAGTAAACAATTGATACGCGGCACAACAAAATGGTCAGTGTACGGTCAGCAGCTGACAATAATGCGCGCGACAGGGATGGGGAAGCTAGCCAAGTGTGCTTGGTGAGAGGGAGAGGTCATTTCGTTAGGAAAAGATTGTCATGAAAGAAGATCTGCCTTTCTCAGCAATACATTTCAACAAAATAAACATATCAAATCACCACACTCCTTCAGGATACTCATACTTTTGGAATAATATCGACCACTGCTTCATTTGTGTAGCCTGTTGTGTAATTAGTTTATTAATGCTGATAGCGTGTATGCAATCACTGAAATTCTTTTTCTCGTCATGACGAGACGATTAAAACATCGCTATTTGTGAGGGCTTCTTGACTGTTTCTACGTAGCTTGCAGTGGAAATGTAATTTCCACATGTACGTAGTATAATGTCTCATATTAGACTCACATTCACATAACGACAGTGAAACTTAAGTACTTCATATCTCGGACGCTTTTTACTGGGAGCACAAAGGGGTCATACCTGTGGAAATTACGCCATTTCGAATTTTTGGCAACAGATCGTAGAGATACGTCAACGTAACAGGCAGCAAGTAGAGGACCTTGTTTTACTTTCCTGCCTTGCTTGCTGATCACATGATTTTATACACTACTGGCCATTAAAATTGCTGCACCAAGAAGAAATGCAGATGATAAACGGGTATTCATTGGACAAATATATTATACTAGAACTGACATGTCATTACATTCTCACGCAATTTGGGTGCTTAGATCCTGAGAAATCAGTACCCAGAACAACCACCTCTGGCCGTAATAATGGCCTTGATACGCCTGGGCATTGAGTCAAACCGAGCTTGGATGGCGTGTACAGGTACAACTGCCCATGCAGCTTCAACACGATACCGCAGCTCATCAAGAGTAGTGACTGGCGTACTGTTGCCAGTTGCTCGGCCACCATTGACCAGACGTATTCAGTTGGTGAGATTTTGGAGAATGTGCTGGCCAGGGCAGCAGTCGAACATTTTCTGTATCCAGAAAGGCCCGTACAGCACCTACAACATGCGGTCGTGCATTATCCTGCTGAAATGTAGGGTCTCGTAGGGATAGAATGAAGGGTAGAGCCACGGGTCGTAACACATCTGAAATGTAACGTCCACTGTTGAAAGCGCCGTCAATGCGAACAAGAGGTGACCGAGACGTGTAACCAATGGCACCCCATACCATCACGCCGGGTGATACGCCAGTATGGCGATGACGAATACACGCCTCCAATATGCGTTCACCGCGATGTCGCCAAACACGAATGAGACCATAATGATGCTGTAAACAGAACCTGGATTCATCCGAAACAATGACGTTTTGCCATTCGTGCACCCAGGTTCGTCGTTGAGTACACCATCGCAGGCGCTCCTGTCTGGGATGCAGCGTCAAGGGTAACCACAGCCATGGTCTCCGAGCTGATAGTCCATGCTGCTGCAAACGTCGTTGAACTGTTCGTGCAGATGGTTGTTGTCTTGCAAATATCCCCATCTGCTGATCCAGGGATCGAGACGTGGCTGCACGATTCGTTACAACCATGCGGATAAGACGCCTGTCATCTCGACTGCTAGTGATACGAGGCCGTTGGGATCCAGCATGGCGTTCCGTATTACCCTCCTGAACCCACCGATTCCATATTCTGCTAACAGTCATTGGATCTCGACCAACGCGAGCAGCAATGTCGCGATACTATAAACCGCAATCGCGATAGGCTACAGTCCGACCTTTATCAAAGTCGGAAACATGATGGTACGCATTTCTCCTCCTTACACGAGGCATCACAACAACGTTTCACCAGGCAACGCCGGGCAACTGCTGTTTGTGTATGAGAAATTGGTTGGAAACTTTCTTCATGTCAGCACGTCGTAGGTGTCGCCACGTGCGCCAACCTTGTGTGAATGCTCTGGAAAGCTAATCATTTGCATATCACAGCATCTTCTTCCTGTCAGTTAAAAATCACGTCTGTAGCACGTCATCTACGTGGTGTAGCAATTTTAATGACCACTAGTGTAATATTTCTTATTTCCTTATTCACTACCTTCACGATGAATCGCCTGTCCCTTCTTACGATCTGAAAGCGTTATAGAGGCAGAAGATGTACTTCCAGTGGCTAATGGCTCATTAGTTATTGATCTGTGCAATGTTCTTGACAAAAGAAGAAATAAAACTAAAAAATATACAGATACATGTAACTGAAAACTATTATGAACTAACGAAAAGAAATGGAGCGCTTAAATGGCGAAAAACGAAACACTACTCAGTGACAATAAAACTCAGAATACCGTAAGGCTGATTTTTCAGATGGGTAATAATTTCGCTGCCCATATGCACCATGCCGAAGTGAGCATATGGCCGGATTGCTTTCCCGCTCCCCGCCTCATACCTCCGACGGCGCTCGCGTGACGCGCGGCGCGAGAAACTGTGCCACAATCACAACGTCACACGACCTAGCGCAGGCGCGTGTCGCGTCCCAGTGGCGTCCCGTTTGAACCTGTGAAGTTACAAAAACTCCCGCTGCGCTGCACTCAGCCGCTCCACACGCGCTATACGTGTCTCAATTTGCGCCTAGCGTACTGGAGCACACGGGCCCTGTCTACTCCTCAAGACCTGTGACGAAGATTCTACAAGCCCTTGCCCTCGGGTGCTTTAGGTGTGAGAACCACCTTGGAAATAAAAAGAAATGAATTCCAGAAGCCTTACCGACCCATTAAAAGATACAATGGTGGACCATTTTACGCGACTCCGATACATCAAAAATTCGAAGAGAAAGATAAAAACCAAAGAGTATGTGCAGAAAACGTAAAACGCGTATTTCCCGGCCTCTCTAACCTTTTAAATATAAGTTGCAATTGAAGAATCGCTGTCCTTGTATGGAAGTGGGAGCAGAAAACTGCAATATCGTCTACAAATAAGGAGCATTTTACAAGGCTAGTTACCGTAGACGTTGTGCTGTTTACGGATACGGCGAAGAAGGTAACATTTAAAATACTTCCCTGGGTAAGACCATTCTCTGGCTCAAAACTATTCGACAGCAGAGCAACAATTCAGTACCTAAAAAAGCGCGTAGAAAAGGAGAACCGAATGAGGGGGCCACACAAGCCCATCGGAGGAGCTGCTTCTAACAACCCTACCACAACAAAGGACAAAAATTACGCTACTAAATATTGCATTTTCGGTCAACAACAACGTTATATTATGTGGCAGGTGTCATTAGAGCACAGTTAATAAAGTCATTTCATGAAATAATGGATAGACTAGGCTCTCATTTTTCGTGTTTCCCACGCTGGTCTCGTTGTGAACTCATGGCTCAATCGTCGAAAATCTAGGTGGTGATGATTTCAAGCTCGGATGCAAAGAGGCCTAGGTGTTACTCTGCGATTTTCAAAAGTTTTATAGATGTGATTCATAAACCGATCTTGAAGATTAAACTTTTGCAAGTTAGCACAATGGTGATATAAAAAAGTAATCAGCACTCCGAATTTAAGTTACACTTCTTTTTTATTACTTTTGTTGCAATATCTCGTAACTCACATAACATAACTTCACAATGTAAAACATACTTGTAAATATCTTCCTCACTGTTAAAGTTCACATTTTATAAACTGACTACAATTTGCGTCTTTTCAACATGACGACCAGGACTTGACTCTCTACTACTAACCGCTTACGTGCCCAAAAATCAGAGTTACAAGTACGTCAAAGATCATAGTGACAAAAGAAAGAATACACATAAGAATAATATCATTGCAATATAAACATATCGATGTATCAAAGTACCTCTACATTATTGAAATCAAATCTGAATGTTGTCTCAGAAGTATGTTAACTATTCTACAGAAACACAGTAGAATATTGCTGGTATCGAGAGGATGAGGTGAGGTGCCGCAATGATTACGTAATTCAAGTACCATTACATGCTCCAGAATGGGATGTGTGTCTTCAAGTAATGGCGTACGCCTTACTGATATCAAAGACTAATCCGATGCAGTGATGTTTACACAGAAATTCCTGTTGGATAGCCGCTTTTAACAGAGTCAGGTAGTCAATGGTGGATCGAAATCTCCTGAATTCACACTGAGAGCGGCTAAAGAGCTGCCCGGTTCTCAATATCCAGACCAGACGACAGTTAACCATTTGCTCCAGGATCTTTCCCACACAGCTCGTTAAGGCGACGTCCCGGTAACTAATGAGACACGTTCAGTGTTCTCCTGGTTTGAGGACAGACATCAAAATTACCTCCCTTCAGAGATGGGAAATTATAGTCTGTGTCTGCCGTATCGAAATGAAAAACTGTAAAGTTCCACGGCCTGTTGTATCGGATTTGGTCGTGACTGCCCGCAGTATCACGAGCCTCAGACAGCGCCAAAACCATCCTCCACATGGAGAATGTTCAGTTGTGCGACTCACAATAGTTGGACCTGAAGTCCAACTCACTCCTTTCAATGGTGGCACGGTAACGTTGGATCCTGGCTGGCAGTAGCTGTAGTCATCGCAAAATGTTCTGCCATCCCCACTCTAGGCCACACTCACTTTGTGTCAGTGGATCTGAAGGTGATTTCTACGTTAACTCGGACTCATTTTTTTCCTTCCAGTAGAGTAGAGAATTTCTATTCGTACATTGTACTGCCTCCTCTGCATGTCATGTACGAAACAATCTAGTACACAGAAAAAGGATAGTACTAATTCTCTTCCGAGGATCGGTGCCATGTTCGTTACTATTTGTATTGTACGCTCACTAAGTGCTAGAAAAATGAAACCGTTATGTATTCAACAATTACATGCATACTTTCATACAGTGATGCTTTTCTTAAAGTCAAGTGTCACGTGTCAATAAGGAACCTCGTTGCTGAATACTTTCCTGAAATTGAAATCATCTAAACTTCAAACGGCTGTACTTATGCCCGTTGGTTTCGACTTTTCCACCATTAATCTTAAGAGATACAAAAGTAACGTGTTTCACGTTCAGCGACAAACGTTTGTCATAAACATGGGAAAACTGTGAACCCTTTCTCAATATAAAGATACTATTTCTACTACTGTGTCATTCATCACGCGCTACAGAGATATACAATGGTAAAAATAAAGAAATTAACCGCGATGTGTAACCAGTAGTCTCGATTTCAGATGGGGGCTACATTACTCCGCAAGGAATTTCATATGTCAGCTGAAGGCTTCTGGGACTGACGCTGTACGGTGCTCATGTTTATTGACTGCATCTCGGCATACCACATACAATAATCTCAAATATTGCAATCTTAGCATGTTCGATCGTCTCATATTTTTTTGCAGCCCAACTAACTTCTTTCTTTCTTTTTCCTAACAAAAGGCACAATATATACGTCATAATTAATGGAAGTGAAATGGACGGCATCACAGCTGTACTTTGTGATATCTTTATTGTAACAGTTGTAACAATAAAGAAATCAGCGATTACAGCTGTCATGCGGTTTATCTGAAGTACATTCATATAACTGTTTCCAAGCCTTTCTGTCTCTGGAACTGGAAACGCAGCAAATAGCCAACAAAACCTTCTGAGAAATTGCGCGCCAGTCCACCTTTAGACAGTTACCTTCCATCTCTTACCACAATACTAAATCTTCCCTTTCCTTCTTATAAACTCCACTAGGATTACTCTTCCTTCCACCTGTCTATCTGCAGCACTGTCTCTAGGTTCAGTAACTTTGTCATTAATGTACTGAACGCTAATAAAGATACATGGAACAACTGTAACTCCCTCTTCAAAACCGAATAATTGTAGAGCATTCAGTGTATGATAACCTCGAAAAGTAAACATCTCTTTTCAATTCCGGATAGATATAAATATTTAGACTCGGCTATGACATGTTTGAAACTTTTAGTATACTTTACACATTTGAGTTCAACGTTGAAAACAGCAAGGAGCTCACACAAAAACTGAAATACATTCACATGACTGCCGATGAACGAAAAACTCTATTTGACATTCTTCTAAGAAAAAATACCAATAAACGAACATTCGTCTTAGTGAAAACCTCAATAAATTAAATTCCGTCTCTGCGCGGTAAATTTTCCCTTTCCTGTGAAAGACTTCCGGAGTATGACGTCATTTAAGTGGATCTCATACAACGCTAGAATTGTTGTTGTTGTGGTCTTCAGTCCAGAGACTTGTTTGATGCAGCTCTCCATGCTACTCTACCCTGTGCAAGCTTCTTCATCTCCCAGTACCTACTGCAACCTACATCTTTCTGAATCTGTTTAGTGTAATCATCTCTTGGTCTCCCTCTAAGATTTTTACCCTCCACGCTGCCCTCCAATACTAAATTGGTGATCCCTTGATGCCTCAGAATATGCCCTACCAACCGATCCCTTCTTCGAGTCATGTTGTGCTACAAACTCCTGTTCTCTCTAATTCTATTCAATACCTCCTCATTAGCCTCATTAGTTATGTGATGTACCCATCTAATCTTCAGCATTCTTCTGTAGCACCACATTTCGAAAGTTTCTATTCCCTTCTTGTCAAAACTATTTATCGTCCACGTTTCACTTCCATACATGGCTACACTCCATACAAATACTTTCAGAAACGACTTCCTGACACTTAAATCTATACTCGATGTTTACAAAAATTCTCTTCTTCAGAAACGCTTTCCTTGCCATTGCCAGTCTACATTTTATTTATATCCTCTCTACTTCGACCATCTTGAGTAATTTTGCTCCCCAAACAGCAAAACTCATTTACTGCTTTAAGCGTCTCATTTCCTTATCTAATTCCCGCAGCATCACCCGATTTAATTCGACCACATTCCATTATCCTCGTTTTGCTTTTGTTGATGTTCATCTTATATCCTCCTTTCAAGACACTGTCCATTCCGTTCAGCTGCTCTTCCAGGTCCTTTGCTGTCTCTGACAGAATTACAATGTCATCGGCGAACCTCAAAGTTTTTATTTCTTCACCATGGATTTTAATTCCTACTCCGAATTTTTCTTCTGTCTCCTTTACTGCTTGCTCAATATACAGATTGAATAACGTCGGGGAGAGGCTACAACCCTGTCTCACTCCCTTCCCAACCACTGCTTCCCTTTCATGTTCCTCGACTCATAACTGCCATCTGCTTTCTGTACAAATTGTAAATAGCCTTTCGCTCCCTGTATTTTACCCCTGCCACCTTCAGAATTTGAAAGAGAGTATTCCAGTCAACATTGTCAAAAGCTTTCTCCAAGTCTACAAATGCTAGAAACGTAGGTTTTGCCTTTCCTTAATCTATTTTCTAAGATAAGTCGTAGGGTCAGTATTGCCTCACGTGTTCAAAAATTTCTACGGAATCCAAACTGATCTTCCCCGAGGTCGGCTTCTACCAGTTTTTCCATTCGTCTGTAAAGAATTCGCGTTAGTATTTTGTAGCCTGGGTTATTAAACTGATAGTTCGGTAATTTTCACATCTGTCAGCATCTGCTTTCTTTGGGATTGGAATTATTATATTCTTCTTGAAGTCTGAGGGTATTTCGCCTGTCTCATACGTCTTACTCACCAGATGGTAGAGTTTTGTCGGGCTGGCTCTCCCAAGGCTATCAGTAAGTCCTAATGGAACGTTGTCTACTCCCGGGGCCTTGTTTTGACTCGGGTCTTTCAGTGCTCTGTCAAACTCTTCACGCAGTATCATATCTCCCATTTCATCTTCATCTACATCCTCTTCCATTTCCATAATATTGTCCTCAAGTACATCACCCTTGTATAGACACTCTATAGACTCCTTCCACCTTTCTGCTTTCCTTTCTTGGCTTAGAACTGGGTTTCCATCTGAGCTCTTGATATTCATGCAAATGGTTGTTTTTTCTCCAAAGGTCTCTTTAATTTTCCTGTAGGCAGTATCTATCTCACCCCTAGTGAGATATGCCTCTACATCCTTACATTTGTCCTCTAGCCAACCCTGCTTAGCCATTTTGCACTTCTGTCGATCTCATTTTTGAGACTTTTGTATTCCATTTTCCCTGCTTCATTTACTGCATTTTTGTATTTTCTCCTTTCATCGATTAAATTCAGTATCTCTTCTGTTTTCTATTAGCCCTCGTCTTTTTATCTACTTGATTCTCTGCTGCTTTCACTATTTCGCCTCTCAAAGCTACCCATTCTTATTCTACTGTATTTCTTTTCCCAATTTTTGTCAATCCTTCCCTAATGCTCTCCCTGAAACTCTCTACAACATCTGGTTCTTTCAATTTATCCAGGTCCCATCTCCTTAAATTCCCATCTTTTTCAGTTTCTTCAGTTTTAATCTACAGTTCATAACCAATAGATTGTGGTCAGAGTCCACATCTGCCCCTGGAAGTGTCTTACAATTTAAAACCTGGTACCTAAATCTCTGTCTTACCATTATATAATTTATGTGACACCTTCCAGTATCTCCAGGCTTCTTCCATATATTCAACCTTCTGTTATGATTCTTTAACCAAGTGTTAACTATGATTAAGTTATGCTCTATGCACAATTCTACCAGGCGGCTTCCTGTTTCATTCCTGAACCCCATTCCATATTCACCTAGTACGTTTCCTTCTCTTCCTTTTCCTACTATCGAATTCCAGTCACCTGTGACTATTAAATTTTGACCTCCCTTCACTATCTGAATAATTTCTTTTATCTCATCATACATTTCATCAATTTCTTCGTCATCTGCAGAGCTAGTTGGCATATAAACTTTTACTACTGTGGTAGGCATGGGCTTCGTATCTATCTTGGCCACAATAATGCGTTCACTATGCTGTTAGCAGTAGCGTACCCGCACTCCTATTTTTTTATTCATTATTAAACCTACTCCTGCATAACCCCTATTTGATTGTATTTATAACTCTGTATTCACCTGACCAGAAGTCTTGTTCATCCTGCCACCGAACGCTAGAATACTGCTCAAGAAATGTAATTAATGCTAGGATCATCACATTTAAAAAGATTTCATTTCTCTAGCTGTGGCCAGATAAATAAATAAAGTTGTTGTATTGTCCTACTATGAAGTGTTTATTTTAACTTGCGCCTCTTACTTTCTCAAACAATGCGTGTTAACATCGCAAGTGCAATTATTGAACAAAGATGACTGTGTGAAACGTGTTTGTAGTGTATAATTTCGCCTGTGTCATTCTCGAGGGAGACTAAAGGAGGTGGGTGCAGCCACGCAGTTGTATTTCTATGGAGAACCCCCAAGAGGCTAGCACGTAATCGCACCACCATATACATCCCTCCCCCTCCGCCACCCATCGCCAAAGAAATATTATGATGAATCACCATCATTGATGTTCCTTGCCCTCTGTAGTAGGCACAGCAGGATCAAGTTTTTGATCTTGTCTAAGACAGAAAGCTATGTGAATCAGTCCCGTGTTAATCATTTAGCAGCATCCACTCAGAATTAGAAAGATATATAACGTATACTACACAGTAAAGCGTTCTGAGATTAAGGAGAATGTTGGGATATTTGAGCCAGACCTGACGTTAGCTGTTTCTGAACTTCATCGAGTCACTGAAACTTATCAAAGACCAATGAAGCAGACTGTTACGTAATATGATGACCACGATCTAATAAAGAAGAGGACTCCTACATTTCCAGAAAAGCTTCGACCTCACTCATGAGAAGAGAACACGATTCTCTGTCAACATTTTCGCACCATATGTCTAACATGCTTCATCTTAAAACTCCCGTGCTGAGTAGTTGCGCGGTTTGAGGCATCTTGTCAAGGTCCGCGCGGCCCTCCCCGTCGGAGATTCGAGTCCTCCCTCGGGCATAGGTGTGTGTGTTGTCCTTAGCGTAAGGTAGTTTAAGTAGTTCGTAAGATCAGGGACCGATGACCTCAGCAGTTTGGTCCCATAAGACCTTACCACAAATTTCCAAAACATTTCTTAAAACTGCCGATAGTTATGCAGGGAAAACAAATGAAAAGTTAACTGATGTGGAACTGTTAAAGGAGAATTTCAGGTACAGAAAAATACATACATTAAAAATGAACACAAACAAATTACTAAGGCAGTGAATACAGCGACCTTTGAAGACAGACAGCCACATTACACACATCAATTTGCTTGTGCTGTTATATCTTGCTGTAAAATCGAAGCAAGTAATTACAAAAAGTAATGTGCGGTCTGTAACGGTTTGTCCTTATAAAAAATTTGTTTCATGCATAACAATCGATGTCAAAACCAAGCAACTCGAAAATAGCTCCATAAAAATACTGAACACAAAGGTCAATGAATGTCAAGATGATCTATCTTGTATGGAAACAATATGAGAAAAGTTTGCAATTTTCACAACACCTATTAACCAGTATGCCACGAGTGTTCTGAAAGAGTATTCCACAGAGGGCGAGTATAAATGAGGCTGTAGCGAAATCATCGGAATATCTTCATTGTGAATGTTCTGAAGGTGAAAGTAATTATTCGTAGTTGGTAACAACTTACTAGAAATAAATGGGAAGTAGTTCTGGTTATATTTACAATAACGAGAACTCAAGTAATGCACATATATCTGCCATTTAACAGATATAAATATGGTTACTTAACTCGCAATGTCATTTGAGAGAGTCTGTTGAGTCCTGTACAAGAAAGGAACACCTCCACGCGTCAGTCAATAGTGAGAGGACCTTGTTTTGAGCTCAGTCTCGTATAAAATACACAAAACATTAAAAAATAAAATGCTAATGTTGACGTCGAAAGTTTTCAGGTAACAATATATCCGTTTGAAAGTCATCCTAGTGACATTAAGAATGAATTTCCCGCAGCCGCCGCCTTCCTGACGTTTCAGAGATATAGTGGCTGAGAGAACTAAGGGGCGAACTAAGATGAGACCAAACGCACGAGCGGCAGTGAAGAGTCCGGGTTATTTGAGCTTTGGAAGCCCACGCGATCAGGTGTGGGGAAATCGAAGACGTGTCAACAGGCCGCCCGCCACTGCAGTGTTTGCGGTAGGAATGACGCAGCGCACACACTAACGGATCAGCGGGTCGAACGCCAGCGCTGAAGCGAACAGTATGGGCTCAACAGCCTGCTGTTACTCTTGGAATGTTACAGTGATAGGTTTTACATTAACTTGCTGAGTCATTTGTTTCTGGAAAAGATAAAAAATTCAAAACCGGGTGCGTATGTATATTTGACAGAACGTTTTCTGCAAAAGGGTTAGCGATGTCACTTAAAAACCGGTGAGGCTGGTGTGGAGGGCCGTAGATGACTGTTTTTATGGCTCGTGAACTGAACATGGCTTCCCTAAATCCCGTGTTGTATTTATCGCGATGTCGACAGCTCATAGCTGGGGGCAAATTGGAAGATTTTGTGGCGCACCCTTACAGCAGACCCATGTACATATGAGTCATCATGGAAGTGAAGACGGGGTCAGGGATTTTCTCTGCCTCGTGATGACTGGGTGTTGTGAGCTGTCCTTAGGTCAGTTAGGTTTAAGTAGTTCTAAGTTCTAGGGGACTGATGACCATACATGTTAAGTCCCATAGTGCTCAGAGCCATTTGAACCATTTTTTTGGAAGTGAAGAAAACCCACATGTTGCCTTTACTCGACATCTTCATTCCTCATGTACCCACTAACTGATTTATTCTTAAGTGAAGAGGAAACGAACCTTTATCTCCCTTCTCGCACTCACAAACAAAGAATACTAGAATAGCACTTTGGATGTCATTAGAGGGCCTGGATGCATATTCAGAACACAAACCCTGCACCAGAACCTCTCGCGACAAAAGTGTTCACCCTAGATTACTAAAACCTCGGAAAATTTACGATTGCAGTCGGTACCGGTTCGCAGTTCATGTCAATCTGGTAGTGTCAAAAAAAAATGGTTCAAATGGCTCTGAGCACTATGAGACTTAACTGCTGTGGTCATCAGTCCCCTAGATCTTAGAACTACTTAAACCTAACTAACCTAAGGACATCACACACATCCATGCCCGAGGCAGGATTCGAACCTGCGACCGTAGCAGTCGCTGGTAGTGTCAGTATAGAGTGTAAAACAGGATATTCTTTACTTATTTTGGATGTGACGTACTATTGGAGACCTTATGATTATAATTAATAAGTACATAATATATAAATTATTACTTCCTTTGGATAAGGACTAATAAAATTTGCGATCGATTTGTAACGATGTCCCATTTTCTGCCCTTTTAGTGTTCTAGGATTAAGATAAACGACCTAAGTCTCTGTTATATGTTGCAAGTCATAATTGAAATCAGCGACAAGATGAGAACCAGCGAAGAGTTACTCAAGAATGTTTTGGTTCTGCGAGTAAAATAATGAGACACAACTGTAATTCACTTACCACACCATCGTAGAAAATCTGTATGGCTAAGGCTTGCAACATGGGCGTGAATCGTCATTCCGTGTGAAATATGCTCACTATTTTTATATACTTGAATTTAACATATTTCGTGACAGTACTCACTTTTCCGTGAAATGTTTATGAGATGATATTTGACTTTTCTGTGTTGGCATCAGTCGTCTAGTGAAAGTATGATTCCGCAATGCTCTTTCGTCGGCTGCAGAAATGATCTGGTTCAATGCGTTTGCCTCATTTTTGGTGCTTCAAATACCATTTCTTCGAATGTGGTTCCTTCTTGATGTTTATATAAAAAAAGTGGTAACATAATTCGTTTTTCCTGTTCACTAGCAAATTATTATAACGGCGACCTGCACATTGTTCCACTGACACACACACCGAGAGTTCATTGCCGACTGACTACGGTCAAAGACAACTCCAGCGTCAAAGACATTTCACACAACACTCAAGCTTCCACTTGTAACCAGTCTCTTTGATAAACTTCGTCACATCTACTAATATTAATCAATATGCTGTCACTCTCGAACATATAAGCAAATTAGCATAATATAAGGCAAATTACAATTCACCAAACAAATATTCTGACAAAAATATAAGAAAACATTTACAACTTCCCTCATTAGATTTGGTATCGACAAATCCGGTAGAAAATAACACATCTCCCAGATCCATTACACGTGGGAGAAAAATCATTTACACAGCTACACCCGATGGAGGATCACACGAAATTCATCCCATATATTTTTGAGACGTTACAAACAGTAGATCTTATACACAAACTCGTCATTGAACGAAACGTCCAACTGAGCGATATGCGGCTGGCTAGATGCGGTACGATGGCAGAGCCAGCAGGAAGCAAGAACTATTGCTCTGTCCCAGCAGCCGCAGCAAACAGAGAGCGACTAAAAAGGCCACCATGCCGCTATCGACACTAGCCAGCGTGGAGATTCTGACTGTCTAGAAAAACATGTATATTCACCACAAGTACTGAAATCACTCCCAGAAGACCTACAAAAAATCTAACGTATCGCTAATACATAAACAGAAAGACCCTGTATGATTACAGAACAGCAGAACAATCATTGGGAAAAAAAAAATGGCTCTGAGCACTATGGGACTTAACTGCTCAGGTCATCAGTCCCCTACGACTTAGAACTACTTAAACCTAACTAACCTAAGCACATCACACACATCCATGCCCGAGGTAGGATTCGAACCAGCGACCGTAGTGGTCTCACGGTTCCAGACTGTAGCGCCTAGAATCGCTCGGCCACTCCGGCCGGCAATCACTGGAAGCGCTTACCTTATAACACTATAGGCTACTACTAAATTTGCAGTGTATCGATAATGTTACTCCTGTGAAAGGATTTTTGTGACTGTGACCGTGTGTAGTGCAGACGTGTCAGACGATTTTTCGATTCTAGAAAGATTGTTTTTGAGATGAAACAATAGCAAAGCAAACGGAAATAGTACCAAGGTTCCATTAGTAATCAAGCAAACTGTAAGTCCGTAAGAAGAAGCAGTCGCCAGCCTAATTAGGCCAAGTTGTACTCAGTACTAGTATGACTCATAAAGAAAACTAACTATGTTGGTTGACTTTACTTCATACTAAACTTCTGTTTTGCTGATAATGTACAGGACAGTAACACAATTTAGCAAGTAATCTTCCACTGAATTGATTTGATCTACACTGGAGAAGCATTAATGTGTTTAGGCAACAACTGGCTCTCAATAATCCTTACTATCTGTATATTCCAATAGGAAGATGATGATATTTACAGGTAAATATTACTAATGAAAGAGCGCTATTGACACAAACAATAGGTTCTTTTGTCAGTTATAGGAAATTTTTATTACTTAAATAGTTATGAATTAACAGTATCTTTTGTACTGATTATTATTGGTATTTTCAAGGAACATTCACTACTTTATATTATTTAGCTAAAATGGAATATGTGGCACCTGCATCTAGTATAATTTGAATAATTTTAGCCATCTACTCTTTTTATTGCTCTTATTGTAATATGACATTTAAACTTGGCTCAACAACCAGCATGGGGACCCAGAAACCAATATATCGGTGGACTGAAGTGGTGGCTGAACACTTTAGTCACACTGCAAAATTGGAAACACTTGACCAAATTACACATGAAATTGTAAACATTATTATTTCAGTTAAATGAATCTTTGAACTGAATGCCTTAACTGACCGTTCATGACAACTACGTGGAGTATTTCAAAACTTATGCTCAGTAAATAATTATGTACTTCACAACTCCACAAGGTTTGTTAACTTTTGTTAAGGAAAATAATTGCTTCTCAGTTCAGTATAACAGGGTTCTTGAATTTATCGTATCACTTGGGATAGTACTCTATCTATGTAAACGCCCAAGGATCAAATACGGTGGCTCAACACAAGGTTACAGAACACAAAATTATTATTGAAAACGAAACCATATAACTGGTCCATCCAGTTATAGAGTACTCAACTGCTAATGTGAGAGGAAGGTGGTGGCAACGTCGATCTCCTGTGCTATTCAAAAAAGGGCAGCAAAAGCAACCACGGCTTTTCCTGTGTTACGACCAATGCAAATTATCTTCTTCGCGTCGGATTTTCATAGTATGAAGAACATGTGCGACTGGAACAGGAAAACGGAAAAGTGAGACTGGTACATGAAGTACGCTCCGCTACACACTGTAAGACGGCTTGCGGATTATAGATTTAGATGTACATTACATCTACATACATACTCCGCAATCCACCATACGGTGCGTGGCGGAGGGTACCTCTTACCACAACTAGCATCTTCTCTCCCTGTTCCATTCCCAAACAGAACGAGGGAAAAATGACTGCCTGTATGCCTCTGTATGAGCCCTAATCTCTCTTTTCTTACTTTTGTGGTCTTTCCGCGAAATATAAATTGGCGGCAGTAAAATTGTACTGCAGTCAGCCTCAAATGTTGGTTCTCTAAATTTCCTCAGAAGCGATTCACGAAAAGAACGCCTCCTTTCCTCCAGAGACTCCCACCCGAGTTCCTGAAGCATTTCCGTAACACTCGCGTGATGATCAAACCTACCAGTAACAAATCTAGCAGTCCGCCTCTGAATTGCTTCTATGTCCTCCCTCAATCCGACCTGATAGGGATCCCAAACGCTCGAGCAGTACTCAAGAATAGGTCGTATTAGTGTTTTATAAGCGGTCTCCTTTACAGATGAACCACATCTTCCCAAAATTCTACCAATGAACCGAACAAAGTTACAACAACAAAGGTACAACAACAAAGTTAGGAAACTACTGCGAAAGCAAAGAGAGCTTCACTCCAAGTTTAAACGCAGCCAAAACCTCTCAGACAAACAGAAGCTAAACGATGTCAAAGTTAGCGTAAGGAGGGCTATGCGTGAAGCGTTCAGTGAATTCGAAAGTAAAATACTAGGTACCGACTTGACAGAAAATCCTAGGAAGTTCTGGTCTTACGTTAAATCAGTAAGTGGCTCGAAACAGCATGTCCAGACACTCCGGGATGATGATGGCATTGAAACAGAGGATGACAAGCGTAAAACTGAAATACTAAACACCTTTTTCCAAAGCTGTTTCACAGAGGAAGACCGCACTGCAGTTCCTTCTCTAAATCCTCGCACCAACGAAAAAATGGCCGACATTGAAATAAGTGTCCAAGGAATAGAAAAGCAACTGGAATCACTCAACAGAGGAAAGTCCACTGGACCTGACGGGATACCAATTCGATTCTACACAGAGTACGCGAAAGAACTTGCCCCCCTTCTAACAGCCGTGTACCGCAAGTCTCTAGAGGAACAGAAGGTTCCAAATGATTGGAAAAGAGCACAGGTAGTCCCAGTCTTCAAGAAGGGTCGTCGAGCAGATGCGCAAAACTATAGACCTATCTCTCTGACGTCGATCTGTTGTAGAATTTTAGAACATGTCTTTTGCTCGAGTATCATGTCGTTTTTGGAAACTCAGAATCTACTATGTAGGAATCAACATGGATTCCGGAAACAGCGATCGTGTGAAACCCAACTCGCTTTATTTGTTCATGAGACCCAGAAAATATTAGATACAGGCTCCCAGGTAGATGCCATTTTCCTTGACTTCCGGAAGGCGTTCGATACAGTTCCGCACTGTCGCCTGATAAACAAAGTAAGAGCCTACGGAATATCAGACCAGCTGTGTGGCTGGATTGAAGAGTTTTTAGCAAACAGAACACAGCATGTTGTTCTCAATGGAGAGACATCTACAGACGTTAAAGTAACCTCTGGCGTGCCACAGGGGAGTGTTATGGGACCATTGCTTTTCACAATATATATAAATGACCTAGTAGATAGTGTCGGAAGTTCCATGCGGCTTTTCGCGGATGATGCTGTAGTATACAGAGAAGTTGCAGCATTAGAAAATTGTAGCGAAATGCAGGAAGATCTGCAGCGGATAGGCACTTGGTGCAGGGAGTGGCAACTGACCCTTAACATAGACATATGTAATGTATTGCGAATACATAGAAAGAAGGATCCTTTATTGTATGATTATATGATAGCGGAACAAACACTGGTAGCAGTTACTTCTGTAAAATATCTGGGAGTATGCGTGCGGAACGATTTGAAGTGGAATGATCATATAAAATTAATTGTTGGTAAGGCGGGTACCAGGTTGAGATTCATTGGGAGAGTCCTTAGAAAATGTAGTCCATCAACAAAGGAGGTGGCTTACAAAACACTCGTTCGACCTATACTTGAGTATTGCTCATCAGTGTGGGATCCGTACCAGATCGGGTTGACGGAGGAGATAGAGAAGATCCAAAGAAGAGCGGCGCGTTTCGTCACAGGGTTATTTGGTAACCGTGATAGCGTTACGGAGATGTTTAACAAACTCAAGTGGCAGACCCTGCAAGAGAGGCGCTCTGCATCGCGGTGTAGCTTGCTCGCCAGGTTTCGAGAGGGTGCGTTTCTGGATGAGGTATCGAATATATTGCTTCCCCCTACTTATACCTCCCGAGGAGATCACGAATGTAAAATAAGAGAGATTAGAGCGCGCACAGAGGCTTTCAGACAGTCGTTCTTCCCGCGAACCATACGCGACTGGAACAGGAAAGGGAGATAATGACAGTGGCACGTAAAGTGCCCTCCGCCACACACCGTTGGGTGGCTTGCGGAGTATAAATGTAGATGTAGAAGACAACTATCCGCCTTCCCCACAACTGCCATTACATGCTTGTCCCACTGCATATCGCTCTACGACGTTACGCCCAAATATTTAATCGACGTAACTGTGTCAAGCACTACACTGCTAATGGAGTATTCAAACATTACGGGATTCTTTTTCCTATTCATCTCCATTAATTTACATTTATCTATATTTAGATTTAGCTGCCATTCTTTACACCAATCACAAATCCTGTCCAAGTCAGCTTGTATCCTCCTACAGTCACTCAACGACGACACCTTCCCGTGCACCGTAGCATCATCAGCAAACAGCCGCACATTGCTATCCACCCTATCCAAAAGATCATTATGTAGACAGAAAACAACAGCGGACCTACCACACTTCCCTGGGGCACTCCAGATGATACCCTCACCTCCGATGAACACTCCCCATCGAGGACAACGTACTGGGTTCTATTACAGGGCTATTACAAATGATTGAAGCGATTCCGCAAATTCACTGTAGCTCCATTCATTGACATATGGTCACGACACATTACAGATACGTAGAAAAACTCATAAAGTTTTGTTCGGCTGAAGCCGCACTTCAAGTTTCTGCCGCCAGATCGCTCGAGAGCGCAGTGAGACAAAATGGCGACAGGAGCCGAGAAAGCGTATGTCGTGCTTGAAATGCACTCACATCAGTCAGTCATAACAGTGCAACGACACTTCAGGACGAAGTTCAACAAAGATCCACCAACTGCTAACTCCATTCGGCGATGGTATGCGCAGTTTAAAGCTTCTGGATGCCTCTGTAAGGGGAAATCAACGGGTCGGCCTGCAGTGAGCGAAGAAACGGTTGAACGCGTGTGGGCAAGTTCCACGCGTAGCCCACGGAAGTCGACGAATAAAGCAAGCAGGGAGCTAAACGTACCACAGGATGGTGCTCCACCGCACTTCCATCATGATGTTCGGCATTTCTTAAACAGGAGATTGGAAAACCGATGGATCGGTCGTGGTGGAGACCATGATCAGCAATTCATGTCATGGCCTCCACGCTCTCCCGACTTAACCCCATGCGATTTCTTTCTGTGAGGTTATGTGAAAGATTCAGTGTTTAAACCTCCTCTACCAAGAAACGTGCCAGAACTGCGAGCTCGCATCAACGATGCTTTCGAACTCATTGAAGGGGACATGCTGCACCGAGTGTGGGAGGAACTTGATTATCGGCTTGATGTCTGCCGAATCACTAAAGGGGCACATATCGAACATTTGTGAATGCCTAAAAAAACTTTTTGAGTTTTTGTATGTGTGTGCAAAGCATTGTGAAAATATCTCAAATAATAAAGTTATTGTAGAGCTGTGAAATCGCTTCAATCATTTGTAATAACCCTGTACTTAAGAAGTTTTCGAGCCACTCACATATTTGGGAACCAATCCCATATGCTCGTACCTTAGTCAGGAGTCTGCAGTGGGGCACCGAGTCAAACGCTTTCCGGAAGTCAAGGAATATGGCACCCATCTGATACCCTTCATCCATGGTTAGCAGGATATCATGTGAAAAAAGGGCGAGTTGCGTTTCGCAGGAGCGATGCTTTCTAAAGCCGTGCTGATGCATGTACAGCAACTTCTCTGTCTCAAGGAAATTCATTGTATTCGAACTGAGAATATGTTCGAGAATCCTGCAACAAACCGATGTTAAGGATATTGGTCTGTAATTTTGAGGATCCGTCCTTCTACCCTTCTTATATACAGGCGTCACCTGCGCCTTTTCCCATTCTCTCGGGACTTTACGTTGGGCAAGAGTTTCACGATAAATGCAAGCTAAGTAAGGAGCCAATGCAGTAGAGTACTCTCTGTGAAACCGAATTGGAATCCCATCAGGACCTGGCGATTTATTTATTTTCAACCCATTCAGCTGCCACACAACCCCAGGGATGTCTATCACTATGTCCTCCATACGGGAATCTGTACGAGACTCAAACGGCGGAATATTTGTACGATCCTCCTGCGTGAAAGATTTCTCAAATGCTAAATTTAAAATTTCAGCTTTCGTTTTGCTGTCTTCCGTTGCCAGGCCAGACTGATCAGTGAGTGACTGGATGGAAACCTTCGACCCGCTTACCGAATTTACGTAAGACCAGAATTTCCTTGGGTTTTCAAGCAAGATCTTTTGCTAAGGTATGACGGTGGTGGTGGTTGTATGCTTCGCGCATCGCTCTTTTTACAGCAGCACGAATCTCTGCTAACTTTCGCCTGTCCTCATTCTCCCGATCTTTCTTGTACCGCGAGTGCAACTGTCTTTGCTTCCTGAGCATTCACCGAATGACCGCGTTGAAATCCCAAAAAAGAGACGAGTTCAGTAAACTTATCACCATGCTTGTATAATCAATATCGACAATATTATAAACATTTACACATGTTATTGCTTGTAAAAACTGTAACAAAGGCTACAAACACGCTATAATAAGAACGACAGCTCTGGAAGTCAGCTATAAAGTGAGTATATTTTTGCTGCAGTATAGAAGAGTCTAAGTAATTATTATAAGCAAACTGTCAAAAAAGATTCGTCCAAGTGCCAAAACAAGTTATCCATGTTTATACTAAAGAATAGCAGTCACATGAATAATTTACGGTACTATCCCAATATTTAAATTTGTACACTCCTGGAAATGGAAAAAAGAACACATTGACACCGGTGTGTCAGACCCACCATACTTGCTCCGGACACTGCGAGAGGCCTGTACAAGCAATGATCACACGCACGGCACAGCGGACACACCAGGAACCGCGGTGTTGGCCGTCGAATGGCGCTAGCTGCGCAGCATTTGTGCACCGCCGCCGTCAGTGTCAGCCAGTTTGCCGTGGCATACGGAGCTCCATCGCAGTCTTTAACACTGGTAGCATGCCGCGACAGCGTGGACGTGAACCGTATGTGCAGTTGACGGACTTTGAGCGAGGGCGTATAGTGGGCATGCGGGAGGCCGGGTGGACGTACCGCCGAATTGCTCAACACGTGGGGCGTGAGGTATCCACAGTACATCGATGTTGTCGCCAGTGGTCGGCGGAAGGTGCACGTGCCCGTCGACCTGGGACCGGACCGCAGCGACGCACGGATGCACGCCAAGACCGTAGGATCCTACGCAGTGTCGTAGGGGACCGCACCGCCACTTCCCAGCAAATTAGGGACACTGTTGCTCCTGGGGTATCGGCGAGGACCATTCGCAACCGTCTCCATGAAGCTGGGCTACGGTCCCGTACACCGTTAGGCCGTCTTCCGCTCACGCCCCAACATCGTGCAGCCCGCCTCCAGTGGTGTCGCGACAGGCGTGAATGGAGGGACGAATGGAGACGTGTCGTCTTCAGCGATGAGGGTCGCTTCTGCCTTGGTGCCAATGACGGTCGTATGCGTGTTTGGCGCCGTGCAGGTGAGCGCCACAATCAGGACTGCATACGACCGAGGCACACAGGGCCAACACCCGGCATCATGGTGTGGGGAGCGATCTCCTACACTGGCCGTACACCACTGGTGATCGTGGAGGGGACACTGAATAGTGCACGGTACATCCAAACCGTCATCGAACCCATCGTTCTACCATTCCTAGACCGGCAAGGGAACTTGCTGTTCCAACAGGACAATGCACGTCCGCATGTATCCCGTGCAACCCAACGTGCTCTAGAAGGTGTAAGTCAACTACCCTGGCCAGCAAGATCTCCGGATCTGTCCCCCATTGAGCATGTTTGGGACTGGATGAAGCGTCGTCTCACGCGGTCTGCACGTCCAGCACGAACGCTGGTCCAACTGAGGCGTCAGGTGGAAATGGCATGGCAAGCCGTTCCACAGGACTACATCCAGCATCTCTACGATCGTCTCCATGGGAGAATAGCAGCCTGCATTGCTGCGAAAGGTGGATATACACTGTACTAGTGCCGACATTGTGCATGCTCTGTTGCCTGTGTCTATGTGCCTGTGGTTCTGTCAGTGTGATCATGTGATGTATCTGACCCCAGGAATGTGTCAATAAAGTTTCTCCTTCCTGTGACAATGAATTCACGGTGTTCTTATTTCAATTTCCAGGAGTGTATTTAATATGAAAATTAGGTAAAATCGTGTCGTGTTACGGCGTAAAGTCAGCACCGCCACGCCAGTCGGGAACGGCAGAGAAGAGAAGGCTGTGAGAAGAAGTCAGCCAATCCCACACTGACCGACCTCCCTCCAGAGCGACAACGCGACATCACTGACTCCTAGGAGAAGACGACATAAGCTCCGCGCCCGACTGGTGAAAGCCTGCTTCGATAGCAACTTCAACGTTAGCCACTTCGTTAGCCGACGCATCGTGGCCCCTTCATTAGAAATCTCTACGTAGCACAGTTAGATATCAGCAGCCACTGCAGTTCAGTTGACAGACTTTTGTTAGTAGCGGTCGCTAGGACCAGAAGTGTTACTTGTGTTTGTCTATTCTGAAGAAGACATTATTTTATATGTCGCCCTTTGCTTGCGACATGTCTGTGTACTTGCACTTGTGGATGATCATGTATAATGAGCTCTCAGCTCAAAGTTATTTGTGGTTGTCTTGTAATAAAACTCATCAGTACGAGTTGTTTGATTGTTTGTCTAGCGAAAAGAGTATGCAGGATTCCCAGACACAACAGTGAGTAGGTAGGTCGTTTAGAATCGTACTGTAGGGAAGAATGAAGATGTGAACTTCAATACGTTCCTGCAGTTCAGATATGTAGCTTAAAATAGACATCTAAAAACATCATTGCAACTACATTTAAAATTAATCTGTGTAATAATGGGATGCGAATGAATTGTAAAGATACGTCTTATTAGTTAAGAAATTGTATGTCTTAACAGTTTATAATATATATTATACTGTTTGTGTTGACATGGCTACATTAACAATCATGTAACAGACTTGAGAAAGTAGCAAACAGAGGTGGTATTGGGTCTTTGGATGTTTATTTTTGGTTGGTGTTAAATATTCCGCGTTAAGAATATTGCAGTGTGCGATTTAGAGACGTTTTAGACAGTGAATGTTTGTAAAGCTAATACTGACGTGTAACATGTCGTTTTCTAGCCACTCATACACGTGTTCACCCTGTTTCATTTTGTAGCCGCCTCGGCGAGTTTCCAGTCTCAGAGAAAATGTCTGGCTAAAGACGAGAGACCGGAGTTTCTCCAAAGCTGCTTTATGATGGTAGTTGGAGCCTACTTGGCGAAATCTCTGAGAAATTTTGCCATGATAGAAAGGTTTCTCAATGTCTTGTCGTAGAGCAGTACCTTACGGACGTGCTGCAAGCAGAAACAGGGGAGTGGCCGATGACAATGCCGACTCTTTGCTCTGGATTTCTGACCAGCTGAGAGGCATATATTTTTAAAATATTCTTAAGTGACAGAGAGTTTAAGAAATACTGGCAGCCGGCCAGCGGCATGCGTGAGGTGGAAGAATCGTCTCCTCTCTGGGAGGGTTTTGGTACTTTTGGAGTGTATTTTGGAAGTCTGGGTTTCGTGATCCATCGTGATCAACGTGGAAACTGAGTGTAATATGGAAGACTGAGAGTTCCGTAGTGTGTTCTCGTTTGCGGGCAGCGATTTCTGCATGGGCATTTTCCAGCTGTACTTTGTGAGTGGCGAGCAGTAATAAATATTGACTTGTGAAATAAGATAGGGCTTTGGCGAAACGTGGGGTTTCAGCTAGCTAGGAGTAGTAGTTGGGTAAAAGGTAATTTATTGAATGCTGTTATTGGTGAGACTTTCCAATTCAGTTGTCAGATACTGGAATCTGACCTGAAAGTAGTTAGGTAGCAACAGGTTTTTTTTTAAATTATAGACTTTGGAGTTGTGAGAGTTTAATCCTGTTTCTTGGGTCAAAGTGAGGATGGCGAACCTTATTTGCTCTGATTGGGTACTGTGGCCCACTAGACAATTCTGCAAGAGTAGTGGAGTACAGGTAATGCATCCCTAATGCCGCTGACCGATTATTTAAAGAACAGGGGTGTAAATATATGCCTACAAATACTCTCCTGCTACTCTAATTTTATAGTATATAACGTTCCTGTAGTACAATACACGACCTAGCAACTAAGATCCTAGTGCATAAACCGCAATCATGCATAAAAAATGTTTCACTAACGCCACACTGCTAGTACATAACACCTGGAGTAGGGTAACTGCGCACTTCCACACCTTGGCACTGTGCATGCCAAGGGAGCATTGGTGGTGTGGAAGACAGCTTCACGCGGCGTGGACAGCGCTTAAGCCGTCGGCACACGGACTGTGCATCCGAGCGTTGAGCGTGGCGAGTTTCTGACGTCATAGCGTGGAACAGCACGCTCGGGTGTCTTTCCGAACGTGCAGAGCAATATCTGGCATGTCAGATATTCTGAGCGTGCGTCTGAGCGTTGACCAATTAGATGGCACAGCGCCACCTACGTCACACGCACGCCGTCTCCCTTCAGTACAGAGTTGTGAGGCGCCATATTGGCATTCATTTCAAGCCCATATGTATATATGCCGTTTCTGAGCACCAGCAAATTGAGAAGCGCTGGAAAACCAGTTGTTAACTGTGTGATTCGTTCCAATAAAATAATGAGAAACATCATATTCGTGGCAAACGAACTTGCGTATTATGAGAGTAGGTAATTTGAAGGCAGCGACACAGTGAAGATCTACCCAAAACGTATTGTTCTTGGTACAATTTGTTACAGTTAAATTTGATTTAGTAACATATCTACGATTAAGGTTTCCAGCACGGGTCAACGTACTAAGATTACATGTAAGATGTGTGATGTTGGTTCAGCGTAATGAGTACCGTCACTGTCATGGTTCGCGCCTTGGCACTGCCAAAGTTTTTTCCTAACATTCGCGTTTTTATTAGGTTCTGATGCTTTATTATTAGTTTAATATAAATATATACTATAATATTTCATGTTATGTAATTATAAGTTCACCTTTTCTTGAGGGGTGACTGTTCGATTGGATTAATCTACAGGACAGCTTGCACTACTTGAATAAAGATATTTTGCTCCTTTTTCTTTTACGCTTCGTAATCCACATGTTGCAAAGATTCTGCTACTGCGTAGGAACAGTGATCAAGTAAGAAGACCCTGGGGTTTTAGTAAAATGTTAGAATGATGAAATAATGTTTATCTTATGCGGAAAAGTATAACAAATTTGTAACGCACTGTTTGTAATGGAACTTTTATAAGGCTGTGTCCTTATTGATTGGACATGGTACTTTCCTTTACGTGGACGATGGAGCAAATGTGCGTTTTAATAGAGCTAACGTGGGAATTTTACGCGCGCCCGTTGAGTAAATAGTGTGATTTACGAACTACTGGAAACATCCCTCAACTGCCGCTGGAGTGCGTTGCTATCGCGTGTACCACGTTGGGGCCCACGTACCGTGCGCACAAGTCGCATCGTTCCTGAACGTTCAGCAGCACGTTGAACTTTGCACGCTCAACGTTAACGTTCGACAGCACGGTCCGTGTGCCGACGGCTTTACTACAGCGAGCAGTGGCAGGAGCGGTACTGGTTGTCCCCAGTCGCCCCTTCAACTCCCCTCCACTGCCCACACACTTGAGTAAACACACGAAAACACGGCTCACTGCCTCTCTCTCTCTCTCCGTCCCTTCCCCCTCTGCTGGTTTAGCACAGTCAGTATGGTATCTCAAAATAGAAAGAACAGAGTCGCCCCCATTTACATGAAAAAATTTAAAAAAAAAAACACATTAAAACGATTTATTTTTATTCAACTATTCGACGGCTTTTTTTACACCATTCATAGTCCAGATGAAGAGAAGATGGGTCATCAGCCTCGCCATCTCCATCCAACTGAATTGCTTATCACAATAGTCATTCTTGGAAATAAACGCATCAATATGAAACACTGGTGGTAGATTGTGAAATTTGTGTGTTGTATTACTCAAAACAGGTGTCATTCTTTTGGAAACTGATAGTAACCCATTCCACTCAAAGTAAAGCACTCATCCATAAGCTTTTTTAAATATTTCAAGAATCACTTTAGACACATTTTCGGATCTAAGTCATTTGACTATGTTATATCCATCAATGCTACCCATCTTGTAGATCCATAGTCTTCTAGTTACGCCACCGTCATGTATTCCAGTATAATTTGTCCCTGTTAGTACATTCAGACTTTGCAGATTCCCTCAAAACACCAGTGTCTTGCAGTCGTCATTCTCTGTTAACTGCCTTTTAATAGTAAACTGCAGAGTCTTGAAAGATACTTTGGTGCTGAGAATTTTCAGTATACACTTGTTGCCTGCATATAAGCTCCAAACCAAAGAAGTTATACATATAGTTGTTTAATATTTCCCATATTGTCAAGAATACTAATTATTAACAGTGGTTTAAAATGGTGCTACATCAGTCACCTAAGAACTCTTAAAGGGTGAAGACGTTAAACCATGCATGACAACTCGCTTCCTCCTCTTCGTCGATGCAGGTGGGAAGTAAGTATTATTTGTAGTGCACTTAGTAAAAGAATGTGACAGAAAATGCGTATCTAACACAATCATTTCTTCATCTTCCCACAGGTGTGGTGACCCCACCAGATGTTAAGATTACGTTATATAACAGCAGGTACAATTTAAACAGCAGTGACATCAAACGTTTTAGTGTGAGAATGATCTTAGACTCCGAGTTCTCCCCAGTGTTGGCTTTCGAAAATCATCGATATAGTGATACTACCAAAGTCATAATATCTCTAGGTGAGCGGATTTGCCTATGCGGAACATCGATGCAGGTTACTGCCATATCCAATGGAATTAGTAAAGCTTCTTCAGTAATACTAGGCGACCATACTACCACCCCAGTGGACTTCTCAAACACGATTAAAATTTATAACTAAAGGTGTGTACTTACTTACAGGAGCAGACATTCAAAAACTAATGTACGCCAGTTATATTCGACACAGGTGAACGTATGAATGGGTACCACAAATGTTTATTGCTGGCTTATGATTTTTAGCTTTAGTTTCCAAAACTGTCTTGCATACAAGATACTCATCACTGTCGTTTCTTTCTTGCAGAATACTTGAGAAAGCCGTGAGGACACAGACTTGAGACACCAACAACACAGCCTCCTAATTCATCAACAATGCATCTAGTGCCACTACCACAACTTCCTGGCCCCACACGCACGCTGCGCTCCCCGGAGGCAGAGCTATGTCTGCAGCCAGGTCCCTCACGGCTGCAGTTGCTGCGTGTTGGGTTGTTGCAAACCTCACGTGCAGGGTCTTCATAGATGAACTGCCCATCTACGACCCCGTCTACGTCACAGTCACCTTGCCCAGGGCTGCCATGGCTTCGGTTCTCACATATGACACAGTATACAAGGTCGTCATGGTATTGCTGCCCATCTGTGTGCCAAGTGTGATCTGGTTATAGTCACCAGTCTTCTGGAAGCAGCTACTTTGTCCCTCCTATAGGATTGGGACTGGGCTAGGACAGTCACTAGCCGCTCATCAGTGATGATAGGTGCATCTGTTATGCCTGCTTAGATAATTCTACTGTGGGATACATACACCCTGGCCATTTCCTTGACACTTGTGTACCATTTTGGAAAGGGAGTTATCTAAAATAGTGAGAAACGTGCAGTATCCTCCCATTACATGTAGCGCTGTACTATGCTAACGTGACACACCCTCTTCACCCCCCCCCCCCAAGGAGTTGGTGTGTACTATGCTAACGTGACACACCCTCTTCACCCCCCCCCCCCAATGAGGTGGTGTGGAGGAGAATGTCACTATCTATATTTGGGGGGATTGAATTGGCGTGATGATGCAGGATGACTCAATCACTGAGTCACTAGTCCAGTTTTGACAAATGCAGAAATGGGAGTCTGGTACAGCACGCACCCATATATGTTACTTGAATGGCCCCTCCCATGTTTTTGACTCAATAAATGGCGTGTCCAACTCTGTCAAACTTCTCAAGGATATAGCTGATAAATAGGCATGTATTAATGACGAAAATCTTAAAGACGAATTGTGTGTCGCATGGTCAGTACTGGCTTGTGAAAGAAATTATATAAAATTTGGTGAGCATCCGACAACATATGGAAAGGACAATGTATATGCTCTCTTTTACTTTCACGCTCTCTTTTGCTTTCATGGCATTTCATTCCCCATTAAAATTCAGGATAAATCACAATTGGCAGAACCCGCATTATTCAGTTCATGTTTACACATCACAGAAGGACAGCGAGCTAGAAGAGCACAACGTGCAGGAAAAGAAAGAAGCAAAGCACCAAGTTGTTCAACAACTCTACCTTTCTAGAGAAGCAAGTCGGCATACGAAACATGTACATGTGCTGTTGTTGCGGTGTTGTCTGAAAGTGAGAAACGACACTATGTATGGGTCAAGAACATATCCAACTTACTTTCCACGCAAAAGAACAAAGAGAAAGCTCCATGTTATTACTGCTCTAGGGTCTGCCACTCTTTGATTATGAGAGAGGGTCTAGAGAAGCACACGATTTTTTGCTCAATCCAGGAATAGGTATGCGTGGAAATTCCAACTGAGGAACAAAAGTTTCTGAATTTTCAGAATTTCCATCATCAGAAACATTGTCCCATCGTTGTATAAGCTGATTTGAAACGCCTGTTGGCTCAGCGACATGCTGTGAGGGAGACCCTACTGCTTTGCATGCAACCCGTACAGAGCGACACATACCTATGAAGCTGTAAGCTCATATTACTCAAGTAAAGATCACTTCAGATCATACATTAGGGATAATCCTGCGTTTTCGCTGCTCACAGAGCTCAAAACTCTTGTGCAATGTTTTGACTGCATTTGTGACACCAACATTCCAATAAGCAACGTGCAGGAGAACGATGCTTTATATGACAGAGCCATCACGCATAATATTTTTGGGCTGCTGTTAGACAGAAAAGCGGAAACCCCATGTAGAGATTACTGTTATCAGTGGGGAAGTTCTGCAGTGCAGCGCACTATGCATGCAACTTAAACTAGCAGTGCCATGGCACATACCCTTGTTCTTCCAACAATTAAGCAGGTATGACGCCCATTTCGTGTTTGAGCACTTGGGTGATTTTGGTTTGCACAGTGATCAGGTTAGTGTCCAGCCTGGGAGTGTTGAGAGATACATTTCGTTCCCCAAGTAGATGATGCCAAACTTCGCCTTATGGTTCCCGGTATCACTTCAGTTTATGCAAGCACTGCGTCAGAAAATTAGTGAGATAATGCATCAGAAGGACATGCATCTTATCTAACTCGAGCAGAATTTTCAGATGATGCAAGGTTTCAGCTCATAATGAAGAAGGACCTGTTTCTTACAAATAACTTGATTCATAGGACATATCAACGAAACAACATTGCCCAACACAACCATATTCACCAGTAACCTTACAGGCAATGCCATAACGGATGTAGAGTATGAGCATGAGGTGACTGTTTGGCAGAAATTCAACATCTCTGATTTAGGGGCGTGTGCAAAGTTAAATAAGGACATGGATGTATGACCACTTGCAAATATTTTCAAGAAATTGTGGGTGTGCAGTCTGTAACATGGCGGCAGGGCTTTGATGAGATGCAGCATAGAAGAAGACACAAGTCGACATTGAACTATTGACTGAGTTTACGTGCTGCTTTTCATCAAAGGTGTGTTTCGTGAGGGCTTCCCACCCATATTTCATGAAGGCAGACCTGGCATTTCCTTCCAGGCTGCATGAGGTGCACAGCTATTTGCCAATATATCCAGAGTGGCTAGTCTCATGCTACGACTCCACCCCAAGCTGATGTTTAAAAACTATCTTTCTCAGTCATATATCATGGGGGCCCTGTGTTTTGTATTAACATCAATATACTCCTTGAACCAGCTTGTGTGCTTCAAGGAGATGCCATGGCTGAAACTAATCAGTTCATTCCCAAAGGAATACATTACTGCATGTTTTTACAGTATATAATCTATGTCTGTTTCCTCCTAGCATGTGTGTACCGGGTTGGCAGTACATTGTATGTGCATGTAAATTGTGTGTGTATGTGTGCGTGTGTGCGCGCGCGCGCGCGCGCGCGTGTGTGTGTGTGTGTGTGTGTGTGTGTGTGTGTGTGTGTGTGTGTGTGTGTTCGTGTGGTATTTTTTTTCTTCACCTACTGCTAGTTGTTCCAGTTTAATTTGTGTTCATATTTTTTATTTGTCTCCAGTTTTTAAAATACACCACCTTCATTGTCAGTGACGATAACTGCATTGCAAAGAGATTCCCTCTGATATTGTGTCAAAAGATTCTTTCTAATGCCGTGTAATATTGTATCAAAAGGAGATGACATTTATTTTAGGCAACCATGGAAGATGTAGTTGTTTAAAAATAGTTTCTAGTCATTAAAGCATATAAAATATATCTCTGTAGTATCTAGTCATTAAGGTGTCCAACGAAGAAAAATCTATCTCTATAATTTCTAGTTAGTGCCTTGTATCTCTGCACAAAGGAATTACTGTATCCCTAGTGAATAAATCAGATATTATCAAATGTACATAACTCTCTCCTGACCCTTTCATTCACAAACAAAAAACCTATCAAATATTTTTTTGGTACTTCAGTTGCTTGTAAAAATGTATAGCCGTTACTTAGCACAGAGTCAGTTGGTTATGGAGGCACATCCATATTTGAATCACTTACTGCACATCCACTACTGACCCACCTACAACGCCACTGTATCTTTACTTGAAATAAAGTACAAAAATATAACAGGTCATTTACTCTCTTTTTTTAAATTTTGGATAACGTATGTAAGTATGCATGCATTTCTTTGCTGACATCAGACAGCGATGACACACCATACACGACACATACAACATTACAACACTTATCAAAGATTTTAGTGAACTCATGCTCTGGAGTGTCCTCAATAGCCATCTTTGGAAGAGTATACCAAACATTATCAAAAAATCCCTAAACATAATACCACAAGCTGACATAGTCATTCACTGCACACTGAATGTGTGAAGTGGCACACACCAAGTTTCTGAAGGCCGCCTCCTGTAAATAGGTGTATTCTAGCCCTTACTCTTCATTCATAATTTTAACAGTTGTTAGACAGTCACCGTCACACACTGAGTGAAAACCCAGTTACATAGGGAGTGCAGTTTGATCGTTGAATATAGAAGCCACATTTGAGAAATACTCACTTGACTGCTAGCACTCATATGATGAAAGCGTAGCACTCTTTCCGCTAAAATGAGAAGTTTCAAACACCTTTAGAGTACCAAAACATATCCAGACCTTATGCACACAACTATAAGTTGTGCACTGTAACAGTATGGATGGCGCTGCAGACGTTGGTGATATTGGTAACTCACCATCATAGAAAAACATTTCTGCGGAATCGCTCTGCGATGTGTCGCCAATGGATCACTGCTAGTGTTGCTGCTGCCTTGAAGGCTCAAAGCCTTACAAAACAGGCAGCGGGAACCTGAAGTCCGACAAATCTGGTAACTGCGGTAGAAAATCGAATGGTTCCCATAAACTGGACTTGTCGAACGCTTTATTATCAGGAGTCTGCTGCACTGTACGAAAAGAAAATAATACTAAATGATAAATAATAGTAATAATAATAACGCAGCCACCAACAGGCGGCGACCGGGTCTTCGGAGTCTGGGGGACCTGGCCAGTCACGAGCACAGAGAAAGTCGGAGTTCTCTGGCAGACTTCCATCCAGAACTATTACTTAAATAGGCACAATTAATATTAACACTCTAATTCTGTGTGAACTTAGTCATCAGATGTTTTTAAGAGCCACCCGATTCCGCTGAAACATTTTTTGTTTATTTACAGACGCAATCACATTCTTGTGACACAGTCATAACCGGTTTCAGCCATACAGTGACGATCTTTAGATTCTAAAGGCGGCATACACTAAACACAGGTTCATGCGTTGTCAACGTGTTGACAACGCATGAACCTGTGTTCAGCATATGCCGCCTTTAGAATCTAAAGATCGTCACTGTATGGCTGAAACCGGTTATGACTGTGTCACAAGAATGTGATTGCGTCTGTAAATAAACAAAAAAATTTTACAAAATAATCAATCACTCACTCCATTGACAAAATGTCGTTTTTTCTTCGCTGAAATAGTTGCAGAATGATTCAATGAAAACTTACACACAGTAGTGCGGAAGTACCTCGATCACTTTGACCTACGAGTACAGAATGGGACATCTACGAATTCATTGCAACTGGTACGAGCTGACAGTCTGGTGAAGTAGTTCTGAACACATTCTCCGAAAACTATCTTGAGACGCTGGTCCGAAAACCCATGCTACAGGAAAATATTTTAGACGTTGTAGCTACAAAGAGGCCAACAGCCTTGCCGCAGTGGTAATATCGGTTCCCGTCAGATCACCGAAATTAAGCGCTGTCGAGCTGGGCTAGCACTTGGATGGGTAACCATCCGGTTTGCTGAGCGCTGTTGGCAAGCGGGGTGCACTCAGCCCATGTGAGGCAGACTGTGGAGCTACCTGATTGAGAAGTAGCTTTTAGCTACAAACATGCCTGGCGCGTGACCTTGATTGCATTGTCAGTACAGAGACAGGGATTAGTGATCATTATGTCATCATAGTGACTGTGATTACTAAAAAATAATAAATCCATGCTGGAAAGTTTTTATGCTGGACAGAGAACATGAGCAATTGTTATCGCCCTATTAAGACAATGGATCGACATCATTTAGTTTCTGCATGATGGACGTAGAGGAATTAGGACAAAGTTTAGACTGACAGTAAACCACGCTTTGGAGAAGTATGTACCGAGTTAGTGGATTAAGGGCGGAGAAGACTCGCCGTTGTTTAGTAACAAAATTCGGAAAAAATGCTGAGAAAACAGAGATAGTTGCACTCTCCATTCAAAACAGAAAACAGAAATGTCACAAGGAAAAGGTAGCAGAAATTCGTGTGTCTAAAAAAGGATCGACGAATGAAGGATATAGCAGCTTCCACAGTCAAAAGTTAGCATGACAACCACTATTATGTATTGTCCATAATCTTTACGGATTTTCACCTTAATTACGGAGTTACAGGATGTTACTAAGATATTATGGAAATAGACATTTGGAAATGTGGAGTTTTTAAGAAATTCGAAAAAGGTACTATTTAGATTTCGCTGAACCAATACTACAAAAATGTTTTATAGATTGTGATGATTTCTTTCCTGAGTACACAGTGAACCTGTCTACGAATCATTTCGTCACCACTACTTACTAAAGGCGTGTTTCCACTGATAAGGGAATGCTCCAGTTCGTGTCGAAATCTACCCTGAAGTTTTCCTCACAGGAAAAATACACTGAATGAAGTCCACGGACGAATTTTAGCTGCTAAGGCTCACTGCAACTATTCAAAAAAAAAAAAAAAATTAAGTTACACATTTTTTGCCAAACGAAGAATCGTTTACAATAGCGGTTTGTACAGTTCTTCCTACCAGGCAAGCGAGTTGGAGAATAAGCAGACGCAGCCGCAACAAGACAAGGTAGGACCCTCCTAACGCGACGTCCAAAATGCACACACGCGAATATTACGCGCTTCAACCACAACAGAAATGTCCCAAATCACTAGTTTCTTTGAATACCTTACGGTTCATGTCGACAGCTAAAATTCCGCAGATGTAATTGTTAAACAAGTGAATAGGAAATCAAGGTAGTGTACGATGTTACATTACAGACGACTTCCATCATTCGGGACTGTAATTGTTAACATGAAATATTCCATAGCAGTTCCTGTTGCATAATTTCTATGGAAATTTCTGAATAATGCATATTTTACTAACAATTAAGAGTTTCTTATTTGTTACCTGGAATGTCTACTGGATAACATCAGGCATATTAGGTAAAAGACAGTTTAATGCATTCAGGCATTTCACTGTAATTGTCAGATTTATGCAGACAAAACTAGGATGGAGTAAGAAATGGTCGTTCTGCATGTTGTGCTCTATGTTCTGCATGTTGTACTGTGTACCAAGCGTTCTAGATCAAATTCGTGAAACATTGTTATGCAAACTGACAGTGCACAAATGTCTGACGTCTGATAGTACTCAGAAACTATATTTGCCCGACATTTTCTAAAAAATTCTTTACGTTGTGGAATCATTTTTGTATCGAGAGACTGAATCATGCTATCAGTTCCAATTGGAAACAGTATTAACAGTCTTTGTTTCATCCCCTAAAGACAGAGGTTTTAAGTACCTGTTTGTATGTTGGCTACGCTATAGACTGTGTTAATATGGCTGACAGCGCTCTGCGCCCTCGACAAGAGATTCTGTGATTGGACAGACTAGCAGTTAGCGAGTGGACTGGAAAGTATATTGACATGATATTCTTAGAAGAGAATCTGTTTTGGTAGGAAATGCATTCTAAAGTGAGGTGATTTGTCAAAGCCACAAATTTATTACGAAATTTCTTATTGTCCATTATTGACGACAGAGGTTATATTAGGTGTTTTTTTGAATGAGTATAAGCAATTTTAAACTTTCAACGCTGAAATAAGTTTACAGAAAGAAGGTAAGTCAATAGCTTTGAAATTTGAAGATTGGCTTTCAAACCACAGCGAGGAAATCAAACGCCTTTACCTTTTTTCAGATCACAGTTTGGAACCTTCGACGTAATTTGACACTAATGATCACTTTGCAAGTACTGACAGGGGATGATTTTTATGACATGTTGGATACTAACGTTTTAATTCAAGAAAAAATTCAAACAATTGAGAACTGTAATGACACTGATAGGCAGAACCTTTTTGACATCTTACAATCACGTTCCACAGTTTTACTCACAAAACAGGGACAGTTAAAGGATTTTAGTACAAATTTCGTGTTCGTGAGCATACAAAATTTTGCGTCAGACCCTACGTAATTCCGGCACATTATAGGGACCGTGTTATAACGGAAATACAATCTATGCTTGACGAGGGCATTATCGAACCAGCGGTAAGCTCATACCATAGTCCATTAAATGTTATTGAGAACAAAAACGGATCGATCAGGCTTTTCTTAGATTCTAGACAAATAAATACCATACTCATTCCTGAAATAGACAGGCCGCAAACGTTCGAAGAACTTCTCCAAATTTCAGTGGCCTAAAAGTGTTGTCTTGTGTTGATCTCAGATTCAGCTTTTGGCAAATTGAACTTCAACCAGAATGTACAAAATACACGGCTATTCTTTGTTTCGGCGTTTGTTATCAATTTCGGAAACTTCCCTTTGGTTTGAAAATTTCTTTGGCAGCATTCATTCATGGTCTAAATTCGATATTACCTGAGTTTTTAAAACGACACATCACCTCTTACTACCTGGATTATTACCTGGACGGTATTTGAATAGCAGAAGCCTCTTGGGAACAACATAATCGTATCCTCAACAGTGTGGTACGTACTTTTGGCAAATACGGAATTACAGTTAACTTGGAAAAATCTTAATTCGGTAGGACAAAGGTGAAGTTTCTGGATCACATAAATTCTGCTGACGGCATTCCGCCGGATCCTGAAAAGTTGGAAGCAATCAGTGCTATTCCTTTTCCATCCACAAAAAGACCGCAGTTTTCCAGGTCTCGTGAATTTCTACCGTCGTTTCCTGAATGTGCATATTCTGGTAACTGCAAAACAATGTTCTCTCACTGGCAGGAACACTATTTGGAGCTGGGACGAAGAGGCACAGTTGGAATTTGATTCTTTGAAAGAAGCTCTACTTAACGCGTCAATCTTAGCTCACCTAGATCTGTCACAGAATATCTGTCTTAGCACAGACTCTTCTAATGTTGGTCTTGGTGCCCATTTATTTCAAGAAGTTATAAAAAATGACTTTTGTTTTCAGAAAACCATCGCTTTTGCTAGCCGCATGCTAACAAAATCTGAGAAAAAATATTCGGTTTCTGAACTGGAAGCTTTAGCACTCGTTTGGGCATTTCACAAATTTCGTTTATTTCTTTCTGCAAACATGTAAAAGTTTATAGTGAGCATCGAGCATTGCAATTTCTTATGTCTTCAAAATTAAATCATGACAGATTGAAATCTTTGGCATTATTTCTGCAAGAATTCCGCTTCACAGTAGTCTCAATTCCTGGCACAGAAAACATTGTTGCGGACGCACTTTCACATGCACCGCTTGGCTTTGAGAAAAGCAACGCGGAAGCTAACATTCAGAAAAATTTCAATATTCTTTACATTCAAAAAGTAGCTTTTGAAAACTTCGTCAATGCATCTCCAAGGGACATTGCACATGAGGAAGACAAAGATCCGATTTGAAAAGATGTTAAAAGGAAATGGCATGAAAAGCGACACGCAGATTCGTCATTATGATCTGGTTAGAAATAGCATACTCTTCAAAAGTTGCACTGTTGATGACAAGCTATGGGTGCTTTGTATTCCTGACGATTTTGTTAAGAAGCTCATCTGGTACATTCATTTCAGCTACGCACATTTTGATCCATATACTTCGGACGACTTGTTATTTTAACAACATGGAAAAGAGGAGGGTTCTGTCTATTGCAGACTCTATCAAAAAGCTAAACCGTTTACCATCTCACATCGTGCTCCATTATTTCCTATTATTCCTACCAGATTAAAAGAATTAGCTACAGTTGATCTTGCATTGAATGAGTTTTCGTACGTTTTCGTCGCTGTTGAACTTAGTTCAAAATTTGTTTCTTTCACACTGTTACGTAAAGCCACTGGACAGTCTGTATCCAACGCCCTCTGATAAAAATTGCTTATGTGAAGTTGGACACGTTGACAAGGTCGTTTCAAATAACGGACCACAATTCAGATCTGGTAATTGGTCATGCATGCTTCGTAAACGTAAAATCAAAGCTGTTCTTATTTCATTGTACATTAGATAGTCTTCCCCCCCCCCCCCCCCCCGCTGTCTGTTACCCCATTAGCACCAACTTTAGCAGTTAACTAAGCTTTAGAATGAAAGACTTTTTTTGGAACTTTTTCATTTTTTAAGTAATGAAAGATGAGTGATATTTGGTATGAGTGTGTGTGAGTTAGAATGAATGACAAAGGAATTCGTGGTGCAGCGTAAATTCTACGCACAACTCCTTCTCAGATAAGAAAACTAAAGCCGCGTACACACTGAGACTGAAACATGTTTTCAAAACATGTTTCCGGTAGCTTGATGTGGACACCATTTGGAAACATGTTTCGAAACATGTTTGGAAACACAGAAACATCTATCCGTAGCAGTGTCGGTACAGATCAAAGGAAACAATGTTTCCGGCTAGCTACCACTTGTCACCGCTGCACGGCGCTAGCGTATGTGTGTGTGTGTCGTCAACTTTTTAGCGGTGTTCTGTTTACTGTCGTTTTCGTTTTCGCTTTGTTTTTGTAGAATAATGGAGTGGTCAAGGCAACAAATTGTCGATTTAATTGCAATGTACCAGGGGGAGGATTGTTTATGGAACGTCCGGAGCAAGGATTACAAAAATACCGTTAAAAAACACTATGGACTTGCAAAAATTGCAGCAGCTTTTGGCACGTACAAGGGAAGTGTTGAGAAGAAAATACGATCGCTCGTGGTTGCGTACAGGCGCGAGAAAAGAAAAATTATTGCCAGCAGACCATCTGGTAGTGGTGCAGACACTGCATATGACTCGAATTGGTTCGGCTATCGGCTGCTGCAGTTCTTGGACGATGTACATGAGCCAAAGGTCCCTTTAATCCTTTAACCAACCAACCAACCAACCAACTGCACCTGGATGGAAGCCTAGTCTTTACAGGCACTCAATCTTAACCACATTTCGACTATTGGGAGCCGTCTTCCATACTCAGCTCACGTAGCAGGTTATTTCCGCCAGTTCTTCTATAGAATGTTTTTCTCCACCAACGACGAGGACGCCTTTCATTTTGTTCGTGTAAACCTTCTAGCATTAATAATGCAGCTCCACATATCATTATTGTTTCTTCGACACCAGACATAACGCAGCAGCAGACGATACGAACACAATAACACAAGGGGCACTGCAGACGGCGTGAACACACGAGAAATGTTTGCCGCCAGTGTGGACGGAAACAGAGACCAGAAACAAAGTCGGAAACATTTGCGAAACATCGCAGAAAACAATGTTTCCGGCAGAAACATGTTTCCAGTGGCAGTGTGTACGCGGCTTAACTATCCACAGTGACGGTAGACACTTGTTACAAAACAAAAACCAGTCAACAGTATTTTCAACATTCTTCTTTAGCACCTCAAAACCTTCGATTCTCTTCTGTTCCAGTTTCCCCACAGTCCATGTTTCACAACTATACAGTGCTTTGCTCCAAATGTGTATTCTCAGAAATTTCCTTCTTAAATTAGGCCTATGTTTGATACCAATAGACTTCTCTTGGCCAGGAATACCATTTTTGCCAGTGCTAGTCTGCTTTCTATGTTCTCTTCTTTATTTTGCTGCCTAGGTAGCAGAATCTCTTAACATCGTCTACTTCGTGATCAAATAGTCTCATGTCAAGCTTCTCACTAGTCTCATTTCTGCTGTCTCATTACTCTCGTCTTCCTCCGATTTTTTCTCAATCCATATTCTGTACTTATTAGATAGTTCATACCATTTAACAGATCCTGTGATTCTTCTTTACTTTCATTAAGGATATTTACGTCATTGGCGAATCTTACCACTGATAACTTTTCACCTTGAATTTTAATCCCACACTCAAACCTTTCTTACATTTCTGTCGTTGCTTCTTCGGTGTACAAGTTGAAGAGCAGGGACGAAAGACTATATTCCTGTCTTACGTCCTTTTTAATCCGAGCACTCTGTTCTAGGTATTCCCGTCGTGTTCCCTCCTGGTTCTTGTACATACTGTTACCCGTCTTTGCCGTTAGCTTACCCCTGTTATTCCAGAATCTCCAACATCTTGCACCACTTTAAATCAGCGAACGCTTTCTCCAGGTCGACAGATCCTACGAAAGTCTTGCATCCATTATCAACCATAACGTCAGAACTGCGCCACTGGGCGCCTTTCCCTTTACTGAAACCAACCTGATTGTTACCTAACAGATCCTCAGTTTTCTCTTCCATTCTTCTGTATGTTATTCTTTTCAACAACTGTAATGCATGACTTGTTAAGCTTGCTGTGCTTTATTTCTCGCATCTGTAGACTCTTGCAGTCTTCGGAATTGTGCACATGATGTTTTTACGAGGTCTGATGGTATAACACCGGACTCACGTATTCTACATACCAACGTAAACAGTCGTTTTGTTATCACTTCCCAAAATGATTTTAAAGATTCCGATGGAGTGCTGTCTGTACCTAATGCCTTATTTTATCTTAGGTTTTCCAAAACTCTTTTAAATTCTGATTCTAATAGTGGATAGCCTATCTCTTCCCTGTCGACATCTGTTTTTTCTTCCATCATTTCATTAGAAAAGTCCTCTCCACCGGTCTACCTGACGGGAGGCTCTAGTCACACGGCATTACCTACTCGCTTTCTCCTCTGCATTTGCCAGAGGAATTCCCATTGCACACTTAATGTTACCGCTCATGCTTTTAATTTCACCGAAGGTGGTTTTGACTTTTCTGCTCGCTGCACTAGGCCTTGCGACGATCATTCCTTTCTGAGTTTCTTCACATTTTTCATACAGCCATTTCAATTTAGCTTCCCTTGCACTTCCTATTTATTTCATTCCTAAGTGAACTGTATCTCTGTATTCCTGAATTTCCAGAAACATTTTTGTAGTTCCTTCTCTCGTCGATCAACTGAAGTATTTGTTTGTTACCCATGGTTTCGTTTCAGTTACCATCATTGTACCTATATTTTTCATTCCAGCTGCTGTGATTGCCATTGTTAGAGATATCCATTCCTCTTCAACTGAACTGCCTACTGAACTATTCCTTATCGTAGTATCTATAGCCTCGGAGAATTCAAGCGTATCTCTTCATTTCTTAGTATTTTCGTATCCCACTTCTTTGAGCGTTGATTCTTCCTGACTAGACTCCCAACTTCAATCTAGTCTTCATCATTACTAAATTGTGGTCTCTCTTCTTTTTTTTTTTTTTTTTTTACTGGGTTTGCCTTACAATTCAATATCTAACAGGGGAATTTCTGCTTGACAGTTCCCCATAGTCGTTTAATGAACAAAGTAAGAGCATATCGACTATCAGACCAATTGTGTGATTGGATTGAGGAGTAGCTGGATAACAGGACGCAGCATGTTATTCTCAATGGAGAGAAGTCTTCCGAAGTAAGAGTGATTTCAGGTGTGTCGCAGGGGAGTGTCATAGGACCGTTGCTATTCACAATATACATAAATGACCTGGTGGATGACATCGGAAGTTCACTGAGGCTTTTTGCAGATGATGCTGTGGTGTACCGAGTGGTTGTAACAATGGAAAATTGTACTGAAATGCAGGAGGATCTGCAGCGAATTGACGCATGGTGCAGGGAATGGCAATTGAATCTCAATGTAGACAAGTGTAATGTGCTGCGAATATACAGAAAGATAGATCCTTTATCATTTAGCTACAAAATAGCAGGTCAGCAACTGGAAGCAGTTAATACCATAAATTATCTGGGAGTACGCATTAGGAGTGATTTAAAATGGAATGATCATATAATGTTGATCGTCGGTAAAGCAGATGCCAGACCGAGATTCATTGGAAGAATCCTAAGGAAATGCAATCCGAAAACAAAGGAAGTAGGTTACAGTACGCTTGTTCGCCCACTGCTTGAATACTGCTCAGCAGTGTGGGATCCGTACCAGATAGGGTTGATAGAAGAGATAGAGAAGATCCAACGGAGAGCAGCGCGCTTCGTTACAGGATCATTTAGTAATCGCGAAAGCGTTACGGAGATGATAGATAAACTCCAGTGGAAGACTCTGCAGGAGAGACGCTCAGTAGCTCGGTACGGGCTTTTATTGAAGTTTCGAGACCATACCTTCACCGAAGAGTCAAGCAGTATATTGCTCCCTCCTACGTATATCTCGCGAAGAGACCATGAGGATGAAATCAGAGAGATTAGAGCCCACACAGAGGCATACCGACAATCCTTCTTTCCACGAACAATACGAGACTGGAATAGAAGGGAGAACCGATAGAGGTACTGAAGGTACCCTCCGCCACACACCGTCAGGTGGCTTGCGGAGTATGGATGTAGATGTAGATGTAATCTAACTGACGTATTCCCCTATCTCCCGGTCCTTTCCAAGTATACCTCCTCCTGCGATCTTGAACGGACTATACGCTATTATATGAAATTTATTACAGAACTCTGTTAGTCTTTCTCCTCTCTCATTTCTACTACCAAGCCCATAATTTCCCGTAATCCTTTCTTCTACTCCTTCCCCCATAACCACATTCCAACCCCCATGACTATTAGATTTTCATCTCCGTTTACTTATTGAACTACCTGTTTGGTATCCTCACAGACTTTCTCTACCTCTTCACCTTCTGTTTGCGAAGTCGGTATGTATACCAGAACTACCGTTGTCGGTGTTGATTTGCTGTCGTTTCTGATGAGAACAACTGTATAGTGAAGCGTTCAAAGTAACTAATTCTCTACCCTGCCTCCTACTCACAACGAATCCTGCGCCGGTTATACCATTTTCTGCTGCTGTTGATATTACTCTAAACTCATCTGATCAGAAATCCTTGTTTTCTTTCATTTCACTTGAGACGAGCCTTATCATCCCCTGTTCATATCTCCTAGCTTCCCTACCACCTTCAAACTTTTGAAATTATATATTCCAGCATTGTACATACTAATTGTGTTGAGCATTGTGAGTGCACAGAGATCGTCAACATAAGGAAATATTGCTTTGAGAAGACTAAGCAGAAAAGGGAACTGGCTTTTATTAAGAATGCTAAACAAGCCAGAAGCACCGCTGAATGACTCTGCATCCCAATCTTCATCATTTGTGGTGATATTTTCGAAAATGTCCTTCAACTTACGGTATTTAAGATGTTTGAGGCAATCTGTATTCTTTATCTTCAAAGAGCTGTTTTTTGACCTCTTGTTGAAAATGAATGGAATGCTAAGAAATTGTAAATGAAAGGTTTAACTGCTTTGGTATTTTTAGAACAATGTAATAGCACTACATTAAGTTTATGAGCATAACAGTGCAAAAATACTCCTCACGTACAAGTTCGTTTAACAAAATTTTGGACACCTCCACTTTTACCTGACATTACTCAGGCTCCAACATATGTTTGGCTCACTCTTCTGTCAGTAACTTCCCAAACATCAAGTACACTGAGTATAGTTTCTGATAAACCCTCAGCAGTCTTGTCACTAGAAACATTGTGAAACTCAAAACAGCTTTCTATGCGACTGTCTTGGGTAAGAAACCTGAGAATAATACTCATTTGTGACTTATAAGAAAAATTCAGCGTTTCAACTGCTTGCATTCTGTGGTGTCACCGCCAGACACCACACTTGCTAGGTGGTAGCTTTAAATCGGCCGCGGTCCATTAGTACATGTCGGACCCGCGTGTCGCCACTGTCAGTAATTGCAGACCGAGCGCCACCACACGGCAGGTCTAGAGAGACGTACTAGCACTCGCCCCAGTTGTACGACGACTTTGCTAGCGACTACACTAACGAAGCCTTTCTCTCATTTGCCGAGAGACAGTTAGAATAGCCTTCAGCTAAGTCCATGGCTACGACCTAGCAAGGCGCCATTAACCATTTCTGGAGAGAGTCTCACTTGTATCATCAAGAATGCTGTATCCAAATGATGGATTAAAGTTAAGTATTCCAGCAGCTACGTACTTTTCTTTATAGCATTCATTACGTATCCTGTTTCAGACATAACGCCAGCCGGCGTGTGTAAACGCGTGCCTTTCGGTTACCCGTCACTGTGGACTGGCTGTCTTGTCAGTCCACAACACATTCCAACAAAATTACATGACGTTAACTTTTCTTTAATTGTTATCATTAATGACATCGGTAACCGAGTTAATTCGTTTTGAATTCTACTCGATTTTCATTTGAACCCCATAAGTACTCTGCAAGTGATCACGACTAAACTATTCCTGTGTAGATAAAAGTTCCAGGAATTCTAGGTAACAGCCTGTGTCCTCGGAACTTTCATCTTCAGAGTGATCTGTGAGCGCTAGCTCATGCTTGCATAAGAACCAAACGACATCATTAAGTTTATCGATTACAAACCTATTTTGTTTCACAGTCACATTATGTTTCGTGGCTAGAAGTTTGGCTCCGTCAAAAATTGAATCCTCAATTCGTCCATGACCCAACAAGTGAAAACTCTCTTGCCTCTGAAGGTTCTCGACTTTTCTGTCAAATTTTTTTGTCACACATACTTGGAAAGAAGCTGACATCCATTCTTTTTCAGTGAAACGTCCCCTTAGAAAAATTATGCAGAACTGTGCTTAAACTGACACACAATATTTTTAGCGCAACGCAATCTGACTTTCAAAAATCCCTACAAAAGAATGGCCCTGACTAACATTAACCTATACCTTTCACAAATCACTTACCTCACAAAAATCTTCGTTACGCAAGCTACCGCAATACAGCGAGCGCCACTACTGCCAGCTAAATAACAGATTCAAACTACGGAAGGCACTAACTACTGATGGGCATAGTTAGCAAATGAAAGATTTTAATAGAGAACAAACAATGTATTTACCTCAATAGTGTTCAAAAGTCATAATGTATATAGCAGTTCATGATATCCTGTATTACAAATTTCAAAACTCCGCCATCTCTCTCCTCACATCCACCACTGCTGGCGGCTCACCTCCAACTGCCCAACGCTATGCGCTGTTCACATCCAGCTGCCCAACGCTACAATGGCAGACAACAATGCAAACTAGCCACAGACTGCACACAGCACAGCCAGTGATTTTCATACAGAGCGCTACGTGGCGTTACCAATAAGAAAACCTAAACAGTCTACTTACATAGCCCCCATGCTCCCCACAAAAAATTGTACAAATTGTTTTGGACAGTGACCAATAACAGATTTGAAAAATTTTTTCATAATTACAATAACAAAGAAATCAAATGCACACACTTATTAATACAATGTTGGTCAAAAGCTAAAATTTTCTCACAGTCCATAAAGACAGTCCTGATCATTCATCACAGTAAAACTGCCGTTTCTTTTCTCAAAGTCTGAGCAGTAAAAGACAATGCACACGGAAGTAGTGGATTTCCATGCAGTCTTGAAGAAGTAGTGTTGTCCTTCCAACGGAAAGACAGTGCTGACTCTTGACATGCTGACAGGTAACGGGCCACAACAGAGCAAACCCACAGCAGAGTCATTCGACGTTTTGAAGAAGATTGGTAGGTAGGTCATCACAGAGCAGACCCACTGTAGTCCCGGTAGAGATTACGGTATTGGTGGGCCACCAGAGATGCAGACCCACTGCAGTCCTTGTAGAAATAATGATATTGGTGGACCACCAGAGATGCAGACCCACTGTAGTCCTTGTAGAGATGGCCAGCAGCCATCTGCTGTGACTGTGCAGGTGCACAATCACCATTGAAGAGTCTTGCGGATAATATAGTAAGTCCATAACCCACCACTTGTGCACTCACCAAAAAATTTTTTGAAATGTCCTTAGAACCAGCAATGCTGTTATCCAGTCCCTTGCTAAATTATTAACACACGTGCAGACACTAAGAGTCCCTACTTCTCAAATATTTTCCATATACTATGACCAACAGAAACGTGTGCAGTGAAATGTATCTTACAAGTTACTTAATTTGATGAACTGCTGTCAATTACAATTTTATGACATAAGAATACAATAACAAAGGTACAAAATACATCATTAAAAACATAATAACACACAGCACAGCCAGTGATTTTCATACAGAGCACTACGTCGCGTTACCAATAAGAAAACCTAAACAGTCTACTTACATCAGTTCCACACCCACAAAATAAAATATATGCGTAACAGTACAGTTTATCTGTTACAGAGCAACCTGTAAGTCTCGGTTACTTTTTATAGCAAGAAATGTGAAATTTTATGATTTGTTCCCAACAACTATTTCAATGTGTAAGTCTAGTGTGGACCGCTTAACTTTAATAGCACACTTTCTTCCTAAGTTCCGCTTGAAAATGGTTTGTCAAGCAATTCGCGAAGTGAAGGCACAAGAGTTCCCTCTTCACAAGTTATGAAAGATCAGTTGATGACATGCAGTCACGAATTATACTACTAAAACAAGTTTTTTTGAACCAGGACTGAACAGCGCGCGAAGTAGCACACAGTTTCACGGCTGAGGGATGCCCCACTGAGACACTCCTGCGACACGCGTGACTGCCTGCCCGCTGCCGCGTGGAAACAGAACAGTTATACCAGCGTGCAACTTGCGGATGGATCGAATGAAGCTTTAGTAATGTGTCAAACAAAATTACACTGTTTTCATTGCATTGTCATATCCTTCAAATTTTTTAGTAGCCTAAGCCTTAAAAACCTCCGAAGAGCTTCGTCACTACTGAACACACACTTTCGTCCGTGTTGTGACTTAGCGGATGACTTTTTTCCGCCTTCGCTGTATGCGGTATAGTTCTTCGATCAAATGCGTCTTGAAACAGCAGATATTTCGGCTACTCTGTTTCCGGCAGCGCCCTCCATACGACTACCAACAATTTACCCACGTTCGAATTCCTTAGCTTCGACGAAATGCACGCACAACTACACAAAACACTGTTCTTAGCTACGACTGACACTTGCAACATTTGAGGACTATCCACAGGTGCCGTTCGTGGTCAGTTACAGCAGAGGAACCTGCAGGCTTGGCTAACATCTGCATTTATGTTCCTCGGGATGTTCCCAAATTTTTGTCTAGCCACTGTATCTCTTAAACTGTTCAGTTTCGCAATGTAGTATTGATTCAGCTTCACGGGTATTCAGAAGAAACGCTGCTGGATTTGAAATGAGAATAGTCACGATCGATAGTATGGCAACAGGTAGTGAACGCATAGGGGTAGACAAAGTGGTTGGAAAAATGGAAGAAGCCCATGTTGGTAGAAAAAATCCGACGTGTCCCTAGTTTCGTGCAGCTGCTAATTCAGAAGTGACAGGGTTTACCGTAAAGAGAAACACGAGGTAGCTCCACAGTCCGCATAACAGGTCATAGCTGGTGGCAATAGCATTGCGTGTGCTGTGTGGAGTACAGCTGCCAGCCTCATCGTGGACACCCTTCAACATACTTCAACATCTCAAGTATTTCCTCGACAATGGAAAGAAGTATTGCCCTTCTACCATTGTTGAAAACGATTTCGATATTTTCTCTTTCTTTTGTACGAACAAATTTACTACGCAAAACTCACCAAACATATACTGGACAGCAACTCATTCTTCAATCCAACTTTTCAAATTAGGCCCGTGGTTTACTGACCTGCAAAATATCACAATAACTGTGAGTAATAATGCTAAGAAAATCATTTCATTATGAAGCTGTTATGTCAGTCTATAAAATGGTTTCCTCAAAATCGAATGATACAGACTGCATAGCGAAGGGCACGTGCGAACCCCGAACAGTGGTTTTTATTTTTATGCGCGAAAAGTAAAAGTTTTCTGAGAAACTAACTAGAGAGATGGTTGTAACGTTTGCATCATCTACATAAAACAATTAGTTTTGAGACCTGAAATTTCTCTCCCCGTGCATCGTACGACATAAGCTGCGTGTAGCACCCCGTGTTCCGCCAGGCGAGCTGACTGGGAGATAGATACGTCGTTTCCCGGTCTCGGAGCTTCATTTCATGCTCGTACTCAACATGTTATTTTTTCCTACAAATCTTTATTAGCAAACAGAAATACATACCTTAAATATAACGTTAATAATGTTTGGCCAGTAAATTGAGAGCCTATGCAGCACAAAATGGCGACCAAAATGCCTCTGCGCGGACTGCGTAACTGAATGATTCGCAGTATGCGTCTGCGTTAAAATTAGACATATTTACATTATTAGAATTAAATTACATATAGCGTTAAACTCTAAAATCAAATTTCCTTTCAAAATGGCGGTTACTTGAAAACGTAGGTCCTGAAAATCGATGTATTTTGTTGCCTTTAAATGTAAATCAATGACAAAAATTATGTAAAATGTATTGTGTTTTGAAGTTCGGACTCAAAATGACAAGTGTCTGTTTTATTAAATCCAGAACGGCGTCTGGTTTTAGCAAAAATAATTTTTTTGAATCATGCAAACCAGTTTCACAATTGTTTCCTGAAGGAATATACACTCCTGGAAATTGAAATAAGAACACCGTGAATTCATTGTCCCAGGAAGGGGAAACTTTATCGACACATTCCTGGGGTCAGATACATCACATGATCACACTGACAGAACCACAGGCACATAGACACAGGCAACAGAGCATGCACAATGTCGGCACTAGTACAGTGTATATCCACCTTTCGCAGCAATGCAGGCTGCTATTCTCCCATGGAGACGATCGTAGAGATGCTGGATGTAGTCCTGTGGAACGGCTTGCCACGCCATTTCCACCTGGCGCCTCAGTTGGACAAGCGTTCGTGCTGGACGTGCAGACCGCGTGAGACGACGCTTCATCCAGTCCCAGACATGCTCAATGGGGGACAGATCCGGAGATCTTGCTGGCCAGGGTAGTTGACTTACACCTTCTAGAGCACATTGGGTGGCACGGGATACATGCGGACGTGCATTGTCCTGTTGGAACAGCAAGTTCCCTTGTCGGTCTAGGAATGGTAGAACGATGGGTTCGATGACGGTTTGGATGTACCGTGCACTATTCAGTGTCCCCTCGACGATCACCAGTGGTGTACGGCCAGTGTAGGAGATCGCTCCCCACACCATGATGCCGGGTGTTGGCCCTGTGTGCCTCGGTCGTATGCAGTCCTGATTGTGGCGCTCACCTGCACGGCGCCAAACACGCATACGACCATCATTGGCACCAAGGCAGAAGCGACTCTCATCGCTGAAGACGACACGTCTCCATTCGTCCCTCCATTCACGCCTGTCGCGACACCACTGGAGGCGGGCTGCACGATGTTGGGGCGTGAGCGGAAGACGGCCTAACGGTGTGCGGGACCGTAGCCCAGCTTCATGGAGACGGTTGCGAATGGTCCTCGCCGATACCCCAGGAGCAACAGTGTCCCTAATTTGCTGGGAAGTGGCGGTGCGGTCCCTACGGCACTGCGTAGGATCCTACGGTCTTGGCGTGCATCCGTGCGTCGCTGCGGTCCGGTCCCAGGTCGACGGGCACGTGCACCTTCCGCCGACCACTGGCGACAACATCGATGTACTGTGGAGACCTCACGCCCCACGTGTTGAGCAATTCGGCGGTACGTCCACCCGGCCTCCCGAATGCCCACTATACGCCCTCGCTCAAAGTCCGTCAACTGCACATACGGTTCACGTCCACGCTGTCGCGGCATGCTACCAGTGTTAAAGACTGCGATGGAGCTCCGTATGCCACGGCAAACTGGCTGACACTGACGGCGGCGGTGCACAAATGCTGCGCAGCTAGCGCCATTCGACGGCCAACACCGCGGTTCCTGGTGTGTCCGCTGTGCCGTGCGTGTGATCATTGCTTGTACAGCCCTCTCGCAGTGTCCGGAGCAAGTATGGTGGGTCTGACACACCGGTGTCAATGTGTTCTTTTTTCGATTTCCAGGAGTGTATATTGGTGTGACCTGTGCAACTTTCTAGTCTTTGAGTACGGATTTTTCGTCGAGCGAACCGTTTATATGATTGTTAAGTATGAAGCTAATGCATCAGCATATTCTGAAAGCAACCTAATTGGTATACAGTCTGGACCAGAAGACTTGCTTTTACTAAGTAATTTAACTTGCTTCACTACTCCGAGGATGTTTACTTCTGCGTTATTTATGTTGGCAGCTGTTCTTGATTCGATTCTCGAACATTTACCTAGTCTTCTTTTGTGAAGGCATTTTGGAAGGCTGTGTTTAGTAACTCTGCTCTGACGCACTGTCTTCAATACTATCTCCATTGCTGTCGCGCAGAGAAGGCATTGATTGTTTCTTGCCGCTAACATACTTCACATACGACCAGAATCTCTTTGGATTTTCTGCCAGGTTTCGAGACAAGATTTCGTTGTAGAAACTGTTAGAGGCATCTCGCATTGAAGTCCGCGCTAAATTTCGAGCTTCTGTAAAAGATCGCCAATCTTGGAGATTTTGCTTTTGTTTAAATTTGTCGTGTTTGTTACGTTGTTTCTGCAGCAGTTTTCTGACCTGTTTTGAGTACCAAAGAGGATCAGCTCCGCCGTTTGTTAATTTATTTGGTATAAATCTCTCAACTGCTTCCGATACTATTTCTTTGAATTCAAACCACATCTGGTCTACACTTATATTATTAATTTGTAAGGAGTGGAGATTGTCTCTCAGGAAGGCGTCAAGTGAATTTTTATGTGCTTTTTTGAATGGGTATATTTTTCGTTTATTTTTGGAGGATTTGGGGATTACAGTATTCAGTCTCGCTACGACAACCCTATATTCACTAATCCCTGTATCCGTTTTGATGCTCGTTATTAACTCAGGATTATTTGTTGCTAAGAGGTCAAGTGTGTTTTCACAACCGTTTACTATTCGCGTCAGTGTGAACTGCGCCTAACTCTTCTTTTCACAATGAGATGTAAATAAAACTTCAGGTTGTTTCCTATATTGAGAACATTCACTTCGTTTTTGAGACTATGTACGTTCCATATGTTCATTAAGTCTAGAGCACAAACGAAATTCCGTCGACAGCATAAAGAGAAAGCTTTTCTTCTTTCGAACGTTTAATCTGCTCAAATTTCTCTTCAGGATGAATAAATTTTTCATGTTTTCATAGTCCAACAATTAAAATTGCACGGACTCGGTTAGTTAGTTAATTGCAGGTTCCATAGATCATGTGTAACAATCTTTTATCGAAGTGTCGAAATGATGTGAAACGAGCCAGTTTACAGGCTTACAGGACATGTATACATGATTACTGTTAACATTAGTGAACACACTATCATTTTATTCCTACTCATGCAACTACACTTAAAAACAAAGTTTTCTTTAACTGGCTATGAGATTTTGAGTAAAAATTCGTCAATGGAATAGAAGGAACTGTCCAGGAGAAATGATTTTAAATTTGCTACGCTATCAGTCAGACGTTTTAAGTTACTGTGCAAATCATCAAATTTTTTATTGCTGTATACTGCCCTCTGAGCCACTGACATATTTAACAATGGCTAATAAAGGACAGGTCTCCCTCTAATGATGTAGGTATGTATAACACTGTTCTCCTCAAATTGTGGTAGGTTATTTAGGACGAATTTCATTACCGAAAATATATATTGTGACGGTAAAGTCGTAGTTCCTAGCTCCTTGGAGAGGTGCCTGCATGCCGTCCATAGTGAACACCACATATTATCCTTATTGCTCGCTTTTGCGCAATCAGTACTTCTTTTCAAGTGATGAGTTACCCCAGAAAATTATTCCGTACGACAGAAATGAATGGAAGTATGGAAAATATGTCTGGAGATTCATTCGTTTGTTTCCAAAATTAGCAATAATACGAAGACTAAAAGTAGCTGAGTTAACTGTTTCGGAAACTCACTAATATGGTTCTTCCAGTTCAAGTTTTCATCAACATATACACCCAAATACTTGGAGCATTCTATCCTACTGACTGACTCCGGCTCGTGTGCTACATCAGTTGTTGGTACGTCTCTATTTGGTGTGCACAACTCAGTGTAGTGTGGTTTCTTTTTTGTTCGAAGTTTAGGGAGAGTCCATTTTCCGAGAAACACTTAATAATTCTGTGGGAAATATCATTTACTAACTCTTCTATTGCTACCTCTCCAATAGGTTTATTATAACACTAGTATCGTCTCCCAAAAGTACCAATGTTGCTTGCTGAAAGTTTAGTGAAAGGTCATTCACATTGAATGCCGCAGTGGATATACCGGTTCCCGTGAGATCACCGAACTTAAGCGCTGTCGGGCGTGGTCGGCACTTGGATGGGTGACCATCCAGGCCTCCATGCGCTGTTGCCATTTTTCGGGGTGCACTCAGCCTCGTGATGCCAATTGAGGAGCTACTCGACCGAACAGTAGCGGCTTCGGTCAAGAATACCATCATAACGGCCTGGAGAGCGGTGTGCTGACTCCACGCCCCTCCTGTCCGCATCGTGCGCTGAGGATGACACGGCGGTCGGATGGTCCCGGTAGGCCACTCGTTGCCTGAAGACGGAGTGCATTTGCAAAAATAAGGAATGGGAGTGGACCCAAATTTGAATTATGTGGGTCTTCCTTTGTGCCTTTATCCCAGACGTGAAAACTACTGACTTAAAACCAGCGACGTTTTTCTTGTCCATTAGGGTTAGAGCCCCACGTCTCTAAAAAGCCACGTCAGCTGGGCGTTAAACACTAAACTTCTAGCTATCGATGTAGAGTTGCACAGTATACTTTTGCTACAAACAGTTGGGATTTACACCCTTGCCCGAATAAATTTGGTTCAAATGGCTCTGAGAACCATGGGACTTAACATCTAAGGTCATCAGTCCCCTAGAACTTAGAACTACTTAAACCTAACTAACCTAAGGACATCACACACATCCATGCCCGAGGCAGGGTTCGAACCTGCGACCGTAGCGGTCGCGCGGTTCCAGACTGAAGCGCCTAGAACCGCTCGGCCACACCGGCCAGCCCGAATAAATTTGTTTTGTGTTTTCACTATAAGCATAATCTCTCATTCAAGTTATACAATGATACCATTTGCTTCAAGTTTGCCTGAGTAGTTAAATCTCTTGTTATAAAGAAAATTACCGCTTGTGAGTGACTTCTGCCAATGTTGGTCGCGTACTACCCGGCCGCAATATTACCATACTTCGCCTTCCGTGACAGTCATCCGAAACACGTGGTGACGTTGCGGGAAACAAGAACGCTGGTGACTAGGGAAAACGCATTACATTGTGGATGATTTCAAGGCAGTTCCGCATATGCTAACAAGTGGTTCGGAGTGTCTCCTGAAATGTCATGATAAAAACTCAGTATAAGTCGACCGAAGCTTCCTCACCCTCAGGTGCATTAATAATGTGGTCGACTAATATGTACTTCAGATGCGTTGAAACACGCTTGGTTAAACAAGTAGCAAACAATGTGTGAATCGCTCGCTGTGTAGAGGTTATCCAGTGAGACCATTTGCGCTTCCGGTTTCCTGAAAGACGAGGCCATAACGCGAGAGTAATGTTTTCCTCCTGTTGAAGGTTCGATCGCTGCTCTCCTTTTAACAGCTATTGCATCAGACGCAATGATCGATAGCGTCTTCAAATCTTAAGAAGCACAGTCTTGTACAGCGCACGAGTTTTTTTGCTTTCTGCAGCCGTATATCGGTATCATGAAATGTATCCGCAAACTAAGAATACGGTACCACAATAGCTGTACCATTTACTAGGAACATATGAAAATTTTCCCTAGACTGGTTCTCGAGCACTGGTTTTCCGACTGTCGCGAGCGGTCGTCTTCATAATTTCGGATATCCGAACACGCTTACAGGATTGACCCAAATTTTCGTAATGTCCCAGAGTCTGCTTCTCACAGTACTCGCACAGTTATATGATTCCCTCACAGGAAGAGATTTATTTAATTTATTTTTCACGTCAAGCTTTGTTGGCTTTGGCACTGAACACAATCGCGGCAAACAACACTGCACTAATGTAAATTGGTACCTCTGTTGAGCTTCCCATTCTTGTTGCATGCCCTACACTGCTCATGATCACGCGTTATGTTTATTTAGCTGCGTCTGCCATTTTACATAACGAAGGAAGTAGTACTATAGTTCAGATAAGCCCCGTGCTCGGAGAAAGGCGTCCAAATCTTCAGCTGTTAATACTAAAATAGGTTTGCTTTACATTTCTTACTTCGCTCCAATCGTGTCATGGAATGGTTCTACGAACTTTGTTAACTATTGTTGAGCAACGTGTACGCTATGACTCTTCAAGCTTTCCCAGCGGATATTTTGTAAATAGTCTTCACGGGTTTGCCGCCAGATGGCCGGCCGGGGTGACCGAGCGGTTCTAGGCGCTGCAGTCTGGAACCGCGCAACCGCTACGGTCGCAGGTTCGAATCCTGCCTCGGGCATGGATGTGTGTGATGTCCTTAGGTTAGTTAGGTTTAAGTAGTTTTAATTTCTAGCGGACTGATGACCTCAGAAGTTAAGTCCCATAATGCTCAGAGCCATTTTGCCGCCAGATTGCATTGTGCAAATCTCACAGTATTTCCTCGGAGCAACTGTCCGACACCTTTATGTGGCTGAAAGCTGCTGGTTGCTACGCACCTAGCCAACAACTAGGTTGAACCACCTGAAAATGCTGGACTGTTGCTCCGAGGAAATACTGTGGAATTTGCCCAACGCCACCTGACGTCAAACCCGTGAAGACTATTTACAATGTGAAATCTCTCGAACATTCATTGTTGACAGACTCCCGGAACAGTTACGAGCTGTTAGTAATAGTCAGGAAGTTTGCAACACAAGTCGAAGGCTTTTCTGCTGGATGACTCCTTCACGCTGCGGGAATAATGTGGATCTACTTCATAGTGTTGTCGAGACGTAATGCAAAGAATGGAACAGTGCATTCATTGCTACAGCGTCACAGCTCGAAACTGGTGATTTTTCATATAGGTACGAAAAGAGGGTTTCCTCGCCTTCAGTTAACTAGTTTCAACTGCTTTTCGAGGTCACTCAACTACACGCTTCTCACAGGAGCTCGGTGACCTTTAAAAGTAGTTAAAACTAGGCAGCTGAACGCAAGGCAGCCCTTGTCTCGTACCTACACGAAAAATCAACATTTTCGAGTTATTCCGTATTTGCAGCAGATGAGCGATATGAGTACATTGCATATTCTTGACTATATTATTTATAATAATATCCTTGTACATATTATTATGACCTCCAATGAGATTTTTTGTCGCACTCATTTTCACAATGACTACCGGTTACATTCTGTACTGTATCCTCAGATCAGCCGTAGTGGCAGAACAACCTTACAGTCGGTGTGCACCAGGAACCGATTGGTTGCTCTGTTACTATGATTATTCTGAAGATGTTCAGTGACTAACGAAACCGATGATCATTGTGAAAATAAGTACGAGAATATATTACATTAAAACTCGTCGCGGTTTTTCTCGACTTGGCAGTATGCCAAGCTACTATCATGGTTTCGTTGACTTAATTCAGAAGCTTCCCTTGTAAAACAGGCACTTTTATACCTAACTGTTGAAACTACTGTGATTTGTGCTTTCCATGCTTTTTGCGGATAATTTGAGAACACTGGGACGGTTCATACATACAACTTCGGCTTTGCTTCCACATTATTAAGATTTGTGAATATCTGCATTCTTATTAAAGTGACTTTCAGCATTATTTAAAATCCGGTATTAGAAGATTACATAGGATCTTACTTTGTTTTGCTCTGCGACTTCTGTATTCCATGAGCTGTCCCACTGAATAAAAATAAAATATTCAAATACGCTAAACAAGAAAGTGTCTGATTCTTTTCTGACTATTGTGCAACTAACGTAAGCCTCTGCTAATTTGACCCCTGTGTTGGGTTCATGTAAAACATGACGTCTGAGATTAATGTGACTAGCACAAGGCTTAACTCGCGCTGTAACGAGAGGAATATTGTGGAGCGAGTGCAGTGGCCGGCCTGCACAGAGTACAGTCAGTCAGCAAAGCGGCGACTCCCCCCCACACAGCCCAGACTCGCTCCCTTCCCCTCCCCTCCCCGCCCGCCAACGTGTTTCTGTCTCACACACACAGAGGCGCGCGCAGCGTCGACCTATCGAGCGCCGCGCAGCGACCGGCAGCTGCCGTGACTCCACAACACAGTTGAGGCAACAGTCGGCGGGAGCCGTTGCGCATGCGCTTGCGGCGCTCTGTACGTGTCGACTCGGCCGCCAAGGACGCGGTGGCATCTCCGGCTAGCAGCGACAGCCCGGGCTCGGGAGTGGCTTCCTCGCCGCCAGCAACACGCAGAAGGTAAGAATAATCGCGCTCAACTGTTGCCGGGCGCTCAACTCTGCGCTGCGCTCCGCCGCCTGCCTGCTGTGCACTGGCCCAGCGCGACGGATCGATAGCTCCGCATCTGCCACGTACAGAGGTCGCGCTGGGTAGCCATCTGCCTATTTCCACGTGTACTTTCGAGATCTGTGTCTCTTATTTCACACTGCAGCGTCACCAGTTCGTGAAAAAGTTACGTCGTTCAACACGAACTGCTGCACTTGGTGCTAGCGCGCAGCCATCATTATTCCGTCCAGCAATCGATTGCCAGGGCTCGCCGAGCCCGGGTCGTTGAAGGTCATCGGTCGAGTCCTTTGTCTCTCACGACTGCTGAGTCAGTTTAAGTCTGAGGGGCTCCTACTTAACATTCTGTGACACTCGAATTCAAAAGCCAACGTATTTGAGACAGCCAGGGCATTAGCAAGTTACTGGTATATTTATATTAAAACTGCAGTTCTATAAATGAGATGTGGTTCATCGCCTCTATATTTTTTATCCTTGTTTTCGTTACGCAATCGTTCCTAGCATACAGGCAAGCAGACAACTGTTGCATTTGCAGCACTTGCAGTAGTACTACAGTTTGCAAATTACCTTTGACAACAAACTGATACGATTTGCAACTGCTATAAGAGAAAAATGTATTTTTAAGCTTAACTATTTCTAATGTTAACCTTTATTTCAACACATTTGTACCTCACATGATTTACAAAACTGGAAACTGCATGCAGATAACTATCAAGCAAGGCTACAAACTAATAATAAATTAAAAGTTACGTATTTTGTTGATGTGTTGAAAGAAAGAAAATTTATCATGTTACCATTGAAGCTCTCATAATTTAACCTGGAAACTCATGTACTGTGTAACCAAATCTGACACTCTCCCGAAAGTTATATTTGTTTCAGTTTCATTACAACAGAACCGGCATCTACTGCCTGTCATTATCACTTCAAATGAAAAACCAAAGTCTGTTTTTTTTTTCTTGAAAGTTCCGGAAACTAAATGGTTCAAATGGCTCTGAGCACTATGGGACTTAACTTCTGAGGTCATCAGTCCCCTAGAACTTAGAACTACTTAAACCTAACTAACCTAAGGACATCACACACATCCATGCCCGAGGCAGGATTCGAACCTGCGACCGTAGCGGTCACGCGGTTCCAAACTGAAGCGCTTAGAACCGCACGGTCACACCGGCCGGCAGTTCCGGAAACTGTACTCAGTACGTCAAGTGTCTGAAAACACCGTGCAATGATCAGAAGCGTACATCTGTAACCCGTATGCTGACACGTAAATGAATTAACAAGGGCAGTGACGTGACATTGATTCTGTCTAACGGGAAGCATCTTGCGAAGAGTTGTTCGCGTTTCACCCGATATCGGCGTGATAATACGCACGTCACCTTGTATAGCAGTTCTGAGAATGTCACGCAACTAATTGTTGGCGGTGTTTGTCTCCCGGAAATCTTGAGGTGATAAACTTGTCGATAGAATTTCTTAAGATTAAAGGAAATAACAAAAAACACAACGTCCAGCTTTTTCGTATTCTGACACACATTAGTTGACTATTTTATGTGCACTTGGGGAATCGTTATTAAAATATCGTAAAAATTGTCGAATCAGTTTCTTTACCAAGTGTGGAGCTCGTTAAAGTGCCTTATCATTATGAGTATTATGGTATCTATAAGGCAGTTCAAAGACACAGATGTGAAACAAGATATAGTGGGGAACATGGTACCTGTAATTGCCAAACCTACCATTCCTGATTTACTTTTCATGTTATTTCGCGTCATGAATATGACGAATGTCAGTGCAACAGAGGTCTACTTGAATTACAAAACAATTATACGTATGTTAGTGCAAAATGGAACTAATTTTGCTTAAAATGAGTCGTTGTCAAAGCCTGGTTGAACCCTATAAGAATGAAATAATTAAACAAAAACAAAAATGTAGGAGTGGTAGTTATTTACTCTAGTGGTAGTTATTTACTCTAGTTCTTAGAGTTCATGATTTTTCTCTCTTTCTTTCTGCAGAGTGTGATATGTCGTTCTTTGCATATTTTACGCAATGATTTTTAAGTTTCCAAAGCTGAGACAACTGCTCATTAAATGTCTGTTCTTTCCACAGGCTAACATTCTAACCTTTTCTTTATATTTCCCCTTCTTTAATTAGGAGATAATTTTTTCGGTGATACAAGGTCAGAATTCCGGCTAACGGGAAACCTTTTATTGTAATCATTTGTGAGATATTAGCCTCTTTGGATACAGCCTCCGTCCCTAGCCTTTTGTTTGATCTGATACATAAACAAGTAAAAAGTCTCTTTAAAGTTACCGGGAGGAAGTGGTGTTACAGAAATCAACGGGTAACACAATTGTTTGTTACATCACTCCGTTCGTTGCTATGTGCAATCTATGTGTTGAATTTCAAGTCAGTGATTGCCTATCGCAAGGCCCGTTAGAAACTCATTGTATTTGCCGATTGCAGGAAGATACTAAGGGGCAATACAATGTGAGGCACTATTTCTGCATTCCTGTTAGTCTTGACTGCTTTACTTGCATTTCGATCACAACGTATTTGCGAGAAATTCCGTGATGACAATTACTCTGAAGGAATTTTTCGCAACTGCAGATTGTCATTTGCCTTCCAGTTCGGCATGTTTACCCGAAGCTGGATTCGTACCGTTACAGAGCTTTGACAGCTGGAAGCTAGTGGAAACAAAGGACGTCTGTAGGCTTCTGTCTCGACATTAGTTGCTGATGTGAGCTACGATCACTGCATGCACCAAGTTTTATAAGTACATAAACCTGCTGAAGGTCAGACAGAACAGAGGTTCTTCAGAATAAAGCATCTGAAATGTGTAAAATAGCTGATCCGTCAACACACAAAGGTGCCCTTAGTGCTGCTACATCTTTCTATGGAGATAACTGTAACAACAGCTTGTGGACAGATAGCTCTACACACGAAACTCGAAACCTGTTAAAGAATCGTATAATTTTGTCGTTCTTGTGCATTCTTGAGTGTAAACGAAAGTAAAAAGTACTTTCAGTTTGACGGTCTCCGTCGAGCCACAGAATGTTCAAATATATCGGTTTAAAAACGTGGCTGTTCGACTGCTGCGTTGTGGCTCGCGACTCGTGTTGCGTAGTTGCAAGAAAAATGATAAGCAAGATGGGAGGCTCCCTTTCGTTTCTGCGTCGTATAGCTATGAAGTAGGGCACAATACGAATCTCCAGCGAATAAACAATTTTGGGTCGTTGGAGAAAACATATTTCACGTTGTGATCATTGTCTTGGAAGAGTTGAATATCTTTAACGTTGTAAATGTGACAAAGGTGCAGATAAGCATCTCGGAGGACTCGGTGAAAATTTTTCTAATCAGCTGTGAACCATGAACACGTTGCTGCCTGCAACGACGCTCTAATGGCCGTACCACATCCTTAATTGTTGCGTTTCTGAGGCTGAAGATGATACATACCTACTGCAACGAAATCCTGTATGTTAAATAGCGTTTTCTTTAAAATTAACTCGATTTTGAATGATAGAGTGAGGAAGGCATGTGCTTAGCAGGAATCATAGTAGTTCTTGCGTTCCTTGGCTGGAATCTTATCGAATAAACTTATTGCTTCTTCACACTCATGTGACTGCTGAAAGCAATGTCCAATGTGACATAAGTAATTCGATTTATATTTACCGTCCGGCCCCGGTAGCTGAGTCACCGCGACAGACTGTCAATCTTAGGGGCACGGGTTCGATTCCCGGCTGGGTCGGAGATTTTCTCCGCTCAGGGACTGGGTGTTGTGTTGTCCTAACCATCATCATTTCATCCCCATCGAGGCGCAAGTCGCCGAAGTGACGTCAAATCGAAAGACTTGCACCAGGCGGACGGTCTACCCGACGGGAGGCCCTCGCCACACACCATTATTATTATTTGTATTTAACAAGGGAACGTAGTCTAATAGAGAATGCCACTTACAAAAAACATTAGCAGCCTGTTCCAAAGAATAAAAGAACTACCCACAAGGATTTTCAGGTACTGGAACTTGTAACAAGTGGACCTCTGATAAATAAAAACTTCTTAACCAATTACTGTTCTATTTTCCTCATTATTAAGTCCTCATCTGACGCAAACACATTAAGTCAAACGATAAACACATCAGAGGCTCCTAACATGATGGAAGACGGAGGAACCTCAAGATGTGTTTGGTAGGACTGTACAGTCTGGTATAACCCATACGACACTGAATAGAGATGAATAAACGTACTGGGGATGGTTGGAAGAAGGCGACGTTGGATTAATGTAGAGAACCGTTATTACAGGTGACCATGTAATAATACCTATACTGCTGTCCTCGTCGCGTAGGTATCCTGAGAACAAGATAAGTACGATTTTACTGAGGAATACAGTTATTTTCCCATGGGTCCATGCACGTATTGAAAATTGCAGGGCCAGTTTCGACTGGAATGGCCCCCACGTAATAGGTTGTCGGATTTTATGTAGACGAATCTTTAGTGAAGCATGCGTACCAAGAAATCTGCATGAAAGCAGATTCCACGACGTACAACGGAGTCAATATTTCTAACGCTCTTCAGATAGCAAAGCGCAAAAACATCGTTCGCAAATGAAAGTGTCGTACATGAAGCGCTTCTACGTAGTTAGTTGCTAGCCACTTTAGGAGACTCTAAGGAATTGCTTTCATTTTCCCCAGTGAAACTGAGAGGAATTGATGCGATAACATACCCGTTCAGTCAACAAATAAGTTAGAGTGTCTCGTATGGTACTGTGGATCTCTGTCGTTATCTTGAAATAAAGTCAAAATTGCTCGTTTCGCTGGTGCGAGCGATGATGAGTAACAGTATTACGTCAGGTTGTCGGGTTTACTCGGTCCACTGTCTGATAAGAGTTTATCGGAATAAGACTTCAGTGTCAGCTTTCTGCTACGTGGACTTGCTAAACGCGTCATTGTTGACTTCTTCATCTCAAGTCTGCCCGACCAACACACTCGGGTTATTTGCTCACGTCGCAGCCGTGTACGGTTGTCTCATTTTCGAGTAACAGTAGATAAATTCAGAACTACTTGGATATCCCTTAGGTTCAATGAACGCCAGCTTCCAGTAAACGTACATGAATGCTAAGTTATCTTAATCGTACACGAGGAAATGGGATATAGGTTTCGAGTGCAGCGCTAGACTGTCTCCACTGAAGTCTGTTATACTGATTAATTACCTACGGCTAATGTTACTAGACGATGGTAATTGATACGGACGTTATCAGTTGCAGGGAGTGTAACAGAATGACTTAAATTTGTTGGAAAAATTCGGGGACACTGCAGGGCGTTTTCAAACGAGACAACGTTCAGTATCAATTCTTACGTGTTGTTAGAATATTTGGGATGCTCTAGAGGTCAAACTAAAAGAGGACATACGGAACTTCTGAGACGTATCGCTTGGTTTGTAAGCGGCCGGCTGATACGTACCAGTGTTGTAGACGAACACAGTGACCTTACATTCTTTGGAAGAAATACGCTATCTCTTCATAAGGTTCTACTCAAAAAATTTAAGGAATCCGTGTTTCAAAGAGGGTGTGGAACGTTTTTATTTCCTCCGTTGTATATCTCCAGCAATAGGCATAGCAAGAAGAAAAAATACTGCGCGTTTGGACCGATATACAAAAGCGTGCTGAAAAGTAATGCCTTCGAAGTTCTTATTGTATCTGCAATATGTTGTAGTTGTTGTGGTCTTCAGTCCAGAGACTGGTTTGATGCAGCTCTCCATGCTACTCTATCCTGTGCAAGATTCTTCATCTCCCAGTACCTACTGCAACCTACATCCTTCTGAATCTGTTTAGTGTATTCATCTCTTGGTCTCCCTCTACGATTTTTACCCTCCACGCCTCCCTCCAATACCAAATTGGTGATCCCTTGTGCCTCAGAACATGTCCTACCAACCGATCCCTTCTTCTTGTCACGTTGTGCCACAAACTCCTCTTCTCCACAATTCTATTCAATACCTCCTCATTAGTTATGTGATCTACCCCTCTAATCTTCAGCATTCTTCTGTATCACCACATTTCGAAAGCTTCTATTCTCTTCTTGTGTAAACTATTTATCGTCTATGTTTCACTTCCATACATCGCCACACTCCATACAAATACTTTCAGAAACGACTTCCTGACACTTAAATCTATACTCGATGTTAACAAATTTCTCTTCTTCAGAAACGCTTTCCTTGCCATTGCCAGTCTACTTTTATATCCTCTCTACTTCGACCATCCTCAGTTATTTTGCTCCCCAAATAGCAAAACTCCTTTACTACTTTAAGTGTCTCATTTCCTAATCTAATTCCCTTAGCATCACCCGATTTAATTCGACTACATTTCATTATCCTCGTTTTGCTTTTGTTGATGTTCATCTTATACCCTCCTTTCAAGACACTGTCCATTCCGTTCCACTGCTCTTCCAAGTCCTTTGCTGTCTCTGACAGAATTACAGTGTCATCGGCAAACCTCAAAGTTTTTATTTCTTCTCCATGAATTTTAATACCTACTCCGAACTTTTCTTTTGTTTCCTTTACTGCTTGCTCAATATACAGATTGAATAGCATCGGGGAGAGGCTACAACCCTGTCTCACTCCTTTCCCAACCACTGCTTCCCTTTCATGTCCCACGACTCTTATAACTACCATCTGGTTTCTGTAAAAATTGTAAATAGCCTTTCGCTCCCAGTATCTTACCCCTGCCACCTTCAGAATTTGAAAGAGAGTACTCCAGTCAACATTGTCAAAAGCTTTCTCCAAGTCTACAAATGCTAGAAACGTAGGTTTGCCTTCCTTAATCTATTTTCTAAGATAAGTCGTAGGGTCAGTATTGCCTCACGTGTTCAAAAATTTCTACGGAATCCAAACTGATCTTCCCCGAGGTCGGCTTCTACCAGTTTTTCCATTCGTCTGTAAAGAATTCGTGTTAGTATTTTGCAGCCATGGCTTATTAAACTGATAGTTCGGCAATTTTCACATCTGTCAACACCTGCTTTCTTTGGGATTGGAATTATTATATTCTTCTTGAAGTGTCAGGGTATTTCGCCTGTCTCATATATCTTGCTCACTAGATGGTAGAGTTTTGTGAGGCCTGGCTCTCCGAAGGCTGTCAGTATTGCTAATAGAATGTTATCTATTCCCGTGGCCTTGTTTCGACTTAGGGCTTTCAGTGCTCTGTCAAACTCCTCATGCAGTATCATATCTCCTATTTCATCTTCATCTACCTCCTCTTCCATTTCCATAATATTGTCCTTAAGAACATCGCCCCTGTATAGACCCTCTATGTACTCCTTCCACCTTTCTGCTTTCCCTTCTTTGCTTAGAACTGGGTTTCCATCTGAGCTCTTCATATTCATGGAAGTGCTTGTCTTTTCTCCAAAGGTCTCTTTAATTTTCCTGTAGGCAGTATCTGTCTTACCCCTTGTGATATGCGCCTCTACATCCTTACATTCGTCCACTAGCCATCCCTGCTTAGCCATTTTGCACTTCCTGTCGATGACATTTTTGAGACGTCGTCTTTTTACCTACTTGATCCTCTGCTACCTCACTATTTCATCTCTCAAAGCTACCCATTCTTATTCTACTGTATTTCTTTCCCCCATTCTTGTCAATCGTTCCCCAATACTTTCCCTGAAGCTCTCTACAATCTCTGGTTCTTTCAGTTTATCCAGGTGCCATATCCTCAAATTCCCAAATTTTTGCAGTTTCTTCAGTTTTAATCTACAATTAATAACCAATATATTGTGATCAGAGTCCACATCTGCTCCTAGAAATGTCTTACAATTTAAATTCTGGCTCCTGAATCTCTGTCTTACCATTATATAATCTATCTGATACCTTTTAGTATCTCCAGGGTTCTTCCATGTATACAACCTTCTATCATGATTCTTCAACCAAGTGTTACCTATGATTAAGTTGTGCTCTGTGCAAAATTCTACCAGGCGGCTTCCTCTTTCATTTCTTAATGCCATTCCATATTCACCTACTAAGTTGCCTTCTGTTCCTTTTCCTACTGTCGAGTTCCAGTCACCCATGACTGTTACATTTTCGTCTCCCTTCACTATCTGAATAATTTCTTTTATCTCATCATACATTTCCTCAATCTCTTCGTCATCTGCGGAGCTAGTTGGCATTTAAACTTGTACTACAGTGGTAGGCGTGGGCTTCGTATCTATCTTGGCCACAATAATGTGTTCACTATGCTGTTTGCTGTAGCTTACCCGCATTCCTATTTTCCTATTCATTATTAAACCTACTCCTGCATTACCCCTATTTGGTAATATAGGTTGAGGTATACATGTCATGAATATTACTCGATCGACTTTCCTACATCGTCGTTGGAAATTGCATCCGTCTGCCACTAGAGAGCTCCGACCTGTAGCGTGTAACATGGCGATGTGTGGCGTAGGTATGTGGGTGCGTGAGAAACAGCGTGAAGTAATCGAGTTTCTAACTGCAGATGAGTTCGTCCACAAGTGGAACACCCTCTCCTTCCGCCTGAGAATGCCAGAACACACACTAGCGCTGCGAAATATGCTGCAATTCGACGTTTTGGGTTTACTGACTTCCATCATCCTCCATACAATCCCTACTTGGTCCCAACCGATTTTCTCTTGTTTTCAAAACTTAAAGAACACCTCCCAGGACTTAAAAAAAAAAAGGTTCAAATGGCTCTGAGCACTATGGGATTCAACATCTTAGGTCATAAGTCCCCTAGAACTTAGAACTACTTAAACCTAACTAACCTAAGGACACCACAGACACCCATGCCCGAGGCAGGATTCGAACCTGCGACCGTAGCAGCCTCGCGGTTCCGGACTGCAGCGCCAGAACCGCACGGCCACCGCGGCCGGCCCAGGACTTCAGTATGATAGTGATGAAGTGGTGCAAATAGAGGTGAAGTTATGGCTCTGTCAACAAAATCAAACTTTCTACAGCGACGTCATCAGTAAACTGGTCTCAGGGTGACTGTTGAGAAATAAATATGTTGACGTGGAGAAAAAGATCTAGACTGTTAATAATGTTTCTTGTATTTAAAAATCTTAAAGAGTTTTCACACAAGAAATTCGGAAGCATTACTTTTCTTCAACAAGTCCTTGTAGAAACGGTTTGTCTTCTTCAGTTCGCGAATGGAGCAGTAGAGCGATGGCCAAAGTACGGTGCCAAGTACCCTCTCCTATGCATTGTGTAGTAAGTTGTGTAGCAAATATTTATATTTAAACTGCAACATGTTGAACGTGTGGCCATTTCACATATCCAACGCGACGAACCTATCTAATGTCAAGTTGCTTTATCGCTATCAGGCAGCTGTCGTTGCTTTGACTAGAGAGTTTCGAAACTTGGTGCGAGTTTATCATCTACGTTCAGTATTCCAACGTGCTGAGGTCATCGGTCCCTAGACTTTTACACTTCTTAAACTAAGTTAAATTAACATATGCTAAGAACAACACACACACCCATGCCCTAGGGAGGACTCGGACCTCCGGCGGGAGGGGCCGCGCAGTCCGTGACATAGCGCCTCAAACCACGCGGCCACTCTGCGCGGCCATCTGCGTTCAAGCATTACTTATGTTCTGAACATTTGCCGAGCTTCGCTGCAGCACATCAGGTATAAAATTCGCCCTTTTAGTCGTCTCTAACAGGTGTGTCTTCATCTTATCCTGGGGACTGATGACCTTAGCTGTTTAGTCCCCCTTAAACATCCCAACAACCACCACCACCATCATCTTTTCCAAGTTGCATGTTGGTTGGATGGTTTCCCACTCAAGACATGATATGAAACCGTTGCACGGAAATTACCATACCCTGTTCCAATCCACGAAAATAGTTAGGGGTGGATGGAGTTTATTACAAAAGCATGATGTATCTGACATTCAATCACTGAAAAATTTTGCGAGAATCCACTACGCAAAGTGACTAACTGCTCTTCGACGTAATAGTCGTTATAATTATGCTGTAGTCACGATTCTCGTAATGTCCATTTTCGACAAGATAGGATTAAACAGCACGTTTTTACTAGAATACAATAAAACTACGATATATGTTATCTGTCATACCTTACATTTAATATTTATCCTTCTTTTTTCTCGTGTTTTGCATAACGGTTTAAGTACATCTACATCTACATGAGTACTCTGCAATTCACATTTAAGTGCTTGGCAGAGGGTTCATCGAACCACAATCATACTATCTCCCTACCATTCCACTCCCGAACAGCGCGCGGGAAAAACGAACACCTAAACCTTTCTGTTCGAGCTCTGATTTCTCTTATTTTATTTTGATGATCATTCCTACCTATGTAGGTTGGGCTCAACAAAATATTTTCACATTCGGAAGAGAAAGTTAGTGGCTGAAATTTCGTAAATAGATCTCGCCGCGACGAAAAACGTCTTTGCTTTAATGACTTCCATCGCAACTCGCGTATCATATCTGCCACACTCTCTCCCCTATTACGTGATAATACAAAACGAGCTGCCCTTTTTTGCACTCTTTCGATGTCCTCCGTCAATCCCACCTGGTAAGGATCCCACACCGCGCAGCAATATTCTAACAGAGGACGAACGAGTGTAGTGTAAGCTGTCTCTTTAGTGGACTTGATGCATCTTCTAAGTACAGGAAAACAGCGTTGCAAAATTAGTACGCACAGTAGATGATCTACAACGATCTATGTTTATAAATGGAGGTTATTTGTGGGTTGGATCTATCATGCTGGAACGAGGACTGTGTTCCGCAGAGACCTACAGGAAATACTTGGAGCTGGTATTCCTTGCCGACAGATTGATGTTCGTACTGGAAACATTTGTTTTCCCCTTTTTTGACAGGAATGGCAGATCAGAAAGCGAGTGGGATTTGAAATCAGCTTCCCTAGAATATTCTCATAACTGCCAGACGTGAAGCCGGCCGGAGTGGCCGAGCGGTTCTAGGCGCTTCAGTCTGGAACCGCGCGACCGCTGCGGTCGCAGGTTCGAATCCTGCCTCGGGCATGGATGTGAGTGACGTACTTAGGTTAGTTAGGCTTAAGTAGTTCTAAGTTCTAGGGGACTGATGACCTCAGATGTTAAGTCCCATAGTGCTCAGAGCCATTTGAATCATTTTTGAACCAGACGTGAATTCCAAAGACAGATCGTAGAACTCTAGACTGTAACATTTTGCGTTGGGAAAGTATGACGCTGATGCGTTGATGGTGTATCGTCGCACTGGCCTCTGCTAATCGAAACTTTTATCTAGGGCTGGTGTCGGATTTCCTTTCCTGTCTTCTTACGTGATTTGAGAAGGTTATTTTTAACTAGTACACCTACATTGATAGCAACATATAGTGCAAACAGATAAACAGTTAATTATTTGTTATTAGTGGCGCATTGTATGCGTTTCACTGGCAACTCCAAATGACTGGAAAAAGTGTAAAGTGTCTGTACACTCTGTCGCTCTTTGGCGATAACAATGCTACCACAGGGCGGACAGTACTGTTTCAGCAGATCTCGCAATAGCGCGCTTGTGGAACTGAGCCGATTTATGTAGCCTAAGAAGATGATATTGTTGTTCCTCACTCTGCCACATGCCTACAATGGAAACTGTGTAAAACCGTTGAGGTGCACAAGGGTCTTGACGGAGACTGCTGAATTCCTTGGACATCATCACTTACCATATCAGTGGCGCGTCTGTAGTGCAGAGTATAGTATTATATAAGTTCTCCTTTATTTCTGGAATATTTGTGTAATTCTCGTTTCCAAACATGTCCAGTTGAACGGATAACTCTTTGTATCTTTGTAGGAAATAGCAGGATCTCATTAAACATCTCCACATCCTTCTTTGCTAAGGCCTCTGTTATTCTGCAACATTAATTTGTCATAGATCTTTTACAAAAACTATCCCAGCTTTTATAAAGCAATGCTCTTCGAATTTAGAGGGAATTACAGGTCAGCTGAGGCGTGAATGGGAATTCGGACTGAGGCGGGAGGGGTGCTAGCGTTGTCGGTGCAGCTCTGCAAAGCCACCCTGCCAGCGTGGCGTAGTGGTTAGCGCATCTGCCTAATGAGCAAGAGACCCAGGTTCGAATTCCAGCTTGGGTACACATTTTCATTCGTCACTTCAGCTTGCATGTACACATTTTGTAGATTTGTCGATGATCAGCGTAATGTGGATCTTGACTAGGCATCGGTATGTAGATGTTTGACGCTTATACGTTAAGATTGATAGTGTGCTGGGATGTTGCGAATGTCTCCGCCTCCCTAAAAATACTTCAGGGTGTAAGATGATGCATTAACGGCTAGTACCAATGCAGTGCTGGGGAGAGCTGCTAGTAATGCAAATTTTTTTACGAATAGGGGAAGGGGAGTCTCTTTTCCAGCCAATATTTGTAGATAGGAGATTCATCGGTGAAGTGGCCTCCATTTAGTAAGAATGTCGCAGTAAGCTACTGACGTGAAAGATCGTTCACCTCCAGAGTAAAGGTTTTGTTAGTGACCACAGCGCCGCCAAAGTACACTATTAGCGCGTTGATTGATCCTTAACAAGCAGGCGTAATGTTGAATAAGAAGCGGAACAAAAGCAGACTTGAGCGTAATGATCTATAGAAGTTCGGTGACACAGTTTCACATCCACATCTACAGGATCCACATCTACAGTCTTAAAAGCTGCAGGGTAGGTTTCACTGAGAAATAATTTTGCCGTTTCCGAGTTAATTAACTTTGAATTTAGCCAATCAGGCCATTGCGTGCGAAAATTCAAACTTTTCGCCATATACAATTAGTGTCGGATGTTCTCACAGCGTAGACGATAGCGCACGAGACTGCTCAGCCTTTCACTCAGGTTCAATCCTTACTACGGCCCATGCTTAAGTTTTGTATCACTCTTTTGTTCGGTTTTAGGAAACCAAAGGAAGAAAACGTTTGATGACTCTGTCTCTGGCGGTCCGCTTGAATTTTCGCGCTCAGTGGCCAGATTGCCTAACTTCAATGCTAATTAAGTCGTAAATGGTACAAAGTATCGAATTTTTTTTCTTAGCAATTATTTCTCCGCACAACCTGACCTGCAACACCCTTAGAAGCTTCTCAGACTGTTTCTGAGCACCCTGTATACAGGGTGTTCCAGAAATGTTGCAACAAACTCGAGAGGCTATAGAGGGTGTCTTGAACAAATTGAAGATAGGAACCCGTGTCCAGAAACGTCATGGAACGATCCTACAGAGTGTCGAAGTTATAGGCGCTGGCGGCAGCAAACGTGACTCTGTACGCTGACAGACGTTTCGCAATGTTGTTGGTTATTCAGTGATGGCGACTGATGGCCACGATAGCCAGTGGAGACGAAGGAGCGAGCTGCTGCGTAAAAAGGCTTTGTTCCTATGAAAGCGATGCTCTGTTGCTTCAGTGGACGTTCCCATCCACAGTTTATTTTTCTTCAGAAACCCTCTAAAATCTCCAATGTTTCCTTTCGGCATACAAGTACTTTATACGTGAAACTCTGGTTTGCAGGACGTTGTGGCCGAGCGGTTCTAGGCGCTTCAGTCTGGAACCGCGCGACCGCCACGGTCGCAGGCTCGAATCCTGCTCGGGCATGGATGTGTGTGATGTCCTTAGGTTAGTTAGGTTTAAGTAGTTCTAAATTCTAGGGGACTGATGACCTCAGGTGTTTAGTCCCATGGTGCTCAGAGCCATTTGAACCATTTTTGAATTCCACAAGCGTCTCGCAAACATCAGGAAAATTAGACCACATACGGAGATTGGCGTTTGAGTTTGAAAGTTGGTACAGTTTACTAGTATAGCTTTTCTGCTTTGCACCTTTAGCATTTAGACTTGCAGAATATGGCGATGTTGTGTGAGTCTCCTGGCGTGACAATGTAGTTGCCAGGGTTTCTCTTTGAGAAGACCAAGCCGGCCGGCGTGGCCGTGCGGTTCTAGGCGCTTCAGTCTGGAACTGCGTGACCGCTACGGTCGCAGGTTCGAATCCTGCCTCGGGCATGGATGTTTGTGATGTCCTTAGGTTAGTTAGGTTTAAGTAGTTCTAAATTCTAGGGGACAGATGACCACAGATGTTAAGTCCCATAGTACTCAGAGCCATTTGAGAATACCAACGATGCCCCACAGAAGGAAAAATACAGTAGTACTATAACTGATACATTCTTTTTGAAAGCTTCATATTTTCCAAAGTATTACATGTACAAATATGATTGATGTGTGAATAGGACCGGAAACTCGCCGAGTTTGTATTTTGCGCTCTACAAATGTTGTATTAATGCCCTCTGATCACTCTTTAATTTTAGCTGGTTCGTATCTGGATCGAGACAATACAATGAATTATAGTAATGAATATTAAATAGAGATCAATTAAGTGACCGGATTGGTGAAATATGTTTCATACAAACTCTCGGCGCTTGTCTTTACCCTTTTTGAACACTAATGGTTGCACACCGTATTACGCCACTCAGTACTAAAGTCGGCCATATTGTGAACTGATAAAACTGTACTGTTGCACTGTACGAATAATGAAAATAATTTTGGAAACCGCTATGTAGCTTAAAATCATTGCTACGGAAATGCTAGTTTGTGATAGATCTACCATAGTCTACGATATTACAATGGGCTTGGGCAAGATTGCTGATGTAAAGACGCGATTGTACTGTAAATTCAGATGTCGACATACAATCCAGTAATTCGTCTTACTTCAATGTATTCTAATGGTCAATAATAGGGTCTCGTATCCAGTTGTAGTATCCAATAAAAATGTAACAAATGGAAACCAAGCAGTACATATAACAATGCGTCCAGACACGAAGTCCCCAATTTAATTGTAGCTCGTTCGTATCTGGATCGAGACAATACATTGAATTACAGTAATGAACATTAAATAGAGGTCAATTAAGTTTAAGGATTGGTAAAATACGTTTCATACAAACTTTCGGCGCTTGAGCATGGCTTTTTTTGTTAAAGGTCCGTTCATGCATTTTTCACCGTCTTTCTTCTCTCTGCGTTTTCACTAAAATCGGACGTCGTAATAAGACAGCACCCGAAGACGACGGTGAATCAACCTGGACGACTTTTTGCTTAGAACTACGGAACCTTTTGCCACTCCAAGTCACCCAACAATCCTTAATGATTAAAGTTACAAAATAAAACAAACCTGGATTAGTAATAACAGTATATTCTGAAATAAAACACAATTAAATTTCGACACTTGCATAGAGACTTGCATTATGCAATTACGAGTGCCGATTAGTTGCTACTCGTGAATGTATTAATAAAATAATGTAGTATTAATGGCGGTATGCCAAAATACGTCCGATCTGGACAAGACTTAGAAAACAAAAGGTGCCTCTTATTCCGCCAATAATCTGACGATCAAAAAATCTTCAAATGTTTCCATAGGCTGCATACATTATATATACAGTCGTGGACTACATCTGCGGCTCAAATTAATTCTTTATTTCATTACTTCCAATTACATTTTCTGCTAATAAAAGCTCAGGATGCAAATGTGCCTTTAAAACACGACACACATCCAAGCGGTAGTGAAGTTCTTTCCATACCTTATGTAGCAACATCCTGTGTATCGTCTTCACAGCAGCATTGATGCGTTCTCTGAGCTGCTCCAGGATTCTTGGTAGTGGGGATGCATAAACATGGTCCTTAATGTAGCCCCAAACAAAAAAAGTCAGTTTACGTCAGGCGACCTGAATGGGGTGTGGTTCGGGGGGGGGGGGGGGGGGGGGGCTGGAGGACAAAGGTACAGTGCCACGTCATCTTCACTACTACCCCAATCCAGAATGCGAGAGTTCTTCGTTTCGGTAGCGATGCAGAGTTATTAAACACGGTTTTCCGAAACTCCTTCACCAAAGAAGATGAAGTAAATATTCCTGAATTCCAATCAAGAACAACTGCCAAGATGAGAAACATAGAAGTAGATATCCCCGGTGTAACAAAGCAGCTTAAATCACTTAATAAAGGCAAGGCCTTCGGTCCAGACTGTATACCAGTCAGGTTCCTTTGAGTATGCTGATAAATTAGCTCCTTATTTAGCAATTATATACAACCACTCGCTCACAAAAAGATACGTACCTAAAGACTGGAAAATTGCTCAAGTCACACCAAAACCCAAAAAGGGAAGTGGGAGTAATCCCTTGAATTACAGGCCTATATCACTAACGTCGATTTGCAGTAGGGTTTTAGAACATATACTGTATCCGAACATTATGAAGTACCTCGAAGAAAAGATTTATTGCCATATAGTCAGCACGGCTTCAGAAAATATCGTTCTTGTGAAACACAACTAGCTCTTTATACTCATGAAGTAATAAGTGCTATCGACAGGGGATGTCAAATTGATTCCATATTTTTAGATATCCAGAAGGCTTTCGACACCGTTGCTCACAAGCGTCTTCTGATCAAACCGCGTGCCTACGGAGTATCGCCTCAGTTGTGCGACTGGATTCGTGATTTCCGTCAGAAACGTCACAGTTCGTAGTAATAGACGGAAAATCATCGAGTAAAACGGAAGTAATATACGGCGTTCCCCAAGGAAGTGTTATAGGCCCTCTATTGTTCCTGATCTATATTAACGACATAGGAGACAATCTGAGTAGCCGTCTTAGATTGTTTGCAGATGATGCTGTCATTTACCGTCTTGTAATGTCATCAGATGATCAAAACGACTTGCAAAATGATTTAGATAAGATATCTGTATGATGCGAAAAGTGGCAATTGACCCTGAATAAAGAAAATTGAGAAGTTATTCACATGAGTACTGAAAGAAATCAGCTAAAGGCTTGTGGTTTGTTCTTGTCCACAGTCACAGGACGTATCTTCTGCTATGAAGCATGCAGTATGTAGCTCACGATTAGCTTCCCTGTTCCTTAAATGAAAGGCACACACTTGTGTCTTCGAAGGGTTTGGTCTGAGTTGGTTCCGATTGTAGTAGCTTGACAGTGTTCTAAGTGCTGTTGTCAGGTTTCTTTCCACTCTTTCAAAGCATGAGCTCTGCATAGCAAGGGCTAGGCCATCTGCATGTAAGAATCTCCTTGTGCCTGGGTCAATGGCTGGTCGTTGGTATAAATGTTGAAGAGAGGTGGAGCCAAGACGCTTCCCTAAGGTAGACCATTTTTCTGCGCTCTCCAGCGACTGAGTTGTTCTTGAAATTCAACAAAATACCTGCGGTTTTGGAGGAGAGTGCTGAGTAGTCTAACGAGGTGGGCGTTCTTGATCGTATTGTATAATTTTGCATGGAGTAACCGGTGATGGACAGTATCATACGCTGCTGTCAGATCCACGAAGACCACGCCCGTTACTTGACGGGTTTCAAAGCCATCTTCTATAAACTGAGTGAGATTCAAAAGTTGCCCTGTGCAGCTTCTGTTTGGTCGAAATCCTGCTTGTTCGAGTATGAGAAGAGAGTCTATTACTGCTAGTATTCCATTCAGAATCATACGTTCGAACAGTTTATAAAGGTGACTCAAAAGGCTAACTGGTCTGAAATTCTTGGTGTTGTGTCTAGACAAGACAGTCTGGACACAAGGCGAGGAAACCGAAAGGGCACGCGTCAACTCACGCCGACTGGCGTGAAGTCTGGAACAGGATACTTAATGAATGCTATAAAGAAAAGTACGTAGCTGCTGAAATACTTAACTTTACTCCATCATTTGTATACAGCATTCTTGATGATACAAGTGAGACTCTCTATAGAAATGGTTAATGGCGCCTTGCTAGGTCGTAGCCATGGACTTAGCTGAAGGCTATTCTAACTGTCTCTCGGCAAATGAGAGAAAGGCTTCGTCAGTGTAGTCGCTAGCAAAGTCGTCGTACAACTGGGGCGAGTGCTAGTACGTCTGTCTAGACCTGCCGTGTGGTGGCGCTCGGTCTGCAATTACTGACAGTGGCGACACGCGGGTCCGACATGTACTAATGGACCGCGGCCGATTTAAAGCTACCACCTAGCAAGTGTGGTGTCTGGCTGTGACACCACACTTGGGATGATTTGCTTCCTTTCCATGTTTCAGAAGAGCTATCACCCTGCTCTTTCGCCAGATCTTTGGTATTTGGCACTGGTTCATGCAGTTGTTGAAAAGCTGCAGGATCCAGCGATTACGCGATAAGTCACACAAATCTGAGGGCTGTAAATTCAACTAAATACTTAGGGATTACAATTACAAATAACCTAAATTGGAACGATCACATAGATAATATTGTGGGTAGAGCAAACCAAAGACTGCGATTCACTGGCAGAACACTTAGAAGGTGCAACAGGTCTACCAAAGAGACTGCTTACACTACGCTTGTCCGCCCTGTTCTGGAGTGCTGTGGGATCCGCATCAGGTGGGATCCGCATCAGGTGTGTGAGGTGTGGGATCCGCATCAGGTGGGACTGACGGACGACATCGAAAAAGTACAAAGAAGGGCAGCTCGTTTTGTATTATCGCGAAATAGGGGAGATAGTGTCACAGTAATGATACGTGAATTGAAGTGCCAATTATTAAAACAAATGCTTTTTTCGTTGCGACGGGATCTTCTCATGAAATTTCAATCACCAGTTTTCTCCTCCGATTGCGAAAACATTCTGTTGGCACTCACCTACATAGTGAGAAATGATCATCACGATAAAATAAGAGAAGTCAGGGCTCGCACAGAAAAATTTAAGTGCTCGTTTTTCCCGCGTGCCGTTCGAGAGTGGAACGGTAGAGAGACAGCATGAAGGTGGTTTATTGAACCCTCTGCTAGGCACTTTATTGTGAATAGCAGAGCAATCACGTAGATGTAGATGGACATAGATTCCCCAGTCAATGGGTGCCCCCTCTCGTAACCAGCAGTTGGTTGTGGAAACAACCACAATTGCAACATATCGAGGTAAAGCTACTCACCAGTCTCCTCACGGAATGATCAACTTGGGAATGTTGCAAGTCTGTGCTTGCTAAGAAAATTGGAGAGAAATTCCGCCTTTGCAAGACATCTTTGTAGGTTTGTTTTCGCCGAGACATGTATCAGGTATTTTTGTGCTGTCTTCAGTAGGTTTGTTTGTTTTATTTTTCTTCTGCAAAATTGTTGTTACATGTTAACCTTTACAAAACTTTCGGCAAAAAATGCTTACATTTTTAAACTGAGCGATCATTGTCAAATAATTGACATTGGTTTGCATACAGTACAGAGCTGAGACATGTATCACTGGCTTGAACCATTCTCTGTTGTTCATTTACCCATATGTCTCATGGTTCTAGTTTTGTAGTACATTTGAAAATAAAACGGATGTATGCATTTGTTTACATACCTCACATGAAGCTATTCGATGTTTATGATAGTAGGTCTAGGTCTACTATGCAGTCTGCAGCTTATCATATGCAAACAGTGTTACAGTTTTTACTTTGTTTGTGTCGAGGTAACACGCTTTTGTCGATACACATGCGTTTCCTACGATTTGTTCGCCAAACACAGTTTTCGCTGCCATGGCGTGTTGTTGTGGCTGTGTAATGTTCGTTCGGCATGTTTGTGTGTTTGTTTGAAATGTGGCGCGTGGATTTGAAGCGTTGTTGACGTTTGTGGTGTTTAGTTCATGTGCATGTGTGTGTGTGTGTGTGTGTGTGTGTGTGACTGGGGGAGAGAGACACAAAGAGAGAGTGTGTGTGTGAGAGAGAGAGTTGTGGATAGGGGGTGAAGGGAATTTGGTTTTAAAGGTTGATCATACGCAGCTCTGGGATGGTTGTTATTTTTACAGTTCTGCTACCAGATTGGACTGACGGAGTAGATCGAAAAAATTCGAAGAAGGGCAGCACGTTTTGTATTATCGCGAAATAGAGGAGAGGGTGTCACTGAAATGATACAGGATTTGGGATGGACATCATTAAAACAAAGGCGTTTTTCGTTGCGGAGGATTCTTTTCACGAAATTCCAATCACCAACTTTCTCCTCCGAATGCGAAAATATATTGCTGACGCCGACGTACATAGATACGATCACGATGATAAAATAAGGGAAATCAGAGCTCGCACGGAAAGATATAGATGTTCGTTCTTCCGCGCGCTGTACGAAATTGGAATAATAGAGAACTGTGAAGGTGGTTCGATGAACCCTCTGCCAGGCACTTAAATGTGATTTGCAGAGCATAGATGTAGAAGTAGATGTGGCAAAGGGGATTTTATCGTACAGTGATGTGTATTTTTTCAATAATTTCTTTTCTTGGCCTATTGACTTCCGAATGTGATAGTTTTCTCCTTTTGTTAATTTTTGGTGTAGGCTGTTACTAGCTTGAAAGATTTTTAGGTCGGTTTCTGTTCTTTGCTATTGCGTGATCTGAAATTGTTGAGTGTGAACTATTGCTTTTGAATGCTATAAGGCGTTGTGAATACCTGTTTCTAAAATTCCTGCATGTTTGACCATCATATACAGATTGACAGTAGTTCCAAATTAGTTGATACAAATCAGATCGAATGTACTTGTCAGTGTTGGTTGTATTTCCTCAAAGTCTCTAGTGTACTGTGTTGCTGGTTCTGTATGCTATGGTGAATCCTTTTCTCTTTAGTATATTGCCCACCCTGTGTGTCACTTATTTGTTGTAAGTCGTAATATGCCATTTGTTGCGGCCGGCCGGGGTGGCCGAGCGGTTCTAGGCGCTACGTACTGGAACCGCGCGACTTCTACAGTCGCAGGTTCTAATCCTGCCTCGGGCATGGATGTGTGTGATGTCCTTGGGTTAGTTAGGTTTAAGTAGTTCTAAGTTCTAGGGGACTGATGACCTTAGAAGTTAAGTCCCATAGTGCTCAGAGCCATTTTTTTTTATTTGTTGCAAGTGTATTGTGTTGTGTGTGTGCGTTTTGCGATTGTGCTCTGCTTGGTTTTGTATTTTTTTGTTCATTTTCTCTAGTCTTCATATAATACCCATTCTCCTGTGCAATTTGTTTTGTTGTGTTCAGTTCTTCTGCGTAACCATGTTTGTTCATGGGCGTTTTCTTCAGTTAGTGTGGTAAATATCTGAAGTTTGCTTGTTTATGAGTTAGGGTTTGATTAGGTTCGTTATGAATTATGGTGAATTATGGTGATTGTTGGCAAGAAATTGAGGTTTTTGTCTGTTTGGATTTCAATGGTGAACCTTATTCGAGGGAAGATGGTATTTATGTCCTCATGAAGTTCTTGTATGTTAGATTGCGATTCATGTATTAGGTAAATTATGCCTGCACCTAAAAATTACTGTGTATTGCTTTCGTTTCACTATTTTGTCAAAGATTTGATTTCCTGCATTTCGTTTTGGCGACTAACGTTTCCAGATGAACGGAAGGTTGTGTCGCCCATTAGGCAAAATGTCCATGCTAAAGTACTTCCTGCATTTTGATACAAAATTGAAGGTTCGGACCATAATATATCTGTTCTGATTGTTGCACGAGCTGCAGACGGTACACTTTGAAATGTAACCACCACCGCAAAGTACTTCACACAGTTTGCTGCGGTATTCCAAGTTCGTCGCCTGCGCGGATCATTGATTTTTTTTTTTTTTTTTTTTTTTTTTTTTTAGGCTGCGTACGAAACTTTCCCTCGCCCTCTCCGGGGTTGAATCTGGCACAATCAATCGATGCTTTTCTGTTTACAGAGATGATCAGTGTCCCCAAATTTTCCATACCATTGCAGAATGCTCTGTTTACATGGTTGCTTTTTTCGTAATTCCTTCGAAATGCACGCTGCACTGTTGGTAACAAGGAACATCTCGCATATTTCAGCACACAAAAGCTCTTTTCTTGATTTGTCGCCATTTTGTCAGGCCACAGCACCCGTAACACCAAATGGTGGGCATAAAGCAATCTCGCTTAGTTCATGGTTCTATTCATTCATCGATTACATTTGCACGTGGAGTACTTTCGAAAATATGTAACTCGGAAAACGAATGAATCAGTTGTAGTAGCTTTCTGAACCTTTTCAACAAAATGAATGAATGTGTATGTTTTCCTCTGAACAACAAAACGTAAATTAGTTGGAGAGCATTTTTCGTTAATTTGGAAGATGAATGTCTGCAGAAGAATATTTGCAAAGTTGAATGTTTCAATATATCGAGCGTGCTGCTTCGTACATGATCAAGGCTTATATACCTATCACCACTATTGTGTGCAAACCTTCAGAAATGCGACAATAATACAAGCGACAAGTATTTTGTAAACAGTTAAACGCCAACGGCGAATTTTTCTTTTCTTTTGTAGGCGACTACCCCTATAGAAGCTGCTGCCAAAAGACATTACAACGGCTCGATTGTATTTGACTCTGATACATTCCGTACCATTAGTCCTACAGTACATCAGTGAAGTCTGCTTCACATGGCCATGGAGGTCACACGTCTTAATAGTCCTGTAGTATTATTTGTTTGCTTGGTTGAGAACCACCCTCTACAGACAAATAGTAGTATACAAGGGAATCATTTTCTTCCTATCCCCTTACATGCTTTGGCTCACGTTACAGAAATATGTAGTCTACCGTCACGGTACATGATATGTGTGCAAGACCTGCAGATTAAATTAAAATTGACGAATTTTAGAGCGGAATTGGTAAAATACAACTAATAAGATGTTTATTAATATACAGTTGCTTATGCTTATTTCAGAAAGATACGTCTCGGACACCATTGGGAATTAGCTGTTTGTTTATATGCAACTTCCTCTTCAAGATGGTCACCACTCCCACCATTTTAACGTACGTCCATTTCCTCCTGAAACACATATTAGTTCGAAGTGAGATAGCTAGTAACGATCCTAAAATTGGTGAAGGACGTACTTGCGCACCCTGTATGGTCTGTGTTTCACTGTAGACACTTACTTCCGATGTCAGTTCTCTTATAAAGGAAATCTGGAATACTAGTATTAAGGGGAGTACAAAGATGGCGTGGGTATAAAATGTCGATTTTTATTTTTTTAATGGAAAATAGTTGTTTACAGTTTTCTCCTTAACGTGATGTATGATGCTTTGATTTAGATTACTGTATTTTTAATTTATTTTGAAATAATTTACTGGTTTGCTATTTTCTACTGGTTCCATGAGCACTTGTTCTATTACGAAAAGATATTTCAGGAAATAATTCCTGGAAGGCAGTGATTTATGTAGATTTATGGCAAACATCCTGCAGCATAGACTGGCTGCATTTGTTGCTATGCTATCACTTCCTGTTTGCGGTATAATGCATGGTGTCATCCACGTTTTGTAAGGCGCATTTCGCCTTGCGTTGTGTGTATTTGGACTTGCTGCTCACTGAGTTGCCTTTCTCTCTTTAATAGGACTCCACCAAAGGAAATATTTAAGAAGAGAAGAAACACTGGAAATTCAGAACAGGTACTGTTGGGAATTTACATCCAGAGAATGAGCTTAGGGTAAGCAAAACTGAACAAACAAGTGCTTCCAGGAAGAAGCCTGTGGAAAGTAATACGTGTACAGGGAAACCAAAGGCAGTAATAACAGTTTAACATTGAATTTAAGTGCACTAAAAGCAATGTTTAATCGAAATGCATATTACAATTTGTGTGGTGGAGGTATAATAATTTGAGAAAATACACTCATGGAAATTGAAATAAGAACACCGTGAATTCATTGTCCCAGGAAGGGGAAACTTTATTGACACATTCCTGGGGTCAGATACGTCACATGATCACACTGACAGAACCACAGGCACATAGACACAGGCAACAGAGCATGCACAATGTCGGCACTAGTACAGTGTATATCCACCTTTCGCAGCAATGCAGGCTGCTATTCTCCCATGGAGACGATCGTAGAGATACTGGATGTAGTCCTGTGGAACGGCTTGCCATGCCATTTCCACCTGGCGCCTCAGTTGGACCAGCGTTCGTGCTGGACGTGCAGACCGCGTGAGACGACGCTTCATCCAGTCCCAAACATGCTCAATGGGGGACAGATCCGGAGATCTTGCTGGCCAGGGTAGTTGACTTACACCTTCTAGAGCACGTTGGGTGGCACGGGATACATGCGGACGTGCATTGTCCTGTTGGAACAGCAAGTTCCCTTGCCGGTCTAGGAATGGTAGAACGATGGGTTCGATGACGGTTTGGATGTACCGTGCACTATTCAGTGTCCCCTCGACGATCACCAGTGGTGTACGGCCAGTGTAGGAGATCGCTCCCCACACCATGATGCCGGGTGTTGGCCCTGTGTGCCTCGGTCGTATGCAGTCCTGATTGTGGCGCTCACCTGCACGGCGCCAAACACGCATACGACCATCATTGGCATCAAGGCAGAAGCGACTCTCATCGCTGAAGACGACACGTCTCCATTCGTCCCTCCATTCACGCCTGTCGCGACACCACTGGAGGCGGGCTGCACGATGTTGGGGCGTGAGCGGAAGACGGCCTAACGGTGTGCGGGACCGTAACCCAGCTTCATGGAGACGGTTGCGAATGGTCCTCGCCGATACCCCAGGAGCAACAGTGTCCCTAATTTGCTGGGAAGTGGCGGTGCGGTCCCCTACGGCACTGCGTAGGATCCTACGGTCTTGGCGTGCATCCGTGCGTCGCTGCGGTCCGGTCCCAGGTCGACGGGCACGTGCACCTTCCGCCGAGCACTGGCGACAACATCGATGTACTGTGGAGACCTCACGCCCCACGTGTTGAGCAATTCGGCGGTACGTCCACCCGGCCTCCCGCATGCCCACTATACGCCCTCGCTCAAAGTCCGTCAACTGCACATACGGTTCACGTCCACGCTGTCGCGGCATGCTACCAGTGTTAAAGACTGCGATGGAGCTCCGTATGCCACGGCAAACTGGCTGACACTGACGGCGGCGGTGCACAAATGCTGCGCAGCTAGCGCCATTCGACGGCCAACACCGCGGTTCCTGGTGTGTCCGCTGTGCCGTGCGTGTGATCATTGCTTGTACAGCCCTCTCGCAGTGTCCGGAGCAAGTATGGTGGGTCTGACACACCGGTGTCAATGTGTTCTTTTTTCCATTTCCAGGAGTGTACCTAAAACAATAGCCTTTTGACACGAGGTCATTGGTAAAGATCCTCGGGCTGGAAAAGCTTTGTGTGCTTTTATGAGTCTGTCGCCGACCAGGGTGATCGAGCGGTTCTAGGCGCTACAGTCTGGAACCGAGTGACCGCTAAGGTCGCAGGTTCGAATCCTGCCTCGGGCATGAATGTGTGTGATGTCCTTAGGTTAGTTAGGTTTAAGTAGTTATAAGTTCTAGGGGACTGATGACCTCAGAAGTTAAGTCCCATAGTGCTCAGAGCCATTTGAACCATTTTATGAATCTGTCATGACCCCCTGCTAGCGTTTGAAGATACATACCTGTAGATGCTTTAGGCGAAACAGTAAAAGTAACTGCAAAAGACTCAGTGAAATGTCCAACAGTAGAAGCAGTTGAAGAAAATGACGGTAACAACGACATGAGTATTTGACGGATTATGGCCGAAAAAGTGTTTCGCTTTCTGTGTTATTGTTCGCGTAACAACTAATATATTGATTGATAAATGGACGAGATATAATATGTTGCTACGAAAAGAGCCCTGAAATACCTTTTAGGGATGCTGTGCTGTGACTTTCTTTGGAGAATTAATTTTCAACAAATCAAAATATATTATGTTCTTATTATTCTGGATCTGGCTTTCTCTAAAAGGAACATTGTTTCGTTACTGTAGCTCGCTACAAAGTTCAACATATCTTTCTTTCTTTACAGTTATTGAAAAAGTTACTGAAAATCATTTCTTTATCAATACTAATGTTACAGTACGCAATATTTGTTCAACATTTTGCGGTGGATTTTTGTTAACATTAAAACACCAATAAATACCGCGACTAACACGAGAACATGAGACTATTATCAGAGAGAAAATATTTTTACTATAAACTACGCACAGCAAGATTTCTTTTATGTCATGAAGGTAAGTTATCTTTTTGCACTGTTAATAATATTACTTCATCCGCAGCCCGCGTCCACCTGTAAAACACATCATAAAATCTGCTGCTCTGCCATGTAATCCCGAAAGGTGAAAGAAATAATTTTAGTTCACTGTTACCTGTCCGCTTGTTTGCGGTATGATTGGTTTCATTTAATGCAGTTTGAATGCGCCGCGGCAGCGGCCCGTTCGTTCGTAGCGCAGCTCTGTACCACGAATAATATTTAAATAGCTGAAAACGTCTTAAAAAGATGGGATAAAATCCCGAGAAAGCTTATTTCAAATCATAATGCAAGTTTTCACTAAGTAACTATTCAGAACATTTAGACAGATTAAATTCTTACACACCTTTACATATCAATGCCTAAAATGGCGACGTTTTCCTTACTTGAACAGCGTGCAATCATTCGTTTTCTGAATTTGCGTGGTGTGAAACCAATTGAAATTCATCGACAGTTGAAGGAGATATGTGGTGATGGGGCTATGGATGTGTCGAAAGTGCGTTCGTGGGTGCGACAGTTTAATGAAGGCAGAACATCGTGTGACAACAAACCGAAACAACCTCGGGCTCGCACAAACCGGTCTGACGACATGATCGAGAAAGTGGAGAGAATTGTTCTGGGGGATCGCCGATTGACTGTTGAACAGATCGCCTCCAGAGTTGGCATTTCTGTGGGTTCTGTGCACACAATCCTGCATGACGACCTGAAAATGCGAAAAGTGTCATCCAGGTGGGTGCCACGAATGCTGACGGACGACGACATGGCTGCCCGTGTGGCATGGTGCCAAGCAATGTTGACGCGCAACGACAGCATGAATGGCTTTCTTTTCGTCGGTTGTGACAATGGATGAGACGTGGATGCCATTTTTCAATCCAGAAACAAAGCGCCAGTCAGTTCAATGGAAGCACACAGATTCACCGCCACCAAAAAAATTTCGGGTAACCGCCAGTGCTGAAAAAATGATGGTGTCCATATTCTGGGACAGCGAGGGCGTAATCCTTACCCATTGCGTTCCAAAGGGCACTACGGTAACAGGTGCATCCTATGAAAATGTTTTGAAGAACAAATTCCTTCCTGCACTGCAACAAAAACGTCCGGGAAGGGCTGCGCGTTTGCTGTTTCACCAAGACAACGCACCCGCACATCGAGCTAACGTTACGCAACAGTTTCTTCGTGATAACAACTTTGAAGTGATTCCTCATGCTCCCTACTCACCTGACCCGGCTCCTAGTGACTTTTGGCTTTTTCCAACAATGAAAGACACTCTCCGTGGCCGCCCATTCACCAGCCGTGCTGCTATTGCCTCAGCGATTTTCCAGTGGTCGAAACAGCCTCCTAAAGAAGCCTTCGCCGCTGCCATGGAATCATGGCGTCAGCGTTGTGAAAGATGTGTACGTCTGCAGGGCGATTACGTCGAGAAGTAACACCAGTTTCATCGATTTCGGGTGAGTAGTTAATTGGAAAAAAATCGGAGGCCTTAGAACTTGAATGCACCTCGTATTTATACTCAGTTTAATACATTTACGTCTTTGTTTGATATTTAATAAGTATCGTCTGTGTCGATTCCAGTAGTCGCCGACACAGATATTATCTTTAAAAAATCGATACATAACTCCATACAAGTATAAAACATGACACATAATGGTTTCTGTTTATTACATAAAGTTCACAGAATCATTGGCGTTGACCATGCAGAAATAAAATTATAATCATCCAGTTCCGTTAGTTTTTTCTTTCTTTTTTTACCACATATAATTTGTGTTTTGCTAGGAGACGTTACAGGTGCCACCAATCTAAAACTTCTTGTGCACCAGGAAGGTGCTTGATGTTGAAGTATTGTCAAAACATTGGGCATGGATGCACGAAAGTGGGCACCAATAATGAAGTGAAATAGTTGCATGAAAATAACTATCAAAAAACATGTGAGGGTTCCAGTGGATGAATGGTTAGTGTCTCAGCTGTGACAACCCTTTAGCGCTCTCAGGAACAACGTGGGGATCGCTGTGCTACATGATTCCAGCTGATTCATATCAATAATTAACAGGCCATATGATGACCTAACGCTGCAGCAGTTGAATGTGTCTGTCATGTGCAAAATCGAACGGGTTCACGACGGCGTAAAATATAGCAAAACTTATCCACAAAAAACTAAAAGATTGCAAGACTATTAGAAGACTGACTAACGAAACAATCAATCAACTAAGTGACTACTGTAGCCAAGCAATTAGAAATAATACAAATAACCCGGCTGGAATGAGAAAAGCAGTATACGAACTATTCTATCATAAAACGTCAAGTGATCAGAAGCCACTATACAAATGACTGCTATAAATATCTCCAAGATGAGGCAGCAGACACCGCATACATCCATAGAAACAACATCTTTGAAGCTGTTGGAGCAGTACTAAAGCCAGTATATAGAGGTATAGTACAACCACATCTTCTGAGAAAATGTCTCACGGGAAAAACTCAAATTATAAATGAGTCTTTCAAAATGCTGTACAGACCAGGGTGCCCAAAAAGGTATTTGTGGACATGGAAACACTGAAGACTGGGGTCAATGATGCTGTGATCACCTTCAGTGACGGAAGGGCAGGCGGAATAAACGTTATGAAGCACGGAAATGCAGGCTTAATAAAGGCTCTGTAGCAATTTGGAATTACATCTGGCTATAATACAGAAGAAATCGTGCAAGAAATGTATAGACAGCGAGTTTCCAAGACAGACATTGTGGTCAAAAACACGACAGAAGCAGCAAAAGGAGAAAGAAACTGTATCTGGTTTATCCTCAAGAAGATAAATATTAAAAAGCTGGAGAGTTTTTAGGCTGTCTCTTCATTCAGTAGAGAATTTGCCTTCATTTCAACTTTCAAGTGCCATTTCTGAAAAACTATTTCTTAAAAATGTTTCCTATTATCTCAGAACTACTTAAGCTAAAGATGTGAAACTTTGGCCTCTTATTCACTGCGATATGATGTTTATGTGGATCTACAACGGAGAGAGATGGTACTCATAGTCTCATCATAAATTTTTTTTAAGATTTAACATTAATGTTTAAAGCCTTCATTAAAAATTCATGTCTTGATTCCTAACAAAGTTAGATATGTAACAGTACGTCAGTGAATGAAGAAATGGCTCTACATCATGGCAAAGTAGTGTTCTGTTACCATGTGTAGTTCCTTAGAAAACGAGATTAAATATGTTAAATTTAACCTTATCAGGATATGACACTTAAACTTTCCTTACGGCCAGTCACACTAACAGTCACGTCGCATCATGCCAAAATATTCCACAATGCATTTCAAATGGCGGCATTCACGTAGGCAGTCAACGTTCCTTCACATCAAGGTTCCTCTGGATGGAAATTTTGATGGTATCGCCATCTGCTAACATTGGGGGTTTCAAGATACTCAGTGATGTTTTAGTAGTTGATTTTGGGCTTTTGTTTCATCTTAATCTTTATCTCTTTATTTTTGTTGTATTTTGTTTTCGTGACAAATTTTTGGTGTTCCATGGGACTTGGATTTCATTTCCATTGAATGCTCTTACACAAGCTAGGTCAGATATCAAATATGGTTCAAATGGCTCTGAGCACTATGGGACTTAAGTGCTGTGGTCATCAGTCCCCTAGAACTTAGAACTACTTGAACCTAACTAACCTAAGGACATCACACACATCCATACCCGAGGCAGGTTTCGAACCTGCGACCTTAGCGGTCGCGCGGCTCCAGACTGTTAGCTCAGATATTATTAGGTTTTCTATTAACATAACCGAGGTGATGCCCACATTGCAGTGTATATTTGTGGGGTGTTAAGTGAGTAATACAAGAGATTTTTTTATTTGAAAGCAGATTGGTTTTATTCAGGATTCCAATACACTGAAGATTAGATGGGTAGATAACATAACTAATTAGGAGGTATTGTATAGAATTGGGGAGAAGAGGAGTTTGTGGCACAACTTGACTAGAAGAAGGAACCGGTTGGTAGGACAAGTTCTGAGGCATCAAGGGATCACCAATATAGTATTGGAGGGCAGTGTGGAAGGTAAAAATCGTAGAGGGAGACCAAGAGATGAATACACTAAGCAGATTCAGAAGGATGTAGGCTGCAGTAGGTACTGGGAGATGAAGAAGCTTGCACAGGATAGAGTAGCATGGAGAGCTGCATCAAACCATTCTCAGGACTGAAGACCACAACAACAACAACAACAACAACAACATATTATTCTCCACTCTTTTGGCTACAGAACCCTATTTTTCAACATAATCTCCGATCTTACGCCACCTTATTGGAAGGACCTGTATCCTTCAGTGATCTAAACACATGTGGTGGGAAGGTGTTAGATCGGTACTGTATGGTGTATGGGGAAGAACAGTCCAGCGAAGTTCTTGTGAGCTCCTTTCGGGTGCGCAGGCTTTTGTGAGATCTTGTGCCGTCTAGTTTGTATTTTCGTGACGATGAACACGCTGACGCCGTTTCTTCAGTTTCGTAAGGGGGAAACAATACTCTCCAGAGTTGATCGTTGTCCCTTGACGGAGGACAACAAACAGAATATCCCATCAGAGTCCTAGAAGACAGTCGTTATGATTCTACCGTCTGAGAGTGCGGCCTTGAACTACAGGGTGATTCAAAAGAATACCACAACTTTAGGAATTTATAACTCTGCAACGACAAAAGGCAGAGCTAAGCACTATCTGGAGATGAAGAAACTTGCACAGGATAGAGTAGCATGGAGAGCTGCATCAAACCAGTCTCAGGACTGAAGACCACAACAACAACAAGCACTATCTGTCGGCGAATTAAGGGAGCTATAAAGTTTCATTTAGTTGTACATTTGTTCGCTTGAGGCGCTGTTGACTAGGCGTCAGCGCCACTTGATGCTAAGATGGCGACCGCTCAACAGAAAGCTTTTTGTGTTATTGAGTACGGCAGAAGTGAATCGACGAGAATCCGCGGGAAACAACTCAGTATGAACGTGACTCGCCTAAGGTGAACGTTTTCTGTGCCATTTCAGCCAATAAAGTTTTTGGTCCCTTTTTCTTCGAAGGTGCTACTGTAACTGGACTACAGTATCTGGAGATGTTACAGAATTGGCTGTTCCCTCAGCTCGAACAAGAAGCACAACAATTCATATTTCAGCAGGATGGAGCGCCACCACATTGGCACTTATCTGTCCGTAACTACCTGAACGTCAACTACCCGAGGCGATGGATCGGCCGCCAGGCAGCCCGTGACAGAGCACTTCATCACTGGCCTCCAAGAAGCCCTGATCTTACCCCCTGCGATTTTTTCTTATGGGGGTATGTTAAGGATATGGTGTTTCGGCCACCTCTCCCAGCCACCATTGATGATTTGAAACGAGAAATAACAGCAGCTATCCAAACTGTTACGCCTGATATGCTACAGAGAGTGTGGAACGAGTTGGAGTATCGGGTTGATATTGCTCGAGTGTCTGGAGGGGGCCATATTGAACATCTCTGAACTTGTTTTTGAGTGAAAAAAAACTTTTTTAAATACTCTTTGTAATGATGTATAACAGAAGGTTATATTATGTTTCTTTCATTAAATACACATTTTTAAAGTTGTGGTATTCTTTTTGAATCACCCTGTATTTCGTCGGAGGATAGGTGGTGCGGCGCAACACGATGGATTGCCGTTTTGTTTCCGGTTTATCGCCTGTGACGATTTTCGTCCAAAAAAATTGTCACGATCAGCCTCGTCAGGTGCAAGGAACTGCGCACAGATGCTCCTTCGTTGCTCTTTGTGGCCTGCTGTTACGCGGTGAGGAACCCAGTGGATGCACACCTTTCAGTACCCCGACAGGTGGACGACTGTGTCAGCAGCACTAACAGGGTTGCCCATTTGTGCATCGAGGTGTTTGATTGTCATCTGTCGATCACATGGAATAAGTGTGTCCGCATTTTCCAACACGGCAGATGCGTGCGCGACCTTATTGCAGTGATGACAGTCTCCTCGCTCAACGACTCACCGTACTTTTGTTCACTACGTCTCCATAGACAATCTGTAATCGCCTCGGAAAAATATCATCTAGCTTTCCAGCAAAGAAACTCAGTGACAGCTGGAATGAGATTTTCACTCTGCAGCGGAGTGTGCGCTGATATGAAGCTTCCTGGCAGGTTAAAACTGTGTGCCGGACCGAGACTCGAACTTGGGACCTTTGCCGAGGTACTGGCAGAAGTAAAGCTGTGAGGACGGGGCGTGAGTCGTGCTTGGGTACCTCAGTTGGTAGAGCACTTGCCCGCGAAAGGCAAAGGTCCCGAGTTCGAGTCTCGGTCCGGCACACAGTTTTAATCTGCCAAGAAGTTTCAGTGACAGCTCCTTGCTTGGAACGCACCTTCGTTACAGACGCCATTTTGAAGGCTACGTATAGCTCCGTCACCTAATTACGTGAAACTACAGCTGCTGAAGCGGGAGTATTCCACTAGGTCCCACGACAAGTTTCGCATTTTTTTCCAACCGTAATTGGCCGAGAAAAGGAATGTGTTGCATTATTCATTAAACGCCATTCATAAATTAAAACAGAAGTTGCTGAAGCAGTTCTCATTAAGTAACATTGTAAGTGAAAATGTCAGCTCTAACGAAAGAGAAAAAGAAAACAGTTATTTATGACGGTAGTGATGACGTAAGGCGAAAAGAAGCATAATAGGGAAGGTAAACAGGCTGTGTTTATTCCCTTATAGATATTTTTAAGTGTGTCAAAATAGCAAATAAATGTTGACGTTTTGAAATATTGTTTTCCTTCTCAGCACTTCAACACACAAAACTGATCGAGAACAGACGTTGCTTTAGCCGTTAATAAACTTCTGCGTGTTTAGGATTCTCAATTCCGGTACTGTTCTCCGACATTTTCTATCACGGATGGTAACTCATTAACTCACTTTCACAGTTCGGTACTGCGCTAACCTAATTGACACGACATACCGTGACGAACAGTGCGAATGTATCCTGGCGCGTCGACGCCGTGACGTGGAGTGAGGTGACGTCCAGTGTGGATTGGCTTTTAGCCGAAATAGCGTTAAGTGACTTTGCTGTACACGAACTGAGCCGGTGAGCTCTGTGCGGTGCAATCCGGTATTCCTGGCTACGCTTGGGAGCCACGGCTTCCCCTTCAACGGCAGAGTGAAAACCGGTCGCCAGGGATGCACAACACCGTCTTTGACTGCTCCGCCGAGAGCCTAGACTAAGCACTGCGAAATGCAGTAATGAAGTGTTAGAGCATTGCACGCACTGACTCCTTCCACGAGCGAATCATTCGAGAGTTTGTTGTTAAAGTACGTCTCATCAGGAGCACATTAGTATGACGGTGCCTAATGAACGATCCAGCGGTGATTATCTGTACGCTTTTGTCAAGTCTAAAAATTGACCAGATAAGAGTAACAGAGACGTGTTTCTACATCTACATCTACATCCATACTCCGCAAGCCACCTGACGGTGTGTGGCGGAGGGTACCTTGAGTACCTCTATCGGTTCTCCCTTCTATTCCAGTCTCGTATTGTTCGTGGAAAGAAGTATTGTCGGTATGCCTCTGTGTGGGCTCTAATCTCTCTGATTTTATCCTCATGGTCTCTTCGCGAGATATACGTAGGAGGGAGCAATATACTGCTTGACTCTTCGGTGAAGGTATGTTCTCGAAACTTCGACAAAAGCCCGTACCGAGCTACTGAGCGTCTCTCCTGCAGAGTCTTCCACTGGAGTTTATCTATCATCTCCGTAACGCTTTCGCGATTACTAAATGATCCTGTAACGAAGCGCGCTGCTCTCCGTTGGATCTTCTCTATATCTTCTATCAACCCTATCTGGTACGGATCCCACACTGCTGAGCAGTATTCAAGCAGTGGGCGAACAAGCGTACTGTAACCTACTTCCTTTGTTTTCGGATTGCATTTCCTTAGGATTCTTCCAATGAATCTCAGTCTGGCATCTGCTTTACCGACGATCAACATTATATGATCATTCCATTTTAAATCACTCCTAATGCGTACTCCCAGATAATTTATGGTATTAACTACTTCCAGTTGCTGACCTGCTATTTTGTAGCTAAATGATAAAGGATCTATCTTTCTGTGTATTCGCAGCACATTACACTTGTCTACATTGAGATTCAATTGTCATTCCCTGCACCATGCGTCAATTCGCTGCAGATCCTCCTGCATTTCAGTACAATTTTCCATTGTTACAACCTCTCGATACACCACAGCATCATCTGCAAAAAGCCTCAGTGAACTTCCGATGTCATCCACCAGGTCATTTATGTATATTGTGAATAGCAACGGTCCTATGACACTCCCCTGCGGCACACCTGAAATCACTCTTACTTCGGAAGACTTCTCTCCGTTGAGAATGACATGCTGCGTCCTGTTATCTAGGAACTCCTCAATCCAATCACACAATTGGTCTGATAGTCCATATGCTCTTACTTTGTTCATTAAACGACTGTGGGGAACTGTATCGAACGCCAGTTGAGCGTCAAACGTTGCGTTTAGGGTTCGATTCCTATTCGGGCAAGACCGAACTTTTGGTAGCGCCTCTGCCGGCGAGGAAGCGTGTTGCGGCTATTCAGCACACATTCTAATATGTTTAGGCAACAAACTACCGTTAGCCACCTTTCGCTGTGACCGTTAGTTGCCGAGCTACAGCTACGCGCTGAAGTGAGCCCGTGCACAGACTGTTCGTAGGTTTCGTGGCAAAGACAGTGGAAGAACTTGAAGAACAACGCGTTTGTGTGAACTTTTACTACAAAATTAGCAAAACTTGTACGGAGACATTCGACTGCGTAGGCAGTTGCCGCATTTTGTGGGCAAAGGGTCTGTCAGGAAAAAGCACGCATGGTTCGGTCAAAGATCAAGAGGACGTTGGTTGGTTGTGTTCGTGTCTTTTTTGACTGCAAAGGCATTGTCCGTCAGGAATTCGTACCAGATGGTCAGATGGTAAACAAGTGAGTCTTCCAGCGAATTTTAGCGCGTTTGAGAGATACTCTGCGCCGGAAGAGGCCTGCATTGTGAAAAAACCGGACTTGGATATTGCCTAATAACAATGCACCACGCCGCTCGTTGTCCGCACTATCTGGCAACACAGCATTTTCCTAAAATGCCCCAACCACCCTATTCTACCTACCCCGAAACGCTTCTTCCTGTTTCCCAAATTTCAAACCACTTTGAAAAAACGTTTCCAAATCAAAGAGGCGATTCAGGACACTGCGTCGAGAGACATGCCTGTTATCTCACAAGATGCATTCCAGAAGGATATGTATAAAAGGAAAAAACGTTGGGGACGGTGTATTGCCAATGGAAGGGACTGATTTTAGGATGGCAATGCTTAAAATGTAGTACAGTGAGCAGTAAGGATGATATAAGCGAAGTTCGGTCTTTTTTTGAACACCCCTCCTACACTCAAGAAGCCAGTTTCAATTATGGCCTACATTCGACTGCAGAGTGTTTCATGAGCGACATAAGAAAGGACCAATGCTTACTGCTTGAAACCACCATTTTTTCCGTGATTGTAGGAGAGTGTGACATGCGGTTTTATTATAGTGTCCATATTGAGGAGATCATTGACAGTGAAAGTAAATGTATCTAAAATTATTGTGTGGTAAATTGCGTTTCGAAATGTAGTTTTCACACAAAATTTATTAAATTTAGGTCTAACAGCTTGTTGTTTAGGACTCTAATTTGTTTTTGGCATTATGAGTGTATGAACGTTTCGAGATGTGGGATTATGTCCAGGAAAAATGCGAATTAGCTTTCAGATACATCACATGAAATGATGGGTGGTTGAAGTAAGTACGAGTATGTGTTAGTGGTGCCAAAGTGAAACCACGTCCTTAGAACAACCGACTGTTTACTCTTTGCCAGTTTATTGTTGTATTGTTGCTTATGATGATAATAAAGTTTAATATTTTGAAAATTTTTTAAAATTATGTTCCAAAGTGAAACCAGCTCCTTAAAACGACTCAGGTTGTAGCTTTTGCCTATTTTGTATTCATTGCTTACATGGTAATGAATGTTACTTTTGTTAGCAGATTTTAAAATTATATTTGTTTTCGTGTTGTTGAGACTCAGTGGGTTATGAGAACGTTTACTCTGCTGTCACTATTGGTAGTTCCGAAATTTTATGGTAGATTCAAACTATGTACCTGACAGAGACACCATCCTAGAACTATGCTTTCTGCAGGACCAGCTCTCACTGTGTGAGCTATTTGCGCTTGCAAGTGGCTCTTTCCTACTTCCCAGACCTTGCTGTTCCAGCCGTCCTGGATGAAATAACACCGCGGATACGAAGTGCTGTGTGAAAATTTCATTTTGCGAACAACCGCTAGATTTGCGCTGAGCTGTTTCTCCATGGTGTCCTTCCTCCCTACAGCGCAAGTCCAGTAAGTTGTTCAGCAGAACTACTGTGAATTTTCCTGGACACGAGGCAGCTGCTGGCAGAAGTGATGCTCTGAGAGGTACCTGAATAGCTCGACAAGATTTCGGTGGTAGCGGTGCGCCACGAAGTTCCAGCCTGCGTAAGAGTTTTGCAGATCGCTGCATTCTGTTGCACAGTTACAGTGCACAACAACCCATTCTAATTGTGAATTCAGACAGTGTACCCCCCACTGATTTAGATAACTCTTTCCGCAAAGTAGCGCTCACTGAAAGTAAAGCTGAAATAATTGTGGCGGCTGTTTTGCGAGGTGGCGCAGTGGCCAAAACACTGCAGTGGCGTTCGAGAGGTCGATGGTTCACATCCCTGTCGGGATATCCAGCTTTTGGTTTTCCGTGATTTCGCTGAACCGCTGCAGGCAAATTCTGGAATGGTTCGGCCGATTTCCTTCCCCCTCCTTTCGTAATCGCAGCTTGTGTTTCGTTTCTAACGGCGGCGCTGTCAACCGGACGTTAAATTCTCAACCACTCTTCCTTTCTTACTTTGGATGTGATATACAAAGTATACAATATTACTTGCGCTGCCGGTGTATTGATTAACCTGATAACGCCAAGACACGAAATTCGTCATACGGAAATTAGTGCACAAATAGAAACTTCTACTACAGACTATTGCAGTTTCTAAGGGGGGAAAACGACGCATCACGAATAAATTATCCGAATGGGGTGTAAATAGGCAGATGTGGTCCACATGTACAGACAAACAAATTATTGCAATTCCAGAAAAATTGGATGATTTATTCAAGAGAAAGAGCTTCACAAATAGAGAAAGTCAGTAACAGTTTGGTCCACTTCTGGCCCCTGTGCAGGCAGTTCTTGCCTCGGCGTTGAATGATGGAGTAGTTGGAATTTCCTCTGAGAGATATAGTGCCAAATTCTGACGAAGTAATGCGTTAGTGCGTCAAAATCCCGAGTTGGTCTGAGGACCCTACCTATAATGCTCCAAACTCCTCAGTTGTGGACTGGTCCGACGACCTTGATGGCCAAGGTTGAGTTTGACAAGCACGAAGACAGGCAGTAGAAACTCTTTCCGTGTGCGAGCGGGCATTATCTTGCTGAAATGAAAGCCCAGCATGGCGTGCCTTGAAGGGGAGCGAAACGGGGCGCAGAATATCGTCCCCATACCTTTTTGCTATAAGGTTGTCGCAGATGAAAACCAAAGGGGTGCTGCCCAGCCCATCACTGCAGGTTGTGGGGCTGTATGGCGGTCGACATTCGGGTTGGTATCGGACCACTCTCCGATGTCTCTCCAGACATGTGTTCGGCCTGAAATCTCATCGCTGGAGTAGAATTCTCTTTGATGGTTAGTCCTGCTTCGAAATGAGTCCCGATGATCAGCGAAAACGTGTTTGGAGACACTCCAGATAGCGGAGGGACACCAACCTCACTGTCTTGCGGCTTACGGTGCGACAACCAGGAATGATGGTCAAGGGCCCCATTTTATTTGGTAGCAGGTCCCCTTTACTCGTCATTAGTATTACTTAAACATCGATAAAATATCGATTAATCGATAGCAGCAGCTCTGTCGCTACTATCGGTAGTCTGGTTTAACTATCGGTAGTCCTATAGTTTAGTATGTAATTATTTTTTAATTGACACCTGAAAAATTGTCAGTTCCTATTACCTCCATGGCGTTTGGAGTGAAGAGGGAAAGTAGATTGTATGGAGGTATTAAATCAACATCAAATACGGTGGCGCCTTAGCCAGTCGTATGTTATTTATAAACTATGCTGGTAATAGATTGATCGTTGTGGGGGAGGGTTCGTGTTTGTCTTCCAGTGATGACAACTCACCGGCGAGCGAATCTCGTGCCGACAAGATGCTTATGGTAAAAACTACGCAAGTAAATAACACGGATTCGTGAATGCGCTTTATATAGATTGTCATCTTCAAATGTATGAGCTAACTTACTTGTAGCAAGGAATACAAACGTAAATAAGGCAGTTAGTAGAGGGAAAAAATGACATTTTTACGATTTGTTAAGTGTTTGTGTCTGTATTGTATAATGCATTTTAAAATAAATACATTATTATCGTTATTAATTAAACACACTTGCTACAGTCCTCTTCTGTTTCTGAGTCCTCATTGTACTTTTAAGTGTTTTCAGCTGTACGTGTTAATGTGTAAGCTTATTCGAAAACACAAAACGCTGACGGAATCCTAATGCCCCCACGTCACTTCCGCTTTTGTAGAAGCACAAATATCATTCCTATGTTGGTTCCCTGTGTTGTGTTCCATTAGCGGAGCGTGTTCCTTCGGGGACACACCAGGTCCCGCAAGACTCAATACAAAAGCACAACCCGCCGAGTGTCAAGTTTCTTTATTTGTATGGTGGCTGTTTTACTCTGTTTTGCCGACTGCATCACCTTAACAGTACAAGATTGTTTCAAAGCAGAAACGTTTTCCAAAATTTTATTGAATGGTAAGGTGGTAAGGTCTTACGGGACCAAACTGCTGAGGTCATCGGTTCCTAAGCTTACGCACTGCTTAATCTAACTTAAACTAACTTACACTAAGGACAACAGACACACCCATGCCCGAGGGAGGACTCGAACCTCCAACGGGGGGAGCCGCGCGGACCGTGACAAGGCGCCCAGACCGTGCGGCTACCCCGCGCGGCATTTTTATTGAAAACAGAGGCTATTGTGACTTTATTTCATAATTCTATACTAGCCAGTAGCCAACTGCGCAATGGTCAAAAAAGAACTGAGATTGATACAAGAGGTGCCAACCTGATGGAACAGCTCATGCCCCACACTCAAAAGAATTTTGGAAGTACGAAGTGAGCTTGAGATTGGGATCAATGAACGTTCAAAAGCACTGCCTTCCCTCACAGTAGAAAATTACTTAGCTGTACAAGAGATAATAGTTCTTCTTGAACCTTTTGAAGCAGCAACTACAACAATCTCAGGAGAGTCATACATGGCTGCTTCCTTAATAATACCTCTTATAAGAGGTACTGCTGCAAAGTTTTCAGACTTGGGAAGCACCTTAACAACTAATGAAAGACGAAGTGTTCTGGATTTCTTGATTAAATCAGTTAATTAAAGAGTGAAGAAACCATTTAACACATTGACTGTTAATAAGCTTGTGACATTAGATCCTAGGTTTAAAAAACTTGTTTCAGGACATTTCAAAAGACAGAGATCGCTGCACAAGTATTTCAGAAAGAGTATGCTGCTGTCATCGCATCAACTACAAGAATAATACCTGAAACAGAAGCATCCGCGGGCAGTGCTAATACGTCTACTGACACGTCTAACAGTTTAGAATCGGATGATCTACTTTTTTTTTGGCCAATTAGCAACAGCGTAATGTCGATGTCATTACGCCAGTCAGTGATTCCATAATTGATCTACATCAATATTTTGAGAAACCAGTAATAGACAAGCAGTCAACGGCCTTGCCGCAGTGGTAACACCGGTTCCCGCCAGATCACCGAAGTTAAGCGCTGTCGGGATGGGCTAGCGCTTGGATGGGTGACCATCCGGTCTGCCGAGCGCTGTTGTCAAGCGGGGTGCACTCAGCTCTTGCGAGGCGAACTAAGGAGCAACTTGATTGAGAAGTAGCGACTCCGGTCTCGGAAACTGAGATACGGCCGGGAGAGCGGTGTGCTGACCGCATGCCTCTCCATATCCACATCCAGTGACGCCTATGTCTGAGGATGACACGGCGGTCGGTCAGTACCGTTGCGCCTTCATGGCTTGTTCGGGAGAAATTAAGTTAATTCAATAGACAAGCCCGCTTGTGTGTTAGAATATTGTACAAAATCTAACAGTATGTTGCGTGTAATGGCCACAACATTTTATGGTGTCCAGCGACTTCAGCTCTTGCGGAGAGGATTTTGTCCAAGGCAGGATAAATAATTACTGTAAAACGCAACAGACTAAACGAGAAGAATTTAAACATCTTACTTCCACCTATGTTGTATTTTAAACAACAGACTAAAGGACAAGAATTTAAATACCTTACTTTGTATAACACAAAATTTGCGTATCTTCTATTGTTTTATTTTAAGCAGTAAAAATTCTTAGAAAGCTATTTTTCATTCGAAATTCCAGCATTGAGCAATCGATAAATAATCGATACATTGAAAGTACTATCGATAATTTTAGACGTGGCGACTATCGATGTTTAAGTGACACTAGTTGTCATCCGCATCAGCCTTACAGCACAGCGGCATGTCGACAACATTCTGCGCCCCATTTTGTTGCCCTTCATAGCAAGCCATCCTGGTCTCACATTTCAGCAAGATAACGCCCGCCCTCACTCGGCAAGAGATTTTGCTGGTTGCTAAACCACACATTAGCCAACTACGCCGCCATATCTCTCCACAGTTGAGAACGTTTGGAGCATTTGGGGTTTTGACGATCTAATGCGCTCACTGGACAGAATTTGCCACGATTTATCTTAGGACATGCAACAACACTACCAATCATTGCTAAGCCGATTAACTAACTGCTTGCATAAGGGCCAGATGTGGACAAATGCGTCACTGACTTCCTCTGTCTGTGAAGCTCTTTCTCTTAAATAAATCATCCAGAATTCTGAGCTGTAATCATCTGTTTATCCGTACATGCACCTCACATCTACCGATTTCCGTCCCATTCGGATAATTCCTTCGTGGTGCCTTTTTTTGTCTTAGAGTGTACAAGGACTATGTACGAGTATATTAACACATTACTGCATGCCGTAGATAAACGTGCTCTTTGTCTATCGATTACCGTCTGTGTCCCGATTTTAATTATGAGCGGCCTATTTGTTGCCCGTTTCTGGAAACTCGGTTACTGTTAGCGTAATGAGACGCTTTAAGATTACCATATTTTGTGTAATATCGTAGTGAAACTACTTAATTGAGGATTTTAACGGTAATTACTTTCTAGAACCTTTCTGCTCTACTCTTCCAGCGGTAACTGCCCTAGAACAAAGATGTTAGTATTTGCAGCACAGTATCTGCTGGCAGGAAAAGACGGTGAATCCCGCCGTATAAGTTGTGTAGTTAATTAAGTTGCGCGAAAAGGTACCACAAATGAAACCCCGCGGAAACCGAAGGGATCGAGCGAAGCACTTCTGCAGAAGACTGTTCCAAATTTTGCATTTCTGTCTCCATCTCTATCGGTATACATGGTGAACTAGAACTGCATCGACAACCTTTCAGAGGTTTTCGGAGACACCTGTATGTTCTGGAAAAGGGACGCACAGTCTCCGGTGGATCGATCCAGGTCTATTGCATTTGGTAGGCTTTATTCCCCCAATTATCTTCGTATCTGTATTGCACTACAAATAGTACGCAACGGTGCAAATGTCGACGTCATGTGGTGTGTGTCTTGTTTCCATTCGCTCACGGCAGCTGCTTTTGACGGACATAATTCCCTCTTTCACTCGTTGTCCTCAAATCCGCATTGAGTACTGCTCGGTTCTGTCTAGAGTTTTGCTTCCCGGCAGCGTTAGTTGTGCGTTAACAGTGATAAACGCTCGTACTATGGATAGGTTTACTGATGAAGCTCTGGCCCATATGCACCTCGTGTATGGGTTCAGTGAACGCAATAGAAGAACGGCACAGGGGCGCAAAGTTGAGCTGACCCCCCAGCAACGGCAATCACGTCACAGTTCCGTCTTAGGCTTGTTGCATTCCTCTGTGTTGTACGTTTTGGTGACTGCAACTATAGGCTTCTTCACTGGTATTTTCACAGAAACGAGGATGATTTCGGTAAGAAAACCGATTAAATTTTACGAGGCGTGTTTTGTAAGCAATTACCGATCTGAAATGAAAATGAAACCAAAAATGGTTCAAATGGCTCTGAGCACTATGGGACTTAACATCTATGGTCATCAGTCCCTTAGAACTTAGAACTACTTAAACCTAACTAACCAAAGGACATCACACAACACCCAGTCATCACGAGGCAGAGAAAATCCCTGACTCCGCCGGGAATCGAACCCGGGAGCTCTGGCGTAGGAAGCGAGATCGCTACCGCACGACCACGAGCTGCGGACAGAAAATGAAACCAGTGGAATTTCTGTAGCGTTCTTATTTTTACATGAAAGCCTGTACTTCCCGCCAATATTAACCGTGTTTACGATTGTTTGTGAGTATGTGAATGCCTCCTCCGATTGAGAATCTCGGAGGCTCTGAAACATGCGCTATGATGCTAAAGACGTGAAATCGGCTGAAATAGATCGTGAGAACAATTACGTGTATGGAGAAAACATTATGAGCCGTACGTATGTGCTTGATGGAGATCGAAGTGGACGACCTTCAGTCATTACTGACAATTTGGTGCAGAAAGTTATCGAGAAAGTGAGAGAGAACAGACGCTTTAGGATTTTGATATTGTGTACTGACTTTCCTCAAGTGTCAAGAAGTACAGTTTAGGCGACTGTTGCCTAATGAAGCAGCAGGTTTCTGCGAGAATGGTATTCAAAAATTGGTTGTACGTTACAATAAGTGCTTTATACTGGTGCGAATTATGCAGAAAAATAGATTAATGCACAGGATTTCATGTAAATATAAAATTGCTACGAAAAGTCTACTTGTTTTATTTTTATTTAAAAACGGTAGTTACATAAAAAACACGCCACGTAATTACTTATGAACGGGCAGCCGGAGACTGTGGCTCCCACATTTGAAAATATTCAGAGGGTATCCCTGAACAACCTCTGACACTTTGTCGGTGGATTTCTGGTTCACACTATACAGTATTTGTAGTGTAAAGTGGTCACAACCCAAAGGTCCGCCGGCCGTTGTGGCCGAGCGGTTCTAGGCGCTTCCGCCCGGAACCGCGCTGCTGCTACGGTCGCAGGTTCGAATCCTGCCTCGGGCATGGATGAGTGTGGTGTCCTTAGGTTAGTTAGGTTTAAGTAGTTCTAAGTCTAGGGGACTGATGACATCAGATGTTAAGTCCCATAGTGCTTAGAGCCATTTGAACCCAAAGGTCACCAGAATGAATTTTCACTCTGCAACGGAACTTGTGCTGATTTGAAACATTCTGGAAGATGAAAACTGGGTGCCGGACTGGGACTCGAAACCAGGAACTTTTCTTTCGTCTTTACTTTGGAGTTTGGACGATAGCAGTTGAGACTGCCGGAAGTAAAGCTGTGAGCGCAAGTCATGAGTCGTACTTGGTTACCTCAGTCCACAGAGCACTTGTCTGCGAAAGGCAAGAAAGATCCCGTATTTGAGTCTCTGTCCGGCACTCAGTTATAATCTGCCAGGAAGTTTCAAGCCAATGTTGTTTTGAACGCCACAGTCCTTTACCAGGAATGGCCCTGTTGGAGGTGGCGTTCCGTTGCCTTCTCCAGCCTTTAAATGACCTTCTCAGCCAGTTACACAAAGCCGAGTCACATAAACGCGACCACCGCCTATGTTCGACTTCAACGTGCAATAACCACTCACAGACGGCAGGTGGTAGCACTAGCAGTGGAGGGCATATGAAGCGTGTTGGGGGAGGACGCGGTAAACAGTTAGTCGTTGGTTCAAAAAATGGTTCAAATGGCTCTGAGCACTATGGGACTCAACATCTTAGGTCATAAGTCCCCCAGAACCAACTACTTAAACCTAACTAACCTAAGGACATCACACACACCCATGCCCGAGGCAGAATTCGAACCTGCGACCGCAGCAGTCCCGCGGTTCCGGACTGCAGCGCCAGAACCGCTAGACCACCGCGGCCGGCAGTTAGTCGTTGTTGTAATGCGGAAACGGAGATATTTATCTGACGTCGAAAAGGGCACGACCATTGGCTTTTGGGACAAGGGTGGAACGTTGCTGCGTACGGGCGTTCGCAGCAGGCGCGCGGTTCATGCACCTAGGCCTTCTATTGTTCATCGGCGACGAAGGCTGGAATTTGCAAGCCAGTACCGCAACTGGAAGTCTACAACTTGCGACAGGTGGCCTTTCCAGATGAATCACGCTTTATGCTCCATCGGAGCACCGTGTACCGCGCTGCAACAATCGTCGGAGAAGTCCAGGCCGGAGGAGGGAGCTTTATGGTCTGGAGAATGTTTTCGTGGCATTGCCTGGGTTTTCTCGTCGTTCTGGAAGGCACAGTGGATCAACACAAGTATGGATTATCGTTGGGTCTATGTCCACCTCTACATGCAGTATGTTTTTCCTCAGCACGATGGCATCTACCAGCAGGACAATGCAGCAAGTCACACAGCTCGCAGTGTACGTGAGCGGTTCGAAGAGCACCAGGATACGTTTACCGTTCTTCACTGGCACCAAACTCCCTGGGCTTATAAAGTCAGTGGGGTCACATCGAACGGGCTGTTCGTGAGAAAATTAGCGCAGCTGGCCACGACATTGGAATGAGCGTGGCTCCATATCCCTGTCGGCACCTTCCAGAACCTCACTGATATTGTTCCTGCACGTCTCGCATCAGTCCGCAGTGCAAAAGGAAGTTATTCAGGCATTTAACAGGCTGGGCCGTGTAACAGGACCTAGAGTTTAACGTGGATAGCGAACCACGTTGCAGGCTGAACAATTAAAAAGGGACAGAAAGGACAGATATTCCCAAGACTGTCCTGGGATCGTACTCCACACCTTTGGATATGTAAAATGAAAATTTGCCAATTATTAAGAGCCGCATTATAAACGTTAAAGACTTGAAAAAAATATAGAACTACAGACTATTCTTTTCCCAAAGTAGATATGATATTGACGCAGATGACGTCAGACCTTGTAGTTTTGCTTTTATTTGTCGAGCTCTGAACGTTAATCTGTGTGACATTTTTATCTCCAGTTTGACAAGATAATACACTACTGGCCATTAAAATTGCTACACCACGAAGATGACGTGTTACAGACGCGAAATTTAACCGACAGGAAGAAGATGCTGTGACATGCAAGTGATTAGCTTTTCAGAGCATTCACACAAGGTTGGCGCCGGTGGCGACACCTACAACGTTCTGACATGAGGAAAGTTTCCAACCGATTTCTCATACACAAACAGCAGTTGACCAGCGTTGCCTGGTGAAACGTTGTTGTGATGCCTCGTGTAAGGAGGAGAAATGTGCACCATCACGTTTCCGACTTTGATAAACGTCGGATTGTAGCCTATAGCGATTGGGTTTATAGTATCGCGACATTGCTGCTCGCGTTGGTCGAGATCCAATGACTGTTAGCAGAATATGGAATCGGTGGGTTGAGGGGGCTGCTGGATCCCAACTTCCTCGCATCACTAGCAGTCCAGACGACAGGCATCTTATCCGCATGGCTGTAACGGATCGTGCAGCCACGTCGCGATCCCTGAGTCAACAGATGGAGACATTTGCAAGACAACAACCATCTGCACGAACAGTTCGACGACGTTTGCCGCAGCATGGACTATCAGCTCGGAGACCATGGCTGCGGTTACCCTTGACGCTGCATCACAGACAAGAGCGCCTGCGATGGTGTACTCAACGACGAACCTGGGTGCACGAATAGCAAAACGTCATTTTTTTCGTTTGAATACAGTTTATGTTTACAGCATCATGATGGTCGCATTCGTGTTTGGCGACATCACGGTGAACGCACATTGGAAGCATGTATTCGTCATCGCCATACTGGCGTATCACCCGGCGTGATGGTATGGGGTGCTATTGTTTACACGTCTCGGTCACCTCTTGTTCGCATTGACGGCACTTTGAACAGTGGACGTTACATTTCAGATGTGTTACGACTCATGGCTCTACCCTGCATTCGATCCCTGCGAAACCCTAAATTTCAGTAGGATAATGCACGACCACAAGTTGCAGGTCCTGTACGGGCCTTTCTGGATTCATAAAATGTTCGATTGCTGCCCTGGCCAACACGTTCTCCAGATCTCTCACCAATTTAAAACGTCTGGTCAATGGTGGAAGAGCAATTGGCTCGTCGCAATACTCCAGTCACTACTCTTGAAGAACTGTGGTATCGTTTTGAAGCTGCATGGGCAGCTGTACCTGTACACGCCATCCAAGCTCTGTTTGACTCAATGGCCAGGTGTATCAAGGCCGTTATTACGACCAGAGGTGGTTGTTCTGGGTACTGATTTCTCAGGACCTATGCACCCAAACTGCGTGAAAACGTAATCACATGTCAGTTCTAGTATAATATATTTGTCCAATGAATACCCGTTTATCATCTGCATTTCTTACTGGTGTAGCAATTTTAATGGCCAGTAGTATATGTCGGGTGGTTATAATTAAACTTTCCCTATTTAACACTTTATAACAGCAAACTAATTACCTTACGATTTCCAAACTTGGTAGCATTAATGTCAAGAATATGGGGAAGAGAAATACTGCAGAATCAATTCAGTTGAAACATTTTTAATGTGCTACTATGGTACATCATACCATTACATACCGGTACCATTACTGCTACAGAAAGGGCTCAATATGGCGGCCATTAGTGCCCAGAAGAGTCCGAAAGCGCAGGATTGCATTCAGCATTGCAGAACGAAGTATGTCTGTAGGTATGCTGGCTACCTCTGTTGATATGCTGCGCTTCCGATCAGCGCATGTGTCAATGCTCCCTGGTAAATGCTGCCCTTCAGGTAGCCCCAGAACCAGAAATCACAGGCAGTGAGATCAGGTGATAGTGCCGGCCAAGCGTTTGGAAATGATGGGCTGATAATTCGATCGTTACCAAATGTGTTTAGGATATGCAGGTGAACTATACGTGGGATGTGCGGTGGAGCCCTATGTTGTCGAGTTCAATGCGTATGTCTCCTGTGGGCGGCTGTGATATGCTGTTGAAGCATGTCGCAGTAACGCTGCCCTGTCGCACTGCACGTCTTTAGTTCCTGAACGCCAACCTGTTCAAAAAAGGATGGGCCAATGAAGAACTAGCCGAGAAGCCACACCTTACGGTGACACGTTCACCATTAGAGGAACTTCATTCGTAGTGACTGGAGGTGAAGATCCCCACACTCGCCAATTCTGTGTATTCACCTCACCCATAAGAGAAAAATGAGCTTCAGCTGGCCATAGGATGGTCCAGGGCCAGCCCTCGTCAAGTTCAGTCCATGTGAGAATGTGGAGAGCGATGTCAACACGTCGTAGTGCATCATGTGGTGCAAGCTGTTGTAAGATATGGATCTTGTACGGATACCATTTGACCATGCACCTCGCTTATAGTAGAACACGGAACGTTCTACTGTCGTGACTCAGCACGCACACTGCCTGACAATCGGGAATTGCGTGCACCATTGTCTGCCATAGAAGATCAATTTCATCGACCACCTTTGATGCAACCGGTTGTCGGCCTTTTCCCGGAGCGACGACCAGTTCTCCAGTCGATTCGAACTTCTCCAACATGCTCCCCCGGCAGATGGAGAAAAAGCACACTTCCGTAACCCTTTCAGCCGGCAATTGCAGCTGCAGAATTACTGTTGTTTTGATAAAAGAGCTTCAGGAATAATGCCCAGCTCTTTTTCTCCAAGCTCATGTTGACACGTCGACAAGTGCACTGCGACTGGTCAGCTGTGTGAGGCTATGAATCACGATGACTGATCACCGCACCTGGTGGCCATAGGTGGAACTGCACGGTGGCGATTTGACGAATGGAAATCATGCACCCCATACTCTGGACATTAGTACCACCTAATTTGGTACTCATACTGTAATTAGTTTTCGTGTTATAACGTGTGAAACAGCGAAAGTTTAATCATAATCACCCAGTACGTTATGAATTATAAGGTTTACTAGGGAACAGAATTTGCTGTCAGTACCATATAAAAATTTAGGTATACCATCTGTTAGAGTTTAGATACAGTGTTATACAAGATTTTTGTTTCCACAAAAGTATCCATTTTTGCTTACTGATAGACTGAGTGGAGTTCCTCTTTACATAATGTGTTCCGAAATAATTACCCTCACACAGAGCCTTTATAAAAGAAATAGTCCCATACCTATTACATTAACAATAACCTTACGATTATATCCCAGGGTTTTAGTTATTAGCCGGCCGCGGTGGTCTAGCGGTTCGGGCGCTGCAGTCCGGAACCGCAGGACTGCTACGGTCGCAGGTTCGAATCCTGCCTCGGGCATGGGTGTGTGTGATGTCCTTAGGTTAGTTAGGTTTAAGTAGTTCTAAGTTCTAGGGGACTTATGACCTAAGATGTTGAGTCCCATAGTGCTCAGAGCCATTTGAACCATTTTAGTTATTACTTTGACACAAATGGAACATTATCAGGCTGACATTCACATGAGTGCTATAATGCTTGTCAGTACTGAGTAACGATTGATTCTATGTAACATCAGCATCAATGACTGCACGCAGGAGTCACAGGAACTATTTCCAGGGACTAGGCATCCTGCACGGAAATTCTGCGGCCGCCACATGCGTTACTGTGGACTATCCATCTGTCAGCAATGACTCAGGCTTCCAGTCATCATTTACACGTACAAGCAAAGTCTTGAATGATGGGCCAGCAAAGTGCTTCACGGAAGAGATTAGTGTTTAACGTCCCGTCAACACAAGCACAGATTTGTGAAGGATGGAGAAGCAAAGCGTTCGAAGGAATCATCCCAGCATTTGCCTGAAGCGATGTAGGGAAACCACGGAAAACCTAAATCAGGACGGCCTGACGCGGGCTTGAGGCGTCGTTCTCGTTGAAAATCCAGTGTGCTAACCAGTAAAGGTCAACAGCACACTAGAATGAACTCTCCCCTAGCGTTGTGTAAAATTCGCTCTGTGCTTATCTTCGGATGTAAATTGCTATATTTGGTTTTTCATCTTGGGGTCACTCCATTTCAAGTCACCCAGGCAGTGTTGCTCAACGTATTTTTATTTCCCAGATTTTTTTATCATCTGTTTCCTATAAATAGACGGTCACAAAACAATGTTTGAGAAAATTTTATAAGCCGTAGTTTTCCTGGCAGCAATTTTCAAAATGGTGGTTGGGAAAATTTTAATCGAAAACGTGGTTTGCGGGAAGTTTAATTGCCAAGTTATTTTAAAAGATATTAGAATAATTCAAAATTTAGTGTCTTCAGCAATAAATGAACTTCAGGCATACGGCTTTTTAATTTTTCTAGCATGCAAAAGAATCAGTCAAACTCTTTCTGTAAATAATCTGAAAAAAATTATCATTCTTTACTTTTTAAGATCATAAATTTTTATGAAGGAACAGAGACTCATTAATAATATGTTATTTCTGTGTTGAGTTCTTACATAACTACCTGCACTGCAAAGTCTAGTCCTGCGGATGCACTCCTATTCTTTTAGAGCTTTTAAAAAAACGCCTTTTAACGTCAATTTACACAGGTCAGTATCCAAAAAGAGACTAAATGAAAACAAGTAAAAATCTTACAGAGTAGTACAGCAGTGAATTTCAGTAGAAATGCAGCCCCTCTACACGCTCATTTAGTGCCAAGTTGGCAAACAAAGGCTTGAAATTATTACGACTGACATTGGTCGAATGATGTTTAAGTAACTGCATACAAAAAATTATAAAAAGTTCTACTTTTGAATAACAATAGCCAGTAATAACAATAGGTAAGAGTTCTAATTCTTAAACATAATTTACAGATATATTTGTTGTACTTCACTTGCTTACATTGTACACATAATATTTCTCTACGTATTTAGATTTCAACTTTAGTTGACTCTAAGTGCCAGCCACAATATTCATCGTAAACAAACATAGTATTTCATTGCGTAGTTTATCAGTTATGTTCTGAGTTCTACCAGACACTTTTGTGAGTTCCTATGGTCACTTTCGTAATATTTTCTTTGCAGGCACTCAAGCATTATCATTTTTTGGAAAGCTGAAAGGCAGTTTTTGGTCCAGAAGGGTGAAAGAAATGAACGAAAAGATCATTGTTATGTTTACTTCTGTCTTCAGTTTTTCGAAGACACCACATCTCATCATACATACAAAACACAAGTCATTTTTTGTGGAAGATGATATATTTGTAAAAAGTGTTGAAGCTGATGATCATCAAAGTTTGGAAGTTACAATATATCTTAACTGATTGTCACTTATGGAGACGTATCTATGATAGCTTCTTTTTCCTTTAACTGGTAACAACATTCAAATCTCTCAGTCAGTTTTGTTTTGATTTGTCCAGTTTCAGGTGAAGGAAAAAATATATATGTAACTAAAGTAATATTCTGTCGGCAGTATTTGAACATATCTTGTGAAGTCGGGATCTGGTCTGTGTAAAGTCTTTGAAGAGACACTCGTGTAACTTCTCGTTTTCTTGTTCCGTCCATGTCATCGCAAGAATTCTTTCAAAGTGATGAGGCAAAGAAATTCTACTCTGCCAATAAACCAAAATCATTTTCGTGTTGGCAAACATTAATGAAGTATTTTTTTCTTATTTTTATATTGGCTGCTTACACTATTGCTGAAGCTCATGACCACTTCAACATTACGTATGATATTCTTGATTTCCCGAATGAGGTGATGTTGAATGTATACACATTCGTGGTTTATGACCAAGGTAGTTGCTAATTACACAAATAGATATGCAACATACTTTGTCTTCTTTTTTAAAGTAGATGACAAATGGATGCAGCGTCGCTTCTGTATTAGTCCAGTGAAAACTTTGAGTTTCATCCCGTTCTGTAAATGTATAGTTTTCTGCAAAATCATCAATCACTTTCAAGTTTTCTTTTGTTTCCTTGAAATATTGGGCTCCAAGTTTTAAGTTAAAGTGATGGGATATGAAAAGCATCAGTTTATCAGCAAGAGAATGAAAAAAATTCATCACTGGGCATTATGAGTGTAATGAGCTCAGATCTATCGATTTGTACCAACTCTTTGAAAATTACTTCTTCATGCAAGATGTCAAGTTCCTTTTTTAAGACGTCAGGTAGGGTACCTCGTTCAGGACATTCTGCATAAGTGTCCATCATACATTTTTCATTATTAATGTCACATACCATGAAAGCCATCAGGTCTTTATAATCTACATTCAGCTTTGCTATTCCTGTCATAAGCTTTGTATTTTGATGATGCTTGCAAACGTATACACTCTGAGCTGCAGATGAACCCAGAAGAACGCATCACTTTGGTTGCAGAATGCAAAACATAGAGCAGCCAGTTTTGTTATCTGGGTATTTCTGTTTATAGAGCCTATAGAGTTCATTCAGTGAGAGAAGAATTAACCTTTTCGGCCTCTGCATCTTAACTTTATTAATCACAGCTGAAAAACATTCCTTTTTACCAGTACATAAGCAACTATTTTCATCATCCTCATAAAAGTCCTTAACACAATTTATAACAACTTCACTTATTTTGTTGGCACCTTGTCTTTTTGAAGGATGTGTAAGATAGCTTGATCGTTTACTAGCTGCCTACTTAACTTCACAATGTATTCAGAGACACCAAATTCCTCAGTTATTTTTTTCTTCGGCCTTGATCTTGGCAAGAGGCTAATTATCTTAGGTTTATCACCTTTACTAGAAACTTTTGAATTTTTCTTTCGTATTGGTAATAAATGTATCACACTTACATTGTACATTTTCTGTATTATTTTGATTATGAGCTTCTAAGTCATTATGGAAAAACTCTTGCAATTTTTGCCTGACTGCGCATGTGATTTTATCAGTTTTTCTTTATAAAACTGACAGTCGCTGTTCTGTGTTAAGTTTTGTTATTTTACGCAAAGGAGATTACTCCAAAGTTTCTACTTGATGCAGCAGACAATCCTCAACTAATTCGAAAGGTCCAGGTCATTTTGAACACTATTTGCCATTTCTTCAACTGGTTTTTCTACAAATATTTTTGACGCACAAGTTGGACATACGAATTGTCCAGCAATTAGGTTAATATCCACATTTTTACTCGTGGAAAGGTGTTCAACTAGTATTTTACACAAACAATACTTATCTCGTTTTTTGTGCGTACCAAATGCGTCTCAACATTTTTTGTCAAAAATGTGGTTCTATTAGTCTAAATTTTTATCTTTGTGATAATGGCAAATATTATTAATTTCTTTCAAAATGTTTAATTTTAGCAGACATTGTTCTTCAGCTGGCAAGTTTTGAGGCACTTCTTTTTTGTGGTGTTGTTTATGACACTGTTCACTTATTAGATCACTTACAAAACAGCACATACTAAATACTTGAACAAGCTGTTATTACTGAAAACAGAGCAGGTGGCAAAGTTAAAGTCTAAACTTGCAAATCTCTCATTGATTTGTTCATTGACTTGGGTGTCTGCAAAGAAAACGGTACGAAAAATGACTCCATTGGAACTCACAACAGTGTCTAGTAGAACACAACTGATAAACTATGCAACGAAATATAGTGTTTGCTTAACTTTCAAATGAAATTTGCAGTTGACAAGTAGTTACAACTAAAGTTGAAATCTAAATACATACAGAAACATTATTGTGCGTATACTGTACGGAAGTGTACTACAAGAAATATATCGGTAAGTTATGTTTAAGGATTAGAACTCCTACCTATTGTTATCACTGCCTGTTGTTATTCAAAAGTAGAAATATTTGATCATTTCATGACGCAATGATTTAAACATCATTTGACCAATGCCAGTCGTAATAATTTCAAGCCTTTCTTTGCTAACTTGTCACCGAACGAGCATATAGAAGGGCTGCGTTTGTACTGAACTTCCCTGCTCTATTACTATCAGTGTAATTGAGTCTCAGTCGTCTTTTAGTGAGATATTTGTGTGAGTATCAAGACAATTCTGTAAAATTTTCACTTGTTTTTATTTACCCTCTTTTTAGATAATTGCCGTTAAAAAGTTTTCGGCCATTTTTGAAAAGCTCTAAAAAAATAGGAGTGCATTCGCAGGACTGAACTGTATAACGCAGTTAGTTATGTAAGTACTCGACACAAAAATAACATATGACTAGTGAGTTTCTATTCCTTCATAAAAAATTATGATCTTAAGAAAATGACGATTGATGAATTTTTTCAGAGTATTTACGGGAAGAGTTTGACTGATTTTTTGCATGCTACAAAAATTAAAAAGATGTATGTCTGAAGTTCATTTAATGCTGAAGGCACTAGATATTGAATTATTCTGATATATTTTAATATAACTTGGCAATTAAACTTTCCGCAAATCACGTTTTCCATTAAAATTTGCTCAACCACCATTTTAGAAAAAATGTTCAAATGTGTGTGAATTCCTAAGGGACCAAACTGCTGAGGTCGTCGGTCCCTAGACTTACACACTACTTAAACTAACTTATGCTAAGTACAACAGACACACACTCATGCCCGAGGGAGGACTCGAACCTCCGGCGGGAGGGGCCGCGTAATTACGGACATGGCGCCTCTAACTGCGCGGACACTCCGCGCGGCTACCATTTTAAAAAATGTCTGCCAGAAAAAGCTATGGCTTACAAAATTTTGTCAAAGAGTGTTTTTTGACGGTCTACCTACAGGATACTCATGATAACAAAATCAGGAAAATAAAAAAGTTAAGTAATAAATTTTATTTATATTGGGTGATTTTAAGTGGATTAACCCCTTGCCAATTAAAAATTTGTTAGCAGCTTCTTTAACCTTGCTAAAAAAACGCACATTCGCCAAAAATGTGTCTTCTAAATGATTGGTTAAATACTGCGCGTGTGTTTCTATATGGCTGTGATAGCTAAAAATTGGAGGTACAAGGAAACAAAATTGAAGTATTGGAGATGTAGGCTTGGAGGAAAATGGAGAAAATAAAGTGAGTAGATAGAAATGAAGAACAGTAAGGTAATGCAAAGGGTAAAGGAATGAAGAACTTCTCTAAACTGGGTTAAGAAAAGGAAGTCAAATTGGGTGGGATATACACTGCAAGGAGAAGGAATTCAAGGAAAAGGAATTCCAACAGCAGGTATCGAATGTACAGTGGAAGGACAGAAGACGAGAGGAAAGGGAATAAAAATGCTCGATGAAATGAAAAGTGGGAGATACAGACTACAAAGCAGTTGGCATGAAATGGTTCAGATAGAGACAGAAAATGTATCAGAACCCTGCCAAAGGCAGAACATCTTATGATTATGATTAGAATGGTCACGTCCTGAGGCCTCATAAATATTATCGTGTCCCTTTGATAGTCTCCATTTTATACTTATACCGTGTGTAAACGACATCCCTCGTTGAAATTACAGTGAAATCCAGACCATTAGCTGCTTACAGGCGTTGATAAATATCAACGGGGACAGTCGAAAATGTGTACCGCAACCAGACTCGAACCTGGGATCTCCTGCTTCCACGGCAGACGCTCTATCCGACTTTTTTTTAATGAAAAGTGGATCAAGTCGTGGGGTGGCGGAGGCAAGGTGGGCAGGGATCGCAACCCGAAGCCTGAACACAATGTCTGCTCCGTCCCATTCCTGGGAATGTGGTACAAGGGATGCAATGGTTTTGTCGGTTTTTTGTTATTTTATTTGATTAATTTTTTTTTCAAGCAATAAGTAACTGAAACTAATAAGAGCACTCGTCGTGTCGAATTGGGGACGCGCATAAGTGAAAACATACTTATAGGTGCAACAAACGGCAAAAAGAAAGAGAGCAAAGTGTGAGGCTAATGAGGCCATTAAATAAAACCTAAAGGTGGAATCCGTACCAGCATTAATCAGTACTACATCTTGTACCGGATAGGAAACAAAAACTGCGAGAACCTTTCGCACAGGGGACAAACAGAGGAAATGGGGCAAGTACTGCTACGCAGTGCGAGGGGTCACGACGAAAGTCTCCATCTGCTGTATCATCCAGGTATGACTTCTCGCAATGACCAAGGTAGATCCCACGTTGTACCGTGTAGTGTTCCATCATCGTTTTGTAATTTTAGCTTCTCTTGCCCGTGATGATCCAGCTGCGTCTTGGAACGCACTCCACAAATAATTGGAAAAATACTGTCGATATTTTGGGTTACGTAGGATCTTGCAATGCCGTTCCTGCAAATAGTTCCAAAAAGTCTAAAGTGTCCGTAGTGCCGTCTTGAAACAAATAGTGCACTGCATGTCCACGAAGCCACGTCACGGCATTAGTTTTCATGCGTGGGTAATACGTCTCATCCGGGAATAATATAGTCTTGGGTTCGATATGATTCGGCGTCACTGGAAGGAAGTATGCTGACATTTGCTTCACTAGGTGCCACACTGCTGTAGACTCGCCACAGATAAGACGGTGTTCAATGTTGTCTTGAATGCCACAGCTCGTGCACGTAGGTGAGTCCACCATATGGATCGCATGTAGCCTCGATCTGGTCACCTGCTTACCGTTGACAGTGATATACCACAACGCCGTGACAGCGGTGTCCAGTATTATGTGGTGAATCGTCCTCCACACTACTCGCCAGTTGACGTTCGGGTGCTTCCTCTCCATGATGTTGTCGGGTGGTCCAAGCTGCAGGACACGATAAACCGTCCTTGCCGTCGCCAGTCGAGTCGCTGGTAAGGCAAGTCGAACGTAACTGAGTTCGAGGTAGAAGACACCGACGTAGAAGAATGACGGGGCAGCTAGTTCTTCTAATAACAAACTCGTCAGACTGTCCGGACGGCGGTGCCATAGTTTGACTAACTTGCTCACAAATAGAGCGACCGCTCTGTCATAAACGTGATCAAGACCAAGCCCTTCCCAATCCGGGGGAGGGTGAGAGTCTCATATTTGATCTTGAAAAGAATTCCTGAACTCACGAACGACCCAAAAGCCGCCAATATACTGCAAGCTAACATCACCGATATCGGTAATATTTGGGTGACGTGCGGAATGCGTGACGCTAAATGTGTGTTGACGTACTGGGTCCGTTGGACGATGTCCAGTGCTCGTAGACGGTTGGTGGCTATCCCAGTCCGAACAGTTCGTTAAAGTTGTCCAAAGTCGTGATCCGCGGTTCGTCGTATATCGTCTGTGAAATCAATACCGAGGCATTTCAAAGTATCTCTGAGCTGTAAGGGGTTGACGCTGTCCTCAGGCAGTCCGATACCGATGTTCATCGGCACTGATTTTGCGACGTTGATACGACTATCAGTGGTCAGGCTGTATGTAGCTATCCAATTCAGTGCGTTGGCGGTGTCGTCGCCGTTGCGGATGACAATCACCAGCTCGTCAGCGTATGCTTTACATCGGAAAGTGTGGCCTCGTAAGGTCATACCCGTTAGTCGTTGGCGCAGGCCGCATAGGTATGGTTCCATGGCCACAACGTAAAGTAAAGTGGACAGAGGGCAGCCTTGACGTATCGATCGAGAAATGGTGAGGGGCTGCATAGGCCGGCCGTTGACGATCAGCTTGGATGTCGCGCCACGGAGTAGTCGCATGACGACAGTGACAAATGGCTGTGGGTATCGCATATGTTGGAGGACCACTTCCAAATAGTCGTGGTCCACGTGAACGAAAACTTGACTGAAATCGATTGCCGCCAGCGCACCCTTCAGGCGGCATGCCCTCGTCAGTAAGATCAAGTCACGAAATTCTCTTGAGTGTTGTTTGAATATTATTGTCGCCTCCTAATGACGTTTGATCGGATGAGATGACGTGTTGTAAAGTCTGGTGTATCCGCGCCGCCAATAGGCGAGAAAAGATCTCAAAGTCGCAATTCAATAGGGTCAGCGGGCGGTAGTCTTGCATCCGCGAGCCACCGGGCGGCTTGTGAATAGGAATAATCACGCCTTGTACAAGGGCCTCTGGGAGCGACACTTCCGGGGATAGTATTTCGCGACAGATGTCCGTCCATCGGGTGGCTAATAAATATTGAAAAATCCGGTAAAATTCCAAGGGGAGGCCATCAGGACCCGGAGGCTTGTTTACAGCTCCTTTTATAATGGCGTCGATCACTTCTTCTTCTGTAATTTCTTCCATAAAGGCCGCTTCCATTGACGGGGTGACGTTGCCGTAAATCGTCTGAGAGACGTCCTCCAGTGCTGTCGGATCAGGAGGCTGAGCTGAATAGAGCTTATAACACTCCCTACTGCTACTGTTATACCTTAACCTCGAAGCTGGAGGCAGTTTGCAAAACAGAATTATTATGTTATAGCAATTATGGTATAAAGCAACAGAGCAGTGTTACCCTCTGAGAGGAATTTTGTTATGTTGACCGTGTTGTTCCTAACGGAGGTGGCTTATCGGAAATGAAAGTCAGAATTACGTAAATATTTGAACAGTAACAAACAAAATTTTCCCTATCTGCACTGTTTAACTGATAAAGAAAACGGACGCCAGCCTAACTAGGCAAGAGAATAATTAACATTCTCGTTCAAGAAAATAGTTATTAGTAACTTTAATGGATAAACACAACCTATACTTTGTCACACGCGAGTGTAGTGAACTCTGACACATACATATGTTTTAAGATTGTAGCTAACAACTGGAGCAGCACAAACTATTTCCAAAATTATATGAGATACCGAAACACCCTATTACTTTCAGGACTTACACAAAATGAATGGTCTTTATAACATTACTATTAATATGCACTTCTAATACACAAGAGAGACAAACACTTAGTTTTCTACTATTGCAGTTTCCCACTTTTACTACAGCGAAACACAATGTTGACAAAATTGCAAGAAACTGACTCACCTTTTAGAATTTACTACAGACAACAATGTGTTCATTTACTTTATAAGCCTCAGTCTTAAGAACTTTTAATTTTGAAGTTAGCAACAGCACTTTAATAAGCAGTTTTACTAGGAAAATTATTTTGAGCAAATAACATTTACTCTAACTCACTCTATTGCCGCATTAACTTTAACTTTCTTTGTACTAAGTTCAAGAGGCATTAATTAGCAAAACTCTAGGCTTTAATTTCTTTTAGTAAGGACACTCGGATATCACTTTAGCTCAAACGGAGAGGAACCTGAGAGGTGTTATGATAAGGAAAAAATCAAGGTAGGTACATAAATTCAGATATAAATTACCTTATATTTGAGCACACTAACACATCCATTAGGCTGATCCTTCACTGTACATCAATGTAGTATTCCGATACAATGATTGCGCAATGTGGTGGCAACTGCATGTTGGTAGGTGGAATTGTAGGCAGAATTGCTGGACTCTGTCATTTCTTGGTGGCGATGATAGATACAAACTCCAGAATAGTTCCAGCTATTTATCCATCCATCCGAGGCCTTGGAAAGAAGCAGAAAAAGCCTCTCTCGGAATCAGCACAATATGCATCTTTTACATGGCAGTGCACGGACTCGTAGCTCGTCTCCGACTCCTAGCTCGTCCCCGACTGACTATCAGTTCCACCTTTTCCACCTAGGCCAACCACAATTTGCGCGCGCTACACAGTTCCGTTCCCGAGGGGAACCACTACACCCCTTACATACAAACTAACTAAGAATCATAAGTGAGGATCAGCAGTTTACATAACAGTAACCAAACACATTAAATAAAACAGAACATTTACACATATTGACATCTCTACAAAAAATTATTCACACAAAATTACAATCATATACAGTAAGTTTTGTTCCCTCCAAATGGGACAAAGAATATAAATTGCAGATACACTACTTTGCATAGAATCAAATCAAGACACCAAAGTTTTTACAAAGAAAGGAGTATACAATTTTGTGTTATCTATTCAATCAAAGAAATTTACAGGAGCTTAACGATGTAATATTAAATGGAACAAAATTAAAATAAATCCGTACAGCATAAGAGCTATGGTGTTACAAGCTGAGAATAATGAACGTAGAACGCTGTGTTTATGTCTTGTTCCGTGGTAAGGCGACGACCGTCCTCCGTGTCGATGAAGCGTATCAGCGCTCTTTGGCGTCATTTACGTTCACGAAGTACGTGGAACACAGACGGGCGTTCGCTCGCTATCCTATCCTGCGTCCTCGAGCGGATTACCACTCCCTCTAGGTTGCGTCGCAATTAGCGATGATCTGTGCCTTACCACGGTGGACCGCCGATTGTAATTCCGGAGACGGCGCCATAGCATCGCAGTCTCGCAGTACCTGAAGTAAAAATCGAGTGTATGTCTACACCAAGCAGAGTGGTCGCGACCGTAGGTTATCAACGTTCGCCTCAGTGCCGGTTTGGCGCAATCCAACCACAAGCGGATAGTTGTGGGTTAAGCACGGAGGTGATCTTCACACGAATGCCACGTATCCTCAACGGCTTGGTGGCAGTCAGGGTACGACAGGTGAGCGACGTTTAACTTCCATGGACTCCGGCTTCTCCGCACTTATTGTCGTCGTACGGTGACGGCACAGTTGTAAGCTGAGTGGTCTGAGAAAGCTGCAGGCCGCAGTTCCGCATCCTGTGTCCCAGCAACAAGAGAGAGTGAGACATAAATCCGGTCGATGCGACTGGAAGAGTGACTCGTGAAGTGTGTGAATCCTGGTCGGTGGCCGTGAAGATGTTCCCAAGTGTCCACCATCTGCAGGTCTCAGATTAGCGTCTCGAGTTCCGGGCACGGATTATGTCGTGGGAGTTGGTCTCTGGGTGCCAGATGATCATGGAAGAGCTGGGCGACGTCTTCCGCAAGGAATCGTCAACGTTCGCGACGTTTGTCCGTCCCTGAAGGTGCGTAGATATTGATAAGGCGGACGACACCCAGTACTGTGAGTGCCACTCCTCTCGCCCAAGGTAGAAAGAGAATATCGTAAGCCACGATCGCTTCCCGAAGAAGTACAGCGACGGCACTGCCTGTCGGGGAAGCTGGAGAGACGCATGCGTCGTAACAGTACACGCCTGGGAAGTCGTCGACGTACACCTCCTGGAGAAGGGCTATATCGATGGAAGCAGAATCCAGGATATCCTGAAGCAAGGATAACTTAGCGCTCGTCCTTATAGCGTTGATGTTTCAAGTTACAACACGATAAGTTTGAGGTCTACATCTGCATGGATTTGCAAATCACATCGAAGTGCCTGGCAGAGGGTTCATCGAACCTCGTTCACAAGTCTCTATTATTCCAATCTCGTATAGCGCGCGGAAAGAACGATCACGTATATCTTACCGTACGAGCTCTGATTTCCCTTATTTTATCGTGGTGATCGTTTCTCCCTATGTAGGCCGGTGTCAACAAAATATTTTCGCATTCGGAGGAGAAAGTTGCCCTTTGGAATTTCGTGAGAAGATTTCGTCGCAACGAAAAACGCCTTTCTTTTAATGATTTCCAGCCCAAATCCTGCATCATTTCTGTGACACTCTCTCCCATATTTCGCGTTATGTCCATAGCAACCGTGTTGGCCGTCAACACCCATGTAAGGGATGTGTGCACGTGACGTCTGTCTCATCGCTGCCACTGATTGTGGAAAAGGGTCAACACTGGTGGCGTGAATTCCCCCAAGTGTCGTGCGACACGATGGGTGAGGAGTGTTCCTCACCGTCGTCCGCCCAGTCGCCATGAAATACCATCGGCTGTTCGTGGTTGTTGGTGGCTGCTGCGACACTCGGCGCAGACCTTCGGCGCTACTGGTTGGTAATTGGCAGCGGCTGCCTGCGTGTGATACTGCTGTTCCGTGGGGTCGGACGGACGGAAGCCGTCACCAAGGCGATGTTAGATTGGATGTTATTGCGGTCTCTGTACCGCCGGTACCGTCGGTTGATTGTCCACAGTCCATGTCAGACGTTCGCTGCAAGCACTCGACCGATGGAGCACGCCGCTGTCTCTTGTGTTTCCGCGGGGAACACTGTTTAGGGACGTGTGTTTCAGTATCCGAATGTTGGTGGATCTCTTCAGCTGCTCCGATGTCTGGAAGAAAAGTCGCTGTCGGGACAACCCGTGGGAAAATGTCCATCCTGACATCCGTGCTTTCCTGTAAGGCCGGTCGTTGATTGTCCTCAGGAGGGGGCGCCGTTGTAGTGGCTGGATCTGGTACTAAAGAATCCATCGTGGCCTCGCTATCGTGGGCGGCTATCGGACGAATGTGGTCGGCACCGGAAAGGGCGGCTGCCCGTGCAATCCCGGCATAATTGAGACGAATGGTCGTCACCGTAGGAGGAGTCATAGGTTTACCTGTCGGGATTTGGGTAAGCCGTCGTCGGAGGCAATCCGACCTGACGTGTCCTTCTTGGCCACAACCGGAGCAAGTGCGTGGCTTTCCGTCATACATAATAATCGCCATACATCCGCCGATGTCGAGATAGGATGGTACATGTTTTGTCAATTCCCATTTGATCTGTCGTACCCCTCTAAGAACCGGCAACGTTGTAAAGGTGGTCCATTTTTACGCCATGAGGCCGTAAGGATGGAAAGCCGTGGCGCCGTGAGATCGATAGAGACCGCTCCAATATGGCCATCAGCATGTTTGAATTTATGATCGTTCGCATGTGCGCGCACGATTCTGTTGTACACCTCGTCACTTACTAACTTGACGTATGCAACACTGCTCGTGATAGAGAGATGGATACCAATTATATCCCGCGGATTAGTTTTAAAGTCGTCACGTAGAAAACGTTCCACTTCAAAAGCTCGCGGCCGTGCATGATCGGGTTGAAAACTGTTCTTAATGGTGGTTTTTCTGTATGAATGTGCCGTATAGCGTGGGTAGTGATGGACTCTAAACTAGCGGCGACGAAGTAGTAAACAACTACGGGCACTCGCGACCGCGCGGACGGGACGTAAACAGGACGTCCTCGCCGCAGCGCTTCGGAAAGCAGACGGTTGAGCCATCGAGGACACACAGGATAGTGCGGCTGCAGGGTCTTACCGCTGGCATGCTCCCCATGAGACCCACATTCCCAACTTAATGTCCACACACTACATTCGAATGTAGTGTGTGGAGAGTAACTTGGAAATGTGGGTCTCACGGGGAGCATGCCAGAGATAAGTCCCTGCAGTCGCACTATTCTCTGTGTTCTCCATGGCTCAGTCGGATAGAGCGTCTGCCACGTAAGCAGGAGATCCCATGTTCGAGTCTCGATCGGAGCACGGATTTTCAGTTGTACCCGTTGATATTTATCAACGCCTGTAAACAGCCAATGGTCTGGATTTCATTGTAATTATGTTCTTCTCGAGGTAGAAGATCACCAATGGTATCGGTTCTTTCGGAAAGAACAATACCATCTTCATATCCCTCGCTGGTTGTCAAATCATGCAAAAAATACTACATGCGAAGCGAGCCTGACAGGGATGATACTGTCCAGCAAGTCTACCTGCTCTCTCTTACTCGTGTCAAAGCCTGCCTCCCTCTTCCTCCTCTTACCCATCCTTGTTCCGTTCCATAGACACTACAGTCTTTACTTGACGTATACACTGATGGAAAAAGTCGCAACACCAAAAAGTAATTAATGCAGAGTAATGAAATTCAGGGAATAAATTTATCTAGGTAACATATTTAAGTGATTAACATTGCAAGATCACAGGTTAATGTTAGCGCTAGATAAGCTACTGCAAATGCGAAACGCTGGTACGTTAATAATAACCGGTGTAGCCGCCAGAATGTTTAATGCAAGCATGGATAACTGCATGGTTTGTGTTGTACAGTTGCCGCAAGTCAGTTTGCGGGATGGAGATCCATGCATGTTGCACTTGTCGACACACTGTAGAGCTTGTTGGGTTACATAAGCCATATATGGGCGAGCGTTATGCTGTTGGAAAACACCCCGTGGAATGCTATTCAACCGAGCGAGGTCGCGCAGTGGTTAGACACTGGACTCGCATTTGGAAGGACGACGGTTCAATCCTGCGTCCGGCCATCCTGATTTAGGTTTTCCGTGATTTCCCTAAATCACTCCAGGCAAATGCCGGGATGGTTCCTCTGAAAGGGCACGGCCGACTTCCTTCCCCATCCTTCCCAAATCCGATGAGACCGATGACCACGCTGTCTGGTCTCCTTCCCCAAACCAACTAACCAATGCTATTCATGAAAGGCAGCAGAACAGGTGGGATCACCAGGGTGTCGAACAAAGGGTGCGTGGGATAACCACGAGAGTGCTTCCGCTGTCATACGAAACCGCGCCCCAGACCATAACTCCAAGTGTAGGTCGAGTGTGTCTAGCATGCAGACAGGTTGGTCGCAGGCCCTCATCTGGCCTCCTCCTAACCAACACACGACCATCACGGGCATCGAGACAGACCTCCACCCTGCCCTCCAATGAGCTCTCGCTAGACACCACTAAAGTCGTACATGACGATGGTTTGGGGTTAGCGGAATGCGTGCTAACACAACCTCTGGCTCGGTGCTGTCCCTGAAGTAACCGATTTGTAACAATTCGTTGTGTCTCTGTGGGCCAACTGCTGCTCAAATTGCGGCTAAAGATGAAGCACGATGCGTCAGAGCCACACGTCGAACACGATGGTATTTCCTCTCAAGTGTTGCCGCGTGGTCGTCCGGAGCTCTGTGTCCTTCCGACAGTACATTCTCGTGACCACTGCTGCTACCAGTCATATACAGCGGCTACATTCCGCCTAATCTTTGACCATTATCGCAGAAGGAACATACAACTTCTCATAGCCCTGTTACACAACCTCGTTCAAACTCAGTGAAGTGTTGTTAATGGCGATTCTGTCACCTTAAGAGCATTCTTGACTAACGTCAGCTAACCATGTCCAATCTCAAAGGTAACTAATGCTCGTGATCGTTATAGCGTGTATTTAAAGAAAACCTGATTTGGTTAAAAAATGGTTCAAATGGCTCTAAGCCTGCGCGACTTAACTTCTGAGGTCATCAGTCGCCTAGAACTTAGAACTAATTAAACCTAACTAACCAGACTGTAGCGCCTAGAACCGCACGGCAAACCTGATTTGGATCATCATAGGGCATTGCTAGTGCCACTCTAATGCGGCTGGCGCGAAATTGTAATAGACTTCACCTTTCAGATACACAAACACGTCTACCAACTTTACTTTCTTTCACACAACTCTTTTTTTGGTGTTACGATTTTTTTTGTCGTGCATAAATTTAAAAATAACAGATTCAAGCATAAGCATAATAATTCAAGGTTTCTATTGGGTCTTTTACAAATCTACATTAACTCAGAGATCAAGAACTGTAACTAACCGAATGCTGAACTCTAATAAGTATGGATGAAGTACTTACCTACACCTTTTCGAAAACCAGGTTTTCTCCGTCATCGAGTAAATCATTATCATTATAATGATGTAACACGTTGCCTTCTATTGAAACATTCATTGCTAATGCTAGTAATCATGCTACGAAGTGGATAGTTGCTGAAAGGTATGATGGGAGGAATTAATCGCTTCGCTGTGCTTCATGACGAATTTGCAAAGCGGATAGGTGAGGATGGCTAGCAAACGACAGCAGTGGAGAATGCATAAAATTAACTTCTATATCTGCATCAATACTCCGCAAGCCATCTGACGGCATGTGGCAGGCGGTTCTACTTCTGTCACTGCTGGTCTTACCTTCTCTGTTCCACTCGCGAATGGCGCGTGGTAAGATTACTTGACGGTAAGCCTTGCTATTAGCTCTAGTTCCTCAAATTTTCTTGTCGAGGGGAGGAATTAAAACATGTCCGAATCTTCTCGAAATTTCTATAGTAAAAATCACTGTGATGCACAACTCCTCTCTTGCATCGTCTGCCACTGGAATTTACTGAGTATCTCCGTAACGCTCTCGCGCCGGCTCTACTTCATGACTGAAGATAGTAAAATCAGTAATGATATTTATCAAGAATGTTTTCTTAAGTGTGTGAATGCAGACAAATAAAGGGCCGGCGGAGTATCTGCGAACCATAACAAATTTAACATTTCACGATAAAACAGTACGAAAACTGAATAATACAAAAACAGAAAAATTCCTGCTGCAGCCGTATCCAATTAGAATATTACTTTTAAGTGATGAAATAGACAACTAAAAAGTATTCCTCCGTTGAATCTGCACGAATCATGATGAAATACTCTATCGAATTTATATTTGGTTAGCTGGTACTGGCCGGGAATGAATCAAGACATATTGATACACTTCCGGGGAGGACGTCTTCCAGTGAGCTTTTGGAGTATAAATGGTGGCTTCCGAAGACACCTGAACAGTCCCCATGCCATCATAAAATTTACTGTAGAGGTAGAAGAGGACCAACGACTACCTTTTCTAGAGGTGCTGGTCACACCGGAAATGCTGAAAACCTGGGACACACACCGACCGATACGAGCACAAACTATAAAATTACCACCTGAGCCAGAACAGAGGCATGGTTAATACGCTCGTAACACGAGCAGGACGAATATGTGAGCCGCAGCATCTCATACGCGAGATACAACACCTACAAAGGGTTCTGAGAAGCAGTGGGTACTCCACCAGTACCATAAGAAGTGTCACATTATCAAAGATTCGGTAAAGCGACACATCGGAAAAAGAAATAACGGGTACGGCCGTTCTGCCATACATTACCAGAGTGAAAGACAGACTCGGCCTTATATTTTCCAAACACGGAGTAAAGACTATTTATAAACCGACAAAGAAGATCAGACCATGTCTGAGATTGGCAAAGGAGAAAAGGGACCCCACTTGCAATGTCGGAAATATACCGCGTACCGTATACATGTGGAAAAGTTTATGTTGTAATGATCGGAGGATCAGTCAACACCAGCATCACCGAGCATAAGCGGGGCGTAGGTTGGGAGAAATCGGCCATGGCGGAGCACATCCTGCGTTAGACCAGCCCCACACAGTAAAATTCACCCACACGGAAGTTCTTGCTCTAGAGAAGAGCTGTGACATCCGCTTGTTCAGAGAAGCTACAGAAATACACAAACATGACAACAGCTTCAACCAGAAAGAAAAAAAAAACCTCAAGGTGTACGGGTCCTGGATTTCCGAGCTGCAGCGAACGACCTTTGAAGGTAGCAAGGGGAGATCCGCAGCGGTAATGACCACGGAAACGCCCTTTGACGTTGACACGCAAGGTATATATACTTTGAGGCCGAGAGCTCGACTCTAGTCCACCATTAGAAATGGAGGGTGAAACTTCCACAACGCCAACCATTTGCGCTGGCCAAACGTCAGAAAAATCGTCAAACGAACGTCGGGTGAACAACCCGAAGCAGAAACCAACAGGCAGTTTGTCAGTATAACTACTGCTGTAACGCTAGCATCTTAACGGTTTTAGATCTGTATGTGAACAGCAATTTTTGCTGGAATCTGTTGCATGGCAAGTCATAGTACTGTAGAGCTGTCATCGAGCCTGTGATAATAAATGCTGTTCTTTATACGCTGCATGAGAAACGTCACTTTAGTTACCAGTAGGATTTGTTTTTACCCGAAGAAATTTGGAGGAATGCTGTCGTGAGGGGTCACAGATATTTGAACTGTGTTTTACACCGTGCCTGACGTGCGCTTGGTCCTGACGGTCAGTAAGGAAACAGAAATAGGTCTTCTGCATCTACATTTATACTCCGCAAGCCACCCAACGGTGTGTGGCGGAGGGCACTTTACGTGCCACTGTCATTACCTCCCTTTCCTGTTCCAGTCGCGTATGGTTCGCGGGAAAAACGACTGTCTGAAAGCCTCCGTGCGCGCTCTAATCTCTCTGATTTTACATTCGTGATCTCCTCGTGAGGTATAAGTAGGGGGAAGCAATATATTCGATACCTCATCCAGAAATGCACCCTCTCGAAACCTGACGAGCAAGCTACACCGCGATGCAGAGCGCCTCTCTTGCAGAGTCTGCCACTTGAGTTTGTTAAACATCTCCGTAACGCTATCACGGTTACCAGATAACCCTGTGACGAAACGCGCCGCTCTTCTATGGATCTTCTCTATCTCCTCCGTCAACCCGATCTGGTACGGATCCCACACTGATGAGCAATACTTAAGTATAGGTCGAACGAGTGTTTTGTAAGCCACCTCCTTTGTTGATGGACTACATTTTCTAAGGACTCTCCCAATGAATCTCAACCTGGTACCCGCCTTACCAACAATTAATTTTATATGATCATTCCACTTCAAATCGTTCCGCACGCATACTCCCAGATATTTTACAGAAGTAACTTCTACCAGTGTTTGTTCCGCTATCATATAATCATACAATAAAGGATCCTTCTTTCCATGTATTCGCAATACATTACATTTGTCTGTGTTAAGGGTCAGTTGCCACTGCCTGCACCAAGTGCCTATCCGCTGCAGATCTTCCTGCATTTCGCTACAATTTTCTAATGCTGCAACTTCTCTGTATACTACAGCATCATCCGCGAAAAGCCGCATGGAACTTCCGACACTATCTACTTCTTCGTTGTGAACGGCTGACGACATGGCAGGCGTCGATACTGTCGGCTGTCTTGACACCCACGTCATCCATCAGTTCAGTAACTCATACCTGCAAATTATTGAAAAAAGAGAAATTTGGAAAAACTGGTTGAAGCCGACCTCGGAGAGGGCCAGTTTGGAGAAATGTAGAAACATGCGAGGTGGAGGAAAGGTAAAACTACGTTTGTAGCATTTGTAGATTTAGGGAAAACTTTTGTCAGCTTTCACTGGAATATGCTCTTTGAAACTACGTAAGCGGCAGGGATAAAATGCGGAGAGCGAAAATTTATTTACAGCCTGTACAGTATTCAGACAGCAGTAATAAAAACATGTGGACACGGAAAGGCAACAGTAATCGATAAAGAGAGAGGGGGAGGGTTATAGGCTATCCTTGATTTTCTTCAGTCTCTACATTGGGGGAGCAGTGAAGGGAACCAAGGAGAAATTCGGAGGGAGAACTAAAGTCCACTCGAATCAAATCTGGCGGTTGTGACGGAATTGGACTAACAAATGAGGCACAACAATTAGTAGATGGGTTTTACTATTTTGGCAGCAAAATAACTGGTGGCTGAGGTAGAAAGGATATAAAATGCAGACTGGCAACAGCAGTGGAGACATTTCTGAAAAGGAATTTTGTTTTTAGGATGTCTTTTCTGAAGGCATATGCTTGCATTTTAGCTTTCTACGAAAGTGAAACATACACGATAAATGGATCGGACAAGAAGAGAATAGTAGATTCTGAAACGTGATGCTCGGTAAGAATTACATTGATGTATGGAGTAACTAATGAGAAGGTACTTAATTCAATTCGGGGAAAAAGAAATGTATGACACAACTTGACTAAAAGGCGGGGATTGATTCATATGTCGTGTGCTGAGGCGGTCAGGAATCGTCAGTTTTTTGTTGTAAGGAAATGTGGGGTAAAAACAATTTGACTAGGCATGAGTTGAGGTAACAGGTTTAACTATATATGGGTTACAGTAATTACGCAGAGATGACGGGTCTTGCGAAGGACAGACTGAAGTGGAGAGCTGGATCCAAACTGAGGACCGCAATAACAGTGTAAGAGTATAACCTCCCATGTACTACAGTGAAAGACATTTCTTGTATTCTTTCAGTTCTTCTTCCGCCTGTGTGGTCATTCGATAATCGCCCGAATTTGTAGTTTCTTTTTGTGTGACTTACCGTCACCACAAACGTCAGTCACACTAAAAGAGAAAAGTGTTACGCACCATGCGCGCAAATCGTGCGAAAGTTATTCTTTAGCTGGTCTTTCTTCGGTTGTGGAGTGCACCCATGTTCTAGGAACAGTGTCTTTGATTACTAATCAAAATATCCCCGGTTCCTGTTCCAAATCCCGCCACCGCTTAAATTTTGAAAAAAAAAGAGCATTGGCGGCCAAAGACTTCCGGCGTAAGAAGTCACCCTCATTTTGCCAATAGCCTTGTCAAAGTGTGCGGAGGAGTGGAGACAGGTTCAGGGCACTCTCTTCCCTTTGCGATCGGACAGTGTCCCTAAAGGCGGATGAATCAGCATTGACGAGCAGCACGACGATGCCGAAGGAGATGGAACAGACACATATTGTGTATCCACAGGACTTGTGGCCAGTAATTAAAACAGTATCATGATGATACAGAGGATGACAGACTAAAGGCCGAAATACTAAATGTCTTTTTCCAAAGTTGTTTCACAGAGGAAGATTGCACTGTAGTTCCTTCTCTAGATTGTCGTGCAGATGACAAAATGGTAGATATCGAAATAGAGGACAGAGGGATAGAGAAACAATTAAAATCGCTCAAAAGAGGAAAGGCCTCTGGACCTGATGGGATACCAGTTCAATTTTACACAGAGTACGCGAATGAACTTGCCCCCCTTCTTGCAGCGGTGTACCGTAGGTCTCTAGAAGAGCGTAGCGTTCCAAAGGATTGGAAAAGGGCACAGGTCATCCCCGTTTTCAAGAAGGGACGTCAAACAGATGTGCAGAACTATAGACCTATATCTCTAACGTCGATCAGTTGTAGAATTTTGGAACACGTATTGTGTTCGAGTATAATGACTTTTCTGGAGACTAGAAATCTACTCTGTAGGAATCAGCATGGGTTTCGAAAAAGACAGTCATGTGAAACCCAGCTCGCGCTATTCGTCCACGAGACTCAGAGGGCCATAGACACGGGTTCCCAGGTAGATGCCGTGTTTCTTGACTTCCGCAAGGCGTTCGATACAGTTCCCCACAGTCGTTTAATGAACAAAGTAAGAGCATATGGACTATCAGACCAATTGTGTGATTGGATTGAGGAGTTCCTAGATAACAGGACGCAGCATATCATTCTCAATGGAGAGAAGTCTTCCGAAGTAAGAGTGATTTCAGGTGTGCCGCAGGGGAGTGTCATAGGACCGTTGCTATTCACAATATACATAAATGACCTGGTGGATGACATCGGAAGTTCACTGAGGCTTTTTGCAGATGATGCTGTGGTGTATCGAGAGGTTGTAACAATGGAAAATTGTACTGAATTGCAGGAGGATCTGCAGCGAATTGACGCATGGTGCAGGGAACGGCAATTGAATTTCAATGTAGACAAGTGTAATGTGCTGCGAATACACAGAAAGATAGATCCTTTATCATTTAGCTACAAAATAGCAGGTCAGCAACTGGAAGCAGTTAATACCATAAATTATCTGGGAGTACGCATTAGGAGTGATTTAAAATGGAATGATCATATAATGTTGATCGTCGGTAAAGCAGATGCCAGACTGAGATTCATTGGAAGAATCCTAAGGAAATGCAATCCGAAAACAAAGGAAGTAGGTTACAGTACGCTTGTTCGCCCACTGCTTGAATACTGCTCAGCAGTGTGGGATCCGTACCAGATAGGGTTGATAGAAGATATAGAGAAGATCCAACGGAGAACAGCGCGCTTCGTTACAGGATTATTTAGTAATCGCGAAAGCGTTACGGAGATGATAGATAAACTCCAGTGGAAGACTCTGCAAGAGAGACGCTCAGTAGCTCGGTACGGGCTTTTGTCAAAGTTTCGAGAACATACCTTCACCGAAGAGTCAAGCAGTATATTGCTCCCTCCTACGTATATCTCGCGAAGAGACCATGAGGATAAAATCAGAGAGATTAGAGCCCACACAGAGGCATACCGACAATCCTTCTTTCCACGGACAGTACGAGACTGGAATAGAAGGGAGAACCGATAGAGGTACTCAAGGTACCCTCCGCCACACACCGTCAGGTGGCTTGCGGAGTATGGATGTAGATAGATGTAGATGTAGATCTCCCTGTTGGCAAAATAGTCCCCCACTCGGATCTCCGGGAGGGGACTGCCAGGGGGGAGAGTAAGTGGCCAAGACAAAAAGACTGAATAACCAACGAAGGGATAGCGCTCTAGTAGTCCGGGCGCGGAATGTCAGAATCCTAAACGTGGTAAGGAAGCTAGAAAACCTGAAAAGTGAAATGCAAAAGCTCAGTCTAGATGTAGTGGTGGTAAATGAAGTGAAATGGAAAGAAGACAAGTATTTCTGATCAGATGAGTGTAGGGTAATGTTAACAGCAGCAGAAAATGATATAACGGGAGTAGGATTCGTTATGAGTAGAAAAGTAAGCCAGGGAGTGAGTTACTGTGTACAGTTCAGTGATAGGGCTGTTCTCATCAGATTCAACAGCAAACCAACACCGACAACGATAGTTCAGCTATACATACCGACGTCGCAAGCTAAAGGTGAAGAGACAGAAAAAATATATGTGGAATTGAGCAGGTAATTCAGTACGTAAAGGGAGATGAAAATCTAGTAGCGACGAGGGACTGGAATGTGGTTTTATGGGAAGGAGTAGAAGAAAGTGCTACCGGAGAGTATCGTCTTTGTACTGGGAATGAGAGAGGATAAAGACTAATTGCGTTCTGTAGTATATTTCAGCTAGTAACGGCGAAAACTCTGTTCAATAATCACAATAGGAAGAGGTATACTTAAAAAAGGCCGGGAGATACGTGAAGATTTCAGTTACATTACATCATGGTCAGACAGGGATTCCGAAATCAGATACTATATTGTAAGCCGTATCCAGAACCAGATATAGACTCAGATCACAATCTAGTAGTGATGAAGAGTAGGGTGAAGTTAGAGAGATTAGTCAGCAAGAATCAATACGCAAGGAAGTGGGATACGGAAGTACTAAGGAATGAAGAGATATGCTTGGAATTCTCGAAGGTTATAGATCCTGCAATAAGGAATAGCTTAGTAGCCAGTACAGTTGAAGAGAAATGGACATCTTTAAAAAGGGCAATCACAGAAGTTGGAAAGGAAAACGTAGGTACAAAGACGGTAACTGCGAAGAAACCATGGGTAGCAGAAATACTTCAGTTGATCAACGAAAGAAGGTAGTACAAATATGTTTAGGAAAATTCAGCAATACAGAAATACAAGTCGCTGAGGTATGAAATAAATAGCAAATTCAGATAAGCTACGACGAAATGGCTGCATGAGAATGTGAGGAAGTGATTGTCGGAACCACTCACGCACCACACAGGAAAGTCAAAGAAACCTTCGGTGAAATTAAAAGCAAGGGTGGTAACATTGTGAGAGCAACAGGGATTCCACTGTTAAATGCAGAGAAGAGAGCGGATAGGTGGAAAGAGTACACTGAAGGCCTCTGTGACGGGGTAGATTTGTCTGATGTGGTAGAAGAAGAGATAGGGAATCTACTAGTAGAATCAAAATTTAAAAGAGCTTCGGAAGACCTAAGATCAAATAAGTCAGAAGTGATACATAACATTCCAACAGAATTTCTAAAATTATTGGATGAAGTGGCAACACAACGACTATTCACTTCGGTGTGAAGAACGTGCGAGTCTGGCCATATACTATCAGACATTCGGAAAAATATCATCCACACAGTGCGGAAGACTGCAAAAGCTGACACTCCTAGAAATGTCACACAGTCAGCTTAAGATCTTCTACAGCTAAGTTGATGACAAAAATAATATACAGAAGAATGGAAAAGAAAATTGATGGTGTGTTAGATGACGATCCGTTTGGCTTTAGGAAAGATAAAGGCACCACAGAGGCAATTCTGACATTACTGTTGATAATTGAAGGAAGGCTAAAGAAAAATTAAGACACGTTCATATCATTTGTAGACAAGCAGAAAGCGTTCGACAATGTCAGATGGTGCTAGATGTTTGATTCTTAGCTTCATGTCCAGAGCCCGTTAGTAACCAGACGATACACAGCTTTGCAAAGTAAGTGGCAACCGGAGGGATTTTTTCTGTGAATTATTAGGGTTTCGTACTTACGTTGGTAAAAACGGAACCCATATAGGATCACTTTCTTGTCCGTCTGTCTATCTGTCGGACTGTTCAAAACCCTTTCCCTCCGGAACGGCTAGACGTATCAGGTTAAACTTTGTGTCAGATATTGAGCTCTACGGTCCCTTGGCGATGTAAGAACGTGAAGTATCTAAGTCACTGCAGTCAAAAGATACGGACAATTATGTCACAGATTTTGACACCCCGAACTCAGTTATCAAAACCTAATGGGTACTCCCCGTTGACCCAGAATCATGAAATGTATCAAGAAGCAAAGTTTCACACTACAACCATAGGACAAAGATCCGGAAAATCTTAATTTGTAATTATATCTCACACAAAAAATTGTTTGTCATTTGTTATCAGACTCTCTATTTATTTGTTAAGACCCTGTTTTCTCAGAAACGGATGGACGTTCCAAGATGAAATTTACGTCACGTACTGAGGCGTGCAGTCCTTTGGTGATAAAAATATTAAGCTTCTAAGTCTGCGTGATATACAGGGTTATTACAAATGATTGAAGCGATTTCACAGCTCTACAACAACTTTATTATTTGAGATATTTTCAAAATGCTTTGCACACACATACAAAAACTCAAAAAGTTTTTTTAGGCATTCACAAATGTTCGACATGTGCCCCTTTAGTGATTCGGCAGACATCAAGCCGATAATCAAGTTCCTCCCACACTCGGCGCAGCATGTCCCCATCAATGAGTTCGAAAGCATCGTTGATACGAGCTCGCAGTTCTGGGACGTTTCTTGGTAGAGGAGGTTTAAACACTGAATCTTTCACATAACCCCACAGAAAGAAATCGCATGGGGTTAAGTCGGGAGAGCGTGGAGACCATGACATGAATTGCTGATCACGATCTCCACCGCGACCGATCCATCGGTTTTCCAATCTCCTGTTTAAGAAATGCCGAACATCATGATGGAAGTGCGGTGGAGCACCATCCTGTTGAAAGGTGAAGTCGGCGCTGTCGGTCTCCAGTTGTGGCATGAGCCAGTTTTCCGCGGGCTACGGGTGAAACTTTCCTGCACGCGTTCAACCGTTTCTTCGCTTACTGCAGGCCGACCCGTTGATTTCCCCTTACAGAGGCATCCAGAAGCTTTAAACTGCGCATACCATCGCCGAATGGAGTTATCAGTTGGTGGATCTTTGTTGAACTTCGTCCTGAAGTGTCGTTGCACTGTTATGACTGACTGATGTGAGTGCATTTCAAGCACGACATACGCTTTCTCGGCTCCTGTCGCCATTTTGTCTCACCGCGCTCTCGAGCGCTCTGACGGCAGAAACCTGAAGTGCGGCTTCAGCCGAACAAAACTTCATGAGTTTTTCTACGTATCTGTAGTGTGTCGTGACCATATGTCAATGAGTGGAGCTGCAGTGAATTTATGAAATCGCTTCAATCATTTGTAATAGCCCTGTATTTTGATACTCGCCAACTCGCTCATTAAAACCTGTGGGGTTCTTAACCTTGACGTAGAATCATGAAATTTTGCAAGAAAGATTTCATACTACAAGTGAAGGAAAAATTCTAAACTTGACTATTTATAATTAGAATCACATGAGAAAAAGATTTCTCAATTCGCCGTCTATAAACACATCGTTCCCTGAATAAAATCTTGGTTTTCAAGCCGCGTCAATTCGAATAAAATTCTGGAGCTCTCGATGGCTATCTCCGCCGTCAGGACGACGATGGCGGAGATAGTCATGGCGGCTTGAAAGTTGAGAAGATTTTATTCAGACATGCGGCCGCGAAAGACACCGAGGACACATTACCTGCCGTTGCATTAGTGTTAGTAATACGTACAGCCGATAGATACACATAAAACAAAACCGAAAATTTATGTTCCTAGCTTTCGGAACAAATGTTCCTTCATCGGGGAGGAGAGAGGGGAAAGAAAGGGAAGAAGGGAAAGGAGATTCAGTTACTCACAACCCAGGTTATGAAGCAACAGGGAAAGGAAAATAGGGAGGGTAGCAAGGATGGAGGCATGGTTGTCAGAGGGAAGCCAAAAATATTCTACTGTAAGTACTGTGCCAGCTTCAAACCAAAGAGGATGCATACAGAAGTAAAGAGGTATATAGTATAAACACAACTATGCAGGATGAAAAGATGCGTGAATGGCTAAGAGGAAAGGGAAAGAGGAGAATACTGAAGAGTAAATGGGAGTGAGGTTGTTTAACGTAGGTTCAGTCCAGGGGGTTGGCGGGATAAAAGGATGTGATGGAGTGCAAGTTCCCATCTCCGCAGTTCAGAGGGACTGGTGTTGGGTGGGAGAAGCCAAATGGCACATACGGTGTAGCAGGTTCCTAGGTCCCTAGAATTATGCTGGAGGGCATGCTCCGCTACTGGGTATTGGGCATCTCCTAGGCGGACAGTTCGTCTGTGTCCGTTCATGCGCTCAGCCAGTTTAGTTGTTGTCATGCCGATGTAAAAGTCTGTGCAGTGCAGGCATGTCAGTTGATAAATGACATGTGTAGTTTCACATGTGGCCCTGCCTTGAATTGTGTACGTTTTATCAGTAGCGGGGCTGGAGTAGATGGTTGTGGGGGGATGCATGGGGCAGGTTTTGCAGCGGGGTCGGTTACAGGGGTAGGAACCGCTGGGTAGAGAAGGTAGTCTTCAAGGCAGGGCTACAATATTCCCAGACTACCTCTTTGGTTTGAAGCTGGCACAGTACTTACAGTAGAATATTTTTGGCTTCCCTCTGACAACCATGCCTCCATCCTTGCTACCCTCCCTGTTTTCCTTTCCCTGTTGCTTCATAACCTGGGTTGTGAGTAACTGAATCTCCTTTCCCTTCTTCCCTTTCTTTCCCCTCTCTCCTCCCCGATGAAGGAACATTTGTTCCGAAAGCTAGGAACATAAATTTTCGGTTTTGTTTTATGTGTATCTATCGGCTGTACTGAGCTGAGGTAAGTACTGGCCAGCCCCTCTATCTCTTTGTTAGTATTTGTTTCACATCTTTATATGAGATTTTCCATTAATCTGTTAGTAATACGTGTCAGTGATGCTCCGCTCGACCCACAGACGTTGCTGCTTCGAATCCTGTTTTTGGCTTGTCGGTGTACTGAGTGAAAATATGCTGCCGTGACTCAAGTTTCTGTTGCCAGTGACGTGTCCATCGTACAGAGGTACTGAGTTCGACCGTCCCTGTGGACGGTTCAGAAAAAAAAAAAAAAAGTGAAATGGTCGTGTGGCGTTGCTGGCCGGGAGGCCCCAGTCGGGGGTTCGGCCGCCGGGTTGCAAGTCTTATTTCAGGCGACATCATATTAGGTGACTTACGTGTCGGTGATGATGATGAGGACAACACATGAGCGGAGAAAATCTCTATCCTGGCCGGGGATCCACCCCCACTATGTAGGCTGATCCTTAACATGTCTCTTTTAAGATTTTCTAGCTTCCCTAACACTTTCAAACTTCTGGCATTCCACGCCCCAACTCGTACAACGTAATCCTGTCGTTGGTTATTCGACCTTATTCTCGTGGTCACCTCCTCTTTGGCAGTTTCCTCCCGGAGATCGAAATGGGGGACTTGCCGGGAATCTTTTTACAATGGAGAGATCATCATGACACATTTGCAGTTACAGGCCACAAGTCCTGTGGGTACACATTATGTGTCTTTAATGGAGTGAGTTCCATTCCCTTCTACATCGTGGTGCCATTTATCATTAATCAGTGGTGGTTCTTCCGCCCTTTAGGGCAGTTTTCTACACCAAGGGCAAGAGAGTGCCTCGAACCTCTCTCCACTTCTCCACCCTCTTTTATAAGGCCGTTCGCAGTCCAAGGGTGACTTCTTATGCCGGAAGTCTCCTTCCGCCGTTGCTGATGATTTTTATTCAAAATTTAAGCAGTGGTGGGGTTAGTACACGGGACAGAGGACCTTTTGATTACTAATCATAGACGCTATTACTAGAGCATGAGTGCCAAACCGTTAGTATTGACAACTGCATGGAGTTTTTACACAGAACGTCGATTTGCTCAAAGAACTTCAAATTTTCACTGCTAGGAGAAATGAATCGGAAAGAATCTGACAAGTACATTAACGAACGGAATTAATTTTCCCATAACGCTTAATTTGGTGCTGCCGTCCTCCACTAGATGTGTGGTGCCTGGTGTTCTTCATCGCCCCGCGAACTTGAATGTGTTCATCATTTTAGGTGGCCGTGGTGGAAGGCGGTGGGCGTTGACTGCAGCCTGTGGCAGCCATAAACACAGAACTGTGCTGCTCGTCGCTCCGCCTGCTTTGGTGGTTTGAACACTGGCGGCCATTCTCTTCTCAAACTATTAACATTTAACAACTTAATTTCTATTAGTTGTTTCGTGAAACAGCTATGGCTATTTCGTATCTAGGCTCCTCTTTCTTCGACTTTTCTATGATTATTTCGAACTAATCTCCAACTTAAGCAAAGAGTGCTCAATGTAGTTCTATTCTTATTCATAAAAATGAAGGCGAATTAGTTAAGTTTTAGATGTATTCGGTGATTTTGCACTAACTTTTAAGATATGCAAACAAGAATAAAAATTTGCGATACACAGTGTGCTGTCACGTGGTTGTAACATTTGTTTTTATCTTCTTGTGTAATACATCAGTCATGGTGAAATTTAGTACATTAGTGCAGTTATGGTTGTTTCGTAACTGGACTGAATCCCTCCCCCCTTCCCTCTCCCATCCACTTTTTACGTTACATTAAGCGTCCTCGTGCAATTCTATTCTTATTCATTAAAATGAGGGCAACTTGTTAAAGTCTTGGATACGTTCGGTGATTTTGCAACCTAGCCCTGATCCGCAACACAGACTGAAACCAGTTGTCGTTAAACAGAAAGTTGTGGTCCAAACGGTGTTTCTTTATTTTTTTATTACATATTTCTAGTACATATTGCGGAAAGCCCTTCTGTGTTCAAGTAATCGTGGGCATACCAACAAACAATTGCTTTAAACCCCAACGAGTATTGCACCGGGAATAAATAATATTCTTCAGGCCATGCTATCACCCCTGCCAATGAAATCCAAAAGCAGATGATTTATGAGTGCATCAGAATACGTATATATCAACGTTTGGTCCCGCCTGCACAGTGATTTATTACTGCAACAGCGTCGTCAGGTCCGATGAAAGGTTTTACCTCTAATGTGTGTCTGCAGCAGAGTCATCGTACATTCTCACGTCTGTTGTATATCGGATTTACTCAGGACTGAAAATGGTCATCTATGGCAGGTTCCACAGCGATCCAGGAAATTTTTATTTTAGTATACTCCAGTATCGAACAATAAAAGTCAATTATCAGGTGATTAACTTTGGTCAACGTTATCATCTTCAGATCTGAGTAAATCCAGTATTCTAAACAATTCGTGTCATTTCTTATATTGATGGTAGAGTCACATTACCTGTATGTGACTTAACGATATATATACGGAGTGGCATTAATTATGTAGTATACTGGATTTACTCAGGACTGAAAATGGTCATCTTTAACAGAAATTCATTACCTGATAAATAACGTTTGTGGTCAGGAACTGGTTTTAGAATAAAATAAATGTTTTCGACGGTCGAGTAAAAACGGCCGTTGCTCCAAAATACGTCGATGTTTTGCGCAATGTAAGTGAAGTGGATCGGGCTATAAATTATCGTGGGGCTGAATCATATCGAGTTCTGCACTGCTTTTACTGCACTACTTTAGATGGCGTATAGGCACTTAGTTCTGAAAAATATCCATTCCCGCAGTTCAAAAACAGGCTCATGTCTGTTGGTTTAAAGAAATCTGGCGTTCGCCGCGCCTAGCTGACGTGACGTTACCAACAAGCGCCGAGGCCTTCCTTTGAGTCGGTGTTGGTTAAATACACTAAAGATGGTGTAACTATTGTATTCATTACTTTTAAGTCGTATCACGTAGCACATATCAAACAATAAAAGTGTTTTCAGAAATACGGTCAAGTTCAAAAGTCCAAGAGTAAATAGCTTTTTCGAAGAGTAAATATTTTTCCCTGATTCGCGTAATTTTCTTCAAATCAATAAGGATCTTGTACTACACACTTTCCTCAGGGTTCAAGCTATCTAGTTACCCCATTTTATCGAAATCGGTGCAGCGGTTTAGTAACAATAAATTTAAATGTATGCATGATCCGGCAGCTTTTCACGAAACTCTGTGTATGACGTCTTACATTTTGAGTTGTGTGCCGTACAATTATGTAATTTTGCAGGTGCATTCAGTGGTATAAGTGAACACTGCCTGCAAAATGTGTCATGAATACACATAGTAGTACAGAAGTAATAAATAAAGCCTTCTTGCCTGGTGCGAAAATGAAGGCGAAATTGTAGTAAGCAATAAACTTTTTCCTTTCATCAGATTGTGGGGGCATTAGCGAGAAAAAGTTTCTTAAAGGTTTGAAATTTTATGGAAAGATAGTTGCAAGTCGCTAAGTGCTGTCGTTCGTTCTCAAATATTGGATGAATAATATCTGGGTATTCGTTGCCAGTGGCCTACACTTCTTTTTCAACCAACCCCCACCCCTTTTATAGGTAGGTGACTCTTACTCCCACAACAATTTTTCCAAACAGTTAGTGATATGTGTACCAAGTTTGGTTGAAATCTGTCTATTGGTTTAGGAGGAGATGTGGAGCACACATACGTACATACATTTTTATAATAGGCATGTATATGTTTTTCTGTGACCCGATTTTGATAAATATAGCCTGTACGGCGCCGAAAGCTGTACTCAAGTTACCTGTGAAAACCCCAAGAAAATTCGTGTAGTAGTTTTGGAGATTACCCTGTTTAAAAAGATAGACGGACAAGAAACGTTTTGGTAAACTTTAAATTACGATACCTTTTTTCCCGTGATCCGATTTTTATGAAATAAAGCCCGTACGTTGCCCCAGGCTACGCTGAAGTTACCAGTGAGAACCTCGTAGAATCCCGTCTTGTAGGTCTAGACACCAGCGTGTAAAGGCAAACGGACAGACACGACAGTTTTACAGTTTTATTATTAGTATCGAGTAAAAGGTTCCAAATTGAGATTGAGATTTAGGATTAAAAAATATAACTGATAACATTCTTTGACTGCATTGCTGTCCTCAACAAAACTGAGGAAGAATTTCATTATTTGTTGGGTGTAATGAACAGCACGCGCTATGGACTGAGAGCAAACCAAAGAGAGACCAACATAATGAGGAGCAACTGAAATGAAATAAGCAATAAACTGAACATCAAAACTGAGGACCACAAAGTAGACGAAGTGAAGGAATTTTCCTTCCTTCGAAGCAAAATAGCATCTGACGGACAATGCATGGAGAACGCACAGTCAAAGGGGTCATCAGTGTTTGTCATAGTAAAACTTAGTCTTTCATCTGAAAGCCTAAACATGCGTCATTTTTGTGTGTGTTGTTGGTTATCGAACACAGAAGCAGGCTCACGTACCTTTGTTGCATTCCCCTTTGTAGTCATCCATGCAACTTCACGTACCAAATGTTAAAAAGTTGTGACTTTCGCCGTCGCCTTGTAAATGTTCAATAGTAGTATTTCTCTCCCTCCCCCCGCTCTCTCTCACTCTCTCTGTCTGTCTTTGTGTGTGTGTGTGTGTGTGTGTGTGTGTGTGTGTGTGTGTGTGTGTGTCTCCAGTAATAGATGGCAATGAAAATTTGTAAACATTAAAAAGTTACAAGTCTTTTTATACATCCATATACCTAATGTCAGCATATAAACCCACTGCTGCACTTTCGGATATAAATCTTACTTAAAATCTTGAAAACCACTGTGGATTCCTAGCTCACAGACAACTTAGAATCCTACACGGAGAGTTACTTAGAACAACGTTTTTATTCAAGCACGAAAAGCAAATAGCTGCACATTATTCTTAAGGGGTGCACATGTTTACGCCCTGATAATGTATGAAGTCTCGCACTTTTTGTCATTTCGTGTGGTGCTGTGTAGTGCTACGTAAAACATCTTCTCTGTGCTGTTAAACAACGTAAGCGGCGTACCACAGCCAGACACCTCTGTTAGCAGTTAATGAAACTATAGGTAAACTTGATTTTAGTGTTATAACTCATATTTTCACTCATATTTTCCGTCCTTTCCATGAATCCAGTGAAATCTTGCAGCATTAAATATGCCACTGAAGCCTGTGAGGGAACAAGATCCGAGATACAACCTGTATAGACCAAATCAAACTTCAATAACCTGGTATCCGCAATAAAACGAGTTGGGGCGGAGGGGGAATTCGAATTCCTTTTTGCCTGCTTTGGAAATATACAATTCCGTTACCAAGAAGCAGTAATGGTGATGCTGCAGATTGTTTCTGTTAAAAAACGAAACGCCAAAAGCAAGGAATTTGGAGTTACGCTCTAATCGTGATGTCACGTATGCCTTAGCGAAAAAATTAGAGAAATATTTGTAGGGCTACTAGCTACGATTCTGCTGTGAAGTTCTGCCCTCAAACGTATTTAGTTTAGAGAACTTTTTACAATTTGGGAAAAAATATAGACAAAATGAAGGCGTGATGAACTTCAAATATTTCCTTTCTGCCTATATTATTTCCGCTACTTTAGTGCATATTTTTAGTAGTCTTCTTCCAAAACTGGAAGCATATTTTCGATGTTTTAAATGTATTTCAATTCGCCCTCTGATTATTACGTCCACAGAACTCAATGAAAGAAAATAAACACAGTAATAAAACCTGTAAATAACTGTGAAGTGTCACAGTGAAAACAGATGTCAACAACCATAAGCTTTGAGAGTGTGAAGTGGGTCGTAGTTGGATAGCTCCGCAGGTAAGAGAATTGCCCACGAAATGCTACGTTCGGATTTCGAGTCCCAGTTCGGCACACAATCAAAATCTGCTTGGAAATTTCAAAACAGCTCGTTTTCCTTCGCAGGATAAAAGACTCAGGAACGGAAATGCTAATAATACACTGCTAAAAAAAATTAGTGTACCTAGAAAAAACAACGTCGATTTTGATCCGATGACGGCATATGCCACCTGTGGGATAGTAGGTGTGCTAGGGAATGCTCACAGCCAGAAGACGCAGCGTGATGCAGACGTGTGACACAAGCAGGCAACCACGCCACGGAAATGAGCTCGTGCCTCCTAAAGGCAACTGAGTGTCTGAAAGGCGTCGAATTGTCGCCTGACGTGTGGCGGGATGACCCTTTCGGCGAACTGCCGCATAAATTGGACGTGCTGATATCAGTGGTCACGTGAACATTTTCACACCCGCATAAGAGATTCTGGGCATCCACGCAGCACAGACGCCGGTCAGGATCGTCGTATTGTAAGAACAGCAGTGACAGATCGTGCAGTAACCACAGCACGGATGAGAGGGTTTGTGTCAACATGTTCTGTTGCGAACCGATTATTAGCAGTGGGATTATGGGAACGCACACCTCTAGCCCGTCTTGCTCTCAAGCGACAGCATCGACGATCCGAGGATCCCTTAGAACAGGGCCGCACAAACACGAAAAACCGCACGCGTGCAAAGCGAGGTGCAGCGAGTGCCTGCACAGTGCATCGGTTCAACTCGGCATACTTCGTCTCAACTCGGCTTGCTACGTGAGGCCGACGCTGTGCGCTGCCGAATGCGCTGCCAGACGGCTTAGTCAACATTGGAATACGTAAGCGCAAGACAATTACCGGAATAATGGAACCATCTGCTCCAAAAGAAGGGAAAATTGCCGAAAGGCAATTTAAACCGGAATGGGAACTCTCCTACTTTTTTGTGCGTTGTGACGATACAGCCAAATGTCTAATCTGCGGTACACTAATTAATGTGTCAGAAAATCGTCTATGGAAAGGCACTACAGCAAATTGCATTGAGAAAAGTATAGTGATATAACAGGGGATGCCAGAGAGGAAGAATTACGGAAGTTGCAAACTCTTGCAGAAGAGAATTCTGTATCTACAAACGAGGTTTGTTGCAAGTACTTTAGCATGTATATTTTGGTTAAAGGTCATGCGAAACGAAATAACATTTGTTTGGATTCCTTAGTTTTCGTTTTCGCATAAATTATTTCTAACATATCTTTTTTTTCTCTACTTTAGGGTGAAGAAGATTAGGGGTGTTGCGAAAGGGCTCTCAGAGCTAGTTACAAAGTTGCTCTAAGTTTAGCAAGAGCTGGCAGGCCATTTATGGACGGGCCATTTATACAAAACATTATGTTGGATGTAGTAGAGACAATGAATCCCACATCAGTCCCGCGTACAGCAGAATACCACATTCCAGAATGACAATACATCGGAGAATCAACGACATTGCTGAGAATTTGCATGAACAACTGGCAGCCAAAATTGAAAACTTCCTAGCGTACTCCATCGCACTTGATGAGTCCACGGATATTAACGACACGGCTCAGTTAGCAATATTTTTGCGTGGCGTGGACGACGACCTACATGTAACGGAAGAGCTCCTGGATATGATTTCGTTGAAGGACACTGTTACAGGGGCGGATATTTTAGCAGCTGTTGAAATGGCAGCTGAAGGAATAGGACTCCCTTGGGAAAAGCTGTTTTCCGTAACCACAGACGGGGCACCAGAAATGTGCGGTAAAGCAAAAGGGTTTATTGGCCTACTGCGGGAAAAACTTAACATGCCGAATTTACCTTCCGTTCATTGTTCTGCACACCAAGAGGCTCTTTGTGCGAAAGTTATTGGTCTTCAAGATGTGATGAAGGTAGTGGTGCGTATCGTGAACTACATTCGTTCTCATGGACTCACTCATCGTCAATTCAAAGAATTTTTGATTTCCTTTGAAGAGGAGTATCCAGATATTCCCTACAACGCTGAGGTGCGCTGGCTGAGCAAAGGGAAAGTGATTTCCCGAATTTTTCGACAACGCCACATTGTGGCTCAGTTTTTGGAGAGCAAAGGACGTCTGGAGCCACTTTTTCATGACCCTGAATGGGTAGCTGATTTAGGATTTTAGCAGACATTATGGCTCTCTCATCAACGATATGATCAGCAAAATAAACGCTTTCCAGTATAAACTGAAGCTCCTCAAAAACAACCGTTCAGAGAAAAATACGCAACACTTTCCTGAACTAGGTAAGCGAGATGTAAATTGTACCTTTATTAAAACCGCCTGATTTTTAGAACCGCTCTAATCAAAACGGTACTATGTTTTTGTTTGACAGCATCTGTGCAGGAAGGAGCGCGCTTTGAAAAATACGTCGAGGTGCTACAATCCCTTGAAAATGCGTTTAACGACCGATTCCAGGTACTGTGCCGGTATGTGACATACAGCTAAATAAAGGAGATTGCGTTACATATCCGAGTGTAACATTACATTAAAACCAATAGTACACATTACATGTTTATTAAAATCTATCGCATTTTAGTACTTCGAAACAACGGCTTACATTACTTTCATTTATTAACATTGGCTTTGTTACTGTTTCAGGAAATTACCTACCTGCAGCCAATACTCGATGTTTTTGTGAAACCTTTTTCGATGGGTATTGAAAGTGCGCCTTCAGATTTACATTTCGAACTAATTGATTTGCAAATCGATGTTCACCGAAAGGATGTGTTTTACAATACAAAAGGTTTGCTCCAATTCTACCAGAATTTGTCGAAGGAAGAATTTCCCAAGTTACACAGAGAAGCAGCGAAGATTATATCTATGTTTGGTTCCACTTGTGTATGTGAAAGGTTTTTTTCTGTTTTGTCTTGTACAAAAACTAGATTGCGTGTGAGTATTTCTAATTGTAATTTAAAAAATTCTCTCCGAATTGCTGTCAGCCAATCTCTTGTTCCAGATCTTAGTAGCATAATTGCAAATAAAATAAAGAGCACATAGGAAGATACATTTGTGTTGAAACCAAATTTAAAATTGTTACCATTACAGTTATTATATAAATCTCTTTTGTACCGGTACACCAAACTAAGCTCTCCGCCTAGTGTACATTAGTATTTGGCAATGACGAAGACAACAGGGTAAAAGCTTTGAAACAGGTCGAGACAGGCGACGCGAGCGACACAAGCTAAGGAAGTGAGAGGCAGCGCTGTTGCGCAAAGCCGACGAGTGGGGGGTCTGCACCGTCGTCAACATAGCGCGGCCGTCTTCTGCACTCTGCACTGTGCGATGCACCGGTGCATGCACCTTGTGCGGCCCTGCCTTAGAAAGTGAGCAACGAAAGCAGATTCTGCATGCTCACTAAAGTCATGATCGTTTGCTCGTACGGCGTAGATCTGGTGAGCACTGTCGTGTAGAGTACATCCGTCCAAGACACACTGGCACTCCCCCCCCCCCCCCCCCCTGCCCGGCCTTATGGTCTGGTGGTCTGGGGTGCGATAAGCTACAAGTCTCGTTCACCTTTGGTGGTTCCGGAGGGAATGCTAATTAGCGCTCGGTACGCGCAGAATGTTGTTAGACCTGTTTTTTTTTTTTGCCATCTTTGCAACAGGAAGGTGGTGTGTTGTTCCAACAGGTTAATCGTCGACCACACACTGCCTGTGATGCTCAACGTGCACTGCAAGACGTGCAGCAACTTCGCTGGCCAGAACGATCTCTGGACTTGTCTCCAATCGAGAACGTGTGGGATATGATGGCACGAGAAGTAACTCGCGCGACTCGTTAACCAACAACTCTTTACGGAAGTACATGAACGTGTCTAGCAGACGTGGCATAACGTCCCACAGTATTCGCCATCTGTACAATCGATTGGATGCCAGAGTCTGCGTCTGCATTGCCACCCATGGAGAGAGGAGCAAGCTGCAACATGTGCATTTTTTTCATAAATTAGGCATTAAAATCCATGGAGAAGAAATAAAAACTTTAAGGTTCGCCGATGACATTCTGTCAGAGACAGCAAATGACTTGGAAGAGCAGTTGAACGGAATGGACAGTGTCTTGAAAGGAGGCTATAAGATGAACATCAACAAAAGCAAAACGAGGATAATGAAATGTAGTCGAATTAAATCGGGTGATGCTAAGGGAATTAGATTAGGAAATGAGACACTTAAAGTAGTAAAGGAGCTTTGCTATTTGGGGAGCAAAATAACTGAGGATGGTCGAAGTAGAGAGGATATAAAATGTAGACTGGCAATGGCAAGGAAAGCGTTTCTGAAGAAGAGAAATTTGTTAACATCGAGTATTGATTTAAGTGTCAGGAAGTCGTTTCTGAAAGTATTTGTATGGAGTGTGGCGATGTATGGAAGTGAAACATGGACGATAAATAGTTTACACAAGAAGAGAATAGAATCTTTCGAAATGTGGTGCTACAGAAGAATGCTGAAGATTAGGTTGGTAGATCACATAACTAATGAGGAGGTATTGAATAGAATTGGGGAGGAGTTTGTGGCACAACTCGACTACAAGAAGGGATCCGTTGGTAGGGCATATTCGGAGGCATCAAGGGGTCACGAATTTAGTATTGGAGGGCAGCTTGGAGGGTAAAAAATCGTAGAGGGAGACCAAGAGATGAATACACTAAGCCGATTCAGAAGGATGTAGGTTGCAGTAGGTACTGGGAGATGAAGAAGCTTGCACAGGATAGAGTAGCATGGAGAGCTGCATCAAACCAGTCTCAGGACTGAAGACCACAACAACAACAACAACAACAACATCCTGTCAGGTGTTACCACCTTATGGAGGCACCTTCAACTGAGCGGTAGCTACACTGTGAGTTGAAGAGTTGGCGCAAAATGACATTTTTCTTTGGTTTGTGTTTCTTTGATTGAAATCGTCATCGGTGATTAACTGGTTATACAATTAAAAACGTTATCTATGTTAACTCGTTCGCTGACGTACATTGACTCTCACAGGGGAGAAGTAGTTCCATTGCGTATTTTAGCAACGTAATAATTTTTTTTTCTGTAAAAGTGATTTGTAGCAGTGGGTTCGATGCCTGGTTGGAAGAAAATCCAGGAAAGACACTAAAAATGTATGACTTGCCTTCCATTGTCAACAAAGGACTTCTCACCACTCTCACACCAACAAACATCATTTCAGGTTTCTCAGCAACATGCATATTTCCATTTGCCCGCGACGAATTCCAAGAAAGCGATTTTTCTGTATCTGTTATGACCGATAGGCCAGTTCCAGAAAAAATATAATTGAGATCCTCTGGCCGAGAACGTGGCGAATGCTATTAATGCTGTTCCAGGAACTTCACTGGAGAAACGTTTTTCCACTGAGCTCATTCGCCCTTTTTTTAAAGCTGGACTAAGGAAAGAGAACAACTGCGGAATTAAGATGAGGAAATGTGATATCTTAACAAACACAGCTGAAAAACAGGCTCTATAAAAAGAAAGAGAGAAGAGAGATAATAAGAAAACACCGGAGAATGGAGAGAGAAAAAAAGGTATTAAGCAGGCGACAACTAATAGCAAAAGAAAATTACAGTACCGTTCATCTTAGAATGAAACTATTGTATGATGTGTGTAGATATTTATAGAAATGGAGAGGAATGGGTACAGTGTAATAAATGCAAATTATTGTGTCATTGGTCATGTGCGAATAATGACCCATTCTACTTTTCTGTGGACTGTGGACACAATGAAGACACTTCTGACCTGTCAGACATTTAAAACTGAGAAGTTATTTTCAGTTAAATTTAGGTATGTTGCAACGTGCCCCGTTGATGACGTGAATTGTAACGTATGTCAACCTCTCTTCTATGTTTTATTTTAGACATTCTAGTTGTTGAACTGGACATTTTTTGTGATTTCTATGTATGAAAGTATGTAATTTATCGATGTTATTTTCAAACTTAACCAGTTTAAAGTAAAAAAGAATAATATAAATTAAAAACTGTTTTTCGTTGCAATGTGCTCCTGCCTGCCCTACTAATACGGCTGTTTCTGCATGGATGGAAACTTTTACAAATCACAAATGGTTCTGAGGTACCAGGTTTCCATCTGGTACCTCGAAACCTGGTACCTCAGAACGATTTGTGATGTGTAAAAGTAATCATTTCATGTACTCCATATGCACTGTGGCAACAATAAATCTTTAGTGAATTGGAAACGTCCAGAAGAGTGTACTAATTTTTTTTCGGGAATGTAAATGTAGATTATAAGCATGTACTTCATTGTACAATTCATAAATAAGGATAGGGGAACGTGTCGCTCATAGCCTATGAGCAGTAACGAAAACGACATTAGACTGGAATGGTTGCGGAAAACCATGGGAACCTAATTGTCGATGGTTAATTGAGTAAACGAGATTCTTTCCTCTTTTCATTAACGGATTAAGAGCTTAATATTCCAATTTAGTGGCTTTCATTTGTGGTAACACAGTGAAGTAAGCTTAAAGTAGTCGTATATGGGCACTTTATCTACTACTGGTTTCATGTCAGTAAATCTCATTCACATATAATTAAACAAACCGAAGATATTCCTGCAGGGAACAGAAGGAGTTACATAGTAGAAAAGCTTTTCGTTTTTGTTGAAGCCTACTGAAAATTAGGGTGCAGAGTACTGCATATTTTGTCGAAGAGCAGTTGAGAATGAGCTTACTGCATAAACATCGTCCCTAGACCTTATAAACGAGAAAAGAACTCATTAGGAAAATGCTGAGTTAAAATCCGAGTCCAGATACCCAGATTACGTTCCCGGTTTCCTGTCATTGCTTAAGGCGAATGCTGACGTGTTGAATTACATCCTAGAACTTTACTGCCATGGTAAAATTCGACCGTGTACCACTTCTCGTGTAATCTCGTCGCCGACATATTAACCCATCACTCTCTTTCCTTCCTTCCTTCTGTCGTGGACTGGCCGAATTAATTTTGCTATTTCTCTTAAATGTGTCTATACTTTCAACCGCAAATATCATAAACGAGTGGAAGTATTGGAAATGTAAATATTGGCGACGATTTCACTTTCCCCTATGTTTACCCGATATTCCCTTTGCCAGAGACTGTACAGCACAATAAAGGTGAGCACTTATCTTTTGTATCAGTATCATGTCGTCTTGATGACGTAAGTTTTATGTAAACAGAGGAACTAGGCCACGGATGACAAAGAATGTAGAAAGAAAGAGAGCGTTGTATAGTGAAACAAAAATAAAAGACATAATCAGGCAACCAGCTTAGTATTGGATGGTTTCTCCACAACCCCACAGTTGCCATCTTCACGGATAATACGCTGCACAGTTTATTCGCTTCACAGGAAATGTGTTGAGCGTCTCTTCGACAGACAGCACATTAGACACTGAAGAAGAGATAATGGCAGTGGAAGAGGAGCCAAAATAAGCGAACAAGTGTCTCGGCTTATCTGCAGATACTCTACCGTTTGTGAGAAAACGACCGTCGAAGTTTCAGAAGTAATTTAGATGCCTGTTAGCGTGCAATCAGTGTAGTGTAGTGTGGCGCGGAATTTCGGTTTTGCATCCAGTGTTCCAAGCCCGATTATAGCTTTTATTTATTTTATTTTGTATTTATTTTATTTTTTTTCTACCCATACCCGCACTACACAAACGTTTCTTCTGAAGTTATGGGTTACAAAGACATCATATTAATCGCAAACTGCAACTGGCTTTCACAAAGAGTGTCATACATTTATGGTATAATATCTGCGTGTTACCCGTGGTTCGCTGTTACTTTCCTTTCGCAGTGTTTTTCTTTCCGATTTCTGTAATTGCCCTTTGTAGAGATGTCCATTCCTCTTCAACTGAACTGCATACTGAGTTATTTACTATCGCATTATCTATAGCCTCAGAGAATTTCAAGGGTATCTCTTCATTTCTTTGTACATCTTTCTTCCTGACTAGTCTCTTAAACTCTTCGTAATTATTAAATTTTGATCTGAGTTTGTATCTGGTCCTGGGTGCGTCTTACAATCCAAAATCTGATTTCGGAATTTCTGCCTGACCATAATGTAATGTAACTAAAATTTCCCTTACTGCCCGACCCTTTCCGAGTGTACCCGCTGCTCTTGGGATTCCTGAACAGAGTATTCGCTATTACTGGCTGAAATTTGTTACAGAACTCATTTAGTCTCCTTCTCTCTCATTCCTACTACCAAGCCAATATTCTTCAGTAACCCTTTCTTCTTACCCTACAACAGAATTCCAGTGTCCCACGACTATTAGGTATTCATGTCCCTTGACGAACTGAATTACCCATTCAATATCGTTGCATACTTTGTCTATCTCTTCATATTTTACCTGCGACGTTGGCATGTATACCTGAATTCTTGTTGCCGGTATCGGTTTGCTATCTGTTCTGATGAGAACACTGCTATCACTGAACTGTTCGTAGTAGCTCCCTCTCCGTTCTATCTTCCTATTCATAATGAATCCTGCACCCATTATACCGTTTTCTGCTGCCCTATACTCATCTGACCAGAAATCCTTGTCTTCTTGCAATTTCACTTCATTGACGCCCACTATGTCTAGAGTGAGCCTTAGCATTTCTCTTTCCAGATTTTCTAGCTTCCCTACCACGTTCAAATTCCTGACATTCCGTGCCCCTACTGGGAAAACCTCATCCTTTCGTTGGTTATCCGATCTCCTTCTCATGGTCATCTCCCCTTTGGCAGTCCGAATGGGGGACAAGTCCGGGATTTTTTGCCACTGGAGATCGTCATAACACTTTTACAGTTACAGGCCACAAGTGTGCCTTTAATGCAGTAGTTTGCACTTCCTTCTGCATGCTCATGCCGTTGATCATTGCTGATTCTTGTGCCTTTTAGGGGCAGTTTCCCACCGCCTGAGAGTGCCCTGAACCTCTGTCCGCTCCCCCACCCTATGGCCGCTGGCATAACGTAGTTTATTTCTTATACCGAAGTTCTTTTGCAGCCATTGCTGCCGATTTTTATTCAAAATTTAAGCAGTGGCGGAGTTCGAACCCGTTGCCGATGACGCTTTAAATTTCAGAGGCACTACCCCTAGACCACAGATGCAAGTTTAGTGTCACATAGGCTTCCTGAAGTTGCAACGTCTTTCGATTCTGCGGTCTCAGCCGGTCAACACTCACCTGAGGACAATGGCGAACGGAGGCGGGGTCGCGAGTCACTGGATGGAGGGTGAATGTGGGCACTGGCTGCACAGTTGTTCCCATGCACCTTAATAGCAGGTCTGAAGTATTTCTCACTGCTGGATGACCACCTGAGCCAGCCCGAGATGCCTCGTCTGCTGCGACCTTGTTTGCCGGGCGTCACGTCCGAGATGTCGAGGAGGCTCTGTTGGCAGTGATTCACTGCAGTGGGTGCACCCAGCTCCAAATCGTTGCTCTTTTCGGTAAGACTGACACTTGCCGCCTGGGTTCAAAGGCCGTAGTCTAATCTTGCAGGCAACTAGCAGCTTTGGTGAAGACAACCGATGCGGTCCCGTTATTTGGAGCCGAATGTAAATAATAGATCAGAGGCTAAGGTGTTTCTGCAATGGCATTCGATGCCAATTTGTCGACCTCCCTCCCGCTCAGGAAACGGCTACTTGGTTAGTGTAGTGTGTGAGGCGTGCACATGTGGTGTGTGTGTGTGTTTTTTTTCTCGCTGTAACTGGTAAGTAATAGGGTACCACGGCTGGTTCAAGTCAAGATAACGATCTTATCTCAAGGTCACTATCAGTAACAGATTACACACTCGATCTGGCTATATTCAAGGTCATCCCCCTCACCGCTGTTCTGCGGAATCACCAGCAATTGTGTGTGGTAAATTCAACGTCACCCAGAAGAACCCACGTCCTATCCATGAAATTGGGGCAACTGGACCAGTTACATTTGAGGTCATTACATAATTCAGTACAGGGTTAAGTAGTCTGGTGTGATATATAACTGGCGGGAAATGCTTCCCATCTCTCAACTAATGAGAATACATTTAAGTGTTGGGAAAACCTTCCACTCCCCCTGGACGAATAATGGCTCTGAGCACTATGGGACTTAACTTCTTAGGTCATCAGTCCCCTAGAACTTAGAACTACTTAAACCTAACTAACCTAAGGACATCACACACACCCATGCCCGAGGCAGGATTCGAACCTGCGACCGTACCGGTCGTGCGGTTCCAGACTGTAGCGCCTAGAACCGCTCGGCCACTCCGGCCGGCTGGACGAATAAGACTGAGGCTCCTCCTCCTTATCATCATGATTTATAACTAGTTCAGTCCCATAGGCGTCTTCATTCAAGGTCTGAGCGTCACCAGGAGAGGTTCATAATCGTTGTCAACAAATGATTATTAACAATAGTTACATAGTGAAAGGGTTATAGGAAATAGAAACACAGATAAAGAAATTAGCAAATGGTTTATAAGTAACAATTTATTTTGCAGTACAGTTTGTTAACAGTATTGTCTGATTTCTATTATCAATTTTTATTGAAATTCTTTTGTTAATTTATTTACAGAGCATTTTATATCTGATGACTTACATACAAAAATATGAAGATTATTTTTTTAGAGTTTTTAAATAGTTTTGTTGGTTTATTTACAAATCCATTTGTTTCTGATGAACAATAATTTGCTAAGCCATTTTTTTTCTGTTACCTTATATACATTAGTTTACAAACAAAGCTATTTTTTCTGATGAACAATCGTTTTAAATAATTTTTTTGCTTCCTAATGTGCATTAGTTTATTTACAGAACCATTACTTACAAATTTATTTGGAGGGGGAATTTGTGGTGAGGTACTATGGGACCAAACTGCTGAGGTGATCGCTCCCTATGCCTAAACAGTACTTAACCAAAAACTAACTTACGCTAAGGACACTAACTTACGCTAAGGACAACACACACACCCTTGCCCGAGGGAGGATTCGAACCTCCAACGGGGACAGCCGCGCGAACCGTGGCAAGGCGCTTCAGACCGAACGACTACCCCGCGCGGCCACAAATTTTTTTTTTTTTCTGATGAGTCATTTACATTACTAATACTATCAGAAACACTAAAACCAGAACTCAAGTACTAAATTTCAATTTTCTGTATATCGGTTCCTATACACATATACTCAGTAGATGAACTATCTGTATCCATGTAGAGCAATTTGGGATCAGCAAAGTTGGCTTTGCAAACTCTTGGTGAAATTTGTACCTGTGGAGTTTGGAGTGGTCCAGAATACACACACCAACAGAGAACTGCACTAAAACCTTCTCTACAGCAACTGGTCAATTACTGAAGATGACGTCCTGCTTAAAATCTGTAATGTAATCTCTGGCGCCAGAACACCCACCCCAGCGGCAAGTTAAATCAATTTTACAGTATCCTGTAAGATTTTTCATGGTTTTCCCGAAAACAGAAATACTCATTATATCAATATTTCTTAAGCGAAGCTGCTTGAAGGATATGGGTTGGATGATTCTAGCAAGCTTCATCCCCAAACTGAACCTTTTCTGTAGGTTTCTGCAATGCAAAATATATCTCTCCTAATTCTCCAGCGTTGCAGTCAGCTTGGGGATGGAACCACAGTGAGGCAATTTTCTGTGGACAATATGCAAACGGGCAGAATATGTCAGTTCCACCTCCGAGACATATCCTCCAAATGGCCGACTTTATCGCTTACTGTGGACGTAGAGTTTGTTTGCATCCAAGTCAGGAATAAAACTTAAATCTCATATGGTGTCCTCAGTCGTTCGTGAATAATTCACCTTGGCATACTTGTGCGCACACTGGCAAATCCTACCACAAAACCCGCATTAGAAGATGAGCAGTAAGTCAGCAACGGTCAACAGTTTGATGCAGACATGTGTTTTTCTTAATATAGTGCCCCACAAAAGTCGTGGAGCGGTGTAATAGAAGGCGGGGTCCAGAGAATACGTGCCCAGGCATACACTCTAGAATTTCGCGAACATATCTGGGAGCAGATGTACGATCTTGCACACCCCTAAATCAGGAATATTGAACTCCTGTCAAACATTCGCCATGTGCCTATACCCTTCATCTGTTAAGGAAGTGCCTGTCAGTTTACTGCAAAATGCCGTTGTATTTGGCAATGTGTTTTTTGTCAAGTCTCTCTATCAAATTCAGATATTCTAACAGAAAGACCCCCTTCTTCATCACAGCTGAAACTTGGCGTCATCGACATATGTATCTCTGCTGATAAGCATATCGTCCTGATGCACCGTCTCAGCAAATTTTCTAAGAGACATATGCATGAAATGTAGCGAATCCACGAAGCGAAGTGTTAATTTAGGTGTGGTTTGCTTGGAAGATGAAATGTACTTTTCATTATTGTCAGGTACAACACTGATCTTATCACCTTTCAAGTCGAAATCAGCCAAGTGCTCAACAAGGAAGGAACATCATGTCCACTCGAATTATGGAAGAAGACTGGTATGTATAGTGGTAGTTGGTACTTAAAGTTAGATGCATTGTGAGCTGCACCACAGAACTTCCCCATTAAATGACAGTGGTCTCTAAGTGAAGTTTCCGCTTTTCAGTCCAACTGTAGCCCACAGATATGACAGTTAACTGTCTGCTTGTGTATTGCATCATTCTCCAACAAGTCGGTCATGGGAATGTTACGGCAATGAATCTCATCAACTTCTCACGCAACTTTTTCGATCTCTGAGAACAACCATCTCCCAGGATTATCCATGACATATGATTCGAATTTATTGCAGTTGGAGTCACACGAAAATATACAGTCCTGGAAATGGAAAAAAGAACACATTGACACCGGTGTGTCAGACCCACCATACTTGCTCCGGACACTGCGAGAGGGCTGTACAAGCAATGATCACACGCACGGCACAGCGGACACACCAGGAACCGCGGTGTTGGCCGTCGAATGGCGCTAGCTGCGCAGCATGTGTGCACCGCCGCCGTCAGTGTCAGCCAGTTTGCCGTGGCATACGGAGCTCCATCGCAGTCTTTAACACTGGTAGCATGCCGCGACAGCGTGGACGTGAACCGTATGTGCAGTTGACGGACTTTGAGCGAGGGCGTATAGTGGGCATGCGGGAGGCCGGGTGGACGTACCGCCGAATTGCTCAACACGTGGGGCGTGAGGTCTCCACAGTACATCGATGTTGTCGCCAGTGGTCGGCGGAAGGTGCACGTGCCCGTCGACCTGGGACCGGACCGCAGCGACACACGGATGCACGCCAAGACCGTAGGATCCTACGCAGTGCCGTAGGGGACCGCACCGCCACTTCCCAGCAAATTAGGGACACTGTTGCTCCTGGGGTATCGGCGAGGACCATTCGCAACCGTCTCCATGAAGCTGGGCTACGGTCCCGCACACCGTTAGGCCGTCTTCCGCTCACGCCCCAACATCGTGCAGCCCGCCTCCAGTGGTGTCGCGACAGGCGTGAATGGAGGGACGAATGGAGACGTGTCGTCTTCAGCGATGAGAGTCGCTTCTGCCTTGGTGCCAATGATGGTCGTATGCGTGTTTGGCGCCGTGCAGGTGAGCGCCACAATCAGGACTGCATACGACCGAGGCACACAGGGCCAACACCCGGCATCATGGTGTGGGGAGCGATCTCCTACACTGGCCGTACACCACTGGTGATCGTCGAGGGGACACTGAATAGTGCACGGTACATCCAAACCGTCATCGAACCCATCGTTCTACCATTCCTAGACCGGCAAGGGAACTTGCTGTTCCAACAGGACAATGCACGTCCGCATGTATCCCGTGCCACCCAACGTGCTCTAGAAGGTGTAAGTCAACTACCCTGGCCAGCAAGATCTCCGGATCTATCCCCCATTGAGCATGTTTGGGACTGGATGAAGCGTCGTCTCACGCGGTCTGCACGTCCAGCACGAACGCTGGTCCAACTGAGGCGCCAGGTGGAAATGGCATGGCAAGCCGTTCCACAGGACTACATCCAGCATCTCTACGATCGTCTCCATGGGAGAATAGCAGCCTGCATTGCTGCGAAAGGTGGATATACACTGTACTAGTGCCGACATTGTGCATGCTCTGTTGCCTGTGTCTATGTGCCTGTGGTTCTGTCAGTGTGATCATGTGATGTATCTGACCCCAGGAATGTGTCAATAAAGTTTCCCCTTCCTGGGACAATGAATTCACGGTGTTCTTATTTCAATTTCCAGGAGTGTACGTTGATATGCTGCCACACACGGTATGTGCGCCGTTCTGTGAAAGTCCCACAGGAGCTACGAGACACTAAAAGTCAGCATATATGACGAAGGCACATCGCTTCTGGTGGTGGGAATTCTTAGACATTACAGACCTTTATCCACCGGAGGCATTTTCACACATACCAGTTCATGGCTCGAGCAGTCAGTGATTGTCTTCCAAGATACTCTCTCTTGGAAAAGGAGTTGTATTTATGACAAAAATACCTTGCCCCTTTATGTTTTGGCAATTGAGTTGAAAGTATGTGGGACACGTTTTTCATCCACTTGCTTCTCGCCCTCAGAGAATAGCAACATATCTATATGTTTGGAGTGCTGACCGGCTACATTTGGAATGAAAGTGGTCCAACTGCTTTATAATTTACGTCTTTCTGCGCGATGTGCTCCTGTTCATCGTCTTCTTGCTTGCTATCATCTACATCCAGATTGTAAACGTAAGCTGAATAATGTGTGTTTTGCCTCTCAAATGGTTGTAGGTGCTGTAGTTTTTTGGGGAATAAGATACCTTTGAAGTTATGGTACCATCTGATGTTTTATATATAGACGCTGAGGGTGAACACTGCAATTTCTATCGAAAGCCAGAAGCGACCATACAAAGTAAAATTTATCGACCTCAGCAGCATTCTGCACATCAGTACATGCATGTTTAGCAGCAATAAGAGGGATGAATTTGGACATTCCATTGTGTGGATCAAGAACGTGTTAGTATATCCATGCGCAGTACATGGCTGAGCGCCTTAAAACCCTCTTTCTTGCTTTGCAGAAAAATCGTCCAGTATGACACACTTGTTCTGAAACACTCTGTGATCGAGTACCCCACGATATCACACCGTTAGCCCCCCAAACGTACATGGCGCTCTTTACCTCAGCAGCAGCACAACCTTCTTTCGCAATACTGAACTGCCTGACACCTAATGACGGTATACCACAGGTCATTGGAGACTCTGGGGAGATTGACAAGCATTAAGGAATTTGGCAGGGTCTCGACACCCTGCATTAGTGTTGCCAATGTGTGCTTGTTTCATCCCGTCCCCAAACATACCAACAACCACAGAGTAGTCCTATGTGGCTGCAGAATTTACCTGATGATCCATAACAGAGCAGGCTGTAGGGCTGCATGGCGATACCATAGTGATGTCTGATGTTGACAACAGTGAGATGAATGAGTGTTTGAGGAGAATGGCTGTGTTGGCAAAGGAGCTTTTTTCACAAACCCATACCACATGTATAATGACAGACATGGCTGCAGTGGTGTTTGTTGGCACGGCGATAAATCAGGCTGGATCGATCTACTCATCATCGTCTGGTCAGCTGGTGAAGTATAAGTAGTCGTCTTGGGTGGAAGTCCACATTGGCATACAACGTCCCTCACATTTCCAAAGAAAGAGAAAGTATTGATAAGATCATGCATAAAAATGATGTATACATACATCTATAACAATTCTACTTATGCTCATTTGCCACCATTTCTTGTAATATCTTATCCTGTTGATCGACACCCATCACATTATCTTCGATCGGACCTATAAATCAAAGTCCATGATGATAGTTCATGATGATGCTCCAGAGCACAGAGAACGTGGCTGATTCAGCAGATAAGCTGGTGTCATTATTCCATACCTCGTCGATGAGGTTGTGTTTGTGGGTGCGGCAATGACCTGGGATGGGATTACCGATGCTTCGCCACTGTGGCAGGTTGTGGAGTTGTTGTTCCGTATGCAAGACCAAGTCTGAACACATGCGTCATATCTCGAACAGAAGAAGAAGAAGAAGAAGAAGAAGAAGAAGAAGAAAAAGAAGAGGAAGAAGAGATTAATCATCAGACTGCAGTTGTATGTACATAAACATTGAAAATATATCTTAAATAAATACCTGTAGGGTAACTAGAACCAAATTGGAGACACTAATTAGCACCTGGTGAACTATTATCAAACTGTTTCCACTGTAGTGCTTCATCACTGCTGATGCTGTAGGTAGTGTCGATGTTGCTAGAAGCAGATCTCATTCTGGAATGCCTTTTCTCCTTGAAATGACTCCTATATAAAACCATTCTGCTGCTTTTATCAACCAGTAGTAATCACGTACGTTTATATCTAGTCACATGGTTTTCAGACGGATGGCACCAGCTCACAGTGGCACATAGGCAACACTATCTTAAACACTCCTGCTGGATTCCTTAATATGGGATTACATTTTGATGCTGGTGTGTGCGCTAGACCACCATGTGGTCAGTGGTGGAATGCAGTGCGTCCATTGATCAAAGGAGAAAAGTATTTTCCTGCTGCTTCATGGCTACCTGGACGACTTACATCCAAGAGATATGCCATGGGCCAAAATTGTATGCTATTATCTGGTGAGTAGTGCTCACGACCCATCCCTCGCAGGCCCATGTGCACTGTGGTGACTGACTCTGCCTGTTTATGAAAAGATGGTGGGCATACACATTGAGCACCAGCAAGATTATATGCAGGCGTCACGTGTGAAACAGATGCCGTTAGCTATCATGACATGCACCGTTCTGCAGTAATAGTGACGGAAGCAAAACACTGAGAATAACATTTTACTCTGCCAGCGAGACAACATATTAGGGCTGCGCTGCGTCCAATAGTGGATGGCCACCATCACAGCCAGTTCGTCTAGAATCCTGAGTACACTGTTTTGGTATCTGGAGATAGAGGTGGATGTTTCTATCAAGGTGCTACTGCCCTTGCTCATGCATTAAAATATGACACAAACATAATCGGTTCGACAGTGGTGCTCTTTGAAGAATAAAAAGATGATGTCTTTGAACACGGTGGAAGAACGTCCAGATAAAAAAAAAAAAAAAAGGAAACGCAGGTACTGTCTGTCAATTCTACGTTTTAGCACTAAAATCATGACTCCCTACTATTGACAAATTTTTTTCAAAGCAAGTAGATCACTGCTTGCTTTCAAATTAACTTGTTTTCACATTAAAATTAACACATCTAAGTATGATTTCTCACAGTATAGAATGCCAATGTGTTGATGTCTGTAATTATAACATTATTACTTGTTACCTCACCTGTGGAATCTCTAATGCGATGTGAAACTGTCCAGAACATCTTGTATTTCTGTTTGACATCCACATCTTTTTAAGAGTAATTCCAGCGTCTTGCATCACATACACGTTCATCTAAGGTGGTAATCGCCTCCACAGCACTTGATCCATGAAAGCACACATTTAACTCCCTATGACTGAGCCATAGATTCTGTATATTTTCTGTAAATATTTTCCAGTGTTTCGCCGCTGAATTTTTTTTCTGATATGTTAATTGCTCCTACAGCGTTGTCCTCGTATAGAGTTAAATGGCAGTTTTGTCTCTGAAACCTTCATATATACCAAACATCAATTTATCACAACAACATTCTCATGACCGACTTGCGAGAGAATGATGCCTTATGTGAGAAAGCAGTTAACTGCCATGTTTCCGAGCTGCCGTCGGATAAAAAAGAAATTCGTCACAGTCCACTGTCATCTAACAGGGGAGGTCCATGTCGCAGATCTCAATGCATGCAACTTAATGTATAAACTTCTACGACGCATAACTCCTTCCATAACTCGAGTGGGTATCATGCTCACCTCCTTGTTGAGCACTTGGGTGATCTTATCTTGAAAGGTGATAAGATCAGTGTCAAACCTGACACGTTTGAAAAGTGCAAATCACGCCAAAAGTAACATTCCACTTCCTGGATTCGCTATGATTCAAGCACACGTCTCATCAGAAAGTTGCTGAGATGATGAGTTAGAAGGATATGCATATCACCAGAGGTGCATATTCTGATGATGTAAAGTTTCAGCTTGTGATGAAGAAATGCCTTTCCTTGCGAATACGTGAATTCCGAGGAGAGACTTCTCAAAACCATGTTGCTTGATATAACTGCAATCTGCAGTAAATCCTTGGGCACTGCTATAACGGGTGCAGGGTATGCGCATGCGGTGAATGTTTAGCAGGAGCTCAACATCCTTGATTTAGGGGAATGTGCTACATTGTACATGAACACCGATGTATGCCTGCTCATAGACTTCTTGAGAAATTCCGGAGTGTGTATCTGGGCATATGCACTGAAGGTCCTGCCTACTGCTACACCGCACCAGGGCTTTCGTGGGATGCAATGTTAAGAACACGGGTCTGTGTCGAACCGTTGACCAGTGCTGAAGTGTTGTTCTTGTTATAACGCGAGATTTTCTGGGGGCTTTACCAGTGCACACAGGTATCCCAAGGTGAATAAACTGGAAACGACTGAGGAGGAGTTCAGGCCGTTGGTGAATCAAGTTATATTCCTTACTTGGATGTAAACAACCTCTATGGGCAAGCCATGCAGCAAACTCAGTCGTTCCGTGGGTCAAGTTTTTGTTTTGTTTTTTTTTTTTTTTTTTTGATCGTGAGTCTTTTGACTGGTTTGATATGGCTAGCCACTAATTCCTCTCCTGTGCCGTTTCGTCTCAGAATATCAGTTGCGACCTACGTCCTCGATTATTTGCTGGATATATTCCAAAATCTACATCTACATCTACATCCATACTCCGCGAGCCACCTTACGGTGTGTGGCGGAGGGTACTTATTGCACCACTATCTGATCCCCCCTTCCCTGTTCCATTCACGAATTGTGCGTGGGAAGAACGACTGCTTGTAAGTCTCCGTATTTGCTCTAATTTCTCGGATCTTTTCGTTGTGATCATTACGCGAGATATATGTGGGCGGTAGTAATATGTTGCCCATCTCTTCCCGGAATGTGCTCTCTCGTAATTTCGATAATAAACCTCTCCGTATTGCGTAACGCCTTTCTTGAAGTGTCCGCCACTGGAGCTTGTTCAGCATCTCCGTAACGCTCTCGCGCTGACTAAATGTCCCCATGACGAATCGCGCTGCTTTTCGCTGGATCATGTCTATCTCTTCTATTAATCCAACCTGGTAAGGGTCCCATACTGATGAGCAATACTCAAGAATCGGACGAACAAGCGTTTTGTAAGCTACTTCTTTCGTCGATGAGTCACATTTTCTTAGAATTCTTCCTATGAATCTCAACCTGGCGCCTGCTTTTCCCACTATTTGTTTTATGTGATCATTCCACTTCAGATCGCTCCGGATAGTAACTCCTAAGTATTTTACGGTCGTTACCGCTTCCAGTGATTTACCACCTATGGCATAATCGTACTGGAATGGATTTCTGCCCCTATGTATGCGCATTATATTACATTTATCTACGTTTAGGGAAAGCTGCCAGCTGTCGCACCATGCATTAATCCTCTGCAGGTCTTCCTGGAGTACGTACGAGTCTTCTGATGTTGCTACTTTCTTGTAGACAACCGTGTCATCTGCAAATAGGCTCACGGAGCTACCGATGTTGTCAACTAAGTCATTTATGTATATTGTAAACAATAAAGGTCCTATCACGCTTCCTTGCGGTACTCCCGAAATTACCTCTACATCTGCAGATTTTGAACCGTTAAGAATGACATGTTGTGTTCTTTCTTCTAGGAAATCCTGAATCCAATCACAAACCTGGTCCGATATTCCGTAAGCTCTGCCTTCCTCTACAGTTTTGCCTCCTACAGCTCCTTCTGGTGCCATCAAAGTTATTACTTGATGTCGTAGGAAATGTCCTACCATCCTATTCCTTCTCCTTGTTAGTCTTTTGCATATATTCCGTGCCTCGCAGATTCTGCGGAGAACCTCCTCATTCCAGCCCACTTGCTTTTCAACAATATTCTGTACCACCACACCTCAAATGCTTCGATTCTCTTCTGTTCTGGTTTTATCACACTCCATGTTTCATTGCCATACAATGCTGTGCTCCAAACGTACGTTCTCAGAATTTTTTTCCTCCAACTAAGACCTATATTTGATATTAGTAGACTTCTCTTGGCCAGTGCTAGTCTGATTTTGGTGTCCTCCTTGCTCTTTACGTCATGGGTTATTTTGCTGCCTGGGTAGCACAATTCCTTAACTTTATCTACTTCGTGATCAGTAATCCTCATGTTAACTTTATCGCTGTTCTCACTTCTGCAACATTTCATTACTTTTGTCTTTCTTCGATTTATTCTCAATGCATATTCTGTAGTCATTACACTGTTCATTCCATTCAACACATCCCGTAATATTCACTTTCTCTGAGGATAGTAATGTCATCAGCGAGTCTTTTTGATGTCCTTTAACCTTAAATTTTAATTCCACTCTTGTACTTATCTTTTACTTGCGTCATTGTGTCTTCGATGCATAAATTAGAGGTGAAAGACTGCATCCTTGTCTTGCGCCCTTTTTGATCCAAGCACTTCGTTGTGGTTCTCCCACTCACATTATTCTCTCTTCGCTCTTGCACATGTTGAATATTACCGTCTTTCCCTAGAGATTTCTCAGAATTTCGAACATCTTGCACTATTTTACAATGTCGAACGCCTTTTACAGATCGACACATTCTATGATCATATCTTGATTTTTCTTTATTCTTGCTTTAATTATCAACTGCAACTTCAGAACTGCCCCTCCGGTGTCTTTACCTTTCCTAAAGCCAAAGTGATCGTCATCTAACGCATCCCCAACTTTCTTTTCCGCTCTTCTGTATATCATTGTTGTCAGCACCCTGGATGCATGAGCAAGAATTCTTGCACTTGTCAGTTCTTGCAATTTCCGGAATTGTTTGGATTATGTTTTCCCGGAAGTCAGATCGTGTATCGCCAGACTTAAACACTCCACACATCATCGTGAATAGTCGTTTTGTTGCCACTTCTCCCAATGATTTTAGACATTCTGATGGAATGTTACCTATCCCTTTTGCTTACTTGATCTAAAGTGTTCCAAAGCTCTTTTCAATTCCGATTATAATTCTTGATCCCCTGTCTCTTCTCCATCGACTCCTATTTCCTCTTCTATCACGTCATCAGACAAATCTTCCCCCTCACAGGGGCCTTCGATGTACTCTTTCCACCTATCCCCTGCACCTCTGAATTTAACAGTGGAATACCCATTGCACTCTAAGTGTTACCGCCCTTGCTTTTAATTTCACCTAAGACTATTCTTATTTTTCTATAAGCTGAGTCAGTCCTTCCGACAATCATTTCTTTTCCGTTTTGTTCACGTTTTTCATGCAGCGATTTCGCCTTAGCGTCCCTGTGCTCCCGATTTATTTCATTCCTAAGTGAGCTGTATTTCTGTACTCATAAATTTCGCAACATTTTTGTACTTCCTTCTTTCATCGATCAACTAAAGTATTTCATCTGTTATCCATGGTTTCCTCGCAGTTACCTTCTTTGTACCTATGTTTCTCTTTCCAAATTCTGTGACTGCCATTTTTAGAGGTGCCTAATACTCTTCAGCTGAACTGCCTACTGAGCTGTTTCACACGCAGTATCTATAACCTTATAGAACTTCAAGAAAATCTCCTCATTCCTTAGTACTTCCGTCCTCCACTTCTTTGCGCAGTGGCCGCGCGGGCTAGCCGAGCGGTCTCAGGCGCCTTGTCACGATTCGCGCGGCTCCCCCCGTCGGTGGTTCAAGTCCTCCCTCGGGCATGGGTGTGTGTGTGTTGTCCTTAGCGTAAGTTAGTTTAAGTTAGATTAAGTAGTGTGTAAGCTAAGGGGCCGATGATCTCAGCAGTATGGTCCCATAAGACCTTACCACAAATTTCCAATTTCTTTGCGCAGTGTTTGTCCCTGACTAGTCTCCTACACTTTAGCTTACTCTTCATCACAACTAAATTGTGATCTGAGTCTCTATCTGCTTCTGGGTACGCCTCAAAATCCAGTATGTCATTCCGGAATCTCTGCCTGATATAATCTAACTGAAATCTTCCCGTATCTCCCGGCCTTTTCCAAGGATACCTCTTCCTCATGTAAGTTTTGAACAGAGTATTCGCAATTACTAGCTGTAATTTATTGCAGAACTGAATTACTCTTTCTCCTCTCTCATTCCTAGTACCGAGCCCATATTCTCATGTAACCCTTTCTTCTATTCCCTCCCCTATAACCGCATTCCAGCCTCCAATGACCATTAGATTTTCATCTCGCTTTACGTGCTGAATTACCCGTTCAGTATACTTTCTGTCATTTTATCTTTAGCTCGCGACGTCATTGTCGGTGTTGATATGCTGTCGATTTTGATGAGAGTAACCCTATTACTGAAATGTTCACTGTAACTCACTCTGTGCCTTACCTTCCTGTTCATAATGAATCCTGCTTCCGTTATACTATTTTCTGATGCCGTTTGTGTAACTCTGTAATCATCTGACCAGAAATCTTCGTCTGTGTTCCATTTCACTTCACTGGTTCCTACTGTATCTTGATTGAGCCTTAGAATTTCCCTTTTCAGTCTTTCTAAGCTCCCCTGCCTCGTTCAAACTTCTAATGTTACACGCCCCGACTCGTAGAGAATTATCCTTTTGTTGGTTATTCCATCTTTTTCTCTTGACCACATTACCCTTGGCAGCCTCCTCCCAGAGACTGGGATGGGGGCCTAGTCTGGGATCATCATCATCACACTATTTCAATGACAGGCCACATGTGCTGTGGATACACATCATGTGTTTTTAATGCAGTAATTTCCATTGCCTTCTGCATTCTCATGCAGTTCGTCATTGCTTATTCTTCCACCTTTAGGGGCAGTTTTCCACCCCAGTGTAAGAGTGTGCCCTGAACCTCTGTCTGCTCCTCCGCGCTCTTTGACAAGGCCGTTAGCCGAATGAGCGTGATTTCTTATGCCGGAAGTCTTCGGACGCCATTGCTGATGATTTTTATTCGAAGTTTAAGCGGTGGCAGGGTTCGAACCCGGAATCGAGCATGTTGTGAATGCTAATCAAAGACGCTACCCCAAGACCACGGGTGCCCAGAAAGGAAATCGTCAAACTGAAGAAAAGGATGCGTGATGTCGCTGACATTTTTTTGAAGGATCTGTCTTGGATGTAGTACTGACTTATACCAGTCATCTGCATGATACGCACAGCAACTTGATGCTGTATCGGGAGCGCCTAATCTGTCGCAGTGTCTCTGTCCCCAAGCTGCTGAAAACGCTGGGGAGTAAGTAGAGATACCAGAATGAGATATTCACTCTGCAGCGGAGTGTGCGCTGATTTGAAACTTCCTGGCAGATTAAAACCATGTGGCAGGAAGTTTCAAGGAGAGATACATTCTGCACTACAGAAATTTGCAGCAGTGCTTTAGTTTAGGAACGAAACTTATTAGACTCTCCCGCGGCATTTCCTTCAAGCAGTGACACTGGTTGATGACGTGCACTGATGTAAGCTCCGAATAGAGGGTTGTAACGACGTTTGACTTCGAAAAATTAAATTAGTTAATTAATTAATTAATGATTCTATTTTCGGAAAAACCATGGAAAATGTCAGAGAATGCCGCGAAATTTGCCGGCCGGAGTGGCCGTTCGGTTCTAGGCGCTACAGTCTGGAGCCAAGCGACCGCTCAGGTCGCAGGTTCGAATCCTGCCTCGGGCATGGATGTGTGTGATGTCCTTAGGTTAGTTAGGTTTAATTAGTTCTAAGTTCTAGGCGACTGATGACCTCAGACGTTACGTCGCATAGTGCTCAGAGCCATTTGAACCATTTGAAACGCGAAATTTGCTTAGCTTACTGTGGGGATGGGCGTTATGGTGCGAGAGATTACATCATAATCAGGCCAAATTTTAAACAGGCCACCGTATTCAATCAAGGGTAGTCGCTGTGGAGATGGCCTTGTTTTCAGTTCAGTTCACGAAGCCTGTCCATGTCGGTATTTGTGTTCTGGACCACTCCAAATACCACATCTACCGATTTCACTATGAGTTTGCGAAGCTGAATTCGCCTGATACCAAATTACGGACAGTATACGACATGAACAGTTTCATCTGTATGAAGTAATTATGTACAATCCCGAAGCATTCAACATGTGTGGATATGCGATCGGTAATCCTTATGGCACAACGCTGCAAAGCAAAAACCTTGTCGGTCTGATGAATGAGAAGGCGAATGGTTGACACATTGTGAAATTTGTGAGGCTCAGATAGAAAATTTATGGATATCGTATAGATGCATGTGACAATCAGAAGCGTGCTAAAGGAGTGCATCAAGTGACCTCGAAGGCCGTCTCGATAGTGTGTTACAGGAGATGCCTGCTCGGGGATGCTGGCGCCGTTCCGCTTACATTGTCCCAAGTAGTCTTTCAGTCATGAGGTCATGACAAACATACTGCAGCGCAGCTAGAAATGCCGCTGTTGTGTGTCATAATGACAAGTGCTTTATGACTGGGGACAGGATCGGGACTATCTCGTAATGGAAATATTGGATTGCATATGGAATAGTTATATAAACCATTTGTCACAGTTGAGTATGTGAGAATGTGTTAATGACTACACACACTGTGTGTGCGGAAATTGTGAATTCACTATGTTTGCATGTAAATATTGTACATATTCGTGTGCAACTGTGGCTTTTTTTCACCTGTTGGTGCTGGTCTATGTTCCTCGTATATTGTATATAGAAAAGTGTTCAGAAAGAAATGTAAATACTTTATGTAGAATCATCAAATCAACCAGAAAGAAAATAATTGAGATGTAGCTGTTGTATGAAAGACTGGAAAGTGTATATAGAAATTGATTGTTGTGTTTACGTTCTTCTAGTTTTATTGTACCTGACAGCATTAGTAACGTGCATAAGTCATCAGAAAAATGTATTGTAAATATATCTTTGTAAATAAACTAATGTATATAAGGGATCAGGAAAAAATTGTTTAATTATTGTTCATCGGAAGAAATAGCTTTGTAGATAAACTAGTGATTATAAGACATCAGAAAATATTACTGTGCTTCGTAAATAAAACAACAAAAGGATAAAAAAATTGTAAAAATTAGCTTTGTAAAGTATTGTACATGAATTACTTTGTATATAAATCAACAAAAGGAATCCCAACAAAAATTGTTAGTAATTAAATCAAACAATACTATTAAGAAATTGTATTACAAGATATATTGATATGAATAAACTATTAGTTAATTAGTGGTGTCCTTATTATTTCCTGACTCTTTCACTGTATAACTATTGTTGACAATAATTCGGTTACTACAAACCTGAACCTCTCCCTATGATGCACTGACCTCGAATGAAGAAGCCTATACAAATGAACTAGTTATAAAAGATGAGGTGAGGGAGGGGGAGATTGAATCTTACTGGTATAGGAGTGGAGTGGGGGGGGCGATTTCCCGCCATTTTATAAGTCTAAAAATAGGAGGGGTTTCATGCTAGTTTTAGATCACACAAGACCCCATGACCGATATCAAGGTACATGACCTTGAATGTAAGTAGTCCAGTAGCCTCAGGTGTGTGTGTGTAGGGTGGATGGTCCCATAGATGACGTCGAATGTACCACATATAATTTCTGAAGAATGGGGTATCCTTGAATATAACTAGTCCAAGTATGTAACCTGACATTAGAAGTGACATTGAGATAATATCGTTATGTTGGCTTGAATGGGCACTGATGCGCTGATACGCACCATTATGCTACTTACCTTAGGAGAAGTAGTGGAGGAACATTTGAGTACAAACTTGGAGAATATTTAGAGTGACTGTTTTGGTGTTATTGTAGTAATCGATGGAGATTTCAAGTTACCAGCTATAGACTGCGAAATAAATAATCAAGGTGTGTAACAGGGACAGTGCATATTGTGAAATAACTGTAAACATCTAATCTGAGAATCACTTTGGGGAGATAAACAGAGAACCGGCTAGTGGAGGTATTATATTAGATCTCCTGGTCTAGCATTTTCCGTAGGACAGGAAACAGTATTTTTTATATTGTTAAACATTAATTCGTCACGTTGCCCTCCAGCGATTGGCCGCACCTCTTCTCAGGCTGCAGCCCTCGCTGTGCTGTCTGTGTGCTACCGTGGACGAATCTGTAAACACTTCATCAAATCGGGACGCATAAAACCCTTAAAAAATTTTTGTTTCTACCAAGAAACAAACGTTTGTCTTTCGTTGACACTGGGCGCCCAAGTTAATGCTGCCAGGAGTATTTGTTTGGACTTACTCCATTTGAACACTAAAAAAATCTAAATTGCAAATATATCCCTAAACATGAGAATAAATGTGCCTGATAGCTGCTAAGGGAAACACCAGGTATATATCGTGCACCCTAACAACGCTACCAGATATTATCGAGATATTCGAGGCCCTAACTACCTTCCTGAATATGTTTCTCATTAAGAACGACGCACTGAGCACCGCTTTGAACACTTGAGTTCATCACCTTATCCGTCGTCATGCTTCGTGAGGATGTGCTTTGCTTACTTGGTACAGCTCAGCATTTTTAATCAAATATGATACCTATATATTTATCATATTATGTTTGATATGTTTGGATTATATGTACACGCAAGGTAATACTGCAATTAAAATTAACCCCTATTTACTTGATACTTTATTTATTTGCTTAAGGCGCTCAGAAAAGCTGCTCTCATGTCTAAAGTAGTGCATAGAATAGTCTCAAATATTAAAAGTTTTTCTACATCATAGTATTTTTTAAACTATTTGCTCTGGAATGCAGTAAAAATACATCAATTATATAGTAAATTTATACATAAAAACCATAATTAATTAAAAAGAATATTGAATGAAAATAGTAAAGAATAAAGAAAAGAAACTCATCTATTAACTTGTCGCTTTAGATTAATTTTGCTTTCTGGCTATCGCTTGGCGGCTGTATCGATATCTGGACTATTTATATACTATAGTGCGGGTCGCCCTCCTGCTCGTGTGTGACTCAGTACGTCTCAGGCCATCATAATCCTTGTGGGTTTCATACGTAACATGTCTGATGCTAATTATCTGAGTATGATTTGGTAATGTAATTATAATTAATTGTCGAGTTGTTAGGCGACTTCACAATAAGTCGAGTTATCACTAGCCTGTTTCAAGTTACTAATATAACTATTAAGCTAAATTAAAATTATGCGAGCTTTTATACGACAAGCGCAACACTTGACTAATTTCAAAATGTTTTTATCTTACTTTTTAAATTACACTCACGCATTTCTTCTTGGTTAATGTCACTGTCGTATCTCACACATTCTGTCACTATCGGCACTATTATTACCTCAACACCTTCCACCCCCCCCCCTCCCTTTGCATCTTCTCTTTAACTCACCCCTCTTCTCTGTCTACAGCTCTCAGACCTGTTTTTCGGCCCTGTTAGTTAATTCCTAAATAATTACTGTGTAACAACGTTCAATAACTGAAACGTATCAGTATATCTTTTTAACAACCGAGTGTCGCTTTAAGGCGTGTTCATGTTCTGTAGCTTCCGCTTGAGACAGCATATGAACATCAGGTGCTTGATAATCCTAAACCGACACATCACACGATGCTGATAGTCGCGTCCTGTCATAAAATGAACTGTAACTCTATGGGGACTTATGCAAACTATTTGTATTCTCTTTATGACGTTCAGAAAAATAGTTTTCTTTTGCTTCCTTTATTTCTACTGACCCAATCCCGCTGCCATTCGTCAGGTGCCCCGTTTCGAAAATCTAACGTCCTGTCTATTATAGAACCTGTAGGTTCCTGCATTTTACGTTATCTCGCCGTAACCGCTATCTTGCGGTAAACACCTAACTGTTGCGTCAGCTGGACATTTTGCGAAAATGATGAGAACAGTCTCTGCTGGTGTAGCCCTGAAGACTCTCGCCATCCTAGGAACCCGAACACTTGGCACAAAACCCACAATGATAATCATTGTGGTGCAGGCTGTAGAGCGTCTAGGAGTAAGCCGAAGCTGGCAGTGCCAACGCTGGCCATTTCATCCACGATTTTACTCTCCGTTTGACTAGGATTGATAGGGAATTGGAGAAAATGCGAAGAAGAGCAGCGCTTTCTTGACTGTCTTATTTATTAGACACAAAACTATACAAGAGAGACGTTGTGCATCACAGTTTGGTTTACTGTTGAAATTGTGAAAGCATACTTTAGATAAGAAATAGCGTCCATCTGCATTGGCCCTATACAGTCTACATATATCGCGAATCTTTCGCCCAGCGGAAAGTTCCAAGCTACTGGTTCAAATGGCTCTGAGCTCCATGGCACTTAATATCTGAGGTCATCCGTCCCCTAGACTTAGAACTACCTAAACGTAACTAACCTAAGGACATCACACACATCAATGCCCGAGGCAGGATTCGAACCTGCGACCATACAAGCTACTGGTAAAAACACAAGTGACTCCCATATATAATAAGGGCAAAACAACGCACTCACAAAATTACTGGTGGGTATCAATCAGGTCGGTTTGCTGCCGAATTCTTGAACGTATTCTGCGTTCGAACATAATAAATTTTCATAAGATAGAAAAGCCAATATCCACAGATCAGCACTGAATTAGAAATCATCGGTTATGCGGAACGCAGGTTCCCCTTTCTCGCACGATGACCTGCGAACGTAGATGAAGAGCAGCAGGCAGCGTCCATATTCCCAGAGTTCCAGAAAGCGTTTGTCACAGGGCCCCATTGAAAAGTGTTACCGAAGGTCCTAGTGTACGGAATAGATTCTCAGATATGTGGATGACTCGAAAACTTTTTGGCTAATAGAAGCCCTTACATTGTGCTGGTTCCCGAATCATAATAATAATAAGCGTATGGCATTGGTGGACGGAAGACCCCTCGCGGGGCGGTTCGGCCGCCGCTCCCCAAGTTCTTTAACGCCACTACGGCGACTTGCGAGTGAATGAGGATGAAATGATGATGAAAGACACACAACAGCCAGTCATCTCGAGGCAAAGAAAAACCCTGACCCCGGCGGGAATCGAACCCGGGACCCCGTGCGCGGGGAGCGAGAAGGCTACCGCAAGACCACAAGCCGCGGACGGTTCCCAAATGTTCGTCAGAAACAGGAGAATCTAGAGGAGTGCCTCCCCCCCCCCCACCAAGGAAGTGTGGCAGAGTCTCTCATATTCATTATATACATAAACATTCTGAGGAATAACTTGTGCAGAAGTCCGCGTTTACTGACGCTGTAGTGTATGGAAATTTGTTATCGGTGAGCGGAGGAGGATACAGGATGACATAGAAATTTGGTGTAATTAATGGCAACTCGCTATAAATGTATAGAAATGTAAGCAAATGCGGATGAGCATGAAAAACAATCCTGTAGTATTCGAATAGTATGTTAGTGGATTGCTGCTTAGCCACATCATTTAAGTATCTAGGGATAACGTTACAAAGCGATATGTACTGAAACGAGCATTTAAGATAGGCTGTGGGGAAGGCGAAAGGTCAACTTGGGTTTATTGGGAGAATTCTATGAAAATGTAGCTGCGTGTAAAGATGACGACGTGCAGAACACTTATGCAAACCATTCTTGTGTACTGTTTGAGTGTTTGGATTCCCACCAGGTCGGATTAAAGGAAGCAATTCAGGGGCGTTTTGCTAGATTTGTTTCCTGTAGTTTTGAGGAACAAGTGAGTATTTCTGGATGTGCTCCATGAACTCAACTGGGAATCGCTGGAGGGAAGACGACGCTCTTTTCGCGAAACATTATAAAATTTATAGAAACGGCATTTACGACTGACTAAAGAAAGATTTTATTGCCACTAACGTACATCTCACGCAAAGAGAAGAAAAGAGAAATTAGGGCTTGTATGGAGCCACACACTGTGGTGACGAAAGTCACGGCCTAGCGAAATGCACATATACAGATGGCGCTAGTGACTACACAAGGTATAAGAGGGCGATGCATTGGCGGAGCCGTCATTTCTGCTCCGACGATTCATGTCAGAATTACAGACTTCGAACGCGGAAAGGTAGTTGGAGCTAGTCGCATAGGACATTCCATGTCTACAGTGTCAAGAGTGTGTCAAGAAAACTAAATTTCAGGCAATACCTAACGCCATGGAGACCGCAGTGGCTGACGGCCTTCACTTAACGATAGAAAGCAGCGGCGTGTGCGTAGAGTTTTCAGTCCTAACAGACAAGCAACACCGCGCGAAATAACCGCAGAAATCAATGTAGGACGTACGGCGAACCTATTCGTTCGGACAGTGCGGCGAAAGTCGGCATTAATGAACTATGGCAGCCTGCAGCACCTCTGCTGGGCTCGTGACCGTAACGGATGGACCCTAGACGAAAGCAATCGCCTGGTCAGATGAGACCTGATTTCAGTTGCTAAGAGCTGATGGCAGGCATCAAGTGTGGCACAGTCCCCGCCGAGACATGGACCCAAGCTGTCAGCAAGGCATTGGGCAAGCCAGTGGTGACCCCAAAATGGTGTGGTCCGTGTTTACATGGGATAGACTGTAAATGGTTATGTCCGGTTACTTAGAGATCAGCTGCAGTCGCCTCAAACATCGATGGAATTTTTAGAGATGACACTGTGCCATCTCAGAACATTCTGGACAGTTCGAGCGAATGATTTGGCCTCCAGGATCGCCTGAAATGAATCCCATCGAACATTTTTTGGGACATAATTGAGAGATCAGTTCGTGCAAAAAATCGTGCGCCGGCAACACTTTCACAATTATGGACGGCTGTAGAAGTAGCGTGACTGTTATTTCTCCAGGGGACTTCCAACGACTTGTTGAGTCCATGCAACGTCGATCTGCTGCAGTACACTGGGAAAAAGATGGTCCGACACGATATTGGTTCAGATCGCTCTGAGTACTATGGGACTTAACATCTGAGTTCATCAGTCACCTAGAACTTAGAACTAATTAACTAACCTAAGGACATCACACACTTTCATGCCCGAGGCAGGATTCGAACCTGCGACCGGAACGGTTGCGCGGTTCCAGACTGAAGCGCCTACTGCCACAACGGCCGGCGACACGATATTAGGAGGTGTCTCATGACTTTAAGTCATCTCAGTGTATAGACAGTCGTCTTTCTCTCCATTTGCGAGTCGAACGAGAAAGAGAATGACTATCATTGGTTCAACGTATCCTCCATATTCACCGTGCCGTGGCCTTCGGAGTATGTGTGTGGGTGCAGATGCGCTTGTGAAGAATAAACCGATACAGATATTCTTTCCACCTGCATTTCACAAAAAGGCCATAGAGGTGAAATAGATTCGAGCCGATGTGGAGGCTTACCAAGAATCGTACTTCCGTGAATCCTTTCCACCTGGCAAAGAAAATGTCAGCGACATTCAAAGCGCCCTCCGCCACACAACAGAGGATGGCTTGCAGAATGTAGGTCTAGACTATGACTATGACTGTACCTACACGTCGTCGTGGAAATCCTCGAAACAACTGCATAATGTTCAACTCGTAATTGGGCTGCTGCCTCCGATTTGCGGAGAGTTTGCCCTTAAGTAGCATAAATGCGAGATTTGTTGGCAGCTATTATCATGTTATTGCTAGAGCACCACCACTGTAGCTCTGAGAGTATATGGTTTGTACTTTCTCCAGGCTTGCTTCTGGAATCCCCAGATATCACACCACCTTCATATCATCGCGTAAGCCACATCCCCCATTCGTTTCCTTATTTCCATCCAACAATTCCAAACGTGGCCCAGTGGTCATAAATATTGGTCCACGTATCGAGCCTTGTACGTAACTATTAATAACCGCCACATTCGCTCCATGTATACACACACAGACCAGCCATTCGACGGCACGAAGTAATCCGAGAAATTAAAGTAAATGCATTTTGGAGTCCAGAGACATCTTATGCGATCCACCATCCCAGGCCACCATAAACTGTAGTAAAACCTGTGACGTTGATACTAGCTGCACAACATTTACTGTTTGTGCTGGTTACAACTGGAGATTGATGGTTTCATACTGAGGCCGAAATAGAAACCTGCGATCCTTGCTTTACGAGGCGGTGCTGTTCAGACAGTGGAAGCTGGCCACTGAGGAGTCGCCTCCCTCCCACCCCCAACACTCAACCAGAAATGTCACTATGTGTGCAAGTCACGTTGGCGTAGTAGCACGCCCTCGCTAATGAGAGACCAATTGGCTCCGCAGGCTGTCGGTGCGACGTACCGCCCGCGGAGACTCTCCGGAGACGATGGAGTGGGAGCGCAACAACACGGTGCGGCTGATCGAGCTGATCCGCGCGCGGCCCTGCCTGTGGGACGCGTCGTCGCGGCGCTACACGGAGCGCCACTGCCGCCGCGACGCGCTCGCAGACGTGGCGCGCACGCTCGGCGTGTCGCTGCTGTGCGTCCAGAAGAAGTGGACCAACCTGCGCACGCAGTACTTCCGCGAGCGCACCCGCCTGCAGACGATCCCTGGCCACAGCCCCAGGTGGTTCGGCTTCAACATGATGCGTTTCCTCGAGGACGGCCCTATCGGCCAACACCAGCGCTCCTCTAGTGCCGGCAGTTCCGGCATGGTCGTGGTAAGCTTAATGGTTCGAGCTGTCACTAAATACTACTGTGTACGAAGAACTAATCTGTCACATCCAAGATGATGAAGTGTGTGTCTATGATACACACGGTCATTGAGTGCATCATCTGAACAACTGATCCATGTGTACGACATGTGTGACACTGACGACGAGCGATCTGGCAACGCTATATCATTCTTCTTGTGTAGACCGTTGTGTTTATCCCTTCCAGATGCACAGCCCAAGTTTCAGCTCCGTACAGCCGTCATGTGATTTTTGAAAGCACTATCAGTGAAGTTGTGTGTCACGAAAATGGAACAGCCAGCACTCAGACCAACGTCATGCCAACGTCATGTTAGACTTGGGGAATCCTCCAGTGTGAGCTATAAAAATTTGAAACAGGCCTATGGGGAACACTCCTTATTAAAACCAAATGTTTTTCGCTGGTACAAATCCATTTCTGGAAGGCCGAGAACACGTTGGAGATGAATCTCGCTCAGGGAGACCTTCGACTTCAAAAACCGACGAAAACATCGTAGGTGTGCTTGCTTTTGAGAGACCGTATACATGAAATTTTGACCCGAGATTTGCATAAGAGAAAAATGGTGTCAAAAAACCTCACAACTGAGTAGAAGGACAATTGAAGAAACATGTGCTTTGATCTTCTTGACAGGACTGCCAATGACCACAAATGGTTCAGTCGTGTGATCACAGGTGATGAATCCTGGATTTTTTAGTACAATCCTCAGGTAAAGCGGCGGAGTCAAGACTGACACATCGGGACATCTCCTCGACGGAAGAAAGCTCAAATGAGCAAATCAAAGATCAAAACAGTGCTAGTTATTTTTTTTTTTGTGACTAGAGATATTGTGCACAAAGAATTTATTCCTCCAGGGAAAACTGTCAGAAATGCCCTTGAAGGGTTCAGGAAAATGGTGAAGCAAGTGAGACCTGATATTGCAGACAGGTGGACACTGCATCATGACGGTGCACTCATATGGCCACTTCCATCACGGAATTTTTGACCTCAAAAGGGATTCCTGTTGTTCCACAGCCCCCCGTTCAATTAATCTGACTTCTGGTGATTTTTTTCTTTTTCCGAAATTTAAAAATGTCGTAAAAGGACGACATTTTGGGACTTTGGAGAACATTTAAAAGAATGTATCCGACATGTTAAAGGCCCTCTCAGTTGAAACCTTCCAGTGCTGTTACCAAGACTGTAAACGAAGACTCGGTCGGTGTATAGCTGCCGAACGGAACTACTTTGAAGGGGAAAATAGTGTGGTTTGAAAAAAATAAAAACGTTGGTAGATCACACCATTCGTGTATCTCACACACTAGTATCCAAATGGTACGCGCCATCAGTAAATAAGAGCGTATTTCCAGTTCTAGGTGACGATACAGCTACATAACAATGTAAGTCTCTCTTACAGGACAGTAAGTGTACGACAGCTACTGATAAAGGTTTAATTACCACCACGAAAAGGCAAGTTGCAGCACGAAACTAGGTATTAGTCATTCAACCTCCTCCCTACGACACATCCCCGCCCCCCCCCCCCCCCCAATGAATGACGTGACGAAGTCTTTCATTGGAGAAGCGTAGGTACTGATTGTTCAGGAAACGTTCCACTTCAAAACTCACCTCGCCGTCTTTCTGGAAATGTCTGCCACGCAACAGTTTCTTCATGCAAGGAAAGAAGAAGAAGTTGTTCGGTGCTATGTCACGAGAAATTGGGACGTGAGCCGGTCAGGGTGGCCGAGCGGTTCTAGGCGCTACAGTCTGGAACCGCGCGACCGCTACGGTCGTAGGTTCGAATCCTGCCCCGAACATGGATGTGGGTGATGTCCTTAGGTTAGTTAGGTTTAAGTAGTTCTATGTTCTAGGGGACTGATGACCTCAGAAGTTAAGTCCACAGTGCTCAGAGCCATTTGAACCAGTTTGAAAATTGGGACATGAGGCAAAATGTGACAGCCCAGAGAAGTAGAATGTGTGACTGAGTCCTGTGGAAAATGAGCTGGGGCCTTGTTGTGGAGTAAAGACATCCCTTAAACAGCCACTCATAAGTTCGTCAAGAAGCAGTGGTAGAATGCTCCCGCGATGGTTTTCCCGGGCCACAAACTGTTAGCCTCATAACATGCAAGTCTCAAAAACACTCATCACCATTTTGTTCCAACATGCCTACGTCTTAGCCTTTTCCGGCGGTGCGAATCCTCACGTTTCAAGTGCTTGCTTCGACCTTTCGTCTCGGTTGAATACTGTCTTAGCCAGCACTAGTTCATGGAGATTAGTCGACCTAAGAAGTCATTTTCTTCATGTGGGACAGCAAAACCGTATCTTTCTTAAAAGACATTTTGAAGTTCTCCACATCGGCTATTTTTCACAAGTATTCAATTTTTTATACTTTTCACGATTAGCAAGTTTCGGCCATACAGGCTAGTTTCAAGTGCAGTATGTGTCAGTCTGTTGTACAAATATCCTGTTAATCGACGGCGATATTACCAATCTGAAAGGGAGCATGTAACGCCAAAGCGTCAGAATTAAAACCAGTAAACTTACTGCATGCGGTAATAGCCACCTTTACAATTAATCCCGCGTTATAGGACACTATGCGTGTTTGCTTTCGTTGTAGAACACTAAACTCTGCTGTTGTAATTCTGACGCTTACACCTTATATGCTCGCTTTCAGATCGGCTATATCGCTGTTCATTAACAGGATAAATGTATAGCACATCGACATGTAATGTGCTTCAAAATGGCCTGTAAGGCCGAAATTGGCCAATCGTGGAAGGTGTAATAAACTGAATATTTGTGAGAAATAGCCGAGGTAGAAAACTCGAAAATGTCCTTTGACGTAAGAAGTCATTTAGGTAAACCTTATATCGACCCTCTCTCCTTTAATTGAGCCGATAATTACTCCTATGAACGATTATCTTTGTATGCTGGTAGTAATGTAATGCACTACGTAGGCAAAAACAATCTAATTCAATTATTTATTTCTAATTTCTGCTGCCAGTCACTTTTTTCATTTTATGTTTAATCTAACATAATACAACGCGTTTCGAACATGTTCTTTTCATTTTCAGGCGTTTATATATACATACATACAGAGAAATGTTACTTAAAAATAAACTGTCTTAAACTAGATTAATCTAGAACTCTTTGTCCATTGTTTGCTACTGTAGCGGCTGGTGTGGCTTTTGGGGAGGGGGAGGGAGGCGGGGCAGTGGATGGCTAGAAGTAGAAATTAGTGATGTCTTCTGCTGCTTTTCTTCCTTGTGGTTGACTGTGTATATCACAGCCAGTGTCGGATGCAGATAGATTTGCATCAGTTATGTGTTACGAAATAGTGTGAAAGGCTTTTATATGACAATTGATCACTTACGATTTCATCGTCTTGCTGCTTCACTTGCATCACTGGTGTAATGGCGGAGCTGTTGATTGACATTACGCTGTTGCACATTATATTATGTCACTGATGCCAACGTAACTCACTGCACAAATTGCTTCGACATACATGTAAACATTATGCGCACAACACAAGATGGCGGACTGTAGCATGTGAGTCTGTATCGATTATAGAGGTTTTTTAACGATATTCTTGATACTGACAGATTTGAAGTCAATTATTTACATTGACACTTCTTGAATCTATTGAGCTGGAACTGGCTTAAGACTGTTGAAGAAATCTGAGTTTTTGAATTCTGTTATCTCATTAAGAATGTTATCTCCATGCTTTGTATTATGTATAAAGATTTCCATTTCTTCCATGATATCCATTCTTTTATATTTTCGTATTTTGTGTAAAATTTCGAGTTTGTCTTCGATTTTAATTTATCAAGCCTGTAACAAATCAGCAGTAGCAACGAACATTAAAGACACAGGCCATCCTTAGAAAATCGAAGACAACCTCGAAATTTTACACAAAATACGAAAATATAAAGGAATGGATATCATGGAAGAAATGGAAATTTTCATACATAATACAAAGCATGGAGATAACATTCTTAATGAGTTAACCAAATTCAAAAACTCAAAATTCTTCAACAGTCTTAAGTCAGTTCTAACTCAATAGATTCAAGATGTGTCAATGTAAATAATTGACTTCAAAGCTGTCAGTACCTAGAATATCGCCGGCCGGAGTGGTCGAGCGGTTCTAGGCGCTACAGTCTGGAACAGCGCGACCGCTACGGTCGCAGGTTCGAATCCTGCCTCGGGCATGGGTGTGTGTGATGTCCTTAGGTTAGTTAGGTTTAAGTAGTTCTAAGTTCTAGGGGACTGATGACCTCAGAAGTTAAGTCCCATAGCTCTCAGAGCCATATGAACCTAGAATATCGATACAAAACCTCGGTAGTCGATACAGACTCACATGCTACAGTCCGCCATCTTGTGTTGTGCGCATAATGTTAACATGTTTGTCGAAGCAATTTGTGCAGTGAATAACGTTAGCGTCAGTGACATAATATAATGTGCAACAGTGTAATGTCAATCAACAGCTCCGCCATTACACCAGTGATGCAAGTGAAGCAGCAAGACGATGAAATCGTAAGTGATCAACTGTCATATAAAAGCCTTTCACACTATTTTCGTAACAGATAACTGATGCAAATCTATCTGCATCCTACACTGGCTGTGATATCATACACAGTCAACCACAAGGAAGAAAACCAGCTGAAGACATCACTAATTTCGATTTCTAGCCATCCACTGCCCCCTCCCCCCCCCCCCCCCCAAATTCCACACCAGCCGCTACACTAACAAACAATGGACAATGAGTTCTAGATTAATCTAGTTTAAGAAAGTTTATTTTTAAGTAACATTTCTCTGTATGTATTTACGTATGTATAAACGCCTGAAGATGAACAGAACATGTTCGAAACGCGTTGTATTATGTTAGATTAAACATAGAATAAAAAAGTGACTGGTAGCAGAAATTAGAAATAAATAATTATCCCACACAGTCACGGTTCACAAACATAGCCATTATGGCCGAAAATAATCTCATTCAATTTTCTCATTTTGGGAAGAAAAGAGTGATCTGTGTTGCTTGCTACAAAACATTCTAAAACCAAGATCATAAAAATGTTGCTGTACTTAAAACAACCGGATTCGACAGACTTTTGTATCATTTTCAGGTTTGCAATAAAGTGCATATACATAGAATATTTGACATACTGTACATTTACATACCTGACATACTGTAAATTTGCATACCTTAAATATCTTTTTGTTATTAAACGCGTTCAGTTTTAAGTTGGAGCTCATGCTAAGTTGTCATGCAGATAAAAACACCACATTATAAAAAATTTGTCGTAAGTAAAATATTTAAAAACATAGAGCACCTTGTGCAGATGGGCATGTCCATATACATATGTAACAATTATCTGTGAGCGGTATATATATATCGACATGGCCATTTGTCCAAGGTGCTTTACGTTTTTATATATTGCAGTTACGGAAACCCTTTATAATGTGCTGTTTTTATTCACGTGACAACTTGACGTGAGGTCCGCTTAAATTGAATACATTTCACAAGAAGAAGATGTTTTAAGATATGTAAATGTCCCACTTCCATTATTTGTAATGCCAGATAAATTACACGGTTCGACAAGAATGAGTTTCGGTTGGCATAGGTGAAGCAGTCACGAAATCCAGTGGCTGGGGACATACATTCATATCGTCGTGCAAAACTCTGTTATCTGATCCAAGAATGATTTTTCACTTTTTTTCGCTATTTCCCTGACTGTGACGGCGCGTGTTCGATCACCAAAGCCTCCACTGCTCTTGCAGTTCGCGATTCGTCGCAGAAAGTTTGCCTCTTCGTTGGGCGTCATGCAGACTTGTTTGACCACCCTGGTAGCGTCTGCTCCGCCTTAAAATTGTGTCGCATGATGTCGCATTATCTCCGTACACTGCAGTAGCATTATTCCCCTTCAAAATCAGAAAACGAATTAAAAAATAATATTTCGCGTCAGTAATTAAAACACGTGTCACCCACGCTATGAGGTGAATGAAGAGCTCTGTTAGCGATCCGTCCGAGTACTGCAGAAGGAGTGTGTGCAGTTTTGAGGAATTTCTTCGTAGCGGCAGAATGGTGGCAGTTGGCCCTTCGTATATATCCGATACCTGCTATACAGTATTTAGATTCAGAGACACGGTCGCCAGTCCAACACATTCATCAGCCAGAGAAGGTCGACACAAACGGGTATCATCGCCCGTAATGAGAAACACTACAACAGTTGCACTTAATAGAAGTTCAACATCAGTTTTTAGTGCTTCATTTCTGTGCTTCTCCCTGTCGGAGCTGTACATCCAGCTACCTGCGACCGAGCGAAGTGGCGCAGTGACACCAGATTCCTATTTGTAAACAGAAGTGCACGGTCGATTTCCTTCCTCAATACGAGCTTGTACCCTTGTCTCTAATGACCTCGTTGCCGACAGGTTGTTAATCTCTGATCGTCCTTATTTCCTTCCAGAAATATACGAAAATATGTTCTCTACGTTCAGACATTGAATTGATCCCGTACTGTAGGATCCCACAATCACCAAACTCGCCTCTTTCCACGATGTGCTTGTTAACAGTCGGTCTAATTCCTTCCATGCACGTGAAGCGAACATAGTTCTTCTGAAAACTGAAGCTATGCTATATGTAAAGAGCATATTCCACAAGTCACTCATGGTCCACAGTAAACACAGACAGCTCTAGGATTTCCTGAGCTAATCACTCACTGTCAGATATCAGACGTACGGAGCAACTGATCTCAAATACGCAGTTTGTTGCGCAATTGCAACTCCTAAGGCATCTCTAAACTCTGCACATGATTGTCCCCCAGACATAGGTGCAGTGCAGCTCAGGCCTGTTCTTAGAATTTGCCCTGTTGTAGGTTGCTACACTTCATCAAACTTGTACTGGTCTGTGACAAACACGTTGCATGTCTCCGAACAGGCGCGAAAGCTTCCGCACATTCGACACTGCAGAGACTGCGGTCAGCGTCTGGTTTGCTTCTTGGTGTCCCAAGTTCCTATAGCGCAGTAAGCGTCCTCTAGTATAATTATGTAACATTACAAAAGATTACACTCTGCCGACAACGAAACTTACGTACTGATTTTTAATATTTTCCATTCACGTCTTTAATTGTTAAAATTTAACCTTTGGACACTGGAGAATTCAAAAATAAAGGAGCCAGAGGCTATAAGATTAAAACCGCTAAAAGGATCTACGGAATAAGGTGTGGTCTCTATACGAGCGCTGAGGTCCCAAACACACTTCTAGAGGGACTCGGGCGCATAGCCACGTGACGACAGAGCAAGCACGTGACCTCGTCGATCGTGAGAACCGAAGTGCCACAATCCAATTTCCCAGGAACTTCGCTCTGTGTAAGTGGGGCAAAATAAGCGAACACGTGTCTCGGCTTATCCGTAGATGCTCGACTATTCCTTAGAAAATGACGTCAAAGATTTCAAGGTAATTTATGTGCCTCTTAGAGAGCAGGTAGTACACCCGAAGTGGCTTCGCACTTCTGCGCTCTGTGTTCGGAATCCAATTATTACTTTATAAACACGATATTGCAGTACCTCTGCTTATTCCGAAATACGATGAAATGTTCCTTTGGACATTCGGAATAACACAGGTACTGCAGTATCGTATTCCACCAATGTTTTCCAATGTATAATAAAATGGCACTGTCCTTATTCGCCTACTAATTGTATATCTGGAGAATGAATTAAAAAACGCAAAAAAATAATAAAACAAAAATGAATAAGAACACTATTTGATATTGTTGTCGGTAAAATTTCTGGAGTGTACCTTGATTCATAATCAATTGCAAGCGCAATTGTTCTGTAGTGATCCGTTACGGGCGGTTTGCTGCGAAATTATTGCCAACGCGCGAAATGTTCAGCAGTGTTAGAAAAGTGTCTTTTCCGAGTGAGATTCACACGATGAAATGTTACTGTGGAAAACGTGCCTTCGTACAGTGCTCGTTGTATTCTTCGGAATTTCTGTTTCGAATGTTTCTACGATCGGTATCATCCAAGGGAATACACCAAATAAAAAAATGGCTATGAGCACTATGGGACTCAACTGCTGAGGTCATTAGTCCCCTAGAACTTAGAACTAGTTAAACCTAACTAACCTAAGGACATCACAAACATCCATGCCCGAGGCAGGATTCGAACCTGCGACCGTAGCGGTCCTGCGGTTCCAGACTGCAGCGCCTTTAACCGCACGGCCACTTCGGCCGGCAATACACCAAATATTCTTGAAGAATAAACGTAAGAGTAAAGTACAAGAATTAAAATGAGAACTGATATAAGAATGAAACATAAGAATATGAGGATTTAAAAAGATTGTAAGCGCCGAAAATACCAAGCACACATACATCACATAAGAAATGTATGACAATTACTGTGAAACTCAGTTGTAATTTTACAATTAATGAAACGCTCTTGTATCTTCTAACTTGATAGGAAAGATTCCCGTAGTGACCTTATACTGATGTGGGTAGATAAATGAAAAAAATAAAGTAAAAAGAGTAAATGAAACCAACAATCGGGTTTCGAACAGAAGGCGCAAAAGCGAAAAAGCTGCAACGCTAGCCACTGCGCCACTATTTCTACTTATATTGGCGTGCTCTAAAAAGTAATTAACTTACTTTGACTGTCACTTTTTCAGGAACGGTCGAGTATCTACGGATAATGCCACGCGTTCCCTTATTTTGACTCCTGTTCCTCTGAGCATAGTTTCTGAGAAGTCTGTTATGGCACTTATTGTCTTCTGCACATCTGTCGTAATGAAATCAAAGAAATAGAGGCTTCCAAAGACGAGCAAAAAGGTTGTTGTCCGTTTCCTTACAGTGGAAGGAGTGCGGGGAACGGCCAGGACCTGCGTAAGGCTCAAGCGACAAAAGCTGACGCTTGGGACGCCAAACTGTGAGGGGCCCAAAGGCGCCACATTAGTAAGATTTCTATAGGAGACCTGTCACAATACTTGCGGCCACTCGAGGCGCCAACAATCTGAATGGGCCTCAGAAGTGATGGTGGGTATCACGATGAGCTGCGAAAACTGACACGGGCGAAATGGGAGGGGTTGGAAGGAGCGCCAAATGATAACCCGCTCGAGTGGAAAACTGGTCTCAAACTTGGCCTCATAATGGCACAAGCGTACGGAGAGCACTACATGTCCGTTGCAATGTCGACGCTCTGTCCCACATCTGGCGTAATGGCTGCCACTCGCCGGTTTTCAGTAATGGTATCGGTAAAGTGGTGTGGCGTTCCAGATCACGCGTCATGGACGAATGGCACTTGTTTCCCCTTCAGTCGCTTGTGCCACGCCTCGACTCTCGCAACGTTCACTTGTACCGTTCTTTGATGACTTTCCATTGCCCGCACATTTCCCGTTTGAAAGAAACGCGTTACATTCTTTTGCTCTTCTTTGAAGCCATCACACTAGAGCGTCGCCGCTAAAGTATCGCCTGGGTGTGCGCCCGCGTCGCTTTGGCAACGAGTTTGCAGCGTTCTTATACGGACCTCACTTCCTTCCGTAGGCAGTGGCATTACGATCCCTTCAACGGTTTTAATTTTACAGCCTCCTGCTCGTTTCTTTTTGAGAGAATTGCATACATCTCAAGACGAGAATTCTATTAGTTTTCTCAGCTCTCCTACGCTGAAGAACGCTGCTCAGATTGTTATCTCCCTTCATCATTGTGTCAATTTTTTGTAACACGCATGAAACATTCCGGATACACGAGCTCCATATTAGGAGTCTGCAACCTTTCAGTTTACTAAACACATATTAGTACGAGAGCGTGCTGAAAAATAATGTCTCCGATTTTTTTTAATGTGAAAATTCTTAAAATAATTTTTCATTACAACACGCGTTATTAACATTCTTCATCTTCGTTCTTCATGTCTACACATTTATTTCCGAACGTACCCACGCTGGCGTAGAACACATTTCTCCCAAAGAGGTACCAAGTGATTGATGCTGTCACGGTAGAATACATGAGCCAAAACCTTAACTCGGCTTCCTCCTCTTGGTCGCTATCAAAGTAAAGTCCTTGAAGGTGTTCTTTAAGTTCTGGAAACAGATGAAAATCGGATGGGACCAAGTCGGGACTGTATGGAGGATGTTCGATGACAGTGAAAGGTAGGCGTCGGACTGTTGCAGGTGTCACAGCACTTGAGTGGTCGGGCACTGTCGCGCTGAAGTAGAGGGGACTCCGTGTATGCACGAACTCGTCGAATTTGAAACTCTATTGCAGCACGCTGCTTTTCCCGAACCGACATACAGGGTTATTATAAATGAATGAAGCGATTTCACAGCACTACAATAACTTTATTATTTGAGATATTTTCACAATACTTTGCACACACATACAAAAACTCAAAAAGTTCTTTTAGGCATTCACAAATGTTCGATATGTGCCCCTTTGGTGATTCGGCAGACATCAAGCCGATAATCAAGTTCCTCCCACACTCGGTGCAGCATGTCCCCATCAATGACTTCGAAAGCATCGTTGATGCGAGCTCGCAGTTCTGGCACGTTTCTTGGAAGAGGAGGTTTAAACACTGAATCTTTCACATAACCCCACAGAAAAAAATCGCATGGGGTTTCGGTTTTCCAATCTCCTGTTTAAGAAATGCCGAACATCATGATGGAAGTGCGGTGGAGCACCATCCTGTTGAAAGATGAAGTCGGCGCTGTCGGTCTCCAGTTGTGGCATGAGCCAATTTTCCAGCATGTCCAGATACACGTGTCCTGTAACGTTTTTTTCGCAGAAGAAAAAGGGGCCGTAAACTTTAAACCGTGATATTGCACAAAACACGTTAACTTTTGGTGAATTGCGAATTTGCTGCACGAATGCGTGAGGATTCTCTACCTCCCAGATTCGCACATTGTGTCTGTTCACTTCACCATTAAGAAAAAATGTTGCTTCATCACTGAAAAGAAGTTTTGCATTGAACGCATCCTCTTCCATGAGCTGTTGCAACCGCGCCGAAAATTCAAAGCGTTTGACTTTGTCATCGGGTGTCAGGGCTTGTAGCAATTGTAAACGGTAAGGCTTCTGCTTTAGCCTTTTCCGTAAGATTTTCCAAACCGTCGGCTGTGGTACGTTTAGCTCCCTGCTTGCTTTATTCGTCGACTTCCGCGGGCTACGCGTGAAACTTGCCCGCACGCGTTCAACCGTTTCTTCGCTCACTGCAGGCCGACCCGTTGATTTCCCCTTACAGAGGCATCCAGAAGCTTTAAACTGCGCATACCATCGCCGAATGGAGTTAGCAGTTGGTGGATCTTTGTTGAACTTCGTCCTGAAGTGTCGTTGCACTGTTATGACTGACTGATGTGAGTGCATTTCAAGCACGACATACGCTTTCTTGGGTCCTGTCGCCATTTTGTCTCACTGCGCTCTCGAGCGCTCTGGCGGCAGAAACCTGAAGTGCGGCTTCAGGCGAACAAAACTTTATGAGTTTTTCTACGTATCTGTAGTGTGTCGTGACCATATATCAATGAATGGAGCTACAGTGAATTTATGAAATCGCTTCAATCATTTGTAATAGCCCTGTACATGACTTTGCTGAGGGAGCCAAAACCTCAACTCAGCTTCGTCCGCTTGGTCGCTATCAAAGTAAAGTCCTTGAAGGTGTTCTTTAAGTTCTGGAAACAGATGAAAATCGGATGGGGCCGAGTCGGGACTGTATGGAGGATGTTCGATGACGGTGAAAGGTAGGCGTCGGACTGTTGCAGGTGTCACAGCGCTTGAGTGGTTGGGCACTGTCGCGCTGAAGTAGAGGGGACTCCGTGTATGCACGAACTCGTCGAATTTGAAACTCTATTGCAGCACGCTGCTTTTCCCGCACCGACATAGTTAAATTACACATCGGGATATTACACACCACTATTTGCAGCCCTCTAGGCCAGAGGGTCGCAAGTTTCGTGAACACCTAAAACACCGAAGTCCACTAGTATGCCTACATGCCAGTAGCCAGGACAGGACAGACACCGGACAGCGAGAGGACACACCACACAGTGAGGCCACGTCAACATCGCATCGCCAGGAACAGGAGGAACGACTGTAACAAGTCTAAACTCCTACACCTCGGGCCAACGCCAAGGCCCGTTTGTAAAGCGTCAGCGTCAACTTTCGTGAACGAAGCCGGAAAGTCAACCGAGTCATATGCGTGACATGTACCTGTAATACGTTGCGAACAGTAGAAACCATTCGAACGTATTACTTTCTCAGCACTCCCTCGTTCGAGTCACAAAAACATATCCATATTCACCATTTTTTTTTTCGTTGTAAGTATTAAATGAAGAAATATAAAATACGAGGGCAGTTCAATAAGTAATGCAACACTTGTTTTTCTGAAACAGGGGTTGTTTTATTCAGCATTGAAATACACCAGGTTATTCCCCAATCTTTTAGCTACACAACACTATTTTTCAACGTAATCTCCATTCAATGCTACGGCCTTACGCCACCTTGAAATGAGGGCCTGTATGCCAGCACGGTACCATTCCACTGTCGATGTCGGAGCCAACGTCGTACTGCATCAATAACTTCTTCATCATCCGCGTAGTGCCTCCCACGGATTGCGTCCTTCATTGGGCCAAACATATGGAAATCCGACGGTGCGAGATCGGGGCTGTAGGGTGCATGAGGAAGAACAGTCCACTGAAGTTTTGTGAGCTCCTCTCGGGTGCGAAGACTTGTGTGAGGTCTTGCGTTGTCATGAAGAAGGAGAAGTTCGTTCAGATTTTTGTGCCTACGAACACGCTGAAGTCGTTTCTTCAATTTCTGAAGAGTAGCACAATACACTTCAGAGTTGATCGTTTGACCGTGGGGAAGGACATCGAACAGAATAACCCCTTCAGCGTCCCAGAAGACTGTAACCATGACTTTACCGGCTGAGGGTACGGCTTTAAACTTTTTCTTGGTAGGGAGTGGGTGTGGCGCCACTCCATTGATTGCCGTTTTGTTTCAGGTTCGAAGTGATGAACCCATGTTTCATCGCCTGTAACAATCTTTGACAAGAGATTGTCACCCTCAGCCACATGACGAGCAAGCAATTCCGCACAGATGGTTCTCCTTTGCTCTTTATGGTGTTCGGTTAGACAACGAGGGACCCAGCGGGAACAAACCTTTGAATATCCCAACTGGTGAACAGTTGTGACAGCACTACCAACAGAGATGTCAAGTTGAGCACTGAGTTGTTTGATGGTGATCCGTCGATCATCTCGAACGAGTGTGTTCGCACGCTCCGCCATTGCAGGAGTCACAGCTGTGCACGGCCGGCCCGCACGCGGGAGATCAGACAGTCTTGCTTGACCTTGCGGCGATGATGACACACGCTTTGCCCAACGACTCACCGTGCTTTTGTCCACTGCCAGATCACCGTAGACATTCTGCAAGCGCCTATGAATATCTGAGATGCCCTGGTTTTCCGCCAAAAGAAACTCGATCACTGCCCGTTGTTTGCAACGCACATCCGTTACAGACGCCATTTTAACAGCTCCGTACAGCGCTGCCACCTGTCGGAAGTCAATGAAACTATACGAGACGAAGCGGGAATGTTTGAAAATATTCCACAAGAAATTTCCGGTTTTTTCAACCAAAATTGGCCGAGAAAAAAATGTGTTGCATTACTTATTGAACTGCCCTCGTAGTAAACCTCTGGACTCTTCAGTTCGCATTATTCGTTTACAACTAAGCAAGAGTACCGAAATGATATGCTGCTAAATAACGTAAGCATTATACGAGAAAAGGGTATCAAATGCAAAGAAAAGACGGATTTGAAAGTTGACATTGTAAATATTTATCGAGAGAATAAAGGAGAAGTTACGCTAACGCAAAAAATAAACAGATAAATGTTTATCAGATGGTCCGAAGCAATGGGGCATACTTTAATGTGTACTAACATGTATAGCACTGAGAAACAACGAGTGGGACAGCCACAAAACAAGCCGCAACGCGACGAATGAGAATACGATGATAGATTTTATGGACGGCAGAACAAAAGGTAGTAAGTGAAATGTATTGTACTAAAGTATGATGCGGAGTGAAAACAAATAGAGGAAATTTGACAGGAGAAAATTTGTGCATGCACGTAGTCTATCATTCTCAATCGCAAGTAGTATTCCTATTCTGCCATCGTCCAGAAAACACGATACAATACCACTAATAGGTGAGGCACTTGGTCTGCTGAATCGCATGTTATTATCGTCGACGTGTGTCGTACAGCTGCTCGCAGTCTCAAGTCATCACTCGGCCATTGAAATCTGGTAATTTCTATGTAACGATAGGTTTACAGAACTATCAGCGGCCATCGTTTTTATTAGTTGTGGAAATACGAATTTTAAGACTTTGGATGATAAACATTCAGCAGTTTTAGTGGGGTAAATGTTATATATCACAGTGTAGGGTTAACTGGGGTGAGATGGCCAATGCTTGAAATATGCCCTCCTGTAGCCCGAGAAGACTTCATCGTACCTGTAATTACCTGAAAAGTGTGAAAGTAGATGTATTGTACTTCCACAGTTACTTACTATCAATGTCAACATGAATACAAAAACTAAGATGGAAATATAAAACACATTTATTTTCAAGCTATGCTAATAAATACCCTGTAAGTAGCTATCTCTTCCTGTAAAATTGGATGAGTAGGCCAGTTCACTACGAGAGAGATTGCGATTAGAAATAAATGGTATTAACAAAATAAATATTCAGAGTAAACGGAAAGTAAGGTACTTTTTCCTTTTGATGCGATTTTACCACATCATTGTCAAGCGTTTGTAATAGAGGAACTGCTTTCATGATATCAGCTCTTACCACATGATGCACTCCAGTCAATCTCTCAGTCTCTTTTTGTCCGGTGAAGTTACAGCTTGGTCCAAATCTTACGCATTCGACAAAACAGTCATCTTCAGTGGAATCACTTTCCACGTGATACTGATCCACTGTATCTTCATCCTCTTCATTTATACTTAGCGAAGGTGAGTGCCTTCGTTTTTGAGCACTTTTTTCCACAAAATTTTCTTTCTTTGGTTTCTTGTCTTATTTGTGTTGTCATCCTCTCCGTCTGAATCAGACGGTAAGCGTCTTGTCAATTGAACATTTCTTTTCCCTAAAGTTCTCATATTTAAATTTTTTTGTTTTCTTATGAGTTTTATCCTAAACAGGGGAAATTTGCTCTGGGGGATTTAAAAGAAGAGCAACGGATTTTGCGTTTTCTTGCGAAAGTGACAACCTTGTGTGAGGGTTACAGTTGTTCCAAAAGCTTTCCCGGAGTCAAATCAGGGCAGCAGAGGTTGAAAAAAAATACCACTTCAGTTGGAAATTACTTTATTTTCACACGACCGGTTTCGGACTGTTATAAGCCCACCCTTGGGTGTCGTAGCTGTGCTGTGGTTCCCGAGCGCCGTATTTTCAACCTCTGATATAATGCTCAGTTGCGGATGTTTGCCAACAGGATTGTTTGTAGCAAATCAGGGCAGTTGTAGTCCTACCTGGCACAGTCGTTTCACTTGGAACATCGACAATTGCCTTGTTAACTGGTGATACTACAGGGTTATTACAAATGATTGAAGCGATTTCACAGCTCTACAATAACTTTATTATTTGAGATATTTTCACAATGCTTTGCACACACATACAAAAACTCAAAAAGTTTTTTTAGGCATTCACAAATGTTCGATATGTGCCCCTTTAGTGATTCGACAGACATCAAGCCGATAATCAAGTTTCTCCCACACTCGGCGCAGCATGTCCCCATCAATGAGTTCGAAAGCATCGTTGATGCGAGCTCGCAGTTCTGGCACGTTTCTTGGTAGAGGAGGTTTAAACACTGAATCTTTCACATAACCCCACAGAAAGAAATCGCAATGGGCTAAGTCTGGAGAGCGTGGAGGCCATGACATGAATTGTTGATCATGATCTCCACCACGACCGATCCATCGGTTTTCCAATCTCCTGTTTAAGAAATGCTTCTGCTTTAGCCTTTTCCGTAAGATTTTCCAAACCGTCAGCTGTGGTACGTTTAGCTCCCTGCTTGCTTTATTCGTCGATTTCTGCGGGCTACGCGTGAAACTTGCCCGCTCGCGTTCAACCGTTTCTTTGCGCACTGCAGGCCGACCCGTTGATTTCCCCTTACAGAGGCATTCAGAAGCTTTAAACTGCGCATACCATCGCCGAATGGAGTTAGCAGTTGGTGGATCTTTGTTGAACTTCGTCCTGAAGTGTCGTTGCACTGTTATGACTGACTGATGTGAGTGCATTTCAAGCACGACATACGCTTTCTTGGGTCCTGTCGCCATTTTGTCTCACTGCGCTCTCGAGCGCTCTGGCGGCAGAAACCTGAAGTGCGGCTTCAGCCGAACAAAACTTTATGATTTTTTTTACGTATCTGTAGTGGGCCGTGACCATATGTCAATGAATGGAGCTACAGTGAATTTATGAAATCGCTTCAATCATTTGTAATAGCCCTGTATATTTGACACATTTGCAATTGAGTGAAGGCTCTGTCCATGAATTGGTTCAGTCTGTTAGTTGGGAGTCTGCTTCGAGATAGTTCGTTTAATGGAGTCGCGTTCTTCTTTGCTCTCTTGCTCGTATCTGACCAGACACTGTGTAAACAGGACCAGGAATGATGACAGGGTTTCAGGGAAATATCTGAAGTATTGCAGTATCTCTAAAGCATGGCAATTTCAGTCGAAGGCTTTTAAGAGTTCGCCAAATTATAGTCATCCTAGCACTCTTTCCGCTGTTCTTTCATCCATTCTTTGCAAGCTTGGTTCTAATAAGACTAAGCCTAGAAATCTCAACCAGATGGCTGCAAATAGTATGTAGAGGCTGGCATAACAATGCGAAATTATTCGCTTCGGCTGTTTCTAAATGTTCGACAGAAGATCAATGACAAGCATGTTCTTAAAGAATTAACATTTTCCCTCAGTCTTACATGGATGGGTGAGTTTTGTAGACCAACATAAAAATATTTCTGTCTTCACGTAGGCCGAACGGATCGAATCAGCCCATTTAGACTTTAAAATCTTTCCTTTAGAGACGCAAATTGGAGGCAAAAGGGCACTACAGCAGAGCACAGTCAGTTGCTCAATTAGGGCCCCATTCATCAACATTAAAAACGAGACCCGATTTATTGAAGAGTTCATTTTGGTGTGGCGTAACTTGCAAAAGTGAAAACCCGTTTTCCTACACCTAGCCGATTCATCACTTGACCACGAGTGATAGAAAGGCACTCAACACCCATCCGAGTGCTAGCCCAGCCCGACAGCGCTTAACTTCGGTGATCTGACAGGAACCGATGTTACCACTGCGCCTGGGCCGTTGGCAGTATTTTTCGGAGATAACGCGCAATGTGTTGTACTGTTGCTATGTGGTAACTTCAAACTAAATATTGAGTGGATTCCTAGATTCGTTTAGAAACATTCCAAGAATCACTTAGACATCCGTAGCAATTCTGACGAGCATATGAATAATAAATGGAACTGATAGTGCAACAAGCAATGCTCCCTATAAATAGATTAGCAGCAATACCTATTATGATGAACACATTTGTTCACAACCAGCTCCGACATTATATTTACTGTAAAATGATAAATGACCACAACGCCTACATAATAAAAAGTGCCAGGTACACGTTGCACAAGACATCACTTTTTAGCTCATATACCTATCATTCTTGTGTTCTTCTATGGCACCCTTTGTTTCATAATTATAGTATGTAGGTTACCAGTGCCATCTCTTATTAGTAACGACCTTGTTTGGTCGAAACTGGTTGTGAATAAATTAATTATGCGCAGATCAGATGGCACCAGTTCTGCGGTTAAACTTGATATCATTATAGACAAAGTCAAGACTCGGTAAGCGTCTCTTATGCAGGAGAATAATTATCTCGTTACCTGCAGACATAGGCTACGAGCTCAGCTTAACTGGATAATCACAGGAAACAACAGCGAGCTGTAGGTTAAAGTAAACACATCTGTATCTCTAATCGCGTACCCTTTCAGTAATGTTTAATGAAATCCTGCTACGTCGCTTACGTCCTTTACGTTGTTTTTCATTGCATTAAAAATCGCATTTTCTATCAGTTTTGTTCAATGAGTATCAAACGATATCACAGTATGAATACAGTGGAACCCGTACAACAAACCATTTGCATGTGATCTGGTTAATTGTATGATTCCCATTGAATACATGTTACTGCAGTTGCTGACTGCTGCTATGTTCAAATTTTTTTTTTAAACAGCAGTTTGACAAATAAGAATGCCTCCCGGCAATTTAGGGGAAGATTTACGAAGATTTAATGCCAAAGAACTGACACTAGATTATTCTGGAAGAAGTTTTCACCGTTGGTTTGAGTGATCTGAAAGCATACGGTCATCATCAAATGCTTTACGAAGCTTTCCGCTGAGACAGTCGTTCTACGATCACTTAAAGAATTTTACTCAGTATAGGACCTACAGAAACCTCACCGTGTACCACACCAGCATACAGAGCAGCCTTTGCACCTGTTTGAATGAAAATCACACGTTTCTGCGTCGCATTGTTCTCAACGCTCGATGCTCTAGAGAAGAAAAAGTTGCACATCCTGTCTCTGGGGAGCAAACAAGTGTTCTAACAATTGCTGTGGCCTTCGCGCGTTGCGTTGTCGGCAAAACTCTGCGTAAAACATACACTCGTCATCTTCAAAAAAAGAAGTCGGGTAATGGCGGAAAATCGCAGCCGAACACGAGCAAACGTGCACGACGGAACGACCTTTACGCTTCGGCACCCTCGTGGCAATACAATGGTCGGAAAATTCGAAAGCGGTGAACGTCGCTAGGCGAACAGCATGTTTAGAGGTACGAAAAATCAGACTTCGTTACTACGGAGTTCCTATCAATCGCTAAACCATGAGGCGCAGAAAATGTAAGTGCACAAGTCACTGTCTGAAAATGTATTTTTAGTATTCTTCGATGTTGTCCGCCGTTTGGGTGAATTCAATTTATCCACAGTCTTTCAGGCCAGTGTATTTCATGCCCGAGCTGCGGTTCTCGAAAGTCAACTACAGCTGTCGTTAACTTATTCATTGATTTCCGGATTCAGAACGTTTACCAGCAACTAATTATTTACAATGCGGAAAAAGATGGAAGTCTTTGACTACAGAATTTGATGAACAAGATCTGGGATCCACAAAAAGGTTATTTCAAATTCCTTTGTTTTCCATTATCAAAGCGAATTTATGAGGAGCTACAATGGCTGTCTCTGACTTTATTTTTACATTCGGGACTTTTTCCACGTAACTTTTTTCCTGCAGTTGATCCAGAAAACGTTGGTAGTACTCATCAGTTATTGTTCAACTCTTGGCAAGCTTCCCGACGAAAAACCATTATGTACCATAATGCACGGCCTTCCTGCAACACAAATCGGCTTCTCCATTTTTGGTGCATAACTACGGCTACTGGGTTTCGACTGCTGCGGCCACTGTGTCTAATGCTTTTTCGCTTACGGTGTGGCATGGCAGGCCCAAATAAAACTACACTGACGGAAAAAGTCGCAACACCAAAAATGATTAATATCGAGTAATGAAATGTCGGGAATACATTTGTCTAGGCAACACATTTAAGTGATCACAGGTTAATGTAAGCGGGAGGTAAGCCACTGCAAATGTGAAATGCTGGTACATTAACAACCAGTGTAACCGCCAGAATGTTGTAAGATGCATGTAAATGTGCATGCAATGTGTTGTACAGGTGCTGGATGTCAGTTTGTAGGATGGAGTTCCATGCCTGTTGCACTTGGTCGGACAATAAAGGGACGGTTGATGCTGTTTGTGTGTGTGTGTGTGTGTGTGGTTTGAGGTTTTCGGGCGCTAAACAGCGTGGTCATCAGCGCCCAAACGCATAGAAACAGGAACACATGCAGTGAAGGGACGAAGACGGACAGCGAACAAGGAGAACGGCTAAAAGACACAGACCTGACGCAGATACAAATCCTCACATACAGAGGCAAAACAAGAGGAGAAGAAACGCACTAAAAGAGGAAAGGAAACACAAGGAAAAGAGAACAGAAATCGAAGTGAAACAAGTAGGTAATCGTGACTGGCGGACCTCTTACCTAAAGCCTGGGTGAGCCAGTCACCCAGCAGCACATTAAAATCCTCTCCCTAAAATCCGAGGCAACAAATTGGACAGGGCACAAAACCGTAAGACCTTAACCACAGTCGTTGCGTCGTCTTGGAAAATAGAGGGCAAATCCGGTGGCAAGGAAACCACCGCCCTCTGGTCAGAGAATAAAGGACAGTCAAGTAAAATGTGGCGGACCGTAATCTGGACGCCACAAGCACTGCAGATTGGGGGGTCCTCCCGCCGGAGTAAAAAACCGTGCGTTAAGGGACTGTGCCCGATGCGGAGGCGAGTGAGGAGAACCTCATCCCGCCTGCATGACTGGTAGGACGTACGCCATGGCCGCGTGTTGGCCTTGACCAGACGCAGCTTATTTTCACTGACTGCCAGCCACTCCTCTTCCCATTGACACATAACACGAAAACGCAAAAGGGAGGTAACAGCATGGAGGGGGACGGCACATTCAACAACGTGAGGGAGGGAACATGCATCTTTGGTAGCCACATCCGCCAGTTAGTTTCCCCTAATACCCACGTGCCCCGGCACCCAGCAGAAAGAAACCTCCTTCCCCTGCCGTTGCAGGTGGAGTAGGGCATCGTGGATGTTCTGGACGACCGTATCCGCTGGGTACAAGTGTTGCATGGTCTGAAGGGCACTCAGGGAGTCAGAACAGATGAGAAACTTAAGACTGGGAACACATCTCATCTGCTCCAATGCCCGCAAGATCGCAAACAATTCGGCATCAAAGATGGTAAACGCTGCAGGAAGCCGTAACTTGACTACTCGATCAGGGAAAACAACAGCACAACCAACAGAGACCCCCTGTTTAGAGCCATCCGTAAATACTGGTACATGGTCGGGATGCTGGTTTAAAATATCATAAAATAAGGAGGTAAAAACAAACGCAGGAGTGCAGCTCCTCCGGTATACTGACAAGTCTAAAAGGACGTTGGGCCTCTGGAGCAACCAGGATGGCAGACGGGTAAAACCCTGGAGATGGGGTGCCACACGCTCCACACCAAGGGACTCAAGCAAATGCTAGGCACGAATCCCAAATGGTCTCGTTGCCCTTGGGCGACTGGAAAAGAGACGTTCCATAGGCGGTCGGGCAACAGTAGGGTATGCAGGGGAGGTAGGACAGGCAAGGAATTGACACACCCGTCGCACCATGAGGAGTTTCCGCCGGATGGCGAGCGGCGGTTCTCCTGCCTCAGCACACAGGCTGGGGATGGGACTGGTACGGAAGGCACCAGTAGCCAACCTGATACCCTCATGGTGTACTGCGTCAAGAATCTTGAGATACGAAGGCCTCGCTGACCCATACACAGAGCATCCATAGTTAAGACGCGACCGGACGAAAGCCCTATAAAACTGCAGCAGACGCGCCCGATCTGCTCCCCAGGACCGATGGCTCAGACACTTCAAAATATTCAGTGCCTTCAGGGCACGCGCCTTGAGGTCTTTAAGGTGCGGCAACCACGACAACTTGGAATCAAAAGTGAGGCCCAGGAACCTCACAGTGTCCCTAAAAGGAAGATTGCTCTTGCGGTCATATGAAGCCACAGCCAAGTCCACAATTCCAGGTGCAGGTCCAGTGTCTCTAACATGCTGACAGGTTGGCTGCAGGCCCTCAACTCACCTCCTTCTAAACACCACATAGCATCACTGGCGCCGAGGCAGAGCCAGCTTTGATCAAGAAACACACCGATCTCCACCCTGCCCTCCTATGAGCTCTCGCTTAAGGGGCTCCGGAACGCCCTATACTTGCAATGTTAAAATAACGCGTATGAATTACGTCTTTCCTCACAAAGTATTTGAGGTAGGAAGTTGAACTTTTTACAGATTATTTATTGGAATATGGGCTACAACTTAACACAGGGATTTTACAAAATTTTAGTTCAGTTATTAAAGATGATTTTTTTCAATTGTAATGAAAATTCACAACATTTTTTTGCAATTTTTTATTTATATATTCAAAAATATACAGTTTTTTGGGAAAAGGCTGTGTTAAATTATGCAGAAGGTACTGTGTAACATTTACTGAAAGTTTGAAACAAATATGTTTGGAAGATCCTTAGAAAATATGTAATTAGTATGAGAAAATAAAAGTTTTGGTAATCGAGCGACAAAGATTGGATTAACTTTTTAGTGCATTCCAGGTCCATAGGATGGATTATCTTCATCCTCTGCAAAGTCCTCCTCCAGCTTCCTCTTGTTCCTCCTCCTGTTTACTCTTGCTTGTATTTCTAGACTCTTTACAGCCCTGTCTGCAGCCCGAAGGCGTTCCTTGTCTAAAGCAAGCATCGCTCGTACCATGTTAGAACCTATCTTCATTCCCATATTTCTAAATACCTTGCACCTTTTCTTAAAAGCCTTCAGAGGATTTCTAATAACTTTACTTTTACTCATTATTATACTTCAACAAAACAGAGACTCAAGAAACAGAATTAATTACGAATATTTTGGAGATAACGACAGAGTAAATAAACATGAAACAATCGACAATCACACCAGCGATATATATTGAACCATCACAGGTTAGCCACAACACATACTTTATCTCACATCACTAAAATGTACCTGATGAACACGGACGTTAATAATAACACCATTTGGCAGCAGTTTAACAGCGCCACAGTGGGTCACGCCCATGTAGAACACATTTCAAAAAAAATTTAAAAATAGTTGTAGTCTTCGGAATTGAATAAATTATATATCTATTAAAAGGTAATAGTCTGCAGATTCAGAAAACGCAAAAAAGTAAAAATTGAACTTTTCATGATTTTGAGCCTTTCCGGAGCCCCTTAACACTACTCAAGTCGCAAACGGCGGTTGTTTGGGATCAGTGGACTGCACACAACGTGGCTTCTGGCTCGGAGCTGTCCTTGACGTAACCGATGTGTAACAGTTCGTTGTGTGACTGAGGTGTCAACTGCTGCTCAAATTGCTGCTGCAGTTGCAGTACGAAGCGGCAAACCCATACGCCAAGCACGACGCTCTTCCCACTCGGTAGTGGCACGTGATCATCCGGAGTGTGGTCTTCTTGCGACCGTACATTGTCGTGACCGTCGCTGCCAGCAGTCAAGTCCAGTCTGCCAAGCCTTCATGCAATATCGCTGAAAGAACATCCAGCGTCTCGTAGCCATTTTACACGACGGCATTTAAACTCAGTGAGATGTTAATAACGGTGTCTTTGTCGCCTTATAGGCATTCTGAACTAACACCAGCTCACACATCCAGTATCAACGGTAAGTAACGCTCACCACCGTTACAGCTTGTATTTAAAGCAAACCTTACTTGCATCCTCATACTGGCGCTACCACCGACACTCTTATCCGACTGGCGCGAAGTTTGAGTAGACGTCATCTTTCAAATGTGAAAGCACGCCTATCAACTTTCGTTCTTCTCGCCCACCACATCCTTGGTGTTACTTTTTTGTCAGTGTGGTTATACTCGTTTCTTATGTTTCAGAAACTGCTAAAAATACTCATTTCCTGCCCGGATACGGCTATCATCTTGCAAAAAAAGCTGTCTCTTATTCAACTGATAGCTTAAATATACTGTACTTCGCCGGAATGATTAATGTGTCAGCTGTTCTTTTACGTACTACGTGTGAATTACGTCCAGTGTACACTCACGCTTGAATTCAGCCATTGTATCATAAGGTATCAATTTTAACCATCGGTAGACGAATTTGTGTTGGAAATAAGCCACAGAAAATTATATGGTGGTTAGCTATTCCAATTACTACATCTGAATGAAACACACACACACAAACGGGTATTTTAACTGTTGCATTAACAAAACTATGCGATAGGTACTAGACTTGTACTTTTCCGTAAAAAGACAAAAAAGCTTGAAATTTGGAAATTTGATAATTTAAAAATATTCATTTGTATTACCGTTATGTAAATATACTCATTACCAGTTTAATTCCACACCAAATGGGGCTGTTGAGGATATCGCCTGCCATTCTGTGCAAACCAGTATGAGGGGCATGCAAAAGCGCACTAACCGTTGTGTCACGTATTAGGGTTGCCTCCCATTCAATTCACGTGTGGCTCGCGGAGAGATTACTCAATATTGGTTCTTAAAACTGGAAGTAGGCTTCAGTGGGGTACTATATCTTTATGTCCAAATGTCCGTCAGTTCACATTTGTGGCGTAGTGGTTAGCACACTAGACTCGCATTCGGGAGGACGGCGGTTCAATCCCGCGTCCGGCCATCCTGATCTAGGTTTTCCGTGATTTTCCCTAAATCGCTTCAGGCAAATGCCGGGATGCTTGCTTTGAAAGAGCACGGCGGACTTCCTTCCCTATTATCCGTCCCCAATCCGATGAGACCGATGACCTCGCAGTTTGGTCTCCTCCCTCAAACGAACCCAATTCAACTCAACAACTCTTGACATACACCTGTACGTCAAACAAATATGAGACCATACGTACTGCCCTTATTTGTATACTTGCAGAATCCCGTGTTAGTCTCAATGCTTGCTATTCCTAATGCTGGATACGGTTCAGATTGTCTTGAATCTGTCACCGCAGATCAACAGCAAGGCAACTATAGATGTGCTGCCTAAGGGTTTAAATTGTTTAGTGGCTCCCATACCCATACCAACCAAAGACATCACACAGTCCGTCAAAATATTTCCCCATAGACTGCCTCTTGTAGAAGGAGAGCGGATCCACCAAGAAAGAATTAGTGTGTTACTTCATGCAGTGCTACCAAAGTAGAACATATCGCGTGAAGACAGAGTCGCCCTAAAATGTCGCAGGAATAATAATGATATTGCAACTTTAAAGATGGAGGAGGGAAACACGATAGCAATAATGGACGCAGCAAGTAAGAATCCAGAACCAGTGTATTGGTGGTTTTAGAATCGATGTTGACAAAGCTAAGGGATCACGTTGAAAGCTCAAGTGACACCGGGAGTATATGAAGTACCAAAGGTAAGTACGTGAATAATGCTGCCGTCTTAGACCGGATAGTCAGTGGCATCGATTCGCCTATGTACCATCTGGTGAAAAATCAGATCCGGAAGTTACGCCGCCTGGTTCGCCACAAAGAGTCATATTTTGTCAGCGACTGTACACAATTCACCAAACCTTTATGGTAGCAGTAAGTCCAAGCTACGGATCTAACGGTCAGCTTTGACGTAAAATGTTTACTAACGTGGCTGTAGGTGAGACCATCAACACCATATGCCAGCCGCTGTGGTCGAGCGATTCTAGGCGCTTCAGTCTGGAACCACGCGGCTGCTAAGGTCGCAGGTTCGAATCCTGCCTCGGGCATGGATGTGTGTGATGTCCTTAGGATAGCTGGTTTAAGTAGTTCTAAGTTCTAGGGGACTGATGACCTCAGATGTTAAGTCCCATAGTGCTTAGAGCCATATGAACCATCAACACCATGCAGAAGCGAAGACGGCCACAAATTTGCGACTCAATGCGGTTGCGCATGTCGTCTACATATTCTACGAGCAGACTGACAAAGTGCTCGCGTTTTTCTCCTGTACCAGCTGCAATGTTCAAGGAAGCCTTGGAAGAAGCAGCATTAAGTTCCGCGCCGCTGCACCCATGTTGCTGGCTTAGTTTCATGAACTACACGGTCGTGATGTGACGTACGGAAAAGCAGAGATTACACAAGTTCCATCACCACTTCAACAGCTTACATAAAAACATACAATTCACTGTAGAAATTTAGAATAATACTACGATTATTTTCCTTGAAATGTACCGAACACGTAGCAAAAAAAATGGTTCAAATGGCTCTGAGCACTGTGGGACTGAACATCTTAGGTCATAAGTCCCCTAGAACTTAGAACTACTTAAACCTAACTAACCTAAGGACATCACACACACCCATGCCCGAGGCAGGATTCGAACCTGCGACCGTAGCAGTCCCGCGGTTCCAGACTGCAGCGCCAGAACCGCTAGTCCACCGCGGCCGGCGAACACGTAGCACCAAAGTACGAGGGATGTCCAGTAAGTAACGCAACATATTTTCTTGTCGTCCAGTTTCCAATGAAAAAATGCGAAGTTTGCTGTGGGACATCGTGGAATAGTCCTGCTTCAGCTCCTATAGTTTCACGAAAGTCAGATACGTGCCGGTGCTATACTTAGCCTTCGATTCGGCGTCTAAAACGGTGTTGTCACTGAATTTCTTTTGGCGGAAAACCAGAGAATCGGAGATTCGCAGAATGTCTACGGAGATCTGGCATCGAACATAATCACGGTGCGCCACAGGGCGCCAACCTGTTCGACTCCCGCATGCCGCACGGCAGCACACAGCTGTGATTTCTGCAATATTGGAACGTGCGGACACTCTCATTCGAGGTGATCGACAATCACAAACAAACATTTTACTGCTGGCTAGATGTCACTGCTGATAGTGCTGACGTACTCGTTCACCTGTTGGGTACTCAAAGGTGTGTACCCGATGGCTTCTTCGCTGGCTAACAGAAGACCATAAGCAGCAACGAAGGACTGTTGTTGTTGTGGTCTGCAGTCCTGAGAGTGGTTTGATGCAGCTCTCCATGCTACTCTATCCTGTGCAAGCTTCTTCATCTCGCAGTACCTACTGCAGCCTACATCCTTCTGAATCTGCTTACTGTATTCATATCTTGGTCTCCCTCTACGATTTTTACCCTCCACGCTGCCCTCCAATACCAAATTGGTGATCCCTCGATGTCTCCGAACATGTCCTACCAACCGATCCTTCTTCTAGTCAAGTTGTGCTATAAGCTCCTCTTCTCCCCAATTCTATTCAATACCTCTCATTAGTTATGTGATCTACCCATCTAATCTTCAGCATTCTTCTGTAGCACCACATTTCGAAAGCTTCTATTCTCTTCTTGTCTAAACTATTTATCGTCCATGTTTCACTTCCATACATGGCTACACTCCATACAAATACTTTCAGAAACGACTTCCTGACACTTAAAACTATACTCGATGTTAACAAATTTGTCTTCTTGAGATACTCTTTCCTTGCCATTGCCAGTCTACATTTGATATCCTCTCTACTTCGACCATCATCAGTTATTTTGCTCCCCAAATAGCAAAACTCCTTTACTACTTTAAGTGTCTCATTTCCTAATCTGATTCCCTCAGCATCACCCGACTTAATTGGACTACATTCCATTATTCTCGTTTTGCTTTTCTTGATGTTTATCTTATACCCTCCATTCAAGGCACTGTCCATCATGCTCAACTGCTCTTCCAAGTCCTTTGCTGTTTCTGGCAGAATTACAATGTCATCGGCGAACCTATAAGTTTTTATTTCTTCTCCATGGATTTTAGTACCTACTCCGAACTTTTCGTTTGTTTCCTTTACTGCTTGCTCAATATACAGATTGAATAACATCGGGGAGAGGCTACAACCCTGTCTTACTCCCTTCCCAACAACTGCTTCCCTTTCATGTCCCTCGACTCTTATAACTGCCATCTGGTTTCTGTACAAATTGTAAATAGCCTTTCGCTCCCTGTATTTTATCCCTGCCACCTTTAGAATTTGAAAGAGAGTATTCCAGTCAACATTGTCAAAAGCTTTCTCTAAGTCTACAAATGCTAGAAACGTAGGTTTGCCTTTCCTTAATCTTTCTTCTAAGATAAGTCGTAAGGTCAGTATTGCCTCACATGTTTCAGTATTTCGACGGAATCCAAACTGATCTTCCCCGAGGTCGGCTTCTACTAGTTTTTCCATTCATCTGTAATAAATTTTTTTGCTTGTTATGAGACTGATCGTCACAATTTTCCGTCAAACATTGTCACAGGTGACGAAACAAGGATTTATCACTTCCAACCGAAAAGAAATCGGCTATCCACAGAGTGGCGCCACCCCTTATCTCCTCCAAACAGAAATTTCAGAGCCTCACCCCCATGGCGACGGTCTTCTGCAACACTGGATGGGTTGTTATGTTCTATGCCCTCCCTCACGGTGCGACAATCAGGAAATTGAAGAAACAACTTCGGCGTGTTCATCGCTAAGTTACTGCAGACCAACTTCTTTTTTTCACCACGACGACACAAGGCATCACACAATCCTGCGCACCCGACTGGAGTCCACGAAACTTCACTGGACTGTTCTTCTTCATCCACTCTACGGCCCCTATCTCTCACCTTCCGACTTCCGTCTGTTTGGACGAATGATGGCTGCACTACGCGGGAAGCAGTACGTTGATGGGGAGGTTATTGCTACAGCAAGACTATGGGTCCGACGTCGACCACTAGAGGGTACCATTCTAGTATGCAGGTCCTCCCAGTAAGGTGTCGTAAGGCCGTCGCAATGAATCGAAACTATGTTGAAAAATAGGGCTTTGTAGCCAAAAGAGTGGGAAATAATATTGTGTATTGGAAACCTGAAGAAAATCAACCTGCTTTCAGAAAAAAAAGTGTGTTGCATTACTTATTGATCGCTTCTCGTACGAACAAAGCATACTCGTACAGATAACTGACCCACACCAGCTAGTCCAGTAAACGAAGAAAAATTAGGGAAAAACAGGAGTGTAGTCGCAAATTTCTGCACAGTGGTAGGAGGGGGCGTCATGAACAACATAGTAAAAACCTTACCAGTGGGGTGTGACCGTGGGGGCGTTTCAAGATCACTTTTTCATTTTTTTCTTGAATAACTCGAGAAGCACGACTTCTAGAAAAAATGTTTATTAGTGTGAAATAAAACTAAAGTACATGGCTTGGACAAAAAGTAATGGCAACAAGGTAATAATTCATGCTAGACGTTACTGACAGAGGTTCATCGTATGTCATGCCCTCATTGTAATCGTCCTGCACCTCTATCTCATTGCCCCACACGGATGGAAGGCGTCCTACACCGTCAGCGCGTCCATCTTTGTCGATGTTTCGCAAGGGCCGCCCTATCGCACCGATTACGTCTCCTCTTGTGTTGTTGCCGCGCCGGATTAGCCGAGCGGTCTGAGGGCGCTGAAGTCACGGACTGTGCGGCTGGTCGCGGCGGAGGTTCGAGTCCTCCCTCGGGCATGGGTGTGTGTGTTTGTCCTTAGGATAAATTAGGTTAAGTAATGTGTAAGCTTAGGGACTGATGACCTTGGCAGTTAAGTCGGATAAGATTTCACACACATTTGAACATTTTTTCTCTTGTGTTGTTGCACGTGAAACGTCCCCTTAGAAAAATTAATGAATTACTGTGCTGATAACCCCTTACGTTATTTGAACGTACTCAGACATTTCGCTCTTTACTTATTCTGATCAACACTAAACTGACACACAATATTTTTAGCGCAACGCAATCTGACTTTCAAAAATCCCTACAAAAGAATGGCCCTGACTAACCTTAACCTATACCTTTCACAAATCACTTACCTCACCAAAAATCTTCGTTACTCGAACTACTGCAATACAGCGAGCGCCACTACTGCCAGCTAAATAAAAGCTTCAAACTACTGAAGGCACTAACTACTAATAGGCATAGTTAGCAAATGAAAGATTTTGATAGAGAACAAACAATGTATTTACCTCAATAGTGTTCAAAAGTCATAATGTATATAGCAATTCATGACATCCAGTCTTACAAATTTCAAAACTCCGCCATCTCTCTCCCCACATCCACCACTGCTGGGGGCTCAACTCCAACTGCTCAACGCTACGCGCTGTTCACATCCATCTGCCCAACACTACAATGGCAGACAACAATGCAAACTAGCCACAGACTGCACACAGCACAGCCAGTGATTTTTCATACAGAGCGCTACGTGGCGTTACCAATAAGAAAACCTAAACAGCCTACTTACATAGCCCCCATGCTCCCCACAAAAAATTTTACAAATTGTTTTGGGCACTGGCCAATACAGATTTGAAAATTTTTTTCATAATAACAGTAAGAAAGATATCAAATACACACACTTATTAATACAATGTTGGTCAAAAGCTAAAATTTTCTCACAGTCCATAAAGACAGTCCTGATCATTCATCACAGTAAAACTCCCGTTTCTTTTCTCAAAGTCTGAGCAGTAAAAGACAATGCACACGGAAGTAGTGGATTTCCATGCAGTCTTGAAGAAGTAGTGTTGTCCTTCCAACAGAAAGACAATGCTGACTCTTGACATGCAGACAGGTAATGGGCCACAACAGAGCAAACCCACAGCAGAGTCATTCGAAGTTTTGAAGAATATTGGTAGGTAGGTCATCACAGAGTAGACTCACTGTAGTCCTGGTAGAGATTATGGTATTGGTGGGCCACCAGAGGTACAGACCCACTGTAGTCCTGGTAGAGATTGTGGTATTGGTGGGCCACCAGAGGTGCAGACCCACTGTAGAAATAATGGTACTGGTGAGTCAGCAAAGGTGTACACCCACTGTAGTCCTTGTAGAAATAATGGTAATGGTGGGTCATCAAAGATGCAGACCCAATGTAGTCCTTGTAGAGATGGCCAGCAGCCATCTGTTGTGACTGTGCAGGTGCACAAGCACCATTGAAGAGTCTTGCGGATAATATAGCAAGTCCATAACCACCACTTGTGCACTCACAAATTTTTTGGAATTGTCCTTAGAACCAGCAATGCTGTTATCCAGTCCCTTGCTGAATTATTAACATACGTGCAGACACTATCAGTCTCTACTTCTCGCATATTGTCCGTATACCATGACCAACAGAAACGTGTGCAGTGAAATGTAACTTACAAGTAACTTAATTTGATGAACTGGTGTCAATTACATTTTTATAACATAAGAATACAATAACAAAGGTACAAAATACATCATTAAAGAACATAACAATACAGATAAAATTTGTAGTAATACAGGCTTTACAAAAGAATAGAAAGAAACATGTACATCAGTGTTACAGGAATTACGACATAAGTACATACATAAAAGATCAGAATAACTTTCGAAACATCAACTCCACACATGAGCATTAAAACAAAACAGAACAAATAATGTCGAAACATCTTTACAAAGTAAATAACATAGTATTAGAAAAATTCTACAACATAACAACATCAGCTAAACACATAAAGACAGGAAAAACAGAAATACACAAGGGTACACAAACACATAGAGGGATAAGACAAAAGGAAAGGACAGGGTTTGTTTTACTGCAGTAGTTTGCATGGAGATCTCCCTTCGTTCATCAGTACTCTCAAAAAATCCTATCTAAGCCTGCCTTCTGTATTCTGTTCACATCCTCTTTCAAAAATAGTTTTTCTCCACTGTACACTACTTTTTTGGCCAAACCATTTTCTTACAGATTCTCAATGCATTTCTTCCAATTCATCATAGTTAGTTTCTTATATAGTCTACCCCTCTTAAGCTAACATAATCTACTGAGCTCAAATATATATACCAAGGGATGAGGCAATGCAGCAGCACATAACAAATTAACACAAACAACAATGACAAAAAAATGGAAATTGTCAAAGCAAGCTGCAGTAAATCTAAATTACCAAGCAATGCAACATTACAACTAATATGAGCCAATGTGCAGCAACAAGAAAAATAAATCAGTAGTAAAACTAGCTTAACAGAGTAATACAAAGTGAAATTTAGTAGCACTATGCCTGGCAAACAGCAGCAGCAAATGTAATAACTTATATCTAAACATGACAAAGCTCAAGCAAAAAAAAAAAAAACATTACACTAAAGATGGCCATGTCTAATACCTATGTCACATCTTAATACTAGAGTGATGCATCACAATTTATTCTACAAAAGAAATTACAAAGTACTTGAAAAGAAAATTCTGTATGCAATTCCTGTGAAGGGAAATGTCTTTTTGTGCTCCTTCGTTTTGTTAAAGTACATAATGAAGTTATTCTTTACTGGGTCTGTAGGCATAAAATATTTATATTAGTACATCTATAAAATTTTATTTTAACAAATGCTGCAGGGCAGCTAGAAACTAGATATTAAACAAATTGAGCAATCTCTCAACTAGAAAGACAATAGATGTAAAAATGTTTCTCATCATTTCATTAGCCATTTTAGTAAATATCATAAATTAATAGCTCCACAGTGTAATCATATGTTTTCAAGTTTGAGCGTGTCGTATTTGCGATGCTTTCGAAAAAGAAATGTCAATAGCGAGGATAATGGCTTCTTTTTTTTTTTTCTAGCTGTGACTCTGAAAAGTCACACACTAATGGCTTTTTCTCCAGGCCTCTGACACAGCTGGCCGCTCAAGACGCATTACGTCAAGGTCACTTGGCTTTCTTACCGAAATATTTACGACACCAGTTTTCACTACAGTGACAGTTTCATATAAAAAATTTCACAGGTCTAGAATTTGCGTTAAAAATCTGTAGAAACAAAATCCTGTAAATATAACAGTGTCCAAAAAATTTTCGTCGGCATTGTGGTACATTCACGCATTTACACACATTTCATAACTCTTAAAGTACGAATCTTGGTTTCCAACATCCTTTTTCACAAGTCAGAGTCCCTAACCACTACTCATTATTCCTTACCTTATTACACATATACATATTCGTCGACACTTCTTCAATATTTCATCATAACAAATACGTAGCATAATCAAATTTCTCATATAGCATCAGCTTATTGATCATAAACATACCGCAACAGCGTAATACACATCATCATCATAACATCATAAAACCTCAGCCAAATCTCAAAATCGGCGTAGCTTCCTTCAATAATTTCAAAACCTAAAAAAATTCTCTGCTCATGTCAAAAGTGTCATCTACCTCAAACGTACTTTAAAAATCATGATTCCATACCAAATACATCATTCAAAGCTCTCGTATTATCACAATGGTTCCAAAAAAAAAAAAAAAAAATGAACAGTTCACAAAGTACAGACAAAATACAGTTTCATAAGTGTGAAGTTATTCAACTGTGTAATTACGTAAATATCTGTCACTGATGTAGTAAAATAAATGTTTGTCTCTTCCAGTTAAATGATCAGATAGCTGTGTAATTTATGTGTTAGAGAAATATGGTACCGATGTGTAAAGTTGTATAAGCCAATACCATATTAGCTAGGGCTCCTTGTGCTTGCCAAACACATGGTAGACAAAGTAGGCGTGTACCCCCCTGAGGATTAATGTAATAATGCCCTCAGGTGTTATAGATTACAGCAATGGAATGAAATGTATCACGGAAAACCTTTGTATCATTGTACTTCAAATATCTTTAAAAATAAATGTTTTAAGTACAAAATTAATCACTCAAATACGTGTACTGTAGCGCTAAAATGTGCATCTTGTTGTAAGATAATCTCTGTGGAAGTGTCGTAGTTATCGTCCTCCGAAAGCTAAGTTCTGCAGAATTCAATGTACTTACGTCATGATACACAAAAGTGAAATGCTTTGCGTATAGATATCTTAGTTATTACGCTTATTGCCGTGATGAAGGAAGTACTGTGCTGTAACGTATTGCTGTCGTACGGAAAAGGCTGTCTCCTTGTAGCTATACCACAAAAGTTACTACTAAAACATGTTTTACTTTACAGAAGAATTCAGAAAAACTGTGCGGATATAAAACAAATACACCGCAAAAGCAACATTGTAAATTGTCACTCATTAGTAGTGTCATGATAAAATCGTGTAGCTGTCACATAAACTAACCACTGTGTCATCTGGTATCTCACAGAAAGTACTTAAAATCCAGAATGTACTTTCAAGTAAACCAAAATGTTGCATTAAAATCTCATAAGTAGTACTGGTAAATGTTGTAAGTATGTGAGCCTTATAGTCGTTACGTAATTGTGCAACTAACAAGCAAGAATGTACACACACAATAACACTGTGTCGTCTGTTCAAAATAACAATGCATTCGTAATTTCTGTTTAAATAAGTTCTCTTGGTTCTTGACTGGATATTTAACTTCAAACATTGTTGCATGTTAACAGATTCTAAGTCTGACAAAGCATACTAGTAACGTGAAGTGAAAAAATTTAATAGCAAAGACTAAGTTAAAAAGCAGATTATCTCTCAATAAACTGTTTTACATGTGAAACGTGGTGGTATACGTCGGTAAGGAATGCTAAAATTTTTTTCACGGTTAGCGTCTACGTTGTTTTTCTCGGAGCCAGCCGGCGCACGTGTCTGCCTGCGGTGCGTGTCATTGTCTGTCTCTTTGTTGCCACACGTCGTTACTGGGATTTGGAGGTCTAACTTCTACAAATTCACCTTGTCGAGAGGGCCCTGCCCTGTTTGAAACCCGCCAGTTCTGATTAAATTCTGGTCCGTTGTTACGATTATATCGTCTGTCGTCATAACGGTAGATCCCGTAATTTCTTTCTTGTTGGTCACGTGGTCTAGAATATCTCCCTGAATCGTAACTGCGCTCCGAACTGTTGCGTCTGAAGTTATTCTGTCTCCCACGATAATAATTGTTTTGGTTACCATATTGTCTGTTTCTGTGGTTATCTATGTCATATTCACTACTACGGAAATGCGATCATTGTCTGTAATTATTACTACTCTGCCAACGGTTGTCATACAGGTGGTGTCTGTTTTGGTCACGATTTGCGTTGTAAGAATAGCCTTGTCGTATCCAGTTATTATTTCTTTCATTGCGGAATTGTGACGGATGTGACCTGAAAATGTTGTGCTCCTGTTTTCGCGTCCCGCGATTGTCAGTGTCAATTTCCAAGTCTTGTAACAGTCCCTGAAAAGCTTCAATGTCGTCTTTGCAACGTCCTGCCAAAATAATATGTCGTAAATGTTCAGGCAATTTGATTAAGCAAATGCGGATGAGTTCTGAGGGCCTGCATGGGTTTGAAAGATACTGATTCTTATGCAACATGTCTTCAAAATATTTCATAAGACTGCAAAATTCAGATTGTTCGAAACGTTTCATCATTGTGATGCTATGTTCTACTCGGTCTTGTGTAGCTTGAGACCAATACGCTGAGAGGAAGGCATGATAATATTCTCCTTCATTGTGACAATCTTGAATGACCGATCGCATTCTTACAGCTGGTTCATTCTCCAAATAGCCGCACATAAATTCTAACCTGTGCTCCAATGACCAGTTGGGAGGAAAACAATGAGAGAATTGATGAAGCCATGCTTGTGGATGAATGTCGTTGCCAGAATTCTTAAATGTTTTGAATTTACGTGTAGTAATGAACAGCTTATAGTCGAAATCATCATGTCGGCGAGTCGCACATCACTCATCGTTACTTCGTTTCAGCGGTTCCATCTCAAAATCCAATGCGCCTTGCCAATTTCTTTCATAATTTCCGAAGTGCCCTGTGTTATTATTTTGTGGTTGTTCCGTATTTCTATGTCCCTCTTCCCGTACTGGAGCGCGAGTGTCCTCTGAAATATGTAATTCTTGTATTACTTGTGCCAACTGATCTTGTACTTTCCGGATTTCTCTTTTGTACTGTGTATTGATTTGATTTTGATTTTGTTTGATTTTTCTAATTTGTTCATACTCTTCAGTGTCCGTAAAGGCTACAGGTCTTGTGTCATTCAGATCATCATCTACCTTTGTAGATAAGTTAGTGAACTGATCTTAAAGTTCTGCTACTTTATCCGATAGTGAAATTATTTCCTCTGTGTGTTTTTCTGAACCAAGTTTCAGAGTGTCCATTTGTGTTGAAATCGTATCTACTGCGTCCTTTAAGTTTTCCTGAGTTTATGCAAGTTGCGTAACCGAATCTGTAGATGCAACTGAGTCAATTCTAGCTTGCAAGGTGTCGTGATTTTCATGAACAATAGTTGGCAGTTCTTCTATGGCTGCTTCGTGATTCTGTAATGCATTTTCATGACGCGAAAAAATAGGTTGGAAATGCTCACAAATTTGTGTTTTTACGTCATTACAGACTTTTTGACATTTCGATTCAATGTTATGTAAGTCAGTAGATAAATCTTCACGTGTTTGTTCAAGTGTGGTGTCTAACTTCCGAAGATTTTGTTCCATTGTGTCTAACTTTTGAAGATTTTGTTCCATTGTGTCTAATTGTTGCTGTGTTTGTCTCTGGTGTTGTTCCAATGTGTCTAACTTTTGAATATTTTGTTCCATTGTGTCTAACTTTTGAAGATTTTGTCCCATTTGTTTCTGATTTTTTTCAAGCGTTGTGTCCAACTTTTGTAGCCTTTGTCCCATTTGTTGCATTAACTGTAATAACAGTGCACTGGTGTCTGAAACATGTTCCTCAGTGCTATTCGGCAGTGCATTTGAGCCGGCAATATTCGCATTTTGAAAAGCAGAAAATGTGTCTTGATTTATTTGAGAAAACGGTGAGGACGCAAAACCTGAATCTACAGTATTTGCAAGATTGTGTCCTGTCATTTCGGAATCCTGAGGCGAGCTGTTGCTGACCAATCGATCGACAATGCTTCCCTGTTCACTAATTGTTTCACTGCCTACACCATTATTTGCAGCCCGCTCCATTTCCCTATGCACAATTCTACATCTACATCTATACTCCGCGAGCCACCTTACGGTGTGTGGCGGAGGGTACTTATTGTACCACTATCTGATCCCCCCTTCCCTGTTCCATTCACGAATTGTGCGTGGGAAGAACGACTGCTTGTAAGTCTCCGTATTTGCTCTAATTTCTCGGATCTTGTGATCATTACGCGAGATATATGTGGGCGGTAGTAATATGTTGCCCATCTCTTCCCGGAATGTGCTCTCTCGTAATTTCGATAATAAACCTCTCCGTATTGCGTAACGCCTTTCTTGAAGTGTCCGCCACTGGAGCTTGTTCAGCATCTCCGTAACGCTCTCGCGCTGACTAAATGTCCCCATGACGAATCGCGCTGCTTTTCGCTGGATCATGTCTATCTCTTCTATTAATCCAACCTGGTAAGGGTCCCATACTGATGAGCAATACTCAAGAATCGGACGAACAAGCGTTTTGTAAGCTACTTCTTTCGTCGATGAGTCACATTTTCTTAGAATTCTTCCTATGAATCTCAACCTGGCGCCTGCTTTTCCCACTATGTGTTTTATGTGATCATTCCACTTCAGATCGCTCCGGATAGTAACTCCTAAGTATTTTACGGTCGTTACCGCTTCCAATGATTTACCACCTATGGCATAATCGTACTGGAATGGATTTCTGCCCCTATGTATGCGCATTATATTACATTTATCTACGTTTAGGGAAAGCTGCCAGCTGTCGCACCATGCATTAATCCTCTGCAGGTCTTCCTGGAGTACGTACGAGTCTTCTGATGTTGCTACTTTCTTGTAGACAACCGTGTCATCTGCAAATAGCCTCACGGAGCTACCGATGTTGTCAACTAAGTCATTTATGTATATTGTAAACAATAAAGGTCCTATCACGCTTCCTTGCGGTACTCCCGAAATTACCTCTACATCTGCAGATTTTGAACCGTTAAGAATGACATGTTGTGTTCTTTCTTCTAGGAAATCCTGAATCCAATCACAAACCTGGTCCGATATTCCGTAAGCTCGTATTTTTTTCACTAAACGTAAGTGCGGAACCGTATCAAATGCCTTCCTGAAGTCCAGGAATACGGCATCAATCTGCTCGCCAGTGTCTACGGCACTGTGAATTTCTTGGGCAAATAGGGCGAGCTGAGTTTCACATGATCTCTGTTTGCGGAATCCATGTTGGTTATGATGAAGGAGATTTGTATTATCTAAGAACGTCATAATACGAGAACACAAAACATGTTCCATTATTCTACAACAGATTGACGTAAGCGAAATAGGCCTATAATTATTCGCATCTGATTTATGACCCTTCTTGAAAATGGGAACGACCTGCGCTTTCTTCCAGTCGCTAGGTACTTTACGTTCTTCCAGCGATCTACGATAAATTGCTGATAGAAGGGGGGCAAATTCTTTAGCATAATCACTGTAGAATCTTAAGGGTATCTCGTCTGGTCCGGATGCTTTTCCGCTACTAAGTGATAGCAGTTGTTTTTCAATTCCGATATCGTTTATTTCAATATTTTCCATTTTGGCGTCCGTGCGACGGCTGAAGTCAGGGACCGTGTTACGATTTTCCGCAGTGAAACAGTTTCGGAACACTGAATTCAGTATTTCTGCCTTTCTTCGGTCGTCCTCTGTTTCGGTGCCATCGTGGTCAACGAGTGACTGAATAGGGGATTTAGATCCGCTTACCGATTTTACATATGACCAAAACTTTTTAGGGTTCTTGTTTAGATTGTTTGCCAATGTTTTATGTTCGAATTCGTTGAATGCTTCTCTCATTGCTCTCTTTACGCTCTTTTTCGCTTCGTTCAGCTTTTCCTTATCAGCTATGATTCGACTACTCTTAAACCTATGATGAAGCTTTCTTTGTTTCCGTAGTACCTTTCGTACATGATTGTTATACCACGGTGGATCTTTCCCCTCGCTTTGGACCTTAGTCGGTACGAACTTATCTAAGGCGTACTGGACGATGTTTCTGAATTTTTTCCATTTTTGTTCCACATCCTCTTCCTAAGAAATGAACGTTTGATGGTGGTCACTCAGATATTCTGCGATTTGTGCCCTATCACTCTTGTTAAGCAAATATATTTTCCTTCCTTTCTTGGCATTTCTTATTACACTTGTAGTCATTGATGCAACCACTGACTTATGATCACTGATACCCTCTTCTACATTCACGGAGTCGAAAAGTTCCGGTCTATTTGTTGCTATGAGGTCTAAAACGTTAGCTTCACGAGTCGGTTCTCTAACTATCTGCTCGAAATAATTCTCGGACAAGGCAGTCAGGATAATGTCACAAGAGTCTCTGTCCCTGGCTCCAGTTCTGATTGTGTGACTGTCCCATTCTATACCTGGTAGATTGAAGTCTCCCCCTATTACAATAGTATGATCACGAAACTTCTTCACGACGTTCTGCAGGTTCTCTCTGAGGCGCTCAACTACTACGGTTGCTGATGCAGGTGGTCTATAGAAGCATCCGACTATCATATCTGACCCACCTTTGATACTTAGCTTAACCCAGATTATTTCACATTCGCATTCGCTAATAACTTCACTGGATATTATTGAATTCTTTACTGCTATAAATACTCCTCCACCATTGGCGTTTATCCTATCCTTGCGGTATATATTCCATTCTGTGTCTAGGATTTCGTTACTGTTCACTTCCGGTTTTAACCAACTTTCCGTTCCTAATACTATATGCGCACTATTTCCTTCAATAAGAGATACTAATTCAGGAACCTTGCCCTGGATACTCCTGCAGTTTACCAATGTTACGTTAACTAATTACCAAATTACTACTTTGAACATTAGTTAATTCATTACATGGTGGCGCTAACACACCGCTTTCGTCTTCACTGTCATTTCTCAGTTTACTTTGGAGCCTAGTATTACGTTTTTCACACCCCATTATTGTCACAATATTTCACACGACAACATAGAAAAACACAATTTGAAGAGCAAAAATAAGAGAACACATTAATACAGCACTGAAAATAATATCTAGTTAATTGCAAGCGCAGCTGCGAAATACTTGGTGCAAATTTACATGCGTGCCACACCTGTTTTACTGTACAACAATGAAAGACTGCAACTACAAAGGAGATTCTCTCTACAATTACGCGCTAGCAATAAACAAAATCTACACTAATTACACAAACCACAAGAAAAAATCAGAAGATTCCAGTGAGGTATCCTCGGCTAAGGGTCGACATATGAAACGTCCCCTTAGAAAAATTAATGAATTACTGTGCTGATAACCCCTTACGTTATTTGAACGTACTCAGACATTTCGCTCTTTACTTATTCTGATCAACACTAAACTGACACACAATATTTTTAGCGCAACGCAATCTGACTTTCAAAAATCCCTACAAAAGAATGGCCCTGACTAACCTTAACCTATACCTTTCACAAATCACTTACCTCACCAAAAATCTTCGTTACTCGAACTACTGCAATACAGCGAGCGCCACTACTGCCAGCTAAATAAAAGCTTCAAACTACTGAAGGCACTAACTACTAATAGGCATAGTTAGCAAATGAAAAATTTTGATAGAGAACAAACAATGTATTTACCTCATTAGTGTTCAAAAGTCATAATGTATATAGCAGTTCATGACATCCAGTCTTACAAACTTCAAATCTCCGCCATCTCTCTCCCCACATCCACCACTGCTGGCGGCTCACCTCCAATGGCAGACAACAATGCAAACTAGCCACAGACTGCACACAGCACAGCCAGTGATTTTTCATACAGAGCGCTACGTGGCGTTACCAATAAGAAAACCTAAACAGCCTACTTACACACGTGCCACTATGAGCTTCCTTTATTTTGGCGAACACATCGTAATCGCATAGACTCAAATCAGATGAAACCGAGCGAGGTGGCGCAGTGGTTAGAACACTGGACTCGTATTCGGGAGGACGACGGTTCAATCCCGTCTCCAGCCATCCTGATTTAGGTTTTCCGTGATTTCCCTAAATCGTTTCAGGCAAATGTCGGGATGGTTCCTTTGAAAGGGCACGGCCGATTTCCTTCCCCATCCTTCACTAACCCGAGCTTGCGCTCCGTCTCTAATGACCTCGTTGTCGACGGGACGTTAAACACCACTAACCTAAATCAGATGAACACGGTGGATATTCCAGGATCTCCATCCCACGCACGAGGTTGCCGTGTGGCATCGACATTGTCATGAAGGACGACGGGATGCAGTAGACATGGGCCCGCGCGATTACGATATGTTCACCAAAATGAAGGAACCTGTTCGTGACATGCGCTACAACGCAAGAGAAGGCACCATCCATGCCATAGGGCATTCCTTGCGAGACATCGACAGAGATGGACGCGCTGGCAGTGTACGACGCCGACGCATTCCATCTGTGTGTGTGTGTGTGTGTGTGTGTGTGTGTGTGTGTGTGGTGGGAGGGAGGGGGGGGGGAGGTGACCGAGACTACGGTGAACGTCCGTCAATGAAGTCTGGTATGAAATATAAGTGTTGTCACTACTTTTTATCCAACGCTTGTAAACATGCTATAAATAAGGTCCTGTTTATTTTTCTTTCTAAGACTAATAGCTTCTGCGTTGCAGGGGAAGGAAAAATTGTAGGTTATTGAAAATAGTGTTGCCCTTTTCACATGAATCACATTACTATAAATGACAGCTCCGTGCATGCAACGCCCTTTTGTACTTTGTGTAGGGATTACTATCGCCATATGTACATGTGCACATCACTATCCCAAGACTTTTGGCACCTCGGTGTACATGCTCACTTGGGCTAGAGAGCACTTACGATTAATACTTATGCACGCGCTGTTGGTCTTCCGTGGAGTACAAAGGAGCCGCCGCTCACAGTCTGATTTCAGTTCCGGCAAGTTCGTGCAACAGCTTAGTCACCTGAAGATTGCGGCCAGGTAGACTGCGGTAATATTGTGTCAAGATGATTTCATGATCCGGCTGAAGATCCGAGAGGGATATTATTGTTCATTTGTTTTTGAATGATGTTTTATTTGTACTAAACCTTCTTATAAAATCATAATATTTACTTCAGTCTTTTCTGCGAAGAAAGTTATTTTTATGCGGAGGTGAGGAAGGAGGACGCAGCTTCAACAATTTCGCCTGGGGCGCTGAATCACCTCGTCACGGCTTTGCATGGTTCTCAGGAAGCCTGCTATCACGCCTCGATTACGTACAAGATGTGTGAGGAAAGTTATGGGACTGGTTTTTTTGTCTACCAAAGATTTTTTTTTCAAACAACAGTACTGTGCCTTTCAAAGTAATTCCCTTCGGCAATTACACTGCGGCGGAGTCGTTGCTTCCAGTCTTAGTGGCCGCTCTAAAAAGCTTCAACTCGTACTACCTTAAACATGTCGGCCAAATTTTTTTGGATGTTCCCCAGAGTCCCATAACGATGTCCTTTTAACGTATTTTCCAATTTCGGGTTGTGGACAAACAGGAAGCTTTTGAGGTCAAAAATTCCTCGATGGAAGTGGCCGTGTGACATAGGGCGTTGTCATGATGCAGCAGCATCCAGTTGTCTGCAATGTCAAGTGTCACTCGATTCACCCTTTTCCTGAGCCTTTCAAGGACGCCAAGGACTTGGGTCAAAATCTGGTGTATGGTGAATGTTTCTGAATTTAACGCTTCACCAGTCACCCTTATGATATCACAACACCAAGCACACGTTCGACGTTTCCGTCGTTTTTTGAAGTTGAAGATCTCCGTAAGCCAGGTTCATCATCAACGCGTTCTCGGCCTTCCAAAAGCAATTTGTGCCAGCGGAAAACTTTTGCTCTTGGTATGAAATGTTCCCCATAGGCCTGTTTCAACTTTTCGAAGGTCACAGCCGCGGATTTTCCAAGACAACTTGGTGGCATAACGTTACTCTAAATTCCACTGTTCCATTTTCGTAACGCACAACAAAAATACAATTTCACTGATGGCGCTGTCAGATTTCCCGTAATAGCTGCACGGAGCTGAAATCCGGACTGAGCATCTGGCAGAAAATCCAGAGAGATTCTGGCCGTATCTAGAGTACACCAGCGGAAAGACACAATGCCTTCACTGCACGATAACGGTCTTTAGGTTACTGATGACAGCGCCTCTAAAGCAGAGTAACTAAATACAGTTTTCCGAAATACGTTTACGAAAGAAGACGAAATAAATATTCCACAACAACTGCCAATATGAACAACTGCCAACATGAGTAACTTAAAAGTAGATGACCTCGATGGGGCAAAGCAGCTTAAATCACTTAATAAATGCAAGGCCTCCGTCCTGATTGTATACCAGTCAGGTTCCTCTCAGTGTATGCTGATACAATAGCTCCATATTTAGCAATCATTTACAACCGACCATTCGTCGAAACACCCATACCTAAATAGCAGAAAGTTGCAAACGTCACACCAATACCTAAGAAAGGAAATAGGAGTAATCCGCTGAATTACAGACCCATATCGCCAACGTCAATTTGCAGTACGATTTTGGAACAAACACTAATAGCGAAAACATTATGACCACTGCCCACCGCGTCGCTCGTGACGCGGTAACAAAAGTACGTAAACAGAGCAGATACGAAGGCCACTACGGGGGATCACTCTAGTGAAGACATGGGCTGCAAATGTGTAAATCCATTTTATAAGCGACTTTGCCAAAGGGCAAATTATTATTACGCACAGCCTGTGAACTAGTGTCTCGAAAGCGGTGAAGCTGGTCGTAAGTTCACGGGCGATTGTCGTGAGCAACTATGGAGAGAGGTAGGACAGTGAAACTACCACTAGGCTCTAAATGGTTGGACGTCCACGGCTCTTCACAGAACGTGGGGTTAGGAGGCTTGTCTGCTCTGTAAAGTACACTCCTGGAAATGTAAAAAAGAACACATTGACACCGGTGTGTCAGACCCACCATACTTGCTCCGGACACTGCGAGAGGGCTGTACAAGCAATAATCACACGCACGGCACAGCGGACACACCAGGAACCGCGGTGTTGGCCGTCGAATGGCGCTAGCTGCGCAGCATTTGTGCACCGCCGCCGTCAGTGTCAGCCAGTTTGCCGTGGCATACGGAGCTCCATCACAGTCTTTAACACTGGTAGCATGCCGCGACAGCGTGGACGTGAACCGTATGTGCAGTTGACGGACTTTGAGCGAGGGCGTATAGTGGGCATGCGGGAGGCCGGGTGGACGTACCGCCGAATTGCTCAACACGTGGGGCGTGAGGTCTCCACAGTACATCGATGTTGTCGCCAGTGGTCGGTGGAAGGTGCACGTGCCCGTCGACCTGGGACCGGACCGCAGCGACGCACGGATGCACGCCAAGACCGTAGGATCCTACGTAGTGCCGTAGGGGACCGCACCGCCACTTCCCAGCAAATTAGGGACACTGTTGCTCCTGGGGTATCGGCGAGGACCATTCGCAACCGTCTCCATGAAGCTGGGCTACGGTCCCGCACACCGTTAGGCCGTCTTCCGCTCACGCCCCAACATCGTGCAGCCCGCCTCCAGTGGTGTCGCGACAGGCGTGAATGGAGGGACGAATGGAGACGTGTCGTCTTCAGCGATGAGAGTCGCTTCTGCCTTGGTGCCAATGATGGTCGTATGCGTGTTTGGCGCCGTGCAGGTGAGCGCCACAATCAGGACTGCATACGACCGAGGCACTCAGGGCCAACACCCGGCATCATGGTGTGGGGAGCGATCTCCTACACTGGCCGTACACCACTGGTGATCGTCGAGGGGACACTGAATAGTGCACGGTACATCCAAACCGTCATCGAACCCATCGTTCTACCATTCCTAGACCGGCAAGGGAACTTGCTGTTCCAACAGGACAATGCACGTCCGCATGTATCCCGTGCCACCCAACGTGCTCTAGAAGGTGTAAGTCAACTACCCTGGCCAGCAAGATCTCTGGATCTGTCCCCCATTGAGCATGTTTGGGACTGGATGAAGCGTCGTCTCACGCGGTCTGCACGTCCAGCACGAACGCTGGTCCAACTGAGGCGCCAGGTGGAAATGGCATGGCAAGCCGTTCCACAGGACTACATCCAGCATCTCTACGATCGTCTCCATGGGAGAATAGCAGCCTGCATTGCTGCGAAAGGTGGATATACACTGTACTAGTGCCGACATTGTGTATGCTCTGTTGCCTGTGTCTATGTGCCTGTGGTTGTGTCAGTGTGATCATGTGATGTACCTGACCCCAGGAATGTGTCAATAAAGTTTCCCCTTCCTGGGACAATGAATTCACGGTGTTCTTATTTCAATTTCTAGGAGTGTAGAATGGGTGGTGATGTATGGCATCTCTGCCGAAAGAGTGCAATGCTGGTGCACGTACAAGTGTTCCGGAGCACGCCGTACATTGTCCATCGTTTAACATGGAGCTCTACAGCAGACCACCCCAAAGTGTTCACATGTTGACCGAACGATATCGTCAGTTGCCATTGCAGTGGGCACAGGACCGTCGGTATTCAACCGTCGTTCAATGGAAACGTGTCAGCTCTTCGGTGAACCACATTTTTGCTGCATTAGTTGGACGGTCATCTCTGCAAACGCCGTCATGGAGGTGAACGGCCGTTCGTAACGTACAGCGCGCCACAGACGCAGGCTGGTGAATTATTCTATGAGAGACTTTCTCCTCCGCTTGCGTGGCACATATGGTAGTAAGTAAGACACGCTGACAGTTGCGAACCACCCGCATCCCTTCATGCATGATATCTTCCCTGACGGCGATGTCATCTTTCAGCAGTGTGATTATCCTTGTCTCGAAGCTAGAACCATGTTACAGTGGTTTGAAGAGCTCTATAGTGAACTCACGTTGATGTCTCGGCAATAAAAATCACCTGATGTAAATCCCATGGAATCCACCGGGCTCTCTATCTGGAGCCGTCACCGAGTACGCAAATCAGCGTTCCGTTATTTACGCAAATTACATGTCCTATGCGTAGACATCGAACACCACATACCTCCACAAATCTACCAACAGTCTGTCGGATCCCTGATACGCAGAATCAGCGATGTATTTCGTTCCGAAGACGGACAGCCAGGCTATTAAGCAGTTGGCCATAATGTTTTGATTCATTAGTGTATATGTGTTCGAACATTTTGAGTTATATCGAAGTAAACGATTTATAGACAAACAGTCTGCACGAATTCAGGAAATGTCGGTCTTGTCGAACACGGTTCTCTCTTCGTTCTCACAAAGTAATGAGTGCTGGTGATAGCGGATGTCAAATTGACTCCATATTTTTAGATTTGCAGAAGGCCTTTGACATTGTACTTCACAAGCGACTTCTAATCAAAATATGTACCTATGGACTATTGTCTCAGTTCTGCAGCTGGATTGCTGATTTCATGCCAGAAAGGTCACACTTCGTATTAACTGGCCCAAAGTCATCGATTAAAGTAGAATAATGTCTGGCTATTCCTAAGAAAGTGTTATAGGCCCTGTGCTGTTCCCGATGTACATAAACGACTTAGGAGACAAGTTGAGGTGCGTTCTTAGATTGTTTGGAGATGATTCTGTCATTTACCATCTTCTAAAGTCGTCAAACGAAAACAAATGGATAAACGATTTAGACAAGATATATGTATGGTGCGAAAAGTGGTAATTGACTATAATGAAAACTGTGAAGTCATCCACATGAGTACCTAAAGGAATTCGCTAAGTTTCGATTTCACAATAAATAACACAAATCAAAAGGCTGCCCTTTGACTAAATACTTAGAGACTACAATTACGGATAGCCTAAATTGGAACGATTACATAGATAATGTCGTGGAGAATGCAAACCACTACGATTTATTGGCAGAACACTGAGAAAATGCAATAAGTCTACTAAAGAGACTGCTGACACTAGGATTGTACATTCTCTTCTGGAATTTTGCTGCGCAGTGAGGGATTCACATTAGACAGGAGCAACGGAGGGCATCGGAAAAGTGCAAAGAAGGGCAGCTTGTTTTTTACTATCGCGGATTAGATGAAAGAGACCCACGGATATGATACACGAATTGGGATGGCAATCATTGAAACAAACGCGTTTTTCCGTTGCGTCAGCAACTTTTCATTAAATTTCAGACACCAACTTTTTTATGAGATTGTGAAAATATTTTGTTGGTGCTCACCATCATAGGGAGGAAAGATCATTATAATAAAATAAGAGAAATCAGAATTCTTACGGAAAGATGTTAGTGTTCATTTTTCCCCCGCGCTGTTATAGAACGGAACGATAAATAGCTTGAATCTCGTTGGATGAACCCTCTACCAGGCACTAAATTGCGAATTGTAGAGTAATCATGTAAACGCAGATGTTTATGTAGAGGAAGCGATGAACTCACCGGTGTACACAAGTAGAACAACACAGGGTTGCCAGATCTCTCGCCCTGTTGTCAGTCTCATTATTTTTCTCATGCGCCTCGTATGACATTTGCAACTGATTGCACTGCTAACTACAGGGTGATTACAAATGATCCATCGGGTTTTGGATGAATATGTTTAAAAAAGTACATTTTGAAGCTTTTACACATCATTACAGATGCTTTATGTGATCTCCTCGTGTTACACGACACACCTGTATACGGTAGCGAGGCTCAGCCCATAGACTCACCCCATACATTTTGGAACATGTTCACGTCAATGTTCGCCAGCGCAGCAATAATGCTATTCTGGAGTTCAGCCAATTTAGTCGGAGGAAGTGGTACGTCCACACTGTCTTTACGCATCCACAAAGAAAATAATCGCAAATTGTAAGGTCGGCAGATTCTGGGGGCCACCTGAAGAGTGCCAAATCATCCTGGGCACATCGCCAGTTCCACCTGTTTGGAAGTTCCTTGTTCAGATGGCGACGCACTCCTCTATGCCAATGCGGTGGATCTCTGTCTTGCAGGATTATGAAGCGTGGGTTATCAGCTATCAGTCTCAGAAACAAACAGTGTTTAGGGACGTCGCACCCGTCGCAATTTTCCCAGGAAAAAAGTTGGGCCCATAAACGTTGCTACATGACACAGCACAGAAGACACTCGCCTTTGGAGAATCTCTTTCAGTCTCCACTGTAACACTGGGATTTTCCGTGCCCCATATGCGGTCGTTGTGACGATTCACTTTGCCGTTTAGATGGAACGTCGCCTCATCACTGAACAGGGGTTGGCGGGGAAAATCGTCATCTTCCAGTGGCTCCAGGACACGTTCGCAAAATTAGCGTCTGATGGTGCGCGACTTGTGGATTTCCATGGGCAATGAAGTAACACATCTCGGACGCTCTCCACTGTTTCCTCCACCGCAAGTGGCAGCCGGAACTTTTTCCTCTACAGAGGCAGCCTGTGTCCTTGAACTGTCGAGGCCACAGCAGAATGCTTTGGTGCGTTGACGGCTGTGTGTTGTACTGTCTTCAGAACGTATGCTGCACGGTAGTGACGGATTCTGTCTTCTCATATTGCAACACACAAAATGCTTTCTGTCGATTAGTCGCCTTTTAACTGTTACCCCCTGTCACCTGGGAAGTCAAAATGGAGCCTGCAGTAACGTAAACAAAACGTTTAAGTATGTTATATTGATTGGTTATTACTACAAATGAATGGGCATTATTTATTAGAAGCTATAGAACATGCAAACCCGATGAATGTTTTGTAATCGACCTGTATTCGCTGTGTTGCTGTCAACGTGCAGTGGTGTCTTTCGTCATCGCCCCAACAGGAGGTGGTAGACGAAGACTCGCGCGCCGACTCGTGCTGGGCGACCTCCTTGGCGGACTGCGGGAACTCCAGCAGGGACCCGGACGACGTGGAGATAGTGATCGAGCAGGCGCCGTGCGTCAAGCAGCAGGAGAAGGACCCGTTTGACGAGGACGAAAGCGAGTGCGAGGACGACGAAAGCTGCAGCAGCCAGCCGCAGACGCCGACCCCGACGCCGCAGGTAGCGCTGACGATGCCGCCGGCCACGCCGCCCCCGGCGCCCAGCCGGCCGACGCCGACGCCGCCCCCGCAGAAGAAGCCGCGCCACACGCCCAAGCCGTCGCCGCAGCCGCTTCTGCAGGCGCCGTCGACGTCGGGCACCTGCCCCCGGCAGCCGCCGCAGCCGCCAGCAGAGCAGCAGCCGCGGGTCAGCCAGAGCCAGCCGCAGCCGCCGCCGCCGCCGCCGCCGCCGCCCCCGCCGCCGCCGAGGCACGCCGACCCGCCGCGCCCACTGCCGGGGTAAGCACTCCGCGGGACTCGCAGTCCAAAGTCGCGACGTAAAAACACTAAACACCCTTGTTCTCCTCCTTCAACTATCGGATTTTTTACTATGGATACTAGAGTTTAAGCATTAATCACAAGCCAGCCAAAAGCCAGAAAAATTCCCTGAGATCTGGATGGTAGCCAATGTAGTAATTATTAAAAAAGGACATGATAAAGACCCAGCTGAAGCTAAGTCTTACAGATCAATTTGCTTATTAGACATTTTTGAGAAATTATTCGAGAAATTGCTAGCTGACAGACTGACCGCACACTGAGTGCTGTGCGGGATGAGCAGCTTCAGGCCGGGGCGATCGGCAACTGATGCAATCGCTCTGGGGGCCGATGTCTGTGGCTCTACCCCGTACAAGTACGTTGTTGACATCATGGTTGACATCAGTGGCGCCTTTGACAACTCGTGGTGGCCTTCGCTCTTCTCGTGCTTGTGGGAGAAAGAGTGTCCTGGGCTGCTATATGGTTGGCTGAGGAGCTATTGTGAGGGTCGGAAGGTCTGGCTATGATCCCCTAGTGGTAAAGTTGGAAAAACCTTAACTAAGGGATGTCCCCAGGGTTCTGCTTTAGGTCTCCTATTTTGGGATATCCACATGGAACCACTTCTAGACAGTTTGCAACAGAGTGAAGAGGTGCTAGAGGTGATAGCCTACGCAGATGACCTCCTCCTGCTGGTTGGCGGCCGGAGCCGCGAAGACATAGAACCCAAAATAGAAAAGGCCGTGTCGAAATTGCAACTATGGTGGAGTAATACTAAAATGTCAATTTAATCAACCAGATCAACATACCTATTGCTGAAAGGACAGCTAGTAAGAAATCCCACAGTGAAAATTGGGGACTCACCAGTTCTCAGACGACACGAAACTCGCTACTTGGGAGTTATCATCGATGAAAGGTGGAACTTCGCGAAGCACATTGAATCCGTAACCCAAAGAGCATTACAAGTACTCAGTAACCTCAACTCCATAGGACACAAAAGATTTCACCTTCCCCCCCCCCCCCACCCACCTAATAAAATTGTACCATAACAGTATACTAACTTCAATAGTGGGTTACGGCTCGGGAGTCTGGGTACACAGGCTCACAAGGTTGGTGCTTGCCATGACAGTGAGAAGAGTACAAAGGAACATGCTGTTAAGATCTGTGGGGGCCTTACAGAACATCTCCAGGTGGTGCCCTATTAGTGATAATGGGGCTCTGTCCCCTTGATATTAAAATTCGAGAGCAAGCAGCATGGTACTGGGCTAAGAAAGGGAACGACATGAAAATAGAAAATATTCTGGGAGTTCAGGCTAGGGACAAGGGAGAGATAAGGAGAAGGGGTGAGGACTTATGGCAGGAATCATGGGAAATGGATGAATCTGGCAGAAGAACCGTCAGGCTCTTGCCAAATGTTAAAGAAAGGTTAGGCATGAGAAACTTCGAAGCAACCCGGGATCTAATTCATTTTGTTACTGGTCATGGACCCTACCCGACATATCTATGCCGGTTTGAGAAAAGGGCTGCACCTGAGTGTGACGGTGGCACATCGGAGGGTACTCCCGACCATGTGGTTTACGAGTGCCCCCTTTTCGATGATGTAGCAGTGACCTTAAGACAACAACTACCAAACAATAACACATACGACCTACTAAGACACGAACAGACTTTGGAAACTTTGAGTAACCTGGCAAATGAAGTATCACGTTAAGTTCTGACTGCATACCTGAGGGACTTCCGCGATTAGAACCAACTACTGAACGTGTACCCTAATCCTGAACCGCCTGTGCGTGGACTGGTCGACTTGTTAGTTGGAATCCGCCACGTGCAGGGCTAGGGGGACTGGGGTACACGTATTCACGATTATGACAGCACCGGATTTGACGTAGGTTAGTTAGTCGTTAGTAGGGTTAGGAGTAGATACTAAAATAGGAACCTGCAGCGACTAGTAGTTTTGGCCTGCCCAGTGTCAGGGGCACGCTCATCGGGATTTGCTCGATGAGCAGGGACTTGTAGTAGGTTCATATCTATACTGACACATCTGTAGCGCTGCAGGCAGTTAGGATTACTAACAAGTAGGTAGTTACTAACAAGTAGGTAGTTTTAACAAAATCGTAATTTTGCCCATTAACCTGCACTGTTCACACTGTCTGCAATTTTTAAATTAACTGTAATAACTGTAATAGCTGCAAATAACATATAACGTTGTATTAATATTAGGACCCACTAATCATTAAGGTGGTGGGTTATTTTGCATAATTATTATGTATTGCAATAAAGATTTAAAAAAAAAGCCAGCCAAAAGGCCTCTCGCGAAATAAGTTATCCGAATATTTTTTTTTGTTTTATTCTGCGTTAGGCTGTATGGAGCAGTTTGGTTTTAAGGTTCAACCTGTTTTTTTTATTTTAGATTATAGTAAGGACTGTCTGGTTTTTGGCATTTTCGCTACAAACTACTTGCTTCAAAACTGTAGAGCTTGTCCAATGTTAATGAAATTTTTATATGTTACAGTCACGTAGTGGAAATCCCAAGTTACAGTCCGATCACCCAAACAGAAGTTCTTAAGATTTTTCTAAAGTAACTTTATCTCATCTGAGGATAAACATGTAATGAAAGCGTTGGTTTGTTTTGCGTGTCTCCTATAACCACCGTGACCGTACTGTGTGGTACGGATTTTATAAACAGTGATACTTAAGACCGTTTTTGTTAGTACTGGTCCGTTAGATTAACAGTAGGCGCAGTGGCGGAATCATGAGCTACGTTGGCAGTCACAGGCAAACCGTCTTCCAACAGCCCAGAGGTTCGCGACAACGACACATTCATTTTCAAAGCCGTTTACGCTGTTAATCGCGAGGGTATTACACTGTACCGTCAGAGTGGTTGTAGCTTCATATATCCACAAAATACGCCTTCAAAACAAAACCACGCTTTTTGTCACGAGTTTATCGTGGGCTGAGAAAAAGTTACTTAAGAAAAATCATAAGAACTCTTTTGTGGGCGACTGAAAAAGTCTGTAACCTAAGATTCCCACTGCCCATAAAGGCCCCTACAGCATATTAAAATTTAATTAACATCAAACAAATAAATTTCAAGCTATATATTTTTGAAGCGAGCAGTTCGTAACGAAGAAACCGAGAACGAGACAATCCCTGCTACAATATAAAACAAAAAAGTATACGAGTATATTGAACGCTAAAATCAAATCACTCCACTTAGCTTAAAGTTGAACTAAACAAGAAAAATATTGGTATTACTCATGTTGCGATAGGCCTGTTTGTTTGCTTGTAATTAAAGCTTAAACTCGAGTCTCCATAATAAAAAAGTCCGATAGTATTCCCAACGGACTGGTCGCTCCCTTAAAGAAGTACACCAGTCGGTTTCTAGCCCTTTAGATGCTTGAGTCAAGAGACTTCAAAAAAGAAAAAAATACAGGGAGATTTAAAAAGAAAGAACAGATTTCGGTTGTTTACTACAGACAAACTATGAGATACAGAAACACATTACACACATCACTAGATAGAGGAAAGTTGAAAGTTTTATATTCGTACAAACACTATACTGTAAACTCAATGTGAGCACCATGCGTTGCTCGACAAACTTCGAAATGGTAGACTACTGATAAGAGTCCACACAGAATAACATGACCGCTAGATGCGCAGTCAGCACAGGATGCATGGGGAGAACGATAGTGGTGGTGGGGCTTACCGGCAGGTGCTGAACGGGAAATGCTGAGAGCTGGAGGGGGAAGTGCCGATTCAAGAATGACGGACCGCAGCGATCTGTTGCTTGTGATATCGCCTGCAATCGTTCGCTCGCCTCAACACCCCACACACGAGCGATTTGCCAAGCAATTTATGAACATCGCTGTGTCGTGACGTTCTGCTATGGAAAATGGATTGCTATTTTTAACAGCGGTTGCAGTTAATTTTCATACCTTCACGAATTTAAAATAAACGCGACTTATAATTATAATATATTATAAATAACGACAATTAATTATAAATTGGAATTATTTAACTTGTTTTGAACAACTTTTCTTGGTAACTATAGATTACTTTACATCTAAATCTACATCTACGTGATTACTCTGCTATTCGCAATGAAGTGCCTGGCAGAGGGTTCAGTGAACCACCTTCATGCTGTCTCTCTACCGTTCCACTCTCGAACGGTACGAGGGAAAAACGAGCACTTATATTTTTCCGTGCGGGCCCTGATTTCTCTTATTTTATCGTGATGATCATTTCTCTCTATGTAGGCGGGTGCCGACAGAATGTTTTCGCAATCGGAGGAGAAAACTGGTGAATGAAATTTCATGAGAAGATCCCGTCGCATCGAAAAACCCCTTTGTTTTAATGATTGCCACTCCAATTCACGTCAGTCCCACCTGATGCGGATCCCACACCTCGCAGCAGTACTCCAGAATAGGGCCGACAAGCGTAGTGTAAACAGTCTCTTTGGTAGACCTGTCGCACCTTCTAAGTGTTCTGCCAATGAATCGCAGTCTTTGGTTTGCTCTGCCCACAATTTTATCTATGTGATCGTTCCAATTTAGGCTATTTGTAATTGTAATCTCTAAGTATTTAGTTGAATTTACAGCCCTCAGATTTGTGTGACTTATCGCGTAATCGAAATTTAGCTGATTTCTTTTAGTACTCATGTGAATAACTTCGCACTTTTCTTTTTTTAGGGTCAATTGCCACTTTTCACACCATACAGATATCTTTTCTAAATCATTTTGCAAGTCGTTTTGATCATCTAATGACTTTACAAGACGGCAAATGACTGCATCATTAGCAAACAATCTAAGACGGCTACTCAGGTCGTCTCCTACGTCGTTAATATAGATCAGGAACAACAGAGGGCCTATAACACTTCCTTGGGGAACGCCGGATATTATTTCCGTTTTACTCGATGACTTTCCGTCTATTACTACGAACAGTGACCTTTCTGACAGGAAATCACAAATCCACTCGCACAACTGAGGCGGTACTCCGTAGGCACGCAGTTTAATTAGAAGACGCTTGTGGGGAATGGTATCGAAAGCCTTCTGGAAATCTAAAAATATGGACTCAATTTGACATCCCCTGTCGATAGCTCTGATTACTTCATGAGTATAAAGAGCTAGTTGTGTTTTACAAGACCGATATTTTCTGAATCCGTGCTGACCATATGTCAATAAATCGTTTACTTCGAGGTACTTCATAATGTTCGAATACAGTATTTGTTCTAAAACCCTACTGGAAATCGACGTTAGTGATATAGGCCTGTAATTCGGCGGTTACTCATACTTTCCTTTTTGGGTATTGGTGTGACTTGAGCAATTTTTCAGTCTCTAGGTACGGATATTTCTGTGAGCGAGTGGTTGTATATAATTGCTAAATATGGAGCTATTTTATCAGCATACTCAGAGAGGAACCTGACTGGCATACAATCTGGACCGGAGGCCTTGCTTTTATTAAGTGATTTAAGCTGCTTCGTTACTCCGAGGATATGTACTTCTATGTTTATCATCTTGGCAGTTGTTCTTGATTGGAATTCAGGAATATTTACTTCGTCTTCTTTGGTGAAGGAGTTTCGGAAAACCGTGTTTAATAACTCTGCTTTAGAGGCACTGTCACAGTGACTTCACCCTTGTTATCGCGCAGTGAAGGTATTGATTGCGTCTTGCCACTGGTGTGCTTTATGTATGCCCAGAATCTCTTTGGGTTTTCTGCGAGATTTCGAGACAGAATTTCATTGTGGAAATTACGAAAAGCATCTCGCATTGAAGTACGCGCTATACTTCGAATTTCTGTAAAACTTTGCCAATCTTGGGGATTTTGTGCTGTTTTCAATTTGGCATGCTTTTTTCGTTACTTCTGCAACAACGATCTGACCCGTTTTGTGTACAATGGGGGATCAGTACCATCACCATTACTTTATGTGGTATATATCTCTCAATTGCTGTTGATCTCTTTGAAAACATTCCACAACTTTTCTACACTTACATGATCAGATCGGAAGGAGTGAAGACTGTCTCTTAAAAAGGCGTTAAGAGAATTTTTATCAGCTCTTTTAAATAGATATACGTTGCGATTCTTTTTGTTGGTTGTAGTTGTTATGGTATTCAGCCTATCAACAACTTCCTTGTGGTCGCTAAAAGGTCAAGTATGCTTCGAGTTGTCTCATGAACTAATTGTTGAAAATAATTTTCTGAGAAAGCATTCAGTACAATTTCGGATGATGTTTTATGCCTGCTGCCGGCTTTAAACGTATAATTTTTCCAGCATATCGAGGGTAGATTGAAGTCACCACCGACTATAATTGTATGAGCGGCGTACTTATTTGAAATGAGACTCAAGTGTTCTTTGAGCTGTTCAGCAACTATGTCTTCTGAGTCGGGGTGGGGTGGGGGGTTGGTTGGTTGGTAAAACGATCCAATTAACAGTTTAGTCCGATTGTCAGGTATAACCTCTACCCGTACTATTTCACATGAACTATCTACTTCAATTTCGCTACAAGGCAAACTACCTCTGACAGCAATAAATACTCCACCACCAACTGTATTTAATCTATCCTTTCTGAACACCGTTAGATCGTTGGAAAAAATTTCGGCTGAACTTATTTCCGGCTTTAGCCAGCTCTCTGTACCTACAACTATTAGAGCTTCAGTGTTTTCTATCAGGGCTTGAAGCTCTGTTTCTTTCCCAACACAGCTACGACAATTTACAACTACAATAACAATCGTTTCTACAACTACCTTACTGTGTTTTACCTGCCCACTTTCTGACGAAAGCCCCTTCTGTGGTTCCCTTTACACAATGTATTACATTTTTTACTGGCAACAGATGTATTGTGTACGTATTTCCAGCGTGCTAATACAATTCGTTTTACGATTATTAATTCTCAATTCGTTTTTTATTCGTTGGTCTTATAAAATTTAACTTATTTATAAAATCTATCGACGTTTCTGTACAGATGTTGTTAATTGCAGCACTATTGATTTCTTTAACTCTTCTTATAAATCGTATAAAGGAGTGTTAGATCATATGAAATTACTTGAGTTAACTTGTAACTTCCCCGTGAGAATGTGAAAGTCAATGTTAATGAAAACGTGTGCCAAATGTTGACTTCCCACAAAACTGAATAATAAGAATGAGCCACGCGTTACCTCCTTGCAAAATTAAAGAATAATAATGGCCCAAATGTAAACTCCCCACAAACATTAACTAATGATGATTGCTCATAAACCCACAATAAAATTAATTAAATAATGAAGCATAAAGTATGTGTAACATCTGAACACAAATAATTAAACCTGACAAATTACATAAGGGCAGCGGCGCTGACCCTCGGCGCTGTGCAATAATTAAACCTGAACACAAAAACCAAAATTCTTACATCAGTAAACTCCCTCAATATTTGCTCTTATTTTTCGGCACAGCTCCGTGCAATGCTGGCGTATATTTAATTCTGATTCTTGGAGGAAATGCATAGGAAATATTCTTTGAATTAAAAATGAATGCTTTTTCTTCAAAAGAGTGGAAAAATTCTTTAAATTGAAATGATTACTTTTCTTTAAAAGATTTACTTTATAAGAAATTATTATTGGGGCAATTCTTGAACAAATTAATTACAATTAACATATGTTATTAGCTGAGCGCAATGCTGCTTCATTACCTTCTATAACAAAATACCTCGTCCTGAATCGTGACCAGAGATGGATGCAGAGCACGCCGCCGACCCATGTCGACGTCCGCTCAGTACAACCGTCCACTCGCAACAACTACTGCTCTCGAACTGAACTGAACTCTCGCGTGGTCAAGCGCAGACTAGCAACGATAAATAACTCTCTGGTCAGAGATTCTGTCATGCCTCGCCATCGCTGTCAATGAATACACTGAATACATACGTGTTTCAAACTGTGTAGTAGAGTTACCCCGAACATTTAAATTAAAATGTCCTCTGAACATCACGGTAGCTACGTCCGTCATTCTGTTTGGAAGTTAAAAATTTTAATAATGCATAAAAATATTTTAGAGATAATTACAAAATGTTTATCACTGCAAAATCGGTTGGCATATTTTTTCTTAAAGGAAATGCCAATTCGGCTTCCACTTCACTTCTCAGCGTAGTTTGTGGTCCCTGTATGACGATAAATTCTAGCATAAATTTCTTCGTCAATGCAGGCAAAGCGAAGCGAAACAAAACTGAACAACCAGATTTGGTAACTAGAGACGTGGGTCCCATATTGCCACACATCACTGGTAACCAGCCGGGCAGTCATATTGCAAGCACAAATCATGTGCATTCCATCAGATTGCCTGCAATTTCCATGCTACCAGCGATCAGCGACAGATCGCTGCGATTTGCCCACATAAGTGCGATATACGAAGAGATCGCTCGCCCATACGACGGATTGCTGCGGTCTCTCACTCATTTGTGGGGCCCTTAAAACTGAAACCTACACTCACATCTTTTTCTAAACATTAGATGGAGCTCCTTCACAGACACACTTGCATGGTGACCATTCAAAAAGATTTGTCACCTCTGCTTTGGTTAGTATCTAAAAAGAATTCCTCACAAAATCCGGCGATTTATTTTCGCCTTGCTTGTTAAACATTTCTAATTTTCAGAGAAGCGTCATGAGTGGCGAATTTTGTGTATAGCCTACACCAGGGCTTCCCAACCTTTTCAGCTGGCGGACCCCTTCTTCAGTCGAAAATCCATGGCGGACCCCTAGTCACTCAAGAGCACAGTAACTCTAAATTTCAAAGCGAAACCCATGGGAACTGAAAGCTTCTTAATGCAAGTTCCATCTTCCCAATGACCCCCCCCCCTCCCTCCCCCCCTCTCCCCGAAGTATCAATAGTCTTTGGTTTAGAGATGAATGAAAACAACTTTAAATTAAATGGTTCAAATGGCTCTGAGCACTATGGGACTTAACATCTTAGGTCATCAGTCCCCTAGAACTTAGAACTACTTAAACCTAACTAACCTAAGGAAATCACACACATCCACGCCCGAGGCAGGATTCGAACCTGCGACCGTAGCAGTCCCGCGGTTCCGGACTGCAGCGCCTAGAACCGCACGGCCACCACGGCCGGCAACTTTAAATTAACGATCCAATTTGAATTCCCACTGTATCCAGACAATTACTAGTGGATTTACTCCCTTTGTTCAATACACTATAGCCTGATTAAAATTACTTGGTAATTGACATTTCACACGTTGGAGCTGCCTTCCTTCAAGAGCAATCAACGTCACACGTCCAAACTGTTCGCTGTTGACAAGCTGCCGCTTGTGGTCTGTTCACTTCCACTGTTTGGCTACTGTTATGTAAGGAGCATGCATATTTCGTAACAGTCGTGTGTGTGTGTGTGTGTGTGTGTGTGTGTGTGTGTGTGTGTGTATGGTTTTTCGTGAAATCCGAAAAAAATTGTTCAAATGTATGTAAAGTCTATGGGACTTAACTGCTGAGGTCATCAGTCCCTAGTCTTACACACTATTAACCTAAGTTTAACTTCCGCTAAGGACAACACACACACACACACACACACACACACACACACACACACACCTTCCCGAGGGAGGACTCGAACCACCGGCGGGAGCGGCCTCGCAATCCACGACGACATGACACCCTAGACTGCGCGGCCATTCCGCGCGGCTGTGAAGAAAAGAGGCAGACCCATGATTCGGGATACAAACACATCACGAAAGAAAAGAGGCCAAGGAATTGCCTTTAAAGGACTATTGTCACATCTGATGTGCAATGTGTGGGAATACATTCACCCAGTTACATGCGTTTCCAAAACCGGATTTCGTAAGCCGATTTCCCAGTTCCGCTTTTGGTTGCACAGGTAAACACTTCAAAATCGATTCTGGAAATCTGCTTTTCTAAAGCCGTTTTCCAGTTCCACAATCGGTTTTCGTGACCATGTAAACAGCTTGGAAAGTCTAGCTATTTTTACGTCTTTGCGAATCTACTGAACGGCGGCTGTCAGTCCATAGACGGCAGCTAGCAGGCGGTGTTGCAACAGTGTACTGTCAGTTGGTAGCTGGCATAATAGCTGGCAACTAGCAGCCGGCGTGGCAACAGTTCAGCCACAGCTGACAACTTCAACTACTACTTGGACACTATATCGTGGCAGTCAGCCTCGACTGTAAACAAATTAGGAAAACAAACAAGCAGCCTCTCTTATTTCTATGTAAGAACACAAACCATTTCACAGAACGTAAGACTTTTTTTCTCAAAGGAAACAATCCTGGCAGAGGAGGTTTACCTTTTACAAGGTGGCACGTGAAAAGTCCTCATTTGTTTACGCTCGCAGCCATTTGCCACTATATAGTGTCAGAGTAATAACAAGTAATTGTAACTGAAGTATAGGCAGGCCATATTTTTAACAGAGAGGACGGAATATATTAAAAAGATAAGAAATTAGCTTTAGAGATCCTTTTAATTTTCGTGACAAAAATATCAATTCCAACAGAATTCAATTAATAATTATTTTGTAAATGATAGAAGACAGAAACAAAATTCTTACAGAGTTATAGTTCAGGTACGTTCACTGAGCATCTACGAAGAAAAATGCTTTCTTCTTCACTATAGATGAGTCTGCAGGAATAATAATGGAATCCTAATGTGATGGTTGAGGGTGCTTCGGCTGACACAATTTTGAAAAGTTGTGTTCAATTCTTGACAACTGCAGACATGTCTGGTTCCGCATCTAGACAGCTTCGGTACTTAGTTTTGTGGGCAGCATAGATCGAGTATCCAGATTCACATATGTATGTTGTGGCAAACGGAAGAAGTACACGTTTTGCCTTTTCAACAAGGGGGTGGTATTTCTTGTTATCCAACCGAATCCAAAAGTGTGAGTAACCGTCAATGTCAAAACTTGATTTCAAGGTATGGTCTGAGGCAATTTCTATCAACAGCTCATATTCATTTGATGATAGAATGTTTGGCTTTTGGCCGAGCGGTTCTAGGCACTTCAGTCTGGAACCACGCGACCGCTAGTCGCAGGTTCGAATCCTGCCTCGGGCATGGATTTGTGTGATGTCCTCAGGTTAGTTAGGTTTAAGTAGTTCTAAGTTCTAGGAGACTGATGACCTCAGATGTTAAGTCCCATAGTGCTCAGAGCCATTTGAACCAATTTTTGTTCGGCTTTTTGGAAACAGTGAATGGGTTGACCACCCATTCGTATTTCTGCAGCTTCTCATCTTCAGCTGTTGGGAAATAATGCTCCAACAATGACATCAAGCTTCTGAGATGTTCCAGGATTTTATGAAACAAATTCTTCCCAAGCGCCAGTGTTTGTTTTTCAAAAACTCCATGAGAAGAGGAAAACACTCGACCTCCCCCTCCTCGACACTCTCTGCCCAAAAGCTGATTTTCCTCTTGAATGCTCGAACTTTGTCGATAACAGTGACCTTTGTTTCACTTTGCCCTTGGAGTGAAATATGCATTAGTTCATTTTGGAGAAAACAGCTGACAAATAGGCAAGTACACACTGCCAATTTTCGTTATTAATAAGGTCTGCTAATTTGGTGTTATGCTCCAAAAGGAAAGCTAAGACTTCCAATCTTACTTCGTACAACCCAAAGAGAGCATTCCCATGTGAGAGCCACCTCACTTCTGTGTGGAGAAGCAGGAAACGATGAAGGCTTTCTATATCTTCCCACAGTATTGTGAAAAGTCTTGACTTCAATGGCCTTGATTTTATTTAGTTAATGATTTGAATGAATTCGCCTAAAACTTTCTTGAACGAAACAGGCATTTGTTTCGTAGCTAAAGCGTATCTGTGGAGAGCACAATGACCAGTGCTGCAGTTCTTGGCGTTTTCTTTTATTTTAGTTATTCCTCTAACTGTAGGACCCGTCATAGCTTTAGCACCATCTGTGCACACATCTATGCAATTAGACCATGAAACTTCGTTAGTTCTTAAAAAATCATCCAATAGACGGAATATTTCAGCACCTGATGTGTTGGCAGGTAGTTGTCTTCACAATAAGAGGTCCTCCTCAAAATATCCAGAATATTAATAACGGGCAAAAGCCAATAAAATCGCTAATCCTGCAACATCAATGGATTCATCGATCTGCAGAGAAAATGAATTGTATTGGATGAGAGAAACAAGAGTGTCTTTCACATCATTTGACATGTCAACAGTGCATCTCTTGACAGTATTGTTTGATAATGGCACCGAAGATACAAGCTTTACTGCCATTTCGTCTAGCATGCAAGAAACAGTATCATTAACACAAGGCTTTTTGAGATTTTCGGCATGAGCCTTGCCTGTTTTTGCCACTCGATAACTAACCAAGAAAGAAGCTTTTAATGAATTTGCATTAACTGTTTTTGCATGAGTTTTCATGCAATGCTGAGAAGCAGCTAGTTCAGCACTCTTCCTTTTGAAAAAATCGACGTCTTTAGCCTGGAAATCCGGGTGAGTACCTTCAAAATGACGGCGCAGTTGAACTGGAACCATTGAACTGTTCGGAAGGACTAGCGCACAAATTACACACTGAGCTCTCCCTCCTTTCTCTCCATAAAGCCCATTTCTAAATAGCTTTCGTTGTACTTACGCTTCTTGGTTATTCCTCTTCCACAGGATATTGCAACCAATGGAGTACTTGCAGCGTTTTCACATAATAAATCCGGCAGTGGAGCTTCTTGTGATTGTTCTTCCTTTGGTCGTCCTCCCTTCTCATTCATTTCAACTGGTAACTTCCCTGCTTCAATGATCCTGACTTCAACCACCGATCCATGTTAGAAGTAATAAACTGGTCAAAAATTGACTTGTGAAATAGGTAGTGCACTGACAAAGCAAGTTTAACATTTAATGATGCTTGGGGCCGCATACGTGCCAGCGAGCGCTGTGATTGGTCGACAAAGCTCGCTCCGCGCATGCTTAAAAGGTTTCAGCGCATCTAGCGCCATGAGCCGGCGCTCAAACGACCGCCGTAATGTTGCGAAACAGTCGATCAGAGAAGCCGCATTCTCCGGCACTAAATTGTGTATGCGTTCTCACTTAGGAACCGCAAAGGCTGCTTGGGAATACGACCTGAAGTAAAAGTACACATGTTTTTCACACGAAAAAAATAGTGATGAATTTGATTTTCACATTTTTATTCAATAATTTTACTCACTATTTTACCCGATTTGGTGAAAGGTGGCCACGGACCCCCTAGAAAGAGCCGGAGGACCCCTTACCCTGGCTTACATGTTTCTCTTGTTGTCACGTTAAAATTTCCTTCTTTTACCATAACTCAGCGAAATTTGCACGGTGTCATTTGACTAACACTTTGTGCAGACACAACTGCCAGAGAATTTTGAAACAGTGGTTTACTAAGATTGTTAAATGAGGAGATGAGGAAAAGTAAGATCAGTAGCTTATGAAAAACCACAAATATGTAATGTCTTCATTTTCCTTGTTCCAAAACCCATAACATTTCTCGTGTCACCTGATGTCGATGGCCTCAAAAAATTAAATTCTTTCATCGAAAAAAGTCAGTAGCTGGTGGATTAACACGGTAGATAACTGAGGTTTGCATAGTAACCATATGGAAAAATACTTTCCTCTTTGTGTGCTGTTGTTGTTGTTGTTGTGGTCTTCAGTCCTGAGACTGATTTGATGCAGCTCTCCATGCTACTCTATCCTGTGCTAGCTTCTTCATCTCCCAGTACCTACTGCAGCCTACATCCTTCTGAATCTGTTTAGTGTATTCATCTCTTGGTCTCCCTCTACGATTTTTATCCTCCACGCTGCCCTCCAATACTAAATTGGTGATCCCTTGATGCCTCAGAACATGTCCTACCAATCGATCCCTTCTTCTAGTCAACTAGTGCCACAAACTTCTCTTCTCCCCAATCCTATTCAGTACCTCCTCATTAGTTATGTGATCTACCCATCTAATCTTCAGCATTCTTCTGTAGCACCACATTTCGAAAGCTTCTATTCTCTTCTTGTCCAAACTAGTTATCGTCCATGTTTCACTTCCATACATGGCTACGCTCCATACAAATACTTTCAGAAACGAATTCCTGACACTTAAATCTATACTCGATGTTAACAAATTTCTCTTCTTCAGAAACGCTTTCCTTGCCATTGCCAGTCTACATTTTATATCCTCTCTACTTCGACCATCATCAGTTATTTTGCTCCCCAAATAGCAAAACTCCTTTACTACTTTAAGTCTCTCATTTCCTAATCTAACTCCCTCAGCGTCACCCAACTTAATTCGAACACATTCCATTATCCCCGTTTTGCTTTTGTTGATGTTCATCTTATACCCTCCTTTCAAGACACTATCCATTCCGTTCAACTGCTCTTCTAAGTCCTTTGCTGTCTCTGACAGAATTACAATGTCATCGGCGAACCTTGAAGTTTTTTATTTCTTCTCCATGGATTTTAATACCTACTCCAAATTTTTCTTTTGTTTCCTTCACTGCTTGCTCAATATACAGATTGAACAACATCGGGGACAGGCTACAACCCTGTCTCACTCCCTTCCTAACCACTGCTTCCGTTTCATGCCCCTCGACTCAAATAACTGCCATCTGGTTTCTGTACAAATTGTAAATAGCCTTTCGCTCCCTGTATTTTACCCCTGTCACCTTCAGAATTTGAAAGAGAGTATTTCAGTCAACATTGTCAAAAGCTTTCTCGAAGTTTGCAAATGCTAGAAATGTAAGTTTGCCTTTCCTTAATCTAGCTTCTAAGATAAGTCGTAGAGTCAGTATTGCCTCACGTGTTCCAATATTTCTACGGAATCCAAACTGATCTTCCCCGAGGTCGGCTTCTACCTGTTTTTCCATTCACCTGTAAAGAATGTGCGTTAGTATTTTGCATCCGTGACTTATTAAACTGATAGTTCGGTAATTTTCACATCTGTCAGCACCTGCTTTCTTTGGGATTGGAATTATTATATTCTTCTTGAAGTCTGAGGGTATTTCGCCTGTCTCATACATCTTGCTCACCAGATGGTAGAGTTTTGTCAGGACTGGCTCTCTCAAGGCCGTCAGTAGTTCTAATAGATTGTTGTCTACCCCCGGGGCCTTGTTTCGACTGAGGTCTTTCAGTGCTCTGTCAAACTCTTCACGCAGTATCGTATCTCCCATTCCATATTCCTCTACATCCTCTTGCATTTCCATAATATTGTCTTCAAGTACATCGCCCTTGTATAGACCCTCTACATACTCCTTCCACCTTTCTGCTTTCCCTTCTTTACTTAGGACTGGGTTTCCATCTGAGCTCTTGATATTCATACAAGTGGTTCTCTTTTCTCCAAAGGTCTCTTTAATTTTCCTGTAGGCTGTATCTATCTTACGCCTAGTGATATGTATGTGCCTCTACATCCTTACATTTGTCCTCTAGCCATCCCTGCTTAGCCATTTTGCACTTCCTGTCGATCTCATTTTTGAGACGTTTGTATTCCTTTTTGCCTGCTTTATTTACTGTATTTTTATATTTTCTCCTTTCATCGATTAAATTCAATATTTCGTCTGTTACCCAAGGATTTCTACTAGCCCTCGTCTTTTTACCTACTTGATCCTCTGCTGCCTTCACTATTTCATCTCTCAAAGCTACGCATTCTTCTTCTACTGTATTTCTTTCCCCCATTCCTGTCAATTGTTCCCTTATGCTCTCCCTGAAACTCAGTACAACCTCTGGTTTAGTCAGTTTATACAGGTCCCATCTCCTTAAATTCCCACCTTTTTGTAGTTTCTTCAGTTTTAATCTACAGTTCATAACCAGTAGATTGTGGTCAGAGTCCACATCTGCCCCTGGAAATGTCTTACAATTTAAAACCTGGTTCCTAAATCTCTGTCTTACCATTATATAATCTATCTGAAACCTGTCAGTATCTCCAGGCTTCTTCCATGTATACAACCTTCTTTTATGATTCTTGAACCAAGTGTTAGCTATGATTAAGTTGTGCTCTGTGCAAAATTCTATCAGGCGGCTTCCTCTTTCATTTCTTAGCCCCAATCCATATTCACTTACTACGTTTCCTTCTCTCCCTTTTCCTACTACCGAATTTCAGTCACCCATGACTATTAAATTTTCGTCTCCCTTCCCTATCTGAATAATTTCTTTTATTTCATCATACATGTCTTCAATTTTTTCATCATCTGCAGAGCTAGTTGGCATATAAACTTGTACTACTGTAGTAGGTGTGGGCTTCGTGTCTATCTTGGCCACAATAATGCGTTCACTATGCTGTTTGTAGTAGCTTACCCGAACTCCTATTTTTTTTATTCATTATTAAACCTACTCCTGCATTACCCCTATTTGATTTTGTGTTTATAACCCTGTATTCACCTGACCAAAAGTCTTTCCCTTTTTAAATTTTCTAATCTACCTGCCCGATTAAAGGATCAGACATTCCACGCTCCGAGCCGTAGAACGCCAGTTTTCTTTCTCCTGATAACGACGTCCTCCTGAGTAGTCCCCGCCCGGAGATCTGAATGGGGGACTATTTTACCTCCGTAATATTTTACCCAAGAGAACGCCATCATCATTTAATCATACAGTAAAGCTGCATGCCCTCGGGAAAAATTACGGCTGCAGTTTCCCCTTGCTTTCAGCCGTTCGCAGTACCAGCACAGCAAGGCCGTTTTGGTTAGTGTTGCAAGGCCAGATCAGTCAATCATTCAGACTGTTGCCCCTGCAACTACTGAAAAGGCTGCTGCCCCTCTTCAGGAACCAAACGTTTGTCTGGCCTCTCAACAGATACCCCTCCGTTGTGGTTGCACCTACGGTACGGCTATCTGTATCGCTGAGGCACGCAAACCTCCCCACCAACGGCAAGGTCCATGGTTCTTTGGGGGGCTTTGTGTGATAGCACACTTTGTGTGCTATCATTTGCTAAAATCTGATTTCGACATTGGAAACGACATGATTATTATAGTAAATACACCAAATAGGCTTTCAATAAATAATATTTACTTACGACAGACTGTTTCAGCTTTATCGCCAATTTCAAGCACCTGCAATTACAGTTTTCGGTGAGAACAGGTGTGGATGCCAATGTCATTCTTATTAAAGTAGCTGCCTTATACTCACGTCTAGATTCATGTGACGTCCGCACTGCGACATTACTGGAGCCGGCCGGGGTGGCGAGCGGTTCTAGGCGCTACAGTCTGGAACCACGCAACCGCTACGGTCGCAGGTTCGAATCCTGCCTCGGGCATGGATGTTTGTGATGTCCTTAGGTTAGTTAGGTTTAAGTAATTCTAAGTTCTAGGGGACTGACGACCTCAGAAGTTAAGTACCATACGCTCAGAGCCATTTTAACCATTTGTGTCATTACTGGACAGTTTTGTAACTGTCACTGCTTTAATAAGATCGTAAATGATGTCAAAATGTTGAAAATAAAATGTTAATTACGATGTGACAGGAGTTTGACAGTTCCATTCTTACGACGCTATGCATTTACAAAGTTGTGCAGATGAACAGCGATATTAGTTTATTAACTAAAATGTGTTACGATTATCTTTGGTTGTTGCATATTTTACTTCAGATTTATCTATTTTCGTGTTCAAAAAGTTCAAAATGGTTCAAATGACTGTGAGCACTATGGGACTTAACAGCTATGGTCATCAGTCCCCTAGAACTTAGAACTACTTAAATCTAACTAACCTAAGGACATCACACAACACCCAGTCATCACGAGGCAGAGAAAATCACTGACCCCGCTGGGAATCGAACCCGGGAACCCAGGCGTGGGAAGCGAGAACGCTACCGCATGACCACGAGCTGCGGACTCTAATTGCAAAACCTTTTGGCATTCTTTGCAGAATCTGTAGTGCTTTTTTTATTGTATAAGCCGTGTGACTTTGATTTTTCAAGTGTAGAAAGAAGCTCGACTCATCATATTCGCTCTCTTTTAGAACGCGAAGGTGGATAAATCGGTAGTAACGTATGCAACAACCAAAGATAATCGTAACAAGTTTTACTTAATAAAATAATATCGCTGTTCACCTGCACAGCTTTGTAAACATATGGCGTCGTAAGAGCGGAACTGTCAAACGGCTTATGCAATATTAGCAACGTAGTAAATATTTCATTATGGCCTTATTGTTGGCGCGGCATGGTAGCAAATGAGTCTGCTACATCAAATCAGTTTTCTCGAGATTGGTGGGAACAGATATCTCCAAGTCTTAGGAAAAATTCATATATTAGCTAAATTCCATATGCAACAACATGCACCAATCGCAAAGTTATAATAACTCTTAATTTTCATAGCAAACTCTTTAAACTTCGCGCAGTGTCCTACTACCATGTAAATATCACAATACCATGGCTATTAACGAAATGAAGGGCACATCATCATGAACCTGACTTATAAAGATAAGTAATGAAAAACTGAAATCTTTTTGCCAAATAGTTTCCGTAAAATTGTTTGAGAGAGATTGCATAATGTGCGCCTCGGTCCTGTTATCGCCGACCAGCCATAAGGTAGCAAACACTATCAAGTGGTTCAAATGGCTCTGAGCACTATGGGACTTAACATCTGTGGTCATCAGTCCCCTAGAACTTAGAACTACTTAAACCTAACTAACCTACGGACATCACACACATCCATGCCCGAGGCAGGATTCGAACCTACGACCGCAGCGGTCACGCGGTTCCAAACTGAACCGCCTAGAACCGCACGGCCACATCGGCCGGCCAGCAAACACTATCGGTCTTCCCTTCTGAACAAATGAATAAACTCGCCTATCGCACTGGACGAAAAGTGGTCAATGCGCATCGGCCACCATGTCCTGCATGGACTGTATCAGAACATACGGTAGGGATCACGAAGTGTATGCGAGGTAGCGAGGCGCGCCGCTGACGTCAGAATGCACCCAACAAGCGCGCAGTAGCCCGCAATTGCTATAACGTGCGTTGTAATCACCTTTATGAGTGAAAAACAATGTTGTTTGCGGCAGTGTGGGTTTTTATTAGTGATTGACGATTGAGTACAGTGTTATGCTGTAATTATCAGTGCACTGAGTAATGTTTAAGAGTAAGATTTTAAGTGAAAAATAATGGTTTGCTGTGTGATCTCCTGTTGGGCGAACCACAACAGCCAAGTAAGTAAGTTAAGAGTTAAGTTTTGTATATTTAATAAAAGACAATGTGACGAAATGAAAATGAATAAAAGCTTGTGAACGTGCAGATTCGTTTTTAGTTTGAAGTGCCCTTGTCTGCTCAATATATGTTACGGATTTGGATCATCCAAAAGAATTGAAAAGTGGACTGTAGCAGGTGACTGTGATTAGCACATTTGTATAGTAAGATAACTGACCACGTAAATGTCCAGAAAAGATCTGGCTTCAAACAATTTCAAGAAAATCTTTAACGAAACGAACTGAAAGTTTTATGGAATTCGTATTGAAAATGGAAAGATAATTTCAACATTTCGAGGGAAAATTGATTGATCGTCATGCAAAAGTTCATGTAAGATTTAAGGCACATAATAAATGAGCCGTATCCAGGAATGGACGACTTCGTTGTACCGTTTTTTATAAGCGCACGTACATTCATCAGAATGAAAACTATCAACAAGGAAAAAATGCAAAGGCGGTAAACGAACTGAGAGTGAAAATCGACAAAAAGCTGAAAAAAATGATAAAAGTTGTAAGACAAGTTTCCAGTACAGAAATAGGGAACATGTAATTGCAGTTAAACAATTTAAAATAATATTATGAAGCTCGATAGGAAGAATAATAACAACGATAATAATACACTAAAACATGGCAAATATCGATTAAATTCTTACCTTTTTATGAGTTAAACATATGTGTGCCGTGTGCCTATAAGCTTCAGTGCAATGTTGTGTGGTGAATCACAGTGACGTCACAACTCACAACCCATCTGCACATGACACATACCATGTATTGTAGTATCCATCAGGTAGACCATTTGATTCCATAAGCGAATCAACAGCTCCCTCTTTATTGAATCGAGAGCTTAAGAAATTCGACTTCTCAGCTTCTGAAGAGTAGCTGGAATAGGAGGGACAACGCCTGTGTTTCATGTATCCCCACAGGTGTGAGGTGTGGTGACCGAGGAGGCCAAAAGTAATGAACAAGATCTTGTTATCCACCTCTTCCAATCCAACGTTTTGGGATAGTGTCGTTACGATAACGCCGCACCTCAAGGTGAAGCTGAGGTGGGGCTCCGCCACGCGTAGAAATGAAATCACTGGAACCTTCGTGACGTCGAGGAAACAAGCAGTTTTGCAGCATGCCCAGGTATGACATTACTGTCACAGTTCCATCCGCAAAAAAGAATGATCTAGAAAGTCACGGCTCAAAATATATTCCATTTCGGTGATCTCTTTCATGTTCGACGGCGACGCCAGGATTTTGTAATAGATGAGAAGTCGACTCGTCTGTAAAGATGAGTTGTTCGGAAAAAGTTTCCTCTGCCATATCCTGGAGAAATGAAATGCAAAATTCGTACCTTCTGTTATGACCGCTGGGACGCAATTGTTGCAGTAACTGCAACTTGTGAGGCTTCGTATGCTGGTGTAATTTCTAAATTCGCCACACCGTTATCTGAAGAGGTGGACTTCGGAGGGTTCCATGTGAATGCATCTGAGATGCGCTCGATATTTTCGTCAGAGATGCGAGGCCGACCAGTACTCTCCCCTTTGCATATGCAACCAACTTCCAAGAATTTAGTATCCCTTTCATAAACCTACCTGCGCACACGCTGCTTCTTACTGAATGAATGGCAGGATACACGTTGCATTTGAAAAATGGGTTGATTTCTCGCAAATTCCAACACACAAAATGATTCCTTTTGTAGTGTAGTTGCTATGTTGTTACAAAAAACAACAGTGCAGCAGCGTCAAAACTTCGAACCTTCCTCTCTGACGTGCACAATATGTTTCCATCTTTTATAGTTTGTCTGTAGTAAACAATTGAAATCTGTTCTGTCTTTGTAAACCACCGGTGAGTAAAAGCTGTTGTTGTGACAGGTAGTAAATGGTTTAGTACAAATTAGTTAGATTTTATTTTTGACAAAGAAAGAGAACCTATTGCTCATCCAATTTCGTTAGGTCGAAAATCTCCCATCCCCTAGTAATCTAGTGCACCAGCAAGAAATAGTAAACAGAGTCGGAAACTCTATGTAAGTTCTGACGTGTGCGTATTGATAAAAACTGGAACTCCATAACACACCAACTAAAATATTCAGTTTCGGATAAAATTTTGCTTAAGAATAGTAGTGATAATTGATTCTTTCACCGCTTCTTGATATAATGTCATAATAACAAATGAAGAGCACAATATTGCATGTGATGAATTTATTCAGTTAACCCGTTTCGATTACAAGGCTATCATCATCAAAGAAGTTATAATGTTTGTAAACAACGTTGGAAAAGAAGTTACTCATCTAAGAAAAACATAATAATTGTCATATCTTACAGTGCGATGGTAATGCAATTAAAAATGTGAAAACGTTGAACTAATAAGTAAATATAACTGGAGAAAACCAGGGAAAAACATTATCGCTAAACTCGAACACAATGCCTGCATAACAATTTAAATTAAACTGACAGTCTGAATAAAATTTTTAGTAGTCTTGTACAGCACTAATTTCACTTTACTGGGACTGTTTATTTAATTTAAATAGGTATTAGGCATTTTAATTATCGTTTATAGCGATTCCTGCTGCTACCATCATTGCAAAGATTGAGTTACTCGTGTTTTGTAAACAATGATTCTTCCTTAAACGAATATTGCAAGATATGCTGCCTCACTTCGTACTTTTCGCAGATAACGTTCGAAGAACTGTAACCAATTTTGGAGATCATTGCCACGAAGCTGTAGCTGCAGCGAAATGTGAAGAGGATGACATGCGATGGAATGCAATGTTCACTAAACATTCGTATCGTCGTCTCCTCGCGTACTTCCAAGATGCCTTTTAGTTACATTTGCATTGTGCGTTGCTGCTGCTGAAATGTTTCATTTCCTGCATCAGTTTCTCTTATATTTCTTTGGCTTATTTTGTTCTCCACACTTCCAGTATCTAATTTTTTTTTAATAATGTTTGCGAAGATAGATCGTGAGTGCCTGGTATGATCTGGATGCTCTTCAGCACACAACCGCTCCGCTACTCCAATAGTTTGATAACATTTGTCATAAAAGATATTGACTTTTGCAACTGTCGTGTACATTGGGAATGTCTCAACAGCTTTAAGAGGAAATTATCTCATTGCCACAACAGCAGAACACGGACTGATGAACTTAAAGCGCACAGGTAATTAAGTGTTTGCTAACATTTGGTATAATACACTCCTGGCAATTGAAATAAGAACACCGTGAATTCATTGTCCCAGGAAGGGGAAACTTTATTGACACATTCCTGGGGTCAGATACATCACATGATCACACTGACAGAACCACAGGCACATAGATACAGGCAACAGAGCATGCACAATGTCGGCACTAGTACAGTGTATATCCACCTTTCGCAGCAATGCAGGCTGCTATTCTCCCATGGAGACGATCGTAGAGATGCTGGATGTAGTCCTTTGGAACGGCTTGCCATGCCATTTCCACCTGGCGCCTCAGTTGGACCAGCGTTCGTGCTGGACGTGCAGACCGCGTGAGACGACGCTTCATCCAGTCCCAAACATGCTCAATGGGGGACAGATCCGGAGATCTTGCTGGCCAGGGTAGTTGACTTACACCTTCTAGAGCACGTTGGGTGGCACGGGAGACATGCGGACGTGCATTGTCCTGTTGGAACAGCAAGTTCCCTTGCCGGTCTAGGAATGGTAGAACGATGGGTTCGATGACGGTTTGGATGTACCGTGCACTATTCAGTGTCCCCTCGACGATCACCAGTGGTGTACGGCCAGTGTAGGAGATCGCTCCCCACACCATGATGCCGGGTGTTGGCCCTGTGTGCCTCGGTCGTATGCAGTCCTGATTGTGGCGCTCACCTGCACGGCGCCAAACACGCATACGACCATCATTGGCACCAAGGCAAAAGCGACTCTCATCGCTGAAGACGACACGTCTCCATTCGTCCCTCCATTCACGCCTGTCGCGACACCACTGGAGGCGGGCTGCACGATGTTGGGGCGTGAGCGGAAGACGGCCTAACGGTGTGCGGGACCGTAGCGCAGCTTCATGGAGACGGTTGCGAATGGTCCTCGCCGATACCCCAGGAGCAACAGTGTCCCTAATTTGCTGGGAAGTGGCGGTGCGGTCCCCTACGGCACTGCGTAGGATCCTACGGTCTTGGCGTGCATCCGTGCGTCGCTGCGGTCCGGTCCCAGGTCGACGGGCACGTGCACCTTCCGCCGACCACTGGCGACAACATCGATGTACTGTGGAGACCTCACGCCCCACGTGTTGAGCAATTCGGCGGTACGTCCACCCGGCCTCCCGCATGCCCACTATACGCCCTCGCTCAAAGTCCGTCAACTGCACATACGGTTCACGTCCACGCTGTCGCGGCATGCTACCAGTGTTAAAGACTGCGATGGAGCTCCGTATGCCACGGCAAACTGGCTGACACTGACGGCGGCGGTGCACAAATGCTGCGCAGCTAGCGCCATTCGACGGCCAACGCCGCGGTTCCTGGTGTGTCCGCTGTGCCGTGCGTGTGATCATTGCTTGTACAGCCCTCTCGCAGTGTCCGGAGCAAGTATGGTGGGTCTGACACACCGGTGTCAATGTGTTCTTTTTTCCATTTCCAGGAGTGTAGACAGCGGGGCAGTAGTTTGCGACGCTGCTGATACTGTTTGATGAAGTCTCATAGATGTTATGTCGCTGAAGTTTTCTTAGAAGCTTCCTTCAAATGCCACTGAAAAATGTGTATTTTCCGTTAGAAAAAGAAAACGAAGTCGGTGTTATCATTCGGAGACTATAAACGATAAAAAAGTACACTATTTGATCAAAAGTATCCGGATACCCCCAAAAATCTACGTTTTCCATATTTGGTGCATTGTGCTGCCACCTGCTGTCAGGTACTCAATGTCAGCGAACTCAGTAGTCAGCAGACAGCGTGAGAGAGCAGTGTGGGGCGCTCCGCGGAACTCACGGACTTAAAACGTGGTTCGGTGATTGGGTGTCACTTCTGTCATAAGTCTGTACACCAGATTTTCACACTCCTAAACATCCCTAGGTTCGCTGTTTCCGATGTGATAGTGAAGTGGAAACGTGAAGGGACACGTACAGCACAAAAGCATACAGACCGACCTCCTCTGTTGACTGACAGAGACCGCCGACAGTTGAAGAGGGTCGTAATTTGTAATAGGCAGACATCTATCCAGACCGTCACACAGGAATTACAAACTGCATCAGGATCCACTGCTATTACTATGACAGTTAGGCGGGAGGTGAGAAAACTTGGATTTCGTGCTCGAGCGTCTGCTCATAAGCTACACATCACGCCGGTAAATGCGAAACGACGCCTCGCTTCGTATAAGGAGCGTAAAAATTGGACGATTGAACAGTGGAAAAACGTTGTGTGGAGTGACGAATTACGATACACAATGTGGCGATCCGGTGGCAGGGTGTGAGTATGGCGAATGCCTTATGAACATCATCTGCCAGCGTCCATAGTGCCAACAGTAAAATTTGGATATGGTTATGTTGTGGTGTGGTCGTGCTTTTCATGGAAGGGGCTTGCAACCCTTGTTGTTTTGCGTGGCACTATCACAACACAGGCCTACAATGATGTTTTAAGCACCTTCTTGTTTCCCACTGTTGAAGAGCATTTCGGGGACGCCGATTGTATCTTTGAACACGATCAAGCACCTGTTCATAATGCACTGCCTGTGGCGGAGTGGTTACACGGCAATAACATCCTTGTAATGGACTGGCCCTCACAGTGTCCTGACCTTAATCCTATAGATCATCTTTGGGATGTTTGGGAACGCCGACTTCGGGCCAGGCCTCACCGACTGAAATTGATACCTCTGCTCAGTGCAGCACTCCGTGAAGAATTGGCTGCCATACTCCAAGAAATCTTACAGCACCTGTTTGAACGGATGCCCGCGAGAGTAGAAGCCGTCATCAAGGCTAAGGGTGGGCCAACACCATACTGAATTCCAGCATTATCGTTGGTGGGCGCCCGGATACTTTTGGTCACATAGTTGACTTGCGAACGTCAGGAAATTTGCCATGTTGTCTTCTTTAACTTGGTAAAAACCACGCCTCGATGTATTTGTTCGTTCTGAATATAACTGAGGTGGCCTGTCTGAGCTGCCTCACCCGGTGTATACATAGTGTACAAAAATTCATGTACTCGGACGTAACAGAGCAATTCCTTCTTGGCTAACAGTATAAAAGCTACTGTACTAAAATTTCGTCCTGTACTTATCAGTAGGGAATGGATACCTCGGACCGATTAAGCAACAAACATCAACTATGACTGTCGATCCCATGCGTCAGGAGGCAATAGAGGATGTTGAAGAACACGTGTATCGAGGTTCAGCAGCTATCTCCACCACTATTTGAATGCGCCAGGAAGAATCGATTCGGCTAACTGTATTTTGAGGCTATCAAATAACAACCCAGCATCTGAAACTTCCTGGCAGATTAAAACCACGTGCCGGACCTGTGCCTTTCGCGGACAAGTGCTCTACCAGCTTCTGTAAAGTTTGGAAGGTAGGAGACGAGGTAGTGGCAGAAGTAAAGCGTGAGGACGGGGCGTGAGTCGTGCTGGGTAGCTCAGTTGGTAGAGCACTTGTCCGCGAAAGGCAAAGGTCCCGAGTTCGAGTCTAGGTCCGGCACGCGGTTTTAATCTGCCAGGAAGTTTCATATCAGCGCACACTCCGCTGCAGAGTGAAAATCTCATTCTGGAACCCAGCATCTGACAACGTAGGTGCAGCTAACTCTGTGAAGCGAATGCCTTGAAGAAGAACAGATACTTGGATGACGCAGAACAATGTACTGGTGTTTTCCTTTTGTGACGCCTCGGACATGTTGTTACGCGACGGCGAGTTTTTGGCGACTACTGTACTTCCAGACGTCAACATTCACATACTTCCGTTCATGCCAGTTAGCTGTAGACGATTATAGTCGACATTTGGGCCGATGCCAACTCTGTGTTGTGGACGAGGTCACTCCAAATATCCCGTAGTCAGTCCTTACGGCGTACGGAGTGCCCCTCGTCACCTTAGAACTATACCAGCCGCTCACGAAGCCACCGAATTAAGAGACACGAAGTGAACCGATAATTTTTGGAGGTGAGGCTGCCGCTAATGACAATCTTCCATCGACAACGTTCACCAATATGTTAGGAAATCTAATTGATGTCACCATCAATGTCCGACTTGTCTGGGTGTTAGTCGAATCTAGGACTTCTTTTTCTGTAATGTCTAATGTTTTTTGTCACAAGCTAAAAAACGCTATATTCCGTGTTCGGTGATATGTAAAAAATTATCCAAGGCATGAGAATGAACTGCAAGAATAACTCACTAACAGAATGCAGCCCTTCGAATTTGGCATTTTAACCGAATGTCGTCATAATTTCATTCTCGGATGGGATTTTTTTATCATGCATAGGCTCTCAATGACCGAACAAATGCGAGAAAAAAAGACGTTTACCTTTTGTCGAACACTGATGACACCCTAGACACATAGACAACCTACTGTTTGACAGGGCTGACCGGAGTATTCCTACTGGCTTCTACCTGTTCAGAAGTTTGATATTTGGATTATGTAACTCTTCAGCCACCTTTGAACGTATAATGGACAATCTGCTGGGATAGTGTAGATGGACGAACTGTCTTTGCTATTTGGATGACATGGCCGTTTTTTTCGTAGGAATTTAAAGGACATCTAAGCCACGTAATAACCATGTTAAAGTTTTTTGGACTACAGGCTCTCCATGAATCCGAAAAAAGCATCTCTCCTTTGCCCAAGAAGTAAAATTCTTGGGGCATCACACTACTGGCCATTAAAATGGCTACACCACGAAGATGACGTGTTACAGACGCGAAATTTAACCAACAGGAAGAAGATGCTGTGATCTGCAAATGATTAGCTTTTCAGAGCATTCACACAAGGTTGGCGCCGGTCGCGACACCTACAACGTGCTGACATGAGGAAAGTTTCCAACCGATTTCTCATACACAAACAGCAGTTGACCGGCGTTGCCTGGTGAAATGTTGTTGTGATGCCTCGTGTAAGGAGGAGAAATGCGTACCATCACGTTTCCGACTTTGATAAAGGTCGGATTGTAGCCTATAGCGATTGCGGTTTATCGTATCGCGACATTGCTGCTCCCGTTGGTCGAGATCCAATGACTGTTAGCAGAATATGGAATCGGCGGGTTCAGGAGGGTAATACGGAACGCCGTGCTGGATCCCAACGGCCTCGTATCACTAGCAGTCGAGATGACAGGCATCTTATCCGCATGGCTGTAACGGATATTGCAGCCACGTCTCGATCCCTGAGTCAACAAATGAGAATGTTTGCAAGACAACAACCATCTGCACGAACAGTTCGACGACGTTTGCAGCAGCATGGACTATCAGCTCGGACACCATGGCTGCTGTTACCCTTGATGCTGCATCACAGACAGGAGCGCCTGCGATAGTGTACTCAACGACGAACCTGGCTGCACGAATGGCAAAACGTCATTTTTTCGGATGAATCCAGGTTCTGTTTACAGCATCATGATGGTCGCATCCGTGTTTGGCGACATCGCGGTGAACGCACATTGGAAGCGTGTATTCGTCATCGCCATACTGGCGTATCACATGGCGTGATGGTATGAGGTGCCATTGGTTACACGTCTCGGTCACCTCTTGTTCGCATTGACGGCACTTTGAACAGTGGACGTTACATTTCTTACGACCCGTGGCTCTACCCAGGAATCGATCCCTGCGAAACCCTACATTTCAGCAGGATAATGCACGACCGCATGTTGCAGGTCCTGTACGGGTCTTTCTGGATACAGAAAATGTTCGACTGCTGACCTGGCCAGCACATTCTCCAGATCTCTCACCAATTGAAGACGTCTGGTCAATGGTGGCCGAGCAACTGGCTCGTCACAATACGCCAGTCAATACTCTTGATGAACTGTGGTATCGTGTTGAAGCTGCATGGGCAGCTATACCTGTACACGCCATCCAAGCTCTGCTTGACTCAATGTCCAGGCGTATCAAGGCCGTTATTACGGCCACAGGTGGTTGTTCTGGGTACTGATTTCTCAGGATCTATGCACCCAGATTGCGTGAAAATGTAATCACATGTCAGTTCTAGTATAATATATTTGTCCAATGAATACCCGTTTATCATCTGCATTTCTTCCTGGTGTAGCAATTTTAATGGCCAGTAGTGTAGTTAATGGCGATGGAGTTCGTCTCGATCCAGAGATACGTCTCAGATTTTCCGACTCCTCAGCAAATTCGTCATGTGCTCATCGTAAAAGTCATTGATAAAGGACTTTTGTACTAAGGCATATCCCTTGCAAGAACTACTGCGGATGGATGCCCATATTTTCCTGGAATAATCCTTAAGGAGGCACTAACGCCTTATTCAGTCCTGCCACTGTGTGATGTAAATTTGGAGGCAGAACTTCGCACCGACACTTGTAGCTAGGAGAGAATTGCACTTCTAATAAAAATTCAGGAAGGTCCGAATAGATCTACATCTACATCTCAGCAATCCACCACACGGTGCGTGGCGGAGGGTACCTCGTACGACAACTAGCATCTTCTCTCCCTGTTCCACTCCCACACAGAACGAGGGAAAAATGACTGACTGTAAGCCTCTATACGAGCCCTAATCTCTCTTATCTTATCTTTGTGGTCTTTCCGCGAAATGTAAGTTGGCGGCAGTAAAATTGTACTGCACTCAGCCTCAAATGCTGGTTCTCTAAATTTCCTCAGTAGCGATTCACGAAAAGAACGCCTCCTTTCCTCTAGAGACTCCCACCCGAGTTCCTGAAGCATTTCCGTAACACTCGCGTGATGATCAAACCTACCAGTAACAAATCTAGCAGCCCGCCTCTGAATTGCTTCCATGTCCTCCCTCAATCCGACCTGATAGGGATCCCAAACGCTCGAGCAGCACTCAAGAATAGGTCGTATTAGTGTTTTATAAGCAGTGTCCTTTACAGATGAACCACATCTTCCCGAAATTCTACCAATGTACCGAAGACGACTATCCGCCTTCCCCACAACTGTCATTACATGCTTGTCCCACTTCATATCGCTCTGCAATGTTACGCCCAAAGATTTTATCGACGTGACTGTGTCAAGCGCTACACTACTAATGGAGTTTTCAAACATTACAGGAATCTTTTTCCTATTCATCTGCATTAATTTACATTTATCTTTATTTAGAGTTAGCTACCATTCTTTACACCAATCACAAATCCTGTCCAAGTCATCTTGTATCCTCCTACAGTCACTCAACGACGACACCTACCCGTACACCACAGCATCATCAGCAAACAGCCCCACATTGCTATCCACCCTGTCCAAAAGATCATTTATGTAGATTGAAAACAACAGCGGACCTACCACACTTCCCTGGGGCACTCCAGATGATACCCTCACCTCCGATGAACACTCACCATCGAGGACAACGTACTGGGTTTATTACTTAAGAAGTCTTCGAGCCACTCACATGCTTGGGAACCAATCCCATATGCTCGTACCTTAGTTAGGAGGCTGTAGTGGGGCACCGAGTCAAACGCTTTCCGGAAGTCAAGAAATATGGCATCCGTCTGATACCCATCATCCACGGTTCGCAAGATATCATGTGAAAAAAGGGCGAGTTGCGTTTCGTAGGAGCGATGCTTTCTAAATGCTGATGCATGGACAGCAACTTCTCTGTCTCAAGGAAATTCATTATATTCGAACTGAGAACATGTTCGAGAATCCTGCAACAAACCGATGTTAAGGATATTGGTCTGTAATTTTGAGGATCCGTCCTTCTACCCTTCTTACATACAGGCGTCACCTGCGCTTTTTTCCAGTCGCTCGGGACTTTACGTTGGGCAAGAGATTCGCGATAAATGCAAGCTAAGTAAGGAGCCAATGCAGTAGAGTACTCTCTGTAAAACCGAATTGGAATCCCATCAGGACCTGGCGGTTTACTTATTTTCAACCCATTCAGCTGCTTCACAAACCCAGGGATGTCTATCACAGTGTCCTCCATACGCGAATCTGTACGAGACTCAAACGGCGGTATGTTTGTACGATCCTCCTGCGTGAAAGATTTCTCAAATGCAAAATTTAAAATTTCAGCTTTCGTTGTTTTGCTGTCTTCCGTTGCCAGGCCAGACTGATCAGATAGATGATAGCTTGTGCTTACAGAGTAATCTACAAGTCTGAGATGAGCCATTCTAGAACCGAGAAAAAGTGCTCTGCAGTTGTTTGGACCGTTAACAAGTCCCTGGTCATATTTATTTGTCAAACCCTTCATCCTTGTGATGGACCACCATTTTCTACGGTGGCTTGCCGGAAAGACCTGCCCACTGACAGGCGAGATGAACACTGGGCTTTAGGAGTACAACATCAAGCTGGTATATAAAAATGAACGCAAACAGTCCTTTACCGGAACACAGTAGTAGGACGGAAACTCAAACATCGCTGCATTAAATGATGTTGCCTTGAAGATGAAGCAAACAACCGAAGGATAATTTCAGTTAGTGAACGGAGAATTGTATAGCACGAAACATGATCCAGAGGGGCAGAAATTGTTTTTCATCATCCTAGTTGATCTGCTGCCAGCCGTTCTTAGGTTTTTTCATGATACTCAAGAATCTAGTCACCCGGGATTCGTGATGACTGCAGTTAAAATCAGACACAGGTATCACTTGCCAGATCTCTGCCAAAGCGTTTTATACAATGTGAGCCACTGTAATGTGTGCCAGCAATGGAAGTACATGCCACAGTTACATCTGGGGCATCTGGTGCCAATTCCACTTGAAGTAGTGTCATTCCATCGAATTGGAATCAATCTCTTGGGGAGATTACTTTATGTTTGATTACGTAAAAGTTTTCCGGTCAAGACTTGTAACAGAGGTAATTTCACATTGCGGCATCATCCACAGGACGAGAACTGCCTACCACTCACAGCTGACTAACCGTACAGAATGCTTTAATGAAACGTTATCAGATATGCTCTCAATGCACGTTGAAGCCTAACATAGAGCTTTGGATACTGTACTGCCCATTGTGACATTTGCGTACAGCACAAGCAGAGCAAGACACTGCAGACTTCACACCATTTTTGCTACTCCACATTTGTTAGGCCAAAACAATAGACACACTGTTTCCATTTTAAATGGACAATACTCAGAATGACTACGTGAAACACTACGTCACCAGGACTGAAGAATCATACAGATCTGAACACACAAGACAAGGAGTGTAAGCTAAGCACTGGGCGATGTGATAACAGGTCAGGAGACATTCTTTGAATTTTTATGCCTATGCGGTAAGTGGGACTATCAAAACAGTTACTATAACCTTGCTATGAGCTGCATTACCTTCATCTCTTCTCGAACATCACACACGCAGCCAAGGATTATTACCCATCAAGAAAGTAAAAGTGCAGATACGTCATCCATGTACTCTGTCTGAAGCCCTACCACTGTCCTGAGGCACATATTGATGAAGGGGGCTTCTCATTCATGGAAACTGAAAGCCTGCTTAATGACTGTGAAGTTTCAATGGAAGGAGCTACCTTCAGTTGTCATCATAGTTAAGAGGATGTGACATCATGACCAGAATGCGAGCATCTGCCAGCACAGACATACAGAGGACCATTGACAAAATCTCGACCCGAAGAATGATAGTTGGTTCCAGTGATAACTTCAGAAACAGTGGGTCACTGTCTCTCCAGGAGAGGAGCAACGCCACAAGCGGTGCTGCATGTAGTGTAGTGTAGCGTTTAGTGTCCCCTGTTGGCATGCTGTGGGTTGCAAGTTCAAACATCACCATTACCAGTTATATGTGATGTAGTATTTGTTGTTTCGGGAAGGATTTCAATTTTTGTGTGTTTGTAATGTATTCATATTCTAGAATATTTGATTTCTGTATTAACAGCAGGATTTTTCTTCTGCTGTGTTGTACTACATTGATGACCCTACTTTCAGATTTTGACTTGATTTGTTTATGACATAACTATATATAAGTAACTAATTCTCTTTAGAACTGGTACTGATCATGTGGCCACTGCTGTTGTGAGTAATAGCTATTAAGTGGTATTTATGTGCCAGTCATTGGTATGGAACCACATAGTAAGATGGATCAGTGTGGAGATGTGACAGAACGTCAGAAAAGAGCTAACACGTTTGGACGAACTCATGACTACACTTTGCGTGAAACTGCCCTATCTGTGGTAGATCAACCTGGCATGCCCTTTGGCAGTTTGTCTGCAAGAAACTGCATACCACTTGCAGCTATGTAACACAGTGTAAGAACAGTGGATGTCAAAAAATGCTAACCACCAGGGCTGGAGATGTGTGTTGCACTTTACCAGTGTCTGTCTGTTTCAAAATCGATGGGAATTGTTGCTCTCAGTGATAGCAAGTCCATGTAAACCAATTTCTGAACCAGCATACTGAAGTAAATTGCCTGCAATGAACATTTGGGGTCTTGAGGAAGCCCAGGGCTACAGTGAGACAGCTCATCTTCAGCTGGTGGTGACATGTAATGTAGTTCATGAAGTTATGATTTGCCCTCTTTCTCAGATGGTGTGAGGTCTCGAGTACACCAATGTCCCAGTGGAACATTTAATATTCAGTGCATGGATGGTAATGAAAGCTGTAGATGGTGTTACACGGTATTACCTATTTTTGCAGACTATAAGATGCACCTTAATTTTTAAGCAATTTAAAAAAATACCTTTTTTGCCAATACTAATAATGGATTGTGAAGCCAGACTAAAATAGGTTCTTTGTTTATAAAAGCAAATTGACCTTTAAAATCCCTGAAAGTCACAATCTGAACTTCATTGTCATCGTTGTCCTCTTCATGTATAAGATGGTCTTCACTGCCATTGAGAGCATTGCTTAAGCCACACTTCTCGAATGGTTTAACAATAATAGTTTCTCTGACCCTAGACCACGACTATTTTATCCACTGATTCACTTCTTTCATCGTTTTAAAGTTCCCTTCAGCATGAATTCATGTTGGGTTCCATCCATCACCCATTTGTTCCATTCCACTCTCATATACACTTTATTTATCGACACATCAAGAGGCTGTAATTGTAAAGTAAGTCCTTCCAGAATAACAGTAAGCTGTTTATTTCCCTGTTCAGTTTCTCTTTCACAGAACTTTTCGAATGACCAGTAAACTGATCTAGTTCAAGAAGAGAACTCTGATTCAATAAAGCACCTTTCCTTCTACCTCTCACTCTTTTAATCCATTATTTCATACCAGCCCGGTCCATCCAACCCTTTTCATGTACGTGAACAATGATACCTGGCATCATTTCAGAAGATTTTTTTATTAATGTCAGTACTTGGCTTAGTTCCACACTGGTTTTCTTTTGATGTTGAAGAATAAAGTGATGGGAAGATAATAATTTCTCTTTATACTCTTGTAACAGGGTTGACTAATGTTCTTTCTGGTGTGGTTACTATAACAGCAGGCAAAGATGTGTCATTTCAGTGGTTACAATGGCATGTAATCTATGAAAACTGCAAAAGCTGTTATATTAAGAAACGTATTAGACATCACCTCTTGCCAGTTACATTATGTGTTTAACTGTTTTTACTAATTTGTTTTTGAATAGAACATGATTTTGGACTTATAGAAAATAACAATAAAATTAAAAATAAAATAACAGAGAGGAAGGAGAGGAGAAGTATAGAGAGACTTTGATTAACGTTCTACATCACAACATTGAAAATTATTATCCTTGTTTCTGCAAATGTCTGTACCAGAGTTAACCCATAGTTTCCAGATAATATACTGAAGTGACAGTCTCCCAGCCCACTAATCGTGGACTCTGATTGAAGACATATCACAATGATGGCCCAAAACACAACTTTGATGTGCACCCAGATAAATCCGTCCTCACAGTTTGTTATAAATGAGTCAATAGTCACTGTAGGTATTTGCCATGCAGAACAGCTGCCCCCATGATGGTTTTTATTTATTTACGCACCTAGTCCCATGGGACAATACTGAGAAGCCCATCTGCACGGTCACGGAAAGAGTCAGTACACAAAATTACAACAAAAAAGTTAATAATAAATAAAATTACACTAACAAGACTCCTATGATGTTGAGGAGCAACTGAGTGTGTATTAGTGTAATCAACAGTGTAACTCAGAAATCTGTTTAAATTTTTCCAGGAATTCTCCAGCGAGTTAGAAGGGTGACCCATGAGGAGATTCTTCAGTTTAAAGTGCAATGATCATGGCTTAGAGTTTTTTAATCTTGTGTTTCATTATTGAAAATAGATGCAGAAGATTACTGTACACCATTCTCCACCAGAGTAATGGAAGTCTCATCCAAATGCAGATTGGATTTCTTTTCATTATTAACAGAGTGAAAGCTTGTAATTCATGGGAAGATGCTTATATTAATAACAATAAAAAGCACTGAAGAAAATATATATTGAGAGGTCAACATCAGAATTCCAAGACTCCTAAACAGGAGGTGATAACAGATTTATGAATTTACACCACATATTGCTTGAACTATCTCTATTTGAGCCAAAAATATCCTGTTTGACTGGGAAGAGACATACCAGAATATAATGCCTCATGGTATACAGAGATAAAAATAAACAAACTAGACCAATTTTTGGGTTAGACTATCACTTATTGCAGCAAAATAACAGCCTTGCCTCACAGAACACACCAGTTCTCATCATATCTCTCTAAGCATCATTGGGCATGACCAGTACTTGTATTGGTAACAGCCTAGGTACGCTACTTGCTATTGGCTGTTCTTCCTATGTCTTTGTGGCAGAGAGGAGGAGGGGTGTCATCATGAACTTCCTCATCAGTTTTGCACCAACGTCCTAGATTAAATTTTCTGCAGGCCATGAACTTATGACTTGAACTGCAATATTTGAAACATTGTCTATGTATTTGACACATTACCAATGTTGCACTCTACATCTTTTATTACCAGGCTAACTTTATCAGCAAACAGAAATGTTTTAATATCACCTGTCATGTTAGAAGGCATGCCATTTATGTGTATGAGAAACAATAGTGTTCCCAGCAATGAGCCCCAAGGCTCCTCACTTAACCATACCCCAATCAGACCCCACCTTCAACTAATCTCAGTACTCTACAAATGACCTTACGCTCTCTGTTCTTAAAGTATGAGAAGGGCCATAATGGTCCCACATATGCAGTAATATTTTGTGATAAACACATGCCTTAGTTAAATAAAGGAAGATGTCTAACATTCACAACTTTTTGTTTAAACCATTCAGTGCCTCATGAAGAAAATAGAATATAGCATTTTCAGTTGATAAACCATTTTGAAAATAAAACTGTACATTTGATGGCAATTTGTGTGAACTCAGATTATCAATTAACTTTCTATATATGTAAGTGCAGACAACAGTCTTACAGATCTTTACAAGATAACTCATCATATCACTGTATACATCACTCTGTTTGCAGTGAATTAATGGAGTTTCTTGTCCCATCTTTCATGACGTACACCTAAATGTTGGTTGGATTCAAGCATAAATAGATAATATATCACTTGCATGCTACTAACAATGATTCATATGTTATTCCATACCACTGGCGTAGTTGTCCTATTACTACCACTTGGCTTCATAACTTTTCAATCACAAGTTTCCATATCAGGATTCCTCCTCTCAAACTGCTTCAGTTGTCCTCTGTAAGTTTGTATCATTATTTTGAGATAAACCTGTTTATCTGCAGAGCAGTCAAGATGGCAAGATTGTGATTGGCCATTGGCCACATGAACAGTGCTGCCTTCTCATGCTAATCATCATTGTTGTGTTCAAAAAAATTTTGCTTTTCTCCAACTCCCACTTCTAGGGTTGCACCTAAGCTCTGCACAAGCCTTAATATGCTGTATTCCACCTCAGTGTGGGTCTCTGGAAAACTGAAACAGTACTCTGCTTACTTTGCACAGGAGAACTGTTCAGCCACCGATGGCTGCTGAAGATCCACAGAGAGACTACTCACCACCACCTGCAGCTGCAGTCCGTGGAACAAAGCGCAGGGTGGAAGTTGTGGACCCTGTGGCCATCCCGTCAACATCAGTGGCCACCCCAGGCTTCCCCAGAGTCACTGAGCCACGAGAGGAGGTCCATGCCATACTTCACGACCGGCTTGACATGTACGCCCTGCATGTGGCCAGCAGGATACGCCAAATACAGGATCCCTACTTGCGCACAGTTGCCATCAACCGTATAGATAATGCACTCTTTGATGCAGCCACTGCAGAACTGATGGGTCAGCGGCCTCCAGCCAACACAGCCGCAACGCACTCCACCGCGCCACCCGCTGCAGCAGCAACAGCAGCCAACACTCATTTCCCACCAGGCAATCCACGGGCGGGATGCCATGGTGTCCATATGATGGGGACGTGCCACCAGGTGCCTGCAATGCAGCCTGATCATCAAGGTACTACTTGGCAGAATGGGCCAGTTGTGGAGGATGTTGACTCCAAAGACAATATTTTTATGAGGCTTTCCTGAGACTGGTAGTCGGGGGAAGTCACCCCACCAATTTGCACTGTCAAGTGTAAATCTTATGTAATGCATGAATAAGACAATGACACTGATGGTGAGTAGTCAACTTGACATGGAGAGTGTACCTTGACTCATTGCTCTCTTCTTCACACTTCTTACTGGAAAACAGATGATCTCTATATTCAGTGTTTTAAATTCAATGTTTTAACTGTTGAGCACATAATTTCCTTTATATTTTCATGGATCTATTTCTGTTAACATCGTGAATATGGAATGTGTTCTGAAGACAGATGTTACTAAGAAACAAAGATTGTACTCAAAGGGATAATGAATATAAAATGTCTACCACTTAGTACCGTGTTAGTCTGAGCAAGTATCATATTGATTGACATTCATGTTTGTTTGGTGTGTGTGTGTGTGTGTGTGTGTGTGTGTGTGTGTACACCCTGATATCAACAAAATTTCACATTTTTTACATATAAAAATAAAAAATTGTCTACGTATTTAACATCAATGATGAACTACATTTTCTTCTGTTATATTCAATTATTATAAGAACTCCTGATTAAGCCTAGATATTTCCCCTAGTTTCTCAAGTATTAGGGGGTAGCAGATCATTTTCTTTATGAAAGTGGTCAATAAAATGTGTTTTAAAGTGCTATTGTTGTAACTTGAGTTTTATAATTCCATTAGCCACAGCATGGATATTTATTGGTATATCATTTATTCAATGAAATTTTGTGCTAATGTATCACAGTAATGTTGTCTGCATATCAGGCATAGGTTAATATATACATTATAGTTGTTGTCTTGATGTATTAATTGTGATAACTGTAGTTGTAGTATTAGTAGAGAAGGCAATCACAGTAACTGTTTTGCAAATGGTGAGCCTATCATCAGTGTTACAGCTCTGTAGGGAGAACCACTGTCATTTTTTGAAGAGAAGAGTTGCTTGACAGTCATTGTTGTCTTTAAGTCTGAAGTGTCATATTATACAATAACGTATGTGTCAGTTGTAACCAAATTAAAATTTGCTTAACTGGTACCTCAGTCTCCATTGTAGTATTTATGGTGATCACAATTGTTTCATCACAGTTTGTGCTCTTTTCTTTTTTTCATTTTGGTTTCTTCAGGCGACAGCTATCACTGTTTACATGAAATAGGTTACCTCCTGTGAGTGAATACATGTCCATTAGCACTATGAAATCCTTTCCTCATTTTTGTAGCTATTGAAGTGTGTCTTATTTGGGCAGTTACGCATTGTTTCTCTGAACTGAAGATTTTGTCTGCTTAGTTGGTTACTCCTTCTTCCTGGAAGCTGTGGGATGTCTCTAATATCAGTTCGTTATGCTAAGATGTGCTTAAAGAGTTTCCCATATGTTTCATTTTGTCTCTTGATTCAGCTTTTGTTGGGATGTATCTGGCCAGAGGAGTACTTTGTATATATTGTCACATATAACTAAAGAATAAGTGTGTAAATATATTGTTGGAAAATGAACCATTTTTTGAGAATGTTAAGCTAATAGACCTGTGCAGAGTACAAGTAGACTGAAAGAAAGTTGAGATACTCAACAAAAAAATTAAATTAATAGAATCAATAAGAATGGTTGACAAATTAATAAACAACATTTTGCTTAAAAATGAAATGATAATGATCAACAATAACTAAATAAAAAGTGATATATTGAAGAAGAAAACTATTCACCATTTTTTTCCAACAGCTACACAGTCTGAAGTAACAATGTATGAAGTACTTCATTGGAAGAGTAGTACAAATGAATCTGAAACAGCCTGTAACATTATCATGAAGACAGTTATACTCATTAGACATGATGCCTTTAATATGACATTAGGAAGAATTTGACCTCCTACCTTCACAGCTAATAATTCTATGGAGGGAATGGGTTATAATACTTGTATCTCATCAAAATTCACACAGAGTCTAGGATCCACTCACTTAGCAGGTAAATAATGTATGTGTTAATTTTTTTCTCTGAAACATTTTCTTCAACAATAAGGACCTCAAATGCAATCTTGAGAGGACCTAATTGCTTCATTATTTCAAACAGTATACTCACTGAATGTTGTTATTACACTTACTTCAAATTTAATCCAAGGAGTGTGGCATGTTACTGTACATATGTAAAGAATACTATGAAACAATGTTCTTGATATTCTGTTAAATAATTGTCAATGCATTTTACAACACAGTCATTCAAGTGTTACAGACCAAACATCTTAAATAGGAAAGGTGAATCTTGAGAATGAAACAACACAGAAGTTGACATCATTAGCTGTTCTGGTGTTATTTGGGAAACATGAAATGAAAGGCTCTGAATGAATTTTTGGTTGAATGAAAGGAAAACTTAGAGAAATAAGAATAATTAATAGTTAGAAAAAAACCATGACAAAAATGCCAGTGGAAATGTAAATAACAGTAACCTTAAGTAGTAGCAGTACTGATGATACTAACCAAAAGAAATAATTTTGTCCTTACAAAGGAAATGCTATTTTTAAATATAATATGGATGAAGTTTCTACCAGTGCTTCGTAATAAGTCAATCACTTTTACCCGTTCTACACTATTGATAGTAACAGTAGATATAGTACAGGATTTTTAAATTTTGTTTATGTACCTTTTTAAAAATAGCATATATTCAGGCTAAGATCATGTTGGTTACTGTTGTGTTTGATAGAACTTTAGTAACTTCATATTTCCCAGTATTAGATAACCTTCACATACAAATGTTAGTATAGAAATTAGAAACATCAGGATACATTTATACTAAGATGGATAGGATTATACTAAGTAATTTTATTGCTATGACACTTTTGTTAACAATACAAACTTCTCTGGTTTGATTTTATGTGGAACTACATAAATGTTATTGGTGTGATGAAATGAATTAACTGTATGTGGTTACAGATTAATATGAGATATCTCAATTCTGGTGATAAAACTCTATTTGGATGTGTTTCATATTTAGTACTGTGTTGGTATTCAGGATTATGTGATGAATCTGTTTATGAAAACTTCCTTCAGTGATCTAAATAACAATCTTACTTCTTGTGGACAGTTTTCATTCAATTTATTGACTACTTTTTCTCACAAGCACAAGAAACATTGCATCTATATCATAGACCAGAACATCTGGAAATCCATATCTATTCGAGTACCAATGTATAACTTAGCAGAAAGAACCCAGGGTAATCCCTACTGTTGGTTTTGGTGTTTCAGTGTAATCAGTACTCATAATCATTATATATCTCAATAAGTGTTATGCCTAATATTTTAGTCCAAGTTTAGAACTGGAGTAGTTAACATATACTAGAACAGTCAACTATTATTTTAATGTAAATATCTTGTATTGTTTCAGTTGTACAAATTTTATTTCTGCATTTGTCTGCACCATTACTGGTATATATTTGTAATGGCTGACACTGTATAATGTGTCTTGAATCTAATCGAAATAAAGGTGAAAGAATGTAATTTAACAAAACAGTAGGACAGACTTGCATTGATATGTAAATACCTTCTCCAATTAGCTAGTAGAGAAATCGAGCCTAATATTTTCTATCTTGACAAATCATTAACATTGTTGTGTTTGGTACAGAATGAATGGGTTCAGCTTTTCAAGAAACCTGAAAGAATGAGTGTGTTTGTACAAAAGAAAAGCTGAGTGATTAGCATACCTCAAGCTTCAATGGCCGCACGGGGTAGCCGTGCAGTCTAAGGCGCCCAGCCACGGTTCGCGTGGCTGCCCCCATCAGAGGTTCGAGTCCTGGGCATGGGTGTGTGTGTTGTCCTTAGTGTAAGTTAGATTAAGTTAGATTAAGTAGTGTGTAAGCCTAGGGACCAATTACCTCAGCAGTTTGGTCCCATTGAACTTGCCACAAATTTCCAGTTTCCAATTTTCAATGTCTGTCATGACTGCTTCGTGGTTGTCATATATTCAGTTGCTACAGTTGCTAGTGGGACATCATTCCTAAGGAGCTAATGTACTTCAGGAAAATACCATAAGAGAAAAAAGTGCAAGTTGACTCAAAGAGTCCATTAATTTAAAGGCTTGAAAATGCTGATTCATTGACTTTGTGTGCAGCTGCTATCCTCTTTCAGTGTTTGGAATGAAGGCAGTCCTGAAATTGGTGACTTCAGTGCTGTGGACTATGGTACAATGGCCACAGAGGCCACTACAAGAAGAGTAGTTGGGATATTTGGTTCTACAGCTGTTGCTGTGGAGATACCTTCAGCTGCTTAGTGGCAGTTGAATTTAAATTTTTTGATGTGTTTGGTATCTTCCCATGTTCCCTCCCCAGTTTGTGCAGAAATTATTAATTCAAAAACATTGATATCATACATCACAACTCCCAGTCCTTATTAGTGGGTGGTAACCTAACTGACCAGGAATTGAAGATAGTCCTTGGAGAAAGTGAGAGTGGAAAACCAGTAAAGTCCTTTGAAGACTACATCTGAACACCATAATAAGAGTGGTCAGCAACATATGAGCAGATTGCCAAATTAAATGTACTTAGCATTGCTGAAGACAATAAACTGACAGCTATTGTTCAGTGCTAGCTTTGCATGTTGTCAGCGAGGACCATCAAACGACTCTGATGGAGCTGGCAGTTTGTACAGAGGTGGCATTGTTGTTTGCCCAGGGATGCCCTCTTGATGGTACCCATTTGAGAAATAATGGCATCTCTGATTCAGAGTACTGCTGAACACCAATCCCTGATACATGTAACCTTTATGAAAACTTCCACTCCTCTTTTCTAATCATGATTGCTTCTGCTAGCTTCACTTTTCCCTCAGCATTTTATTACCCCATATCAATTTCGTTGGATGACACTACCCTCTGTGTCTTACATTCTCAGTAATATGTGATGCTTACTGTGGTCTTTGTATCCTGTCGGTCCAAAAATGTTTGAGAATAGAGTCATAAAAAGAATAGAAAACTTATGTTGGTGGTTTTAATGCTTCAGTTGCTCTATATAGGCTCCCCCCCACAACTGAGCACAATGTTCACACAAAACATGTGAAGTTGTCAGAATAGTCCTTCTTGGGAAGTCGTTCAATGTGAATGTCATGCTGAATGTTGGTTGTGTTGTAAAAGAACTGACAATGTTAATTCTGCATTTCACCAATTTGTGGTAGGTTCATATTAATAATGTCAAGTCATCACCTGTGATGATTTTTTCCAGAAAAGAACTGTCTGCATATTGCATTTCAGTTTAGTCTCAGTAAGTGTCTACGTATTGATGTTTACATTTGGGAGTGAAGGTGTCCAGAACAAATTATGCACAGACTGTTTTTTTCAAAAGATTCTGGAGAATGCATTCACCAGTTGATTAAGAGATGATGCTCCATTGTAATTTGTGACACAATGCTGAAACAATACAGCTGCACATCCGCTACATAACACTTTCTGCTCACAACTGAGTGGTTGAAAATGCACATCTGTTGTTTACAGTTGTTATGCAAGCTGCCATTGTAGTTGCTGTGCTGACTGTTCTCATATGCCAGGAATAAAATCACTCTCAGAAGTTTTTGGATGAAGGGCATATAATACTCAAATTTTTGCTACTGTCAGTGCTAATTTGACCAATCCTCAACCATTAGCTCAGGTAGCTTTAATTTTTTACTTCTGCCACTGACTGTTTCCAAAATTCATTATTCTCCGAGATTTGTTTTCTAATATCTTCAAAAATTTATATTTAATGTTTCTGACTAGTTTTAGGATTGTTTCCAATTTGTCATTTCCTAACATTACAAAATGCATCTTGTTTATTAATTATTAGAACAAAATTTATTTTTGTGAGGGGAGTTGAATCAATGTAAAGTGAAATGACTGTAGCAGGGATACTGCTGTATCTGGAGTACTTTACTAGCATGGGTGAGCAACAAGTGAGACCATGTTTGAACCACTTCAAGTATGTCAGCGAAGAAAGTTTATTTCTCTGACCTTCCAGAATTAACAGGGTGCTCTTGCAGTAGTTTATGGCCTGAACTAAATGTCAGATTGTTCTCCACGATGTCAATAAAATATTTTCTGGACATCATTTTCCCCATAAATAAATTCCTGCAGTGTTGTTCTGAGAAGTGTGGCAGAGAGGGCACCGTCAGTGAGAATATACATTACGAAGACAAAGTTCAATCAAGTATATGGAGTGCTCCAAACTTTTAGGGTGAGTATTATACAACCAGTACTAAATGAAGTATTTTCAAATAGGTACTAATGGTGGAAAATTAACGTATCAGTCGCTATGATATCATAAATGAGCAATGCGTGCCAGGTCCATCTTTATATACTTCTTAAGGGTGAAAAAAAAATAACTGTCTAGCACATCCAAGATGACGCTGCTACTTAGATTGGTACATGGCAGTGTATACCAGTATTTACGGTTCATAACTGGTTGTTGATGATGAAGTATCACTCCTTACAGAAACTTGCACACATACATGTGAGGTATAGTGTAACAGGATGGAAGCCTCAGAAAACCAAAAATTTGAGAACAGAATTTATACTACCCACCGTGGCTAGTACAGCGGTGCGGGTCTCCCGCATTGTCCCCTACGCTCCTCGGAGTATGGGACCTCACCATCATCATGTCCTACTAACTGTAAGAACTTTATAACCCAGGGTAGGACCTCTGCCATTCCAGCCCAAAGAGATGGTTAAATTTTTTGACAGTAATATTTTGCACAGTGCAATTTGAAGAGATGGTGCAGGATTAAGTTGCATTAATAGTAATATATCAACTTCCAATTAAACTAATACTTCATACAATAGTGATGTAGTGGTGATTACATCTTTGTAATTTCTCATATTTTTGCAATGCTGATATTGACTGAAGTGTTCAAAGCCATTCAGCTAGATGCTAATGTGTGACTGGCAGATTATTTTGGTAACATACCTAAGTGTTATACGGCTCTCCTGATATACTGGGAGAGTTGCTCTTCTCGCTATTCGTGGCCACTATGCTGTCTCTAGGGTTGCTACATTTGGCATGTCAAAAGTCAGGACACTGCCACCTTTGGCAGGTCAGAACTGGGTGCACTTCAGTGAAAAGGTAGCACTTTATACTGAATGTGCAATTCTTGCTAATGTTTGTCAAGTTTCATCCTCACACCAAAACTAAGCTAGAAATACTGTACTAGAAACTTATAATATTTAAAAGTTCTCAGTCTTTACCTTACACATTTATGTGATGGGGGCTGGAATTTACAGACATACTTACTGTCTGATGTAGTGGCCTTTAGAAGTTCCTTCTCATGTAGAAAATGCAGAGAGACTGAGCAGCTCATACAGTAGCCCAGTTTATTTTAACAAGAATTTCACTTTCCATAGATTACAACCTAAGTTTTTTTCATTGATGAATCCGTAAGTTTTTCATCAGTGAAAACACTCATTGTATGGTGCATGCTGCTCACAATAAAAGTAAACACAAATTTCAATTTCTTTAATGAGATTGGGGCTGCAGTTTTACTAAAGCGATGAACCCATTTTTTGTCTGCTGTTAAGTTTGAAGTTTCCCTCACACTTCTTAATGATGTGAATTCATTGTACAATTATTCATCACCATTTACATCCCCACTATTGTCATTTACAACATCTGTAAGACTATCAAGGTTCCTCTCATATTTCATGCTCAGGACAGTGTATTTGTTAAAAGTGAGAAATTAAACCACTTACTAAGATAGTTCAGGCTCCCTGATAAACATTAGCAGTATCTTTCCTAAATTTACCCTGATCTGATTTCCTCAATCTCTTCAAATTTTGATTCATATAAAATAAAGAAAAGACTTTTTTTAAATATAGATCCAAAGTTTTTATTGAAGAGTTCTAAAATGTCATAAAGATATGTAAGTTGTGTCTTATGATTTTCAAGCTGTAAAACTGTTGATATGACAAAACTCATATAGTTATGTATGAGCTGCATATAAAAAAGGGAAATGACCATTCATATTCTTGGTCCCCACCTTCTACGAAAGTCCATATTAAAGAGTTGGTCTCTTCTTACCCTTAAAAGAGAAAGTAATATTGGATAAATATAGCTTCCCCGTCTCTTAATGAAGGTCAAGAGATGGCAACAAGGACCAGCACCATACAGGAATGCACAGTAAAATTGTTGCATATTCTTGTTCAACTAAGTAAACTGTTTTTTGAGTTCATAAGTTTTCTTACAAAAAAATGAGAACCTGTTGCAGACTTTCAGTATCCGACCCTCGACTTCAGATTCAGTAATTTTGTATGCCTTTTATGACATACAAGCTGGGGTGCCCAGCATCACTAAGGGAGTTGATATAAGGTTGTATGTTAGTCAGAATATAAGGATAAATTTTAAAGTGCAACTGGTAAAAAAATGTTATTGAAAACATATTCTAACTATATACAATACTTCAAAGTGTAAAAAGTGAAAAAAAATTATTCAAAACATTATGCTAATTATTTACAACACTTGTGCATAAACAACATTTTTCATTTTGTTATCCATAGCATGTATGTACAAATTTTTCCAATTGCCTTCTTGGGAGCAAGCTACATATAGATTACTGTGAGAGTAGCAGGAGCCTTCAATTTTGATGCCACAATATTTTAAAGTTTGTCCTTGCCCTTTGTTAACTGTAAAATATAGGCTAATTTGATTGTAAATTGTGTTGTTTTATACTGGAATGGCAGTTCAGTAGACATCAGTGGTATTATGGGGATAAACAATACTGTATATGTCCTTCGTAATTTCCAGTCAAAGTTCAGATCTGATGATGTTATTCTATGGCTATCTGATGATCATCCTTGTTCCATTACATAGTTTTGGTGAGTTGAGATTTCTGAGTAGAATGATCATAGATCCAGTATTAAGCCATAAACAGAGTAATGGCATTCCTGGTACTTGCAAAAAGTTTAGAAATGCTGTTAGAAAGTTCACACTTTCTTCAACGTTTACCATCGTGTTGATCGCCTTGTATGTTCTCTGTTCACCGGAAATTTTCTTTTGAATATTAAAGTTGACATCATCGACAATATTATTTTCAGTTTCCAAAACTGCCCTTTGAAATAGCTATCCCAGATAGGTATAGTTGTGAACAATGTTTTGATAAATTTAATGGATAAGTTTGTTTTCAACAGTGGCTATGTTGCAGAAATCACTGTTGAGTTTAATGAGGCTATTCATCTGGTCAGTAGGATATGTGCCTGCCAGGAAGTTTCATATCAGTGCACATTCTGCTGCAGAGTGAAAATCTCATTCTGGAAACATCCCCCTGGCTGTGGCTAAGCCATGTCTCCACAATATCCTTTCTTTCAGGAGTGCTAGTTCTGCTAGGCTCGCAGGAGAGCTTCTGTAAAGTTTGGAAGGTAGGAGATGAGGTACTGTCAGAAGTAAAATTGTGAGGACAGGGCGTGAGTCATGCTTGGGCAGCTCAGATGGTAGAGCACACAGTTTTAATCTGCCAGGAAGTTTAATATCAGCGCACACTCCACTGCAGAGTGAAAATCTCATTCATACAATTCATACATTTTAGTGGATTGGGATATCCATGGGATGAACTCTGTCGCATAAACATGAGACTGTGAAAGAGTGAGAAAGTCCTCATTTTTGGTATTCCATTGTGTGCATACACCATCTAATGGTTCCAAAGATGTGATATTTTTGATGACTTCAACAAATCTCAGTTGTTTTTATTGAAAACTCGGGCTATTATGTCGTGTCAGTGCATGGGGCCTTGTCCGTATTTAGCTGTTCAATTTCTGGCAACGATGAGCTGTAAGTGAATGTTATGAAGAGGTCAGGTCGTCCATATTTTCTTATGTATCTCATTGCATCTTGACTGTACTCGTGCATGTGTCTTGGACTTCCTATGTATGATGAGGATAAGATTATCATTGTTCCAATGTCGTAAATGTTTCCGTTGTTTTGATTGTTTCTCGAATGTGGATGTGTTCTTCTGTGTGTAGTTTCTTCTGATTCAATCTTATGTAAACCACCCATTCCACTTCTGTTTTTGCATATATGTCCACCAGGAATAATTGGAATAAAAGGCGAGTGTTGAGAATGTGATTGTATGTTTCATTGTCTCTTATCATTAGGCGGTAAGTATAGAATCCCTTTGAAGTGACTTTTCCGTTTGTTTCAACACCTGTTTTAGGTTGGATTTGTTTCACATGAAAATGTTATCCGCCCTCTATGTGCAGAAATAGTAGTGGACATTGGAGGGAATCATATGAACGGTGTGTCTCTTCAGTACACAATAGCCCTTCTCTTCCTCGTTATGCAATTATATCACGGCTTGTGTTTTCATTGTCCACAATTAAAATGGCGACTTGGTCTATCTGAAGTGCATTGAACCAATGTTTGTCTCCTCCACGTTGTCTTTTGTTGGCTCGAACTATAAATTTACAGTCATTACAAATCATTCGGTCTAGTGCTGTTTTGAATATGTGAACCACTTGATTGTAACTGATGTTATCGCATCGTTAATCAATTTCTGTTTCTTCATTTTTGATGAAATATGCTTGCAGAAGTTTATGATCTTCGTTCGGTAGTGATAGTAATGATCCTATGTTGTGATAGACTTGTCCTTGTATGGAAAAAAAACACACATCAAAAAAAGTTTTGCATCACCCCTGTTCCCAGAATTCCTGAAGATAGATGTTGACTGTGGATATTGTATTACACAGACCCTTTGACTATTCAGAGACGTCACTAAACCCGCTCAGCTGGCCGGTGTGGCCGAGAGGTTCTAGGCGCTACAGTCTGGAACTGAGCGACCGCTACGGTCGCAGGTTCGAATTCTGCTTCGGGCATGGATGTGTGTGATGTCCTTAGGTTTAAGTAGTTCTAAGTTCTAGGGGACTGATGACCTCAGAAGTTAAGTCCCATAGTGCTCAGAGCCATTTGAACCATTTTTGAAACCCGCCTAAGGATGTAAACAACCATGCATGAGCAGCGCCTATTAGACGGACGGGGTCTGACAGCCGTTTAGTTCGTCATTCCACCACGAAAGAGGTACACGGCTCGTGTTGCTTGTAGTTCAACAATGCCTAGACGGTTATAACCGCGGTTCGATCGCGTCCACATTGTTACTTTGTGCCAGAAAGGGCTCTCAACAAGGGAAGTGTCCCAGCATCTCAGAGTGAATCAAAGTGATGTTGTTCGGATATGCAGGAAATACAGAGAGACAGGAACTCTCGAGACATGCCGCCCTCAGGCTGCCCAAGGGCTGCTACTGCAGTCGATGACCGCTACCTACGAATTATGGCTCGGAGGAACCCAGACAGCAACGCCACCATGTTGAATAATGCTTTTCGTGCAGCCACAGGACGTCGTGTCACGACTCAAACTGTGCGCACTAGGCTGCATGATGCGCAACTTCACTCCCGACGTCTATGGCGAGGTACTCCTTTGCAACCACGACACCATGCAGCACCGTACAGATAGGCCCAACAACATGGCGAATGGACCGCTCAGGATTGACATCAAGTTCTCTTCACTAACGGGTGACGCATATGCCTTCAACCAGACAATCGGCGGAGACTCGTTTGGAGGCAGCCCAATCAGGCTGAACGCCTTAGAAACATTGTCCAGCGAATGAAGCAAGGTGGAGGTTCCCTGCAGTTTTGGGGTGGCATTATGTGGGGTCGACGTACGCCACTGGTGGTCACGGAAGGCGCCATAACGGCTGTACGATACATGAATGCCATCCTCCGACCGATAGTGCAACCATATTGGCAGCACATTGGCGAGGCATTCGTCTTCATGGACGACAATTCGCGTCCCCATCATACACATCTTGTGAAATATTTCCTTCAGGTTAACGACATCGCTCGACTAGAGTGGCCATCATGTTCTCTAGACATGAACCCTATAGAACATGCCTGGGATAGACAGAAAAAGGCTGTTTATGGACGACGTGACCCACCAACCACGCCGTTCAGGAGTGGGACAATCTGGACCAACAGTGCCTTGATGAACATGTGGATAGTATGCCCGACGAGTACAGGCATGCATCAATGCAAGAGGAAGTGCTGCTGTGTATTAGAGGTACCGGTGTGTACAGCAGTTTGCACCACCACCTCTGAAGCTCTCGATGTATGGTGGTACAACATGCAATGTGTGGATTTCATGAGCAATAAAAAGGGAGGAAATGTTGTTTATGTTGATCTGTATTACAATTTTCTGTACAGGTTCCAGAACTCTCGGAACCGAGGTGATGCAGAACTTATTTCATGTGTGTATAATCGATTTGATCTCTGTTAGTGTTGATCGAAGTGACACCGAAATAAGTCATTTGTAAGCATGCTTTGTACGCTTTTATATTTTGAAGAAAGTGTATTGATTCTGGAGTTTCCCGGGTCATGTAATGTAAAGATTTCTGCGGAGGTGCTTCTGGTGCTGGTTTTTCCATTCATGCAATATAGTCCTGGTGTTTCTATACTGAATTTTTTCGCGTTGCAAAATTGGCTAATATTATCCATTTTTACGTTTGTGACGCCTTTGTGTTTGTTATATTCTTTCGTCGGGTCGTTTTGGAATGCTTTATTTGTTAGGTTGTACTATTTACTTGTCCTCGTCCGTGCTTCTGGTAAAGTGATATTTTATGGTTGGCTTGAGTCCGCAGTCTTCTAGTGTAAGACTGTGTTGAAATTCTTGATATTTCAGTCTGTTCATTTCGTTCTTCTTCCGTTTCTGTGCTTCTCATGGTGCTCATTCTCGTTCGTTGGGAATTTAAACGTGCTTCGCTGTTCTTTTTGTTTTCGCCATTTTACTTCAGAATTGGCAAGCTCTTCTCCTCTTTTACGTTTGGGAGTTGTCTGAAATATAAATCCAATCAACTTTTTACTAACAAATACACTAAATACACGGTACACACTTTTCACCCTTTATTTTCGATTTATATTCAGTCACTGTATCACTTTAACTACTCACACTTCACTGTTTGCTTTTATTCCCTCACTTCACTATTCCTCCCTTCGTTACTGATAAAAAACTGACGTTCGAACTCACGACGGGTCTCGCTTTATATACCCCTACCAATGGACAGCCCCACCAGCGGCGAATTCCAAAAAATATCAAAAAGTCTTCGAATGGTCCACAATGTTCTAGAACATTCCACAATATTCGATAGTGTTTTGGAATGTTCCACTATGATCAGGTATATTTCGAGATCTTCCTGATATTATGGAATCTTCCCAAATGTTCCAGACTATTCTCGAACATTCCAGAACATACCGGATCATTATGGAATGTTCCAGAACATTCTAGAATGTTGTGGAATGCTCTCGAATGTTCTGGTACGTCCTAGAAACTTATATAGGGTGAAACTTCCCGCTCTTATATCTTCAAAAGCATACCCTTCGGTTAAAAACGGCAACCGTCTTCAAGAATGCGGGACAGAGAGCTACCACACCTTATAACTCTCTTGATCGTACCGGGACTCGTTTCTGAGTTTTAGCGACACACACATTGTACACATACTTTTACAACGTATCTTGATGATTATGAATAACGTGGCAGTTAAAATACTTGTTTCATTTATATTACTATTTAAAGATTTAAAATTTTGAAAAACTGGGTGATGTTTTCTCGTACGAGTTCTACTGAAAGTGTAGCCAACCATTTGGTACCAGCGTCTCACTTGTTGTACGCCCACAACAATGTTTTGAACTCATCTTCGAGTTTATGAATATTATACTTTCTAGCTTATTACCAGCATCAGTAGAAACATAACTGTGATTATGACACCTCCATGATATAAAAGTGACAGTTCGGCTGCTGAAACTTGGTTATCAGTAGAAGAATGTTTTTACACTAAAAAAAGGGCAATCGATTTACTTTTGGAAGTTGATGCAAGAGTAAGTTATTGATTCTCTCTTTATTAATGCTTCCTCGCGGCCCCAATACTCTAACTTCGACTGAAAGGGAAGCACTTTGCCATCCCCATGTCATCACCTTTAACCAAACAGCTTTTCAATTGTTTATCCTGTAACATTTCATTACAAAATTAGTAAGTTCTTTTCACTTTTTCCTTTCATGTTTCATTGTAAGTGCCATAATTGTGACCACTACACTCACCATAATATTAATAATGTTTTGCTCTTACGGAACAGGTGAAGTACGTTGCATGCCAATAGTCCGTATTTGTTCACTTGTTCATATCATAAACATAGGTGCCTCTTCAACGGTATTATGAACAATGTTGTCAATTGTCAAAACGAAATAAGCTAAATGGGCTTACAAAAAGCAGCCATAAAAATTCGGAAATAAAATGAGATGTATTATGTGCAGTTTTATTTTTGCAAATAATTATACTGTGGAACAGAGTAGCATGAATTTATATTTATTTTCTTGATATGTAATCTGCTGGACTTTACACTAATATAAACAGTTAATTCTGAATGTATAACAGTATTATACTTACATACCCTTGTTTATATGGAAAATAACAGATCCATATTTTTAAAAGTTCAAGACGTTTGTACATCCCACTTTACATGTTAATTTAATTATGTATTTGTGTACGTGAAAACTATATTTAGTGCTGCTTCATCCAAATCATCTCCACCCTGTAGTGAGTTTCACACTTTAGCATACTACTACACTGAACAGAAGTTCGCTATTCCTGTACTCAGTTCAGTCGCTGGCACATTATTTGTTCCAACTGTGAAGAATACGACTTCTGATTCATCCTGCAAAAATCTAAGGCTGCTTCGCTTCGAACAGCTTCCTTCATTATTGTGAAGCTGCAATATTTTGCTGATGTGATCTATGCTCCAACAGCATTTCAGTTAACGCTCTCAACTGTTTACGTTTCCTAGTTACGTCTTTGTTCTTGTGTACAGGAGGTTGAGGTCAGCTGGTCCTCGGGATTAATTGGACCATCACATTAACTAGCAATTCAAGAGGGAAAATTATTGTTTTCGTACCACAAAATTTTTTCCTTAGCTTGGAAGTTCTATTTGAATTTACTTGTCTCCTGTATGTTTGCTAAATTCTCAGACACATGTAAAAATATGAAATCCTTTGGTAAGAGTCAGTTTTTTTTTTTTTGCATCCAACGAATTCTTCTAAAATTTTAATAACCAACAGAACACAAATTTGTTTCTTTGAGTTAAATTCGGTAGTTTTTGCTTTATGATTCTCCTGGAATATAAACTGTGCGTAGATCAATTTTCCCACTATTTTGAAGAATGGTAAATTCTATTGCTCGTACATGGCTAGAATATCCGCCAAATGCTGCTCCAGGCCAGCGGGTTATACAGTTAGCAATTGGAAGATAAATACTTACAGGAAATTACTGAGCTCAAACAGTTAGCTGGTAGAATACAGCTACTAGCGAACCAAAACAAATTTCAAGTGCACTTATTGCATTCCAACCCGTCTTTGAATAGTATTATATCCCACTCCACACAGTCCCATCATACGCCTCTCAACAAATAAAACATTATAACATTATCTTTACTCTAAAGCACTTCAGGATTTGCTATCCAATTTTAAAAATGCAGTATTTACGTCCACCAAATTTTAATATGGCGGTCCTTTTAAATAACAGACAGCAATAAACTTACACCACTAGATACTTCAACAAATAGTCCAATAATTATTGCAGCACAGCCCTAAACAAAGCACAACTTTTTAACGATATTATCGCTTAACCGAGCACACTAACGCCCAGTTATTAGAACCAATACATCCAGTCTGCCAAATCCTTAAGCGAATCATCAACAGCACTTAAGGTTCCTTACAATAAACGCGAATGCAGCAACTGCCTCTAGAAGGCTTATAATTTCAGTTAATCTCTAAGTAGGTGCCAGATACAGATAGATTCCATTGAGAAGAAAAGTCGATAAAGTGCATGCTACCTGGGCAGAAATGTTCGAACCAAGCCACTCATCAACAAAACAATTTTTCCTTAGCCACAACCACAGCTGTGCCCGAACTCGCGAAACAGATCACTGTTCACACATTCACCATTTTCAAAATATGGTCACAAGATCCGTTCATGCAAGACGGCTGTTAAAAAAGGGTTAAATTCAACTGACTTCCAGTACAATAATGTCAGACTCACTTTTGACAAACAGAAACCACCTGGCACGTTGCACTGCTCGAACGATAGGTGAGTAATACACAACGCTGAGAGTTACATATTCAGTTTTGCTTACCTAAAAAATTGGCTCAAAGCTTCCATTTTCACGATCCAGCAATTTAGACCAGCCACGGTGCACTTAATCCCCGAAGCCGTTCCGTCCATCAGCAGTAAGAATAGCAATCAGTCTCACCATCTGAGGCATCTGTAGCAGAGTGCTTAGCCAAACTCGACTGTAGAATGTACACAGCCGAAGTCTTAACAAAATTACCCTCAGAGATGCTGATCAGAAATGATATTCCAAAAGTGCTCTGCCGAGCTGCAATTAATTTTTCACTGGGTATATCTGATTTTAATACGCTTTTTTCCCCTCCAGTGGCCTCGTGAAGGACATATCGACGGCCCATTTCCGCCCTCTCGCTGGTAGCTCGCCCACATCGCACAAACTCCACTCTCCGGAACCATTGCACCAGAACTGCCCTCAGTCATCACCACGTGTTTATCCCCATCTTTTGCTGTGTAAGACGTGAACACCATATGCTTGCCCACTATCGGTACATTCACTGATATGCACAATTGTATGCTGCACCATGGCAGTAGAGTGGTAAATTCTGGCTTCTCAGTTCCACCAGTAGCTGTAATTCTGATGGAAATTTTACGTGCACTTTCCTCAGTCCTCTCAAATACTCTTCAGGTGACCGCAAGACAGGACATAGTTGCCCATATAATGCCTGACGGATAGCTTCCTGCAGTCTCCTTACCTCCACCCTGGCGGCCCAGATGCTATGCCCCAGGGACTGCAGAGCCTCGTTAACGCTAGTCTTGCATCTAGTACCTCCAGTAGAGGTTGTATTGCTTCCAAATCCCGGTTCAGAGTACTAGCTGAGGCCCTGGCACAGTCCACAACTACCTTTGTCAGTTCCTAGAGCATGCATGTGTTGTTTAGCACACCACTTCGACGTTCAATACCTGTGTGGAATGCACTCCACTGTTACTTTATTTGCCTGGACTAACCCCTTTGCGGTTCAACTTGCTCCTGAAGATGGTCTTTAATGTTCTACTCCAAGCCTCTGTCAATCCCCTTTTTATTCCCCTGGATTCATTTTGAAGCACTCTGATCATATACAGCATCAGCTCCTTTAATCATCCACATGCCTCAATCATATTTACGTGCTGTTTCGAGGTCTCTGTCGGCCTCGCACTACTACCCACTAATTGCTGTATCCCAGTAAACATTTCTTCCAGCTCCACCAAATTTAACACTAAACGTAATGACCACGTGTGGTTGGGTAAAAGCATGTCTAGTTGCTTGAAAACCCAAGTCCTCCGTCCAAGTGATGATGCTGCAGTGCCATCTCTCCGCCTCCAGTGAACAGGTACAGCACTTCCAACGCTAGTATCCTTTCTCTTTGGCTTTCCTCTTGTATGGCAACCTTAGGACAAGTACTAGTATGAGCTCCCCTCCCCCCAGAAGTCTGCTGTCCCCAAACAGCATGTCTCAATACACTTACGATAAAACCTACCCTAATGAAACATATAACTCTATTCAGAACAAACATTAATTTCACGAGTCCTGTCAGGAAACTGCTTCCAGCGCAGCCTTGAATGTCATCGTCAGCAGCTGTAACTTCAAGTTTACTAGTGAAGTAGTTTCAATTACTCGCTACAGACTCTGGTACCGTGTTGTAAACTTCTTCGTCTTCCCTTTCCGGGTACATGGACGTGACAACATCACCCGTTGACTTACTCTCCACTGAGGTAATGTTCCGACTCGTTTCACCACCTCTTCCTACTTCTCCAGCGCCATAGCACTCATCCACTGAACCTTCCTCCATACTTCCCTTACCATTCTAGCGAACTCTCATACTGCCTCTCCTTTCCTGTCGCCTTTCTGGTTAACCGCATCGAATGGCGATGGCATCCTCTTCTGCAAACCACCAATAATGGCGACAGCCCGGTACGGTACTGATGTGTACTTCGGAGTTGTACAGACTCACCACAAAGAACAGATAAGTGTCACAATATGAATTGTGTGAGTTCACGTAATAACTAAGCATCTTCCCAATTGTTCGATGAGCTTGTTCTACTATTCCTTTAGTTTGCAGGTTTAGCGACTGATACTCAATTTTTTTACGTTTGGTAAACGACACAATTCTTTCATCAGATGCTGTGCGACTATGGCAGACTCTTGGTGTGGCATCGGCACCGTCTTGATGTAACGATAATAATAGCGGTAAGTATGGTCTTTTATGGTTAGCACAAAATGATTACCTGCCGGTATTTGCTTGAATGGGCCTAACAAGTTCACGCAAATGAAGCTAGATGGTTCCGTTGCTTCTGGTAGTCTCTATGACATTATCTGCTTCCAGCTCAAATCCGTTTACTGTGCACAATCTACACAGCTCCTGACGTATGAATCGACATATCTTTCCTTCCCTTCCACCAATACTTTTCCTTCATTTTCTGATTCGCTGACCAGCAACCCCCATGGTCTCATAGAATGTGATCATGCATCTCACGTAACACATCTAGGTCCAGCTTGGCTACCACCGCCACTCGTGATCCCAGTTTCGTCTTTCTACATAATAATTCATCAAGCATGCTAAACCACTATTGGTTGCCATACTGCCTACACTATTCGTCGGCGCTTTGAGCTGCTTGCCATTGCCCAAGGTCGTGACCTACTGCCTATATTAAGCTATTTTTTTTGCATAGATTGTCTGCATTTCCGTGTTTCAGTGCCCACTTCGTTAATCAATTGGATGAGTCCTTCAAACCAAGTAACCACTTGAAAGCAGTTTTGTTACCTTGAATTTCGTTCTGTACTAGTTACACTGGAAGTACAGCACTCCATATATCAAGCTAAGCACTCCCTTGTATGTTGTAGAATAATTTTTCTCTAACGTGTTGAACTGTCTGACGATTAGGCAACAGAATTTTCTTGCCCATAGACCTCCTGGCTGAAAACACACATCAGAGTGTGATTCGATGCATCACACGATAATACGAACACCACCTGAAATTCTGGAAACACTAACACTGGACTCGACATTAATGACCTCTTCAAATCTAAAAACGTTCTCTGGCATTTTTCCCAACATACATATTTAATCCCTTTCTTTAGCAACTGCCTGGCAATATCTCATGAATTTTCCACAATAATTTGCGAGACGAATAAAACATTGCGATTCTTGGGTTGTTCATGGAACTGGTAACCCTTGCACTGCCTGCATTAACCTCAGATAAGTCGTGACACCCTCTCTACTAATGATATGGCGCAGATAGTTAACTTCTTCCAGCACAGAGTCACATTACCTTGGGCTGAGTATCAAATGAGCTGCTCTTAAAATTTTGAACATTCCTTTCAGACCTTGTCTACGCACTTGATAACCTCTGAATATATGATTATATCTTCAAGATAAACGAGACACTGACACTGTTCCAATCCCCTCAGTAATCTGTCCAGCAACCAATGGAATGTTGCCAGTGCGTTCTTCAACCCAAAGGGCGTCCCCATCGTGCAGATCACACTGACTATCTTCCAAAGTAACTTCTAACTGATGGTATCCACTTCTAAAGTCCATGGTCGAGAAGTACTGACTTTGTCCTAGGTTTTGTATCCTGTCCATGATGTTTGGAATTGGGTAGGTATCTGTCTTTTGCTCCTACTGTTCAATCTATACATCGTATAAGCAGTGATGAAAATAAGAGAAAGGTTCAGGAGTGGAATTAAAATTCACGGTGAAAGGATGTCAAAGATATGATTCGCTGATGACATTGCTATCCTCAGTGAAAATAAAAATGAATTACATGACCTGCTGAATAGAGTGAACAGAATATGGATTGAGAGTAAATCAAAGGAAGACGAAAATAATGAGAAGTAACAGAAATGAGAACAGTGAGGAACTTAACCTCAGGACAGGTGATTATAAAGTAGATCAAGTTAAGGAAGTCTCCTGCACATGCAGCACAATAATCAATTATGGATGGAGCAAGGAGGACATCAAAAACAGACCAGCGGTGCAAAAATGGCATTCCGGCCAAGAGAAGTATACTAGTAACAAATATAAGTCTTAATTTGAGGAACCAATTTCTGAGAATATACGTTTGGAGCACAGCATTGTATGGTAATGAAATATGAACTGTGGGAAAACTGGAACAGAAGAGAATCGAAGCATTTGAGATGTGGTGCTACAGATGAGTGTTGAAAATTAGTAGTACTGAAAAGCTAAGGAAGCAGGAGGTTCTCCAGAGAAGCGGCGAGGAAAGGAATATGTGGAAAAAACTGACAACAAGAAGGGACAGGATGACAGAACATCTGCTAAGACATGAGGGAATGACTTCCATGGTACTAGAGGCAGCTGTAGAGGGAAGAAACTGTAGAGGACGTCAGAGATCGGAATACATCCAGCAATTAATTGGGGTTTTATGCTGCAAGTGCTGGGATGAAGGTGATGGCATAGGAGAGGAACTCGTGGTGGGTCGCATCAGAGAAAGGTATCTGTCATAGCCTTACTGATCAAAAGGCTGTAATTGCAACAAACTTGATACTTCTTTGACCCATCCACAGACTTTGATGGCGTGACCACAATTCCTGACCCCAGTCCCCCCCTCTAGGCTAGTGCTCTCTTCTACACTCCTGGAAATTGAAATAAGAACACCGTGAATTCATTGTCCCAGGAAGGGGAAACTTTATTGACACATTCCTGGGGTCAGATACATCACATGATCACACTGACAGAACCACACGCACATAGACACAGGCAACAGAGCATGCACAATGTCGGCACTAGTACAGTGTATATCCACCTTTCGCAGCAATGCAGGCTGCTATTCTCCCATGGAGACGATCGTAGAGATGCTGGATGTAGTCCTCTGGAATGGCTTGCCATGCCATTTCCACCTGGCGCCTCAGTTGGACCAGCGTTCGTGCTGGACGTGCAGACCGCGTGAGACGACGCTTCATCCAGTCCCAAACATGCTCAATGGGGGACAGATCCGGAGATCTTGCTGGCCAGGGTAGTTGACTTACACCTCCTAGAGCACGTTGGGTGGCACGGGATACATGCGGACGTGCATTGTCCTGTTGGAACAGCAAGTTCCCTTGCCGGTCTAGGAATGGTAGAACGATGGGTTCGATGACGGTTTGGATGTACCGTGCACTATTCAGTGTCCCCTCGACGATCACCAGTGGTGTACGGCCAGTGTAGGAGATCGCTCCCCACACCATGATGCCGGGTGTTGGCCCTGTGTGCCTTGGTCGTATGCAGTCCTGATTGTGGCGCTCACCTGCACGGCGCCAAACACGCATACGACCATCATTGGCACCAAGGCAGAAGCGACTCTCATCGCTGAAGACGACACGTCTCCATTCGTCCCTCCATTCACGCCTGTCGCGACACCACTGGAGGCGGGCTGCACGATGTTGGGGCGTGAGCGGAAGACGGCCTAACGGTGTGCGGGACCGTAGCCCAGCTTCATGGAGACGGTTGCGAATGGTCCTCGCCGATACCCCAGGAGCAACAGTGTCCCTAATTTGCTGGGAAGTGGCGGTGCGGTCCCCTACGGCACTGCGTAGGATCCTACGGTCTTGGCGTGCATCCGTGCGTCGCTGCGGTCCGGTCCCAGGTCGACGGGCACGTGCACCTTCCGCCGACCACTGGCGACAACATCGATGTACTGTGGAGACCTCACGCCCCACGTGTTGAGCAATTCGGCGGTACGTCCACCCGGCCTCCCGCATGCCCACTATACGCCCTCGCTCAAAGTCCGTCAGCTGCACATACGGTTCACGTCCACGCTGTCGCGGCATGCTACCAGTGTTAAAGACTGCGATGGAGCTCCGTATGCCACGGCAAACTGGCTGACACTGACGGCGGCGGTGCACAAATGCTGCGCAGCTAGCGCCATTCGACGGCCAACACCGCGGTTCCTGGTGTGTCCGCTGTGCCGTGCGTGTGATCATTGCTTGTACAGCCCTCTCGCAGTGTCCGGAGCAAGTATGGTGGGTCTGACACACCGGTGTCAATGTGTTCTTTTTTCCATTTCCAGGAGTGTATGATTTTATCAGCCAACTCTTGGTTTATAAATTACTCTAAAAGTGGCATTCTGTACGGCATCCAATACACCAATGATTCGTTTCCTGTCACAGTCGTGTGTCGTGTTGCTGGCGTAGCAGGCAATGTCCCTTGCAAAATAAACTAATCTCGAAATTCTAGAACCGGTTTTCCATCTGTGTCCTATCCATTCCTCTTAAATGCTACAATTTCTCACAAAATGCATTCCTTGCAGCATCCTGTGCACAGCAACACCTCCTGTGTGACAATCTTCCTCATCAAGAAGCTCCAGTAGAGCCAATAACGTTCCATTAATAACTTAAATGGTTCATTGGCAAAATTATCTATATTCGTGTGTACTGCTTTGCCTCCATTCCTCACTTGTGTGCGTACAGTACTACGTTTCACCAAACAAAATGCAACTTCAACATTTCACTACCTTCTAGCGTTTCTATTGCGTGTAACATACAGACTGGTAATTCAGATTCCCCATTCACCCATAGCGACTTCCCGTTGGCTTCTGACACACGATCAAGTGAATCAAGGCTTTATGCCTTTGCTGGTGATTTAACTGTCTTGTTTTATACATTAGACATTCCTCGCAGTAGAACAACATTGGCAATAGTTTTTCATAGTCAGAATGTCGTCCCATTCAGATCTCCTACACATCACTGAAGATGAATTACGGCGTGATATTGATGCAAAAATTCCAACCGTAGGATCATGCTGCAGCCCTCACATACATGAAAGATTAGTTCTCACTTTGCTTAAATTTGGTTTCCTCGAATGAAAAACTTATCACTACTGATCCCAGTGGTCGTATATCACTCTCCCCTACCAAACTAAAATTATAATGTAGTGGATTCCAACAAATGCTTCCCACTAGTTCTCCAAAGCCCACTGACACATGTGATCCTGTGTCTAACCAACAAAACTTTGTATTTCCTGCCATCTATCACATCCATACTGGCACATTCCATCTCTGACTTTATAATCAGTACTTTTATTTTTACTGTTTAACTCCTGTCGGCGGTGCTGTTCCCTCCTAAGTTTAATGGACCTTTTCTTCCACTCCACAACATCTCTATTACCACCCATACGTCCTTGTCGGTGACCTAAACTTTCCATACTACCAAAACCATTAAATCACTGGCCATCTCTATTAACCTCATCATTCCTTCGTGGCTTGGTAGCACTGTTACTGCATATCTCATGATCATCTATAATTGAAACACTTCATATTTAATGCAAATACATGCGTTCGATCGCTCACCCTCATATTCGAGCGATATTTCATCCTCAGATACCTCTCCAGAGAAAGGTTCCATCCCTAGAACCTGAGACCTCAACGACTCTATTACATGATCCCTGTCTGTCAATACATTACTTACAACCATTATCGACTCTCAATTGAGCCACACAATTCACTGACGATTGCAAAGATTCCCCGTTGGTGATGCCTTGTGCCTCTGACTTTGCCTCTGCCACGACCTTATTCATTCTCACGAATCTAACGATCACAGAGAAATAACAAAACTAATATAGATGGAACAAGTAGTCACAGAGTACTCTATCAGTATACTTCTTCTGTCTAATTGTGAGCTATCTGGATTTGCTACAGTCTCTGTCTGTTTGCCCAGAGCAATTCAAGAATATTACATTGACTACAATGCACAGGCACCAAGCAGTCATTTCTAGAACACCACATAAACTCGACGAGCGACTCTCGCCTTGCAAATATCTACGCCCCCTAAACTTCATCCCCATTACTATCACCACACAAGAACAAAAAGTCTATATTTCCTTTACTTCACGTCTATGGCCACAAATTTTTTGTCATCCTTTAGAAAAACATATCCCAATATACTGGAGCCATAGTGGCATCTTCAAACGCTAAACCCAGAATCAACGCCAGCATCGTCAAATATATATAAATAATAGTATATACAAGAGTCATCTTGTCACCACCACTACTGCTGAGTCGGCGTGTACGCATCGCGCAGGTGGGAAGTCTACATCTACATCTACATTTATACTCCGCAAGCCACCCAACGGTGTGTGGTGGAGGGCACTTTACGTGCCACTGTCATTACCTCCCTTTCCTGTTCCAGTCGCGTATGGTTCGCCGGAAGCCTCCGTGCGCGCTCGAATCTCTCTAATTTTAGATTCGTGATCTCCTCGGGAGGTATAAGTAGGGGGAAGAAACATATTCGATACCTCATCCAGAAACGCACACTCTCGAAACCTGGACAGCAAGCTTCACCGCGATGCAGAACGCCTCTCTTGCCAATTGAGTTTGCTAAACATCTCCGTAACGCTATCACCCTTACCAAATAACCCTGTGACGAAATGCTCCGCTCTTCTTTGGATCTTCTCTATCTCCTCTGTCAACCCGACCTGGTACGGATCCCACACTGATGAGCATTACTCAAGTATAGGTCGAACGAGTGTTTTTGTAAGCCACCTCCTTTGTTGATGGACTACATTTTCTAAGGACTCTCCCAATGAATCTCAACCTGTCACCCGCCTTACCAACAATTAATTTTATATGATCATTCCACTTCAAATCGTTTCCGCACGCATACTCCCAGATATTTTACAGAAGTAACTGCTACCAGTGTTTGTTCCGCTATCATATAATCATACAATGAAGGATCCTTCTTTCTATGTATTCGCAATACATTACATTTGTCTATGTTAAGTTAGTCTGCGGCAGTCCCGAGCTGCTCGCCGCGTGGCCGCCCCACGTGATCGTTGCCCACATTCAAGACGTTGCAGCGAGTAGTTTGATACCTAAGTCCTTGTGTGAAAACCGAGTAATTTTATCGCTGGAAGCAGATTCTGCACAGAGGGACAGGAATTTATTTGCAAGAGCCTTTTAACGAAGCGGGGCATTGTGTCAAAGCAGGAAGCAGGATCGGTCGTGGAATCGGCCATGGTGAACGAAAAGGCTCCTCTGCGTGCTATGGACATTGACGCGTTGGCAGGCAACGGGCCTGGTGGCGACGGCGCCAACGCCGCGGCCGCGAGCGGCAACACGCCGTCCATCAGGCTCAAGAAGGAGCTGGGAAAGGAAATTTATTCTACACTCCTGGAAATTGAAATAAGAACACCGTGAATTCATTGTCCCAGGAAGGGGAAACTTTATTGACACATTCCTGTGGTCAGATACATCACATGATCACACTGACAGAACCACAGGCACATAGACACAGGCAACAGAGCATGCACAATGTCGGCACTAGTACAGAGTATATCCACCTTTCGCAGCAATGCAGGCTGCTATTCTCCCATGGAGACGATCGTAGAGATGCTGGATGTAGTCCTGTGGAACGGCTTGCCATGCCATTTCCACCTGGCGCCTCAGTTGGACCAGCGTTCGTGCTGGACGTGCAGACCGCGTGAGACGACGCTTCATCCAGTCCCAAACATGCTCAATGGGGGACAGATCCGGAGATCTTGCTGGCCAGGGTAGTTGACTTACACCTTCTAGAGCACGTTGGGTGGCACGGGATACATGCGGACGTGCATTGTCCTGTTGTAACAGCAAGTTCCCTTGCCGGTCTAGGAATGGTAGAACGATGGGTTCGATGACGGTTTGGATGTACCGTGCACTATTGAGTGTCCCCTCGACGATCACCAGTGGTGTACGGCCAGTGTAGGAGATCGCTCCCCACACCATGATGCCGGGTGTTGGCCCTGTGTGCCTCGGTCGTATGCAGTCCTGATTGTGGCGCTCACCTGCACGGCGCCAAACACGCATACGACCATCATTGGCACCAAGGCAGAAGCGACTCTCATCGCTGAAGACGACACGTCTCCATTCGTCCCTCCATTCACGCCTGTCGCGACACCACTGGAGGCGGGCTGCACGATGTTGGGGCGTGAGCGGAAGACGGCCTAACGGTGTGCGGGACCGTAGCCCAGCTTCATGGAGACGGTTGCGAATGGTCCTCGCCGATACCCGAGGAGCAACAGTGTCCCTAATTTGCTGGGAAGTGGCGGTGTGGTCCCCTACGGCACTGCGTAGGATCCTACGGTCTTGGCCTGCATCCGTGCGTCGCTGCGGTCCGGTCCCAGATCGACGGGCACGTGCGCCTTCCGCCGACCACTGGCGACAACATCGATGTACTGTGGAGACCTCACGCCCCACGTGTTGAGCAATTCGGCGGTACGTCCACCCGGCCTCCCGCATGCCCACTATACGCCCTCGCTCAAAGTCCGTCAACTGCACATACGGTTCACGTCCACGCTGTCGCGGCATGCTACCAGTGTTAAAGACTGCGATGGAGCTCCGTATGCCACGGCAAACTGGCTGACACTGACGGCGGCGGTGCACAAATGCTGCGCAGCTAGCGCCATTCGACGGCCAACACCGCGGTTCCTGGTGTGTCCGCTGTGCCGTGCGTGTGATCATTGCTTGTACAGCCCTTTCGCAGTGTCCGGAGCAAGTATGGTGGGTCTGACTAACCGGTGTCAATGTGTTCTTTTTTCCATTTCCAGGAGTGTATATTCGGGTCACTGTTCAATTCGTGACCATGTCGCAGCTTGTGAAAAATAGTCTCATTCGCTATAATGACCATACTGTGGACTGTGGCTGTGATAATGCACTGTGGATTTAGCACCCCTCTGCTGTCGATTGTGACGATGTCGTCCCTCCTGGCACACCCTGTAGCGTCGGAGTGATTGTGGCAGAGGCTAGGGAGTCCGTGGGTAACCACTGTTAACAATCAAAAAGAACTTAATTGACCTTGGTGTATGGCACAGAGGGACAGGCACACATCTGGGCACTAACTCTGGCTGGGGCTAATGAGTGGGTGGCAGCATGCTCCTGGTGCTCACTTGGCTGGAGCCTCACGCTGCTGAGGCCAGCAGCCTCTGTAGGCCATGGGCCTTGACGTCAAGGCGCATCGTGATGTCCTGCGATTGTGCCTCTCTCAAGAGATGGCCCCTCGGCTCGGCACACAGCCATGTTGGTGGCATGAGGAGACTGATGTGCGCTGCTTCCATCGGCAGTATGTTGGCCTGGTGGCCCCTCGCCCCACTCGCGTTTCCTCTACAGAATGTGGGAGACATCTATGTGTGGGGCTTGACTCACTACCCTCAGACAGTAGTCGGATGACGGTTTTCGTTGTGGCGCCAAAACTCACTAGAAAGGCAGGTGGCGGCGGCAGATGAGTAGGAGTGACACACTGTCCCATTAAGGACTTCATGCAGATGGCAGGCATAGCCGGGTCTTGAACCCATGACTGCAGCTGGTGGAGCCCAGTCGTCTCACTGACTGGCATCACCCTTCCGTGGAGGTGGTACTACTGACGTCTGGCGATGAAAAGTGATCCCTGCCTTAAAATCCAGACTTCTTTTATGCCTCCAATGCCCATTCATTTTGCTAAAACACAGCCACCTAGCCATGTCGTCATAACAAGAGGCTTGCACTGTTGTGGTGACACCACTACACTTGCTACACGACTATGGCTGTACAGTGCAGTCTACAGCTGAGCTCATCTATCCTCACTGCACAGTCGACTGACGTGTCTGTTGTTGTAATACATCTGTCATCACACCTGTGGCTATGATTCGTGGCTGTTAGTACAATGCTCTAGGGTGCTTCCATACTACATCGCCTTATTATTATCAAAGACTAATAATTTTTCGAACAAAGGCTGAGTCGCCAAACTACACATTTGTTCTCATAGTTGCTTGTAGGGTGTACACAGTTTCTCACACTCCCATAACACTTCATTGAGTACCCCTATGCTCTTGGCGCACTTTGCCGAAGTCCATCGTACACTTCTTCCAATCTCCTCACCTCATTCCAAATTTCTCATCTATTAGAAACAATCTTCAGCATCCACTGATGGCTGACACTATCACATCCTCTTGCATCGAGAACAGCGCTCCTGCTTCCTCTGCCCCAGTCCAAGTGACGAAATGCAATACTACAACGAATTGCATTCCTTCCATTCTTGCCCTTAACGTATTACAACCTGAGGACAGGGACAAATACCACCCCTCCTCCCTCTTCAGGTGGCTGCTGCCAATAGCAAGTCGATTCTCAAATAACAAAAATAACTTAATAAATCTTAGCACTAATATAGCTTATTCACTACAGTCCTATACATAGACAAACATATAAACAAAATAATTCCTTGACATCACCCCTCATAAACTTGATCTTATGAATACGGGACTTTGTCTACAACTGCGACTACATCTTCTTGCCTCTTCCTCTCCATCCTTCTCTTCGCGTTCTGCTCTGGCTCCACCCTTCAACCTCCTGGAATCAACTCTGGGCTACCTTGAAAGGGTCGCAGACGCCCTACATGTACTATTGTTATTCTTGCTGGGGACTCAAACTCCACAAATGCTGTGAAATCTCCGGTATTAGCTGGTATTTGGGCTGAAATAGTGTAGAAAGTTATGCCAAATGTTTAACCAAATATGAAGCTATTTAGAAAAATAGAGAAACGTTTAAGGAACTAAATAAAAATAGTTCTCTGAGAAAGTGTGATGATTTACACTTTAGAAGTAATCAGTCCTTACCTTCCAAATAACGCCCGTGTATTATTGGGAAGTAGCGAACCATTCCTCTTCTTCTCCCGTTTCCAGTATCAATGCAGGACTCGACGGCTGGTACAAGACTCTTGTGAAAGAGCTACTTCATGACTTCAGTAACTGTGATGACTATTCAGATACATTAGTATAAAGTAGACGGTAAAAAGAAGCACAACACTTCTTTGTAGCTTTTCTTTTTTTTCCATTTACAAACTCATATATAGCAGGGTTTATGAAGGTACTTAAATAACATCGTATTTCAATACCTGCATTTAGCTCACACATGTCTTCTTCTCCTTATACTGATGCACAGCATTAATCGCAGAGCTGAACGATGGTTACATCTGATGGATGAGGGGTTTTGTGCACCATCTGCAACAATTTGCTTCATATTCTCTCACGGAATCGATGAATATATAGTTTGCGGCTTTTCCGACAGTCTAGAGCATATTTGGTTGCATGACTGGAATATATTAGATTCTTAGAAGTGTGGTCCTGCAGATGAGGAGTGCACTGTCTCTCGTTAAATACACACTTAAAAAAAAGTTTTGCATCACCTCGGTTCCGAGAGTTCTAAAACCTGTACAGAAAATTGGAATAGAGACGAATATAAATATCAATACCGCCATTTTATTGCTCGTGAAAACCACATATTGCACGTTGTACCACCATACAGCGATACCTTCAGAGGTCGTGGTCCAGACTGCTGTACACACCGGTACACCTAATACCCAGCAGGGCGTCATCTTCCATTGATGCATGCCTGTATTCGTCGTGGTCTACTATCCACAAGTTCATCAATGCACTGATGGTCCGGACTGTCCCACTCCTCAACGCCGATTCGGCGTAGATCCCTCAGAGTGGTTCTTGGATCACGTCGTCAATAAACAGCTCTTTTAAATCTATCCCAGGCTTGTTCGGTAGGGTTCATGTCTGGAGAACATGCTGGCCACTCTAGTCGAGCGATGCCGTTACCCTGAAGGAAGTCATTCACAAGATGTGCACGATGGGGGCGCGAATTGTCATCCATGAAGACGAAAGTCTCTCCAATATGCTGCCGATATGGTTGCGCTATCGGTAGGAGGATGGCATTCAAGTATCGTACAGCCATTACGGCGCCTTCCATGACCACCAGCGGCGTACGTCGGCCCCACATACTGCCACCCCAAAACAGCAGGGAACCTCCACCTTGCTGCAGTCACTGGACAGTGTGTCTAAGGTGTTCAGCCTGACCCGGTTGCCTCCAAACAAGTATCCGACGATTGTCTGGTTGAAGACATATGCGATACTCATCAGTGAAGAAAACGTGATGCCAATCCTGAGCGGTCCATTTGGCATGTTGTTGGGCCCATCTGTATCGCGCTGTATGGTGTCGTGGTAGCAAATTTGGACCTCGCCATAGACGTCGGGAGTGAAGTGGCGCATCATGCAGCCTATTGCGCACAGTCTGAGTCGTAACACGACGTCCTGTGGCTGCACGAAAAGCATTATGCAACATGGTGGCGTTGCTGTCAGGCTTCCTCCAAGCCATAAACCATAGGTAGCGGTCATTCACTGCAGTAGTAGTCTTTGGGCGGTCTGAACGAGGTATGTCATCGACAGTTCCTGTCTCTCTCTATCTCCTCCATGTCCGAAAAATGTCGCTTTGGTTCACTCCGAGACGCCTGGACACTTCTCTAGCCGAGAGCCATTCCTGGTACAAAGTAACAATGCGGACGCGATCGAACCGCGGTATTGACCATCTAGGCATGGTTGAACTACAGACAACACGAGCCATGTACCTCCTTCCTAGTGGAATGGCTGGAACTGATCAGCTGTCGGACCCTCTCCGTCTAATAGGAGCTGCTCATGCATAGTTGTTTACATCTTTGGGCGCGTTTAGTGACATCTCTAAACAGTCTAAGTGACTGTGTCTGTGATAAAATGTCTACAGCCAAGTCTGATTTCAGGAGTTCTGGGAACTTGGGTGATGCAAAACTTTTTTTGATGTGTGTAGCTTAACTTGTTCATGGTAAGTCTCCTACTGTGGTACTATGATCACGTAGTAGCAATGAGGGAAGCAGAGTGTTTCCAAGGAATAAAACATAATACTGCATTCAGACACTAGAAGACAGACGTCTCCACTTATCTAGGAATAATATTATTCCAACGCCACTACACAGCGGTTTTTTTAATACCACAACTCCAGTAGATGAAACTCACGATCTGATGTCGTTCCCACACTAAACATTCGCAGGTGGCCTTGGTTGTCTGCACCTGACTTTAAACAGCATTATTTGCGCATCAGGAAGCTGCGATGAGTTTTCACACAATTACAGGGTTATTACAAATGATTGAAGCGATTTCACAGCTCTACAATAACTGTATTATTTGAGATATTTTCACAATGCTTTGCACACACATACAAAAACTCAAAAAGTTTTTTTAGGCATTCACAAATGTTCGATATGTGCCCCTTTAGTGATTCGGCAGACATCAAGCCGATAATCAAGTTCCTCCCACACTTGGCGCAGCGTGTCCCCATCAATGAGTTCGAAAGCATCGTTGATGCGAGCTCGCAGTTCTGGCACGTTTCTTGGTAGAGGTTTAAACACTGAATCTTTCACATAACCCCACAGAAAGAAATCGCATGGGGTTAAGTCGGGAGAGCGTGGAGGCCATGACATGAATTGCTGATCATGATCTCCACCACCTATCCATCGGTTTTCCAATCTCCTGTTTAAGAAATGCCGAACATCATGATGGAAGTGCAGTGGAGCACCATCCTGTTGAAAGATGAAGTCGGCGCTGTCGGTCTCCAGTTGTGGCATGAGCCAATTTTCCAGCGCGTCCACATACACGTGTCCTGTAACGTTTTTTTCGCAGAAGAAAAAGGGGCCATAAACTTTAAACCGTGAGATTGCACAAAACACGTTAACTTTTGGTGAATTGCGAATTCGCTGCACGAATGCGTGAGGATTCTCTACCGCCCAGATTCGCACATTGTGTCTGTTCACTTCACCATTAAGAAAAAATGTTGCTTCATCACTGAAAACAAGTTTCGCACTGAACGCATCCTCTTCCATGAGCTGTTGCAACCGCGCCGAAAATTCAAAGCGTTTGACTTTGTCATTGGGTGTCAGAGGTGTAGCAATTGTAAACGGTAAGGCTTCTGCTTTAGCCTTTTCCGTAAGATTTTCCAAACCGTCGGCTGTGGTACGTTTAGCTCCCTGCTTGCTTTATTCGTCGACTTCCGCGGGCTACGCGTGAAACTTGCCAGCACGCGTTCAACCGTTTCTTCGCTCACTGCAGGCCGACCCGTTGATTTCCACTTACAGAGGCATCCAGAAGCTTTAAACTGCGCATACCATCGCCGAATGGAATTAGCAGTTGGGGGATCTTTGTTGAATTTCGTCCTGAAGTGTCGTTGCACTGTTATGACTGACTGATGTGAGTGCATTTCAAGCACGACATACACTTTCTCGGCTCCTGTCGCCATTTTGTCTCACTGCGCTCTCGAGCGCTCTGGCGGCAGAAACCTGAAGTGCGGCTTCAGCCGAACAAAACTTTATGAGTTTTTCTACGTATCTGTCGGTTGTCGTGACCATATGTCAATGAATGGAGCTACAGTGAATTTATGAAATCGCTTCAATCATTTGTAACAGCCCTGTACAACGTTTACAGTTCATCATGGATACCTTTGAGAGTTCTCACAGGACATGGTGAGCGATTTATCGATAATTGTTAGTATATGTACCTTTCTTTTAGTAGCAGTGTATGCAAAGTTTAAAAGAAAAGCTTGTACACGACATTATGGTTTTGATCACCAGCATAGCTACAATTCGTTTTACGTAATTCAGATGATTTTTATAGACGTAAATGTTGCTCTGAAAACATGAGAGGCTTTTTTTTATCGTTGCACTCACAAAAAGGGTGTATCTGGTACAATGCAGCTATTAGACTGTATTCACAACCTGCAAACGTCACTGGCGAAGCAACGTCAACAGGCTGTAATGTACACTCCTGGAAATGGAAAAAAGAACACATTGACACCGGTGTGTCAGACCCACCATACTTGCTCCGGACACTGCGAGAGGGCTGTACAAGCAATGATCACACGCACGGCACAGCGGACACACCAGGAACCGCGGTGTTGGCCGTCGAATGGCGCTAGCTGAGCAGCATTTGTGCACCGCCGCCGTCAGTGTCAGCCAGTTTGCCGTGGCATACGGAGCTCCATCGCAGTCTTTAACACTGGTAGCATGCCGCGACAGCGTGGACGTGAACCGTATGTGCAGTTGACGGACTTTGAGCGAGGGCGTATAGTGGGCATGCGGGAGGCCGGGTGGACGTACCGCCGAATTGCTCAACACGTGGGGCGTGAGGTCTCCACAGTACATCGATGTTGTCGCCAGTGGTCGGCGGAAGGTGCACGTGCCCGTCGACCTGGGACCGGACCGCAGCGACGCACGGATGCACGCCAAGACCGTAGGATCCTACGCAGTGCCGTAGGGGACCGCACCGCCACTTCCCAGCAAATTAGGGACACCGTTGCTCCTGGGGTATCGGCGAGGACCATTCGCAACCGTCTCCATGAAGCTGGGCTACGGTCCCGCACACCGTTAGGCCGTCTTCCGCTCACGCCCCAACATCGTGCAGCCCGCCTCCAGTGGTGTCGCGACAGGCGTGAATGGAGGGACGAATGGAGACGTGTCGTCTTCAGCGATGAGAGTCGCTTCTGCCTTGGTGCCAATGATGGTCGTATGGGTGTTTGGCGCCGTGCAGGTGAGCGCCACAATCAGGACTGCATACGACCGAGGCACACAGGGCCAACACCCGGCATCATGGTGTGGGGAGCGATCTCCTACACTGGCCGTACACCACTGGTGATCGTCGAGGGGACACTGAATAGTGCACGGTACATCCAAACCGTCATCGAACCCATCGTTCTACCATTCCTAGACCGGCAAGGGAACTTGCTGTTCCAACAGGACAATGGACGTCCGCATGTATCCCGTGCCACCCAACGTGCTCTAGAAGCTGTAAGTCAACTACCCTGGCCAGCAAGATCTCCGGATCTGTCCCCCATTGAGCATGTTTGGGACTGGATGAAGCGTCGTCTCACGTGGTCTGCACGTCCAGCACGAACGCTGGTCCAACTGAGGCGCCAGGTGGAAATGGCATGGCAAGCCGTTCCACAGGACTACATCCAACATCTCTACGATCGTCTCCATGGGAGAATAGCAGCCTGCATTGCTGCAAAAGGTGGATATACACTGTACTAGTGCCGACATTGTGCATGCTCTGTTGCCTGTGTCTATGTGCCTGTGGTTCTGTCAGTGTGATCATGTGATGTATCTGACCCCAGGAATGTGTCAATAAAGTTTCCCCTTCCTGGGACAATCAATTCACGGTGTTCTTATTTCAATTTCCAGGAGTGTATATTGATGACTATGTGATAAACGAGGCTATATACCTTTCGTTGCAGCAAGGTTGCAGAAACTTTGAGCAAAGTGGCTGCAATGTTGCAGCAAGGTTACAGTAAGGTTGCGATCACGTCGCTGGGGGTTAATTAGTAGCAATTTTACATAAAAAGCTGGATGACACATGGTTGGTCGGGATAGATTGTTTTATGTTGTATTGCGTCGTTGCCATGCTGGAGTACTAACCATTCTACGTGTTTTAATGGTTTCTGTTAATAAATTTCGATTATACTGTGAGTGAGGTTTCAGTATCAGTGCTTAAAACATTGACCATTACGACCTGTTTCAGAAGATTTCCATTTTCAAGTACGTGTGCGTTGTCCTGACAGATATGTGTAACATCTGGTGTTACTGTATCCGGTGACTGTTCTCGTTGCACTTCACATGAAATTCTGAAATATCGATTTCACATCGATTTTGTACTGTTTTATATAGTGTGGCGTAATACTTTGGTATAATATTCTAGGTATTTCATGTAATGTTTGACAGTTCACTCTATAAATGTTTTACATTTACATAGTAAATATTTTATTTGAAAATATTACACCATACTGTATAAAACAGTACAAAATCAACGTGAAATCAATATTTTATAATTTCACGTGAAATATAACGAGAACAGCCAACAAACACAGTCACACCAGATGTTATATACGTCAGGACCACGGACGCTTACTTGGTAATGGAAATCTTCCGAAGCAGCTGTCGTAATAATCAATATATGTTTTAAGCAGTGATACTGGAACCATACTTACAATGTCCTTTCAAGACATCTATTTCACTGCAGACCCAATCACCAAGAAACATTTCGATTAAGTGAATATCAGACTATACTAAATATGAAGCAATTTCAAATCATTGTTTTCCTTTTGTTTGTAAGAGCGAAGATCGCAACACATTCCATTGACAGTTTTATGTGGTTTGCATGGAAGCACGATGTTGATAATTTTTTCCTGTGTCCAGCGCAACGTAGAATAAAGATAATGTGACAGCTGGAAGATTTGCAATGACTGGCCTTATCACTCTCTCTCTTTCTGTCTGTATCTCCTGCCAACATATCAGATATCACAAAGCAATGTACCACACTGTTGCACGCCGTGTCCGTGTCCGTGTGTGTGTGTGTGTGTGTGTGTGTGTGTGTGTGTGTGTGAGTGTGTATGTGAAGCAACAAACACACACACACACACACACACACACACACACACACACATCATGTGGTGTGTATGTGAATATGATGATGATGAACAACGTGACAGCAAATTATTTAACAAAACGATACACGATATCCCATCCCAGTGCGTTATTTTAACAAATAATTTTGGTACTTTTACAATTTATGTGGTTTAACACTATCAATTTTTCTCTTCTTCACACCGACTTGTTGGACTGCAGCTGCCAGAAGACAGACTTGCCGACAGTCGCTTGTCTGCACATGTAGAATGTCAGAGATGACATGGTACTTACGTGTTGTACCAGGGAAGGCCATCGCACTGCTGTGATGCAACTCTCTCAGAGGCCATCTGGCACCGAATGTGAGCACATTACATTTATGTACGCAGTGTCTGCTTCATGTTGCAGCAAGCTTGCAGCAATGTTACAGTAAGGTTGCAAACAATGTGACGTCGCTAGGGAGGCTGTTGAGAGCTGGTACATCGCCTCTTTTGGTAAGTGTCAATATTTACCGTAATTTTTTTACATGATGAAAATGCTTGTACAGATGCAAATAGTTCTCTGAAAATAATTTTTTTTGTCAGTGCCGCTCACCCCTTTCTGACAGGGAAGGAATACAGTACCGTACAGCTACCAGATTCCATTCACAGCCATCAAATGACTCTGATAAAGAAACATAAGCAGGTTCTAATATACACCGCGACAAAAAAATTAGTACACAGTTTTAGAGGTTTCCAATTCTTTCAAGATTTATTGTTGCAACAGTGTGTATGGAGTATATGAAATGATCACATCCACAGACCAATAGCACAAGTGGTTCTGAGGTAGTAGGTGTCGACCCGTTCTGAAAAACCCACATCAGTATATGATTGGTTGGTTGGTTGGTTGTTTTGGGGAAGGAGACCAGACAGCGTGGTCATCGGTCTCATCGGATTAAGGAAGGATGGGGAAGGAAGTCGGCCGCGCCCTTTTAGAGGAACCATCCCAGCATTTGCCTGGAGTGATTTAGGGAAATCACGGAAAACCTAAATCAGGATGGCCGGACCCGGGATTGAACCGTCGTCCTCCCGAATGCAAGTCCAGTGTCTACCCACTGCGCCACCTCGCTCGGTCAGTATGTGATTTAGCCTCAATGGGCGGCAGTATAGGATCTGTCTCTGGCATCCAGTCGACCATACAGATGGAGATTACTGACCTGTGATACGATATGCCGACCTGCGCGACCTGTCCATATAGTTCTGTAAGAGTTGTTGCTTGAGGAATTGCATAAGTCACTTCTTGTCCCACGTCCCATCGTACCCCACATGTGTGTCATTGGGGAAAGTCCAGATATGGTTCTGGCCAAGGAAACTGCTGCACGTCTTGCAGAGCACATTGAGTTTCACGGTCAGAGCGTGGACGAGCATTATGCTATTAGAACAACACATCATCTTCCTGTTGCAAGAATGGCGAAAGAACAAGCTTAACAACATTCTGCACGTACCGAGCGCTGGTTAGTGTCCCCTCCAGAAACACTGGAGGTGAACGAGAGTTGTAGCTCATCACACCCCAGAGCATAAGCCCTGGGGCGGGACCAGTACGTCTTGGAGGTATGCACAATATGAGACGACACAAACCAGATCTACTTCGTATGTGCAAACGAACATCACTTGCACGCAGGCAGAATCTGCTTTCATCGCTAAAGGCCACAGAGGGCCATTCCATCTTCCAAGCGATCCTTTGACGGCACCAGTCGATCTGTGCACGTCAGTGCTGTGGCTTGAGCGGAAGACGGGCCAGAGGTGTGTTCCACTGCTAATAAGTGGTTTTGAAACATCTGTGTTCACTAGCCTACTTATCTGTGCCGTGGTAGCTGTACAACCTCTCACTGCTGCCCTTATGACGACCCTGGTCGGCTGTGTGGACATCCAGAACCTTATCTACAGATGTGAGAATGTTCACATGGCCGCTAATACCAGCACTGTTGCACAACTGACAGAGCACATCTAACTTGTGTGGCAGTTCTTCAAAACGACCATCCCACCACTCGTAAAGCTACAATCTAACAGCTTTCAAACTCGCTCAGTTGCCCTGTAGGAAGAACGAGTGCACCTCCGTGAAATGGTTGCCTGCTTGCTTCACATATTCATATAACATCGAGTCCCCTGGCTGTGAGCATTCCCTATTAAAGGGAGACGCATATGGCTCTCTGGTAGCTATGATACTACGCTGTCTGTTGGCAGACTACGTTTACCATTATCAGTACACCTACTGTCCCACAGGTAGCATACGCTCTCATCGAATCAAAATCTATGAAGACATTCTAGGTATACTTATAATTTTTTTCCAGAAGTGTGTATTGATGATTATATAATAAATGGCCCAAGTCTGGTTTACATGTCTTCTCAGTTGCTGTTTTATGGCATATAATTACATTACGTCAACATTCTCCCTGCTTTTGTATATTAACACGCCAATTTCATTATCTTGGCGTGTTCTGAGATGTTGACCCTGGAACAGGCATCGACATGTCGACGCCAAGATAATGAAACTGGTGTGTTAATATACAGAAGCAGGGAGAATGTACAATTTCACTGAAGACACTGAAATATTTCGAAAATTACACGTCAGATCAAAAATGTTCCAATTTTTTGTCTCATAGAGGAACATCCACTGATACACACTCGACCCCCTACCCCGCGCCATGCATAGGTGGTTAGGGGCTACTTTGAAATCTTCAGTGCGACCCCCATTTTTTTTATTGCAGTTTATGATTCTATGGTAGAATCTAGACAAGTTTTCAGAATGAGAATTTTACTCTGCAGCTGAGTGTACACTGATAAGAAACTTCCTGACAGATTAAAACTGTCTGCCGGACCGAGACTCGAACTCGGGATCCTTGCCTTTCGCTTCTGTGAAGTTTGGAAGGTACGAGACGAGGTACTGGCAGAATTGAAGCTGTGAGGACGGGTCGGGAGTCGTGATTGGGTAGCTCAGTAGGTAGAGCCCTTGCCCTCGAAAGGCAAAGGTCCCAGGCTCGAGTCACGTTCTGGCACACAGTTTTAATCTGCCAGGAAGCTACATAAGTTTGGTCTGAAGCATGTTCTTCGTTTCGCCACAGATGGTGCCGTAATTCGAGGAATACAAATGGGTACACAGTCGTAATTTATGACATGCTATTCAATGGCCCTTGAATATCCAATGGCTTGTGGGACCCCACCTACATGCTGCGAGGACATGACAGACGAACATTTCGTAACTTATAATTGGAAACCCCATTACGAATTTGTCCTCCATTAAATCACACCATACGTTAACCAACGAAGGACGTTGATGGACAACTTGCTGTAAACAGTTGGGACCGTCTACACTCCAGAAATGCATGTTGTGCCAGTTAACGCTACCATGGTTTGTGAATGTAGAGTCATCGGATAAAGAGTATGTCGGCAAAGAACATTTGTTGATGTGTCCATTCGCAAAACACTGCCTGGTTATGAAAACGGGCGCCATGAAGTTCTTGATACAGTGAAACATGGTATGGAAGACATGTATGACGCTGCAGTTTTATGATAATACTACCTACAGACATACCAGAATCGTGGTGTAACTGCTGGGTGCATGTGCGTGGGTTGTGGTGCACTGCCGCTAGCAAAGCTATTTCATTAGCTCCTCCTGTAACACGTTTGCTTCATTTCCTTTTGCCAGTCTGTACACTGCCATCAGATGAGAAGGCATTCACAACCTGGTAAAAGAATGAACGAGAGCGAGTTTTCTCTGGAAAACTCTCAGTGTACAAGGCAACAGCAGCCTCAGCATTTCTCCTATACTCTTTGTAAATCAGGAACATTTTAATTTTTTATTCTGTGGTTGCACCATTCATTGTCCACTTGCACTTCTTTTCTCCAAATGATAGGTAGGTGTGCAGGCAGTAAACACTGCACAACTACTGTGATGTTTAGAGCCGCTGTCCATTCTATGTCTGCATGATGCATGAGCTCTGGTCGGAATGTACTGCCTGTTATCATAAGCTGTATTTCATTTCATGGCCAAGGTGGCACATTCAGTAGTCCCCTGTTCGATATGAATGCAACTTTGCATATGGCCCGTCCTACCCTCACAGCAGGTAGGTGAGGTCCGAAGAGCCACTGGATATTCAAGGGCCAATGAGTAGAATGTCGTAAATTACGATTGTGTATCCATTTCTGTTCCTCTGATTACAGCGCCATCTGTGACTAAACGAAGAAAATTCTTCAGAAAAAGCATATGTAGATTTTCCTATAGAATCGTAATCTGCAATAAAAAACAGAGGTTCCATTGAAGATTTCAAAGTTGCCCCTGTAACCCACGCATGTACTGGGTGTTGGGTATAGTGTGGTATTGTTAGCTTTGTTAGATGTCCCTCTCCAAGACAAACAAATTGGAATTATAGCTCTTTTTTTATTCAATGTGTAGTTTTCGACATATTCCAACGTCTTCAGTTAATGTGAACACACTATATATTATGACTATGTCGCATACATATTGCGTACATAGCCCCAACACTCATCAAAATTCTTTTCAAAAATGTTCTCTGAGGCATTCTGGAGTGCGAGTTCTGTAAGAGCTTATGACAATTTTGCTAAAAGTCTACTATACACATACTCATACCATGCAGGACGTTCATTTGCAGCACTCTGAATGGCTGAGCGAGCACACATTACGTTTCTAACAGCTGATTCCTAAAAGTGAATGCACTCCTCAGTATTCTGGGTGCTATGTATGTAAACTGTTGGCCGGCCGAGCGGTTCCAGGCGCTTCAGTCCGGAACCACGCGGCTGCTATGGTCGCAGGTTCGAATCCTACCTCGGGCATGAATGTGTGTGATATCCTTAGGTTAGTTAGGTTTAAGTAGTTCTAACTCTAGGGGACTGATGACCTCAGATGTTATGTGCCATGGTGCTTAGAGCCATTTGAACCGTTTGTAAACTGTTTTTGGGTAGTCGCCAACACATACAGTGTGGTAGTCTAGTAGCACTGTTTGCCTGTTGATATTGTGTTATAGATGTGAGAAGTTCTCACCTAATACACGTAATTTGTTGTTTGAAAGCATTACATTTTCACTCATCATCATGAGAGGCTGCTGCCAATTCTGATTAGCAACATCCCACTAATGCAACATGTAGAACTGGGTAGTATGCTAATGACAGGTAGAATGTGACAGCTGCTACTAAAATCGTAAGGTCAGATTCACAGTGATTGCAGGGGCAGTATTAACTGGCTATACGTCCTCTTTCTCTAATGGGTTTTATATCTAGAGGTATGAAAGGCACAGTCATGCTCAAAAGTATCCGAACGACCTGAATTGCATTTCGCCTGATTCGCATTTAACCCTCATAACGCAGCTGTCTAGTAGGTCCTCTAATCGCTGCTCGGTATAGTCATTTGACTATTGAAAATGGTTCCAACAAATCACCACTAGAAAACACTGCGCTGTATCGCAATAACTCAATATGTAAAGTAATACCACGATACTACAAATATTAGGGAACACCTTATCACAGATAAGACTGTCCTTAAGGCTTGTAATCTCACATTTAATACAATAAATGATGATGATGATGATGATTAGTGTTTTAGGGCGCACAACAACGAGGTTATCAGCGCCCGTTCCCAAAAGTTCAATTCAGAGCCGAATTGTGAGAGAATTGGTATTGTTCAAATTGCAAGAAGGGACACAGCACATCAAAACAGGGAGATAAAACTAAAAATAAAATAGCAGTACAAACAGGTAAAAATAATTAACGGTGGCTGAGTGACCACTTACAAATAATGGGTGTGGACAGCACATTAAGACTTCAATCCCAATATTTCGGGAAGAAGGACAGACATCACACAAAAACGTAAAACTCGAGCGACACGCGCCTCATTATTAGTTAAAAGAGAGGGTAGGTCTGGTGGGAAACTGAAATCTTCCCTCAAACCTGCATATAAAACACACTCAGTTAAAATATGTCGTATCGACAGCTGTGTCCCACATGTCTGACACGTTGGTGGCTCCTCACGACGTAACAGAAAACCATGCGTCAAAGGACAATGTCCTACTCGAAGTCGTGTAAGGGCTACTTCCTCAGCGCGTCGTTGTCGGAAGGAGGTGAGCCACGGTCGGACAGAATCCTTCACCGCTCGCAACTTATTATCCCTCACGTCCAGCCACTGAGCCTCCCACCAACGCATGACCTTCCGAGTCACGAAAGACGTAATGGCCTGCAGGGGGACGGAACAGCGAGCAGGAGGTGGGATGGAGCAAGGCTCCTTGGCAGCCGCATCTGCAAGTTCATTTCCCGGAATCCCTATGTGCCCTGGAACCCAGCAGAAAATGACATCCTTACCCTGCTGTTGCAAGAGCAGGAGCGCGTCCTGCACCTCTTGCACCATCCGATCTGCTGGGTACATCTGTTCAAGAGGGTGTAGAGCACTTTGGGAATCGGAGCAGATGATGAATTTCGTGCCACGATGTCGGCGCATATGCTCTAATGCTTGCAGAATGGCAAACAGTTCTGCATAGTAAACTGAGAACTGCTCTGAGAGCCCTATCCGATGGACAGTATCAGGAAACACAGCAGAGCAGCCCATAAAATCCCCCTGTTTAGACCCATCCGTGTAAACAGTAATAAAATCGGAATGGCGTTCTAAAATCTCAGTAAGTTTAATTTTAAAAAGGTGGCCCGGGGTACAATACTTCCTGTAAGCAGCCAGATCAAGAAGTAATCTTGGCCTTTGTAGTCGCCAGGGAGATCCCCTACTACATCCCTGGTGGAGTACCTTAATGCCCTCCAGGTGTACTGACTCGAGACTCTCCTTTGCACGGATGGCAAACGGCTTTGTTGCCGCCGGACGGTGGCGGAAGAGACGTGCCAGTGCCGGCTGGGAAAAAGTGTTGGACGCCAATGAAAGAGGAGTGGACTTGGCCCTGTACGCGTGCCGTACCACGACGAGAAGACGCCGAATGGACAGCGGAGGCTCTCCCGCCTCGACACACAGACTAGCAACTGGACTCGTGCGATAAGCCCCCGTTGAAAGCCTAATACCCTCATGGTGAATCACATCCAACATTTTGAGGTAGGAAGGCCTTGCAGAGCCATGAGCTTGACATCCGTATTCCAGTCGAGGTCGCACAAAGGCCTTATAAAGTTGACATGCCTGAAATGTTACCACTATCATTATTACGACAGATAGGTAATGCACGTAGTAAGTTCGCCGTATTCATGTTTTCCTCTTCAAAGTAACATACCGTACTTATTATTTAACACAAAATGACATTACATTAAAAATTTAAGTTTTTCACGAGCTGTTAGTTGAGGATATGTATGAACTTCAAATGACACGACGAGCCGTCTCGTTCTGCATATGGATTCAAACCCAGGTCATGCAGACTAAGCAAAGATTTCGTGACTGACAGAAAATAACAGTCATTCCTGACTAGGCATACAGAGAGTGATATACCTCGAATTTAGACAGTATCAGTTAGGAAATATCAACTTTAAATTACATAACGTAAACATTTTTAACGGACGCGAGTTCCTACCCAGCATCTATTGTCCCTGTTAACGAACTACGAGAGATGTTAAATATTGCTTCTTCACAAGTAACTTACTTGAAATGCTGTGAGGTAAAGGTTTGTGTTGGACAGGGATTCGAAACCAGAACCTAGTCGGATTGTTATCCAAGCACAATCAACTGTGACATATCGGATTTTCTCGGTATTAGCAATGTTTTAACTGAAATGACGAGACGAAACATTAATTTTTTCCTTCCCAGGACTCCAACCCGGCACCTATCGCTGTTATATTCTAGAGAAAACGAACGTTAAATATGGGTTTGTTACACCAGCAGAGACATGTGAACATGTTTGAACTAGAAATAATATGGCGAAGAGTTCAGTGCTGACTGGTAATCGAACCCCACACATATCGTTGTTGACTACACACAAAGAGACGTCAGCTACCGAATTTTTCTCCACCAGCAGCTTGAAATAACATCCTTGAACTTACAGTGATCTCGCAAATAGTTGTGTGTCTCACTTGGAGTCAAAAACGTCAGATATCGTTAGTGTTGACAATGAATGAAAATACATTAAAAATCAAAATTATTATCCACCAGCAGATAGGTGTTCTCATGCTAGAGATTGACAATACATAATGAAAACGTTAGTGCCGGGCCAGGATTCGAACCAATTCACGCACAATTTGTGGAGGTGTTGAGGAATCTGCAGTTTTGAACAAACAACAAATTGTAGTCGAGCTGTATTGTCACGAAGCGATCAAATTCCGCGTTAAAGGCGGCCTGAGTTGAGTTCCCCGTTCAGAACCAATTTTATCGACATACAGAAGCTCAGATAAAAGGTGGAATAAGTGTTGTGTGACCCTACATAGCGTTTGTTTCGTCACTAGAAATAAATAACTAGTATAAAAAAGGTTACTGGTGATAGAGTTTCTACATGTCGCCACTCCTGACTTTATTGTGGTTCAGCCTAATGTCTACTTGGTAGAGACGGAATATCATGTTTAATGTGAATTTCAGACCACAATGCCATTATACCTTCTTCACTTGGCGTAGCCAGAAGAGAACAGAATCTCCCTATCAAAAATCACTGGGAGAAGTTGGAATCGAACACAGACTCTAAGCATATGAATCTATCAGCAATCCAACAGACCACCAAATCCTCTCCTCTGTGGCTCATTTTTCTACTGTAACGCCGTTGCGCCACACTGGATCAGAATTCTGACACACAGGCTCCCTGCAGTGGTTTGCAGTATGTTCAGTACATTCTTTTACTTGGGTGACCGATTCGCCATGAACTAGCTGCCTCGGCTACCCAGTCCATACATTCGACTCTGTTTTGTAATCACCGAAATAAAATCACGTAACTGCCACCTACACAGAACTGCCAACAGTATAGGATGCAGAAATTTAAACAGGAAGTGTTCCTTTCCACTTGAGCCACTCTATTGCGCTATCTGTTTGTTGAAAACGTCGTGCAGTGCGAAAGAAAAGCTGTAACTGTCTGTCTCTCAGAAGTCTTCATCTGGTCATATGCATTATCTCACAACACTATGGATTGCGCAAGTTCTGGAGGAATTGTTGCTGACTTATGGAGGTGCTGTAGCTAAAGTTCAGCTAGTAGTGTAACGGTAAGTGTGGTGCACTGTAACCGAAACGAAGCGAGTTCAAATTCTTAATGCTACATTTTTTAAAACGCAATTCTGCTATCTGCTGAAGTTATCAATCTAATGGAACTTTGAACATAAAATCCTTCACTTCTCAACCCAAAATAGTCGCATGTGGAAAAAGGGCCAACTACTGCGACATTTTGTTCTTTTCAGGTTTAATGGACGGCCAGGCAGCACATGCATCTCGAAACTTTTGTATTATGTACGGGAAGAGCGCATCTTGCCAAAATACGCCAGAAAATTATTTTCTACATTAGCTGTCGTGTGGTAGTGGCATTTTATTCTTCTTCAAACCTTGTTTGACAGCTTTAACTTAGAACAAGTTATCTACATGTAATCAATAAACTGGATGTGCATAGTCAGACTCTTATAGATAACATCAGAGAATTCGCATATAGCATTGATGATTTAATTTCTCTCTCTCATGTTTGCTATTGTTTAAATAACACTACAAGAAACCCTACGAAAATTGTGCACGGTATTATAAGAAATGAAATAAAATTACCCACGATAACCTTACGACGAAAGTCTGTTTTAATAAAGCTGAGTATCTGTACACAAGCGTGCCTCTATCGGACCGAAGTAGTAAAATACTACTCACTTAGATTTCGATTGGGTCTGTGTTTAATTGGTATTCTGTGTCATATTCAAGAGGTAAGCAAATGTAGCATTTCATAAATAAAGTTATGTATTCCTAGAAACACAAAATTTGCTTGTCAGCAACGGAAAGAGGCATTACCTGTTGTGCAGCATTCAGAACAGACGCGTTTTTACAGGTCAGCATGTTACCACACAGCTAGCGGAAAGGTATCCGTGATTCCTATTACGAGGCCAATAGTGACTACAACTCGTAAATCGCTATTTAAAGGACAAGATTAGTTGCGATTTCCACGTGCAACAACTTTCCTGGGCTGAAAACCGTAAATTTACAACTTTTTGATACACCTCGAGCGATAATAACTCAGATTATTCAATGGAAATGATAGGAAAAATCAAGTGAACTTTGAGGCTTAATTCCGTGCACACCAGGAAGTAACTCGTCGATCACAGAGTTGCCTAACATACGTTGCCTTATTGCCAAATCTCGGTTACAGAAACAGCTGGAAGAAGACGAACCGATGTGTTCCTACAGAGGGCTGGGAAGTGACCATAGCTGGTATCTCAAAGACGCAGCTGGCACGGCCTGGAATACGTAATGCGTTTTATTGGCATTTCTGTAACTACGTTTAGGGAGTGGAGCGTAGTTACTAATAGCACTCAGAACTGACTGTTAACTAAGCTTCATAAATCAGTAACTCTCATAGTTGTTTTTATATTCCTTTCGTAAGTGTACTCAAAACTAAGAAACTCATTCATGGACGTTTTCGTGCCTGGCCGATAGTCGAGCGCAACAAACAAATAAAAATAAAAAACAATGATTGTGTGTGTGTGTGTGTGTGTGTGTGTGTGTGTGCTTGCGTGTGTGGGTGTGGGTGTCAGAGAGAAGAGAAGAGAGAGAGAGAGAGAGAGAGAGATAAATATAAAAGAAGAATGCGAGAGAGAGTAAATAATTGTTGTAAATAAATTGCATCATGGTATGTAAAGAAATCCTACAATAAAATGACACGTTCCACATCATTATGAAATGTCGTATCATGATCTATGGAACAAATATTAATCGAATCAAATCTAATCTAATCATATTGCTGACTAGCCATGAAATCATGAATTTCGAAATTTTCGACAATATCAGTAACCAAATCTAAACTTGGAAATAAAATACCACAGTTTCTGTAATAAAACGAGACTCCTATCCAGAGACTTTCGTCTCTGTTAACCAACCACGAAAGATGTCCATTCAGAAGTAACAAAGTGTGCAGGCATTTAAAGATGAAGCGCAAGACGTGAAGTTCTGTGACTAAGATACGAACCCAACACGTAATCGCATTGTTAATTAAGTAAAATCAAATGTTACGTATCTGTTTTTGTTACCAGCTGCTAGGTGTTTAAATCTAAAATAAGGATACACATTTTTGTGCCTGAGTGACAATCGAACCGCACACCTACCGTCCTTCTTCATCATCCACGAATATAGCTTAAGTATCAATTGGTTACTCATCAATAATAAGATGTGTGTGTGTTTGACGAGAAATGACGACACCTATTGCGAATGTTGGCAGCACATGAACAGACATTAAAAATGGATGTTAATTTTCGATAGCAGGCCTGTGTGCACGTGATAGGGCTTGAAATGAAATTACGAATATTTTTGTGCTGGATCGGTATTCTGGCCGACATACTTACCTTTGGAGGAGGCCTAGAGAAGATAGCAGTCATGGGAAAAGCAACGAAATGATTGAACTATGCTGTTCCGAGAGATTCAGATCCTCGAGAGAGGAGATACGAATTCAAATCACAGTCCAGCACCAAATGTTTCAACGTCTGTAGTTCAACCAAGTACAAATAAAATAAGAGTCCTGTTCCTTTAAATAGCTATCGGTTTATCAAATAAAATAAAACTTTCTAATGTAAGTAAGTTTACGCTGGGGATAGTATTTCTGTTTACCATGACATCCGCCTATGTCATTTCCCAACGTAAACCGCCTCTGCCCAGTTGGTAATGAAGGAACGTGATGTTTAATGCGGAGTCTGAATTATAACGTCTTTCTCTTGAGGTTATCGGAGGTAAAGTAAATCTGTTTGTGCCTCTTAAAAGTAAATGCCTAAACCCACGCATTGCACCTATGATAGTTCGTTCCACCAGAACATTGTGGCCACATTTCCCAGCCCCAGCAGTGTGCTGCAACGGATGATATGCTTAGCTTACAAAATTAGTCAGCGTGGAAAAAATGCGAGTCTATCAAATTGTTAATTAGAAGGAAGCTTCTGACGCGGAGATTATGCTATTCTGATGTCAGCAGGATGTAAAGACTCTTCTAGGCATCATAGCCTCGATGTGACGCCATTTTGAAATTTTCACTAGTTCAGCAAATTTCTTAGTTCGAGAAAATCAACTGTGAAGTGTCAAGTTACCGGATAATTCGATTATTACCGTCATTATTACTATCATTTTCTTCATACCGCTGCTGGAACACATGTGCTTGAACACCATTTAATGCCTTTTGGTCATTATAGAAGTACTTGCCCAAGAACAGGTTCTTCCCCTGTGTACGGAATTATTTTCATGTTAATATCAAACATCAGCAATTACTCATAGATTACATTAAAACTGAAGTAATTGATGAAGACGTCACTTGATAACAAAAACGCGCTGTCTTTCTTCTTTTACTTGCGCCTAAAAACGGGTGGTCGAATATTGCCAAACCAAAAGCCAAGTGATCTTACTGCCTTCCGAAATAAGTCGCTGTCATTTCTTCTATATGGCTTGGTCGACGTGACCTGTTTCTAGTTGTGTATGACAGAGAGTGTTTTAGAAAATCAGTTGTATTCGTTTGCAATAAAAAGAAAGATTTTCATTCTAAGCTATCCAAGTTCAAAATTTTTGTAATATTAATTCAAATTTAATATTCGCTTCTGTAATGTGGGGAAGTATTTCACAGTTGCAAAACCCACATCTGACCCACTGACCTTACACTTAGTCGCTGACCATAAATTCTAGCTCAGAGTGACACCAGTTTAAGTACCCTAATGTAGCGAAGACTGTTTACCAGTGCTCTTTCTCACTGGAAAATACGCAATTAACCCATTGGGCTCCATAAGTACTCTGTAACAGTAATTTCTGTGTGTATGCAATGCATGTGTATTGTAGAATTTAGTGATGCTCTCTCTTCCACTTCTGTATACAATATGCCTGATCTAAATGGGCCCTTTATCATTACAGGCCCTTGGCAGTGCAACATCATACTGAGAACAGTAATGTGCTTTTACTGACAACCTCACTGTTCGTTTTACCTGATTTTGTAATCATTTAAATAAAACAACATGTCCTTCCAGTGTACGTTTTTTCTCATAAGTCGCATAATGGCAATCAAGATTGAGGCATCAAAGTGAGACCATTTATGTTGTTTAATTTTTATCCTTTTCTGTTTATGCCAACTTGAAGACAGTACATTCAATTCTGTTCTCTTTACTTTGGTGCATCGACGCGCAAGTGCCTATGCAGGCACAGACAAGAGATCCTTAATTTTAATGCCAAGCAGATGCCACAGTGGTTGCTACATGGCAGCAAAGTGATAAATAGCAAGACTATGAGTACGAAGGTCTCGGCTTCGATCCCTTGTCAGTCCCACGAATTTTATCTCCCATTTTACACTTATTTCCCCTCGGGCAGAGTTTGTTGATGTGAAAACTGCTGAGTTGTAGTGTGGTTCGAAAGTTACGTTAAACTGTAGGTTCCCCTATTAACTGTCTAGGCAAGTCAACTCAAAGGTCGGAGGAAAGCAACGTCATACCACCTCCAACATGACACTGCCTATTAAAGCATTGTGGTGTTCAAACCAATCTTCTAACTGATGACTGCTTTACTTTACTATGGGTTCCAAAGTTAACGGTCTTTAGGTTATTAACTTTTTTCCGTTTTCATGCTGTAGCTTTGATACCAGTAAAGGTAAGTAACTGGCCGAGCAGTGTCACCGTTCGTGTTGTCAAGGTGGTAGACGACGATGGTGTCGACCCCAGTTACAATCTTGTTCATGGCTATGTTTCAGTCGAATACCCATAAGTGCCTTTCTGTGTATTTCAAGATATACTTTTATACACTTGGTACGCATCCGCATTGATGTCTGATAGAGCTGTATTTAGCAACATGAATCAGATATGTTTTCCGAACAATATATTAGACAATATGTCAGTGCAGCGAGATTTCGTTTGTGTGTTGCGCATGGTGCAAGAAATATTTCTGTTTAGCTTGCTTCTGTGATTTTGAACTTGGATAGCTTAGAATGAAAATCTTTCTTTTTATTGCAAACGAATACAACTGATTTTCTAAAACACTCTATCATACACAACTAGAAACAGGTCACGTCGACCAAGCCATATAGAAGAACTGACAGCGACGTATTTCGGAAGGCAGTAAGATCACTTGGCTTTTGGTTTGGCAATATTCGACAGCCGTTTATAGGCGCAAGTAAAAGAAGAAAGACAGCGCGTTTTTGTTATCAAGTGACGTCTTCATCAATTACTTCAGTTTTAATGTAATCTATGAGTAATTGCTGATGTTTGATATTAACATGAAAATAATTCCGTACACAGGGGAAGAACCTGTTCTTGGGCAAGTACTTCTATAATGACCAAAAGGCATTAAATGGTGTTCAAGCACATGTGTTCCAGCAGCGGTATGAAGAAAATGATAGTAATAATGACGGTAATAATCGAATTATCCGGTAACTTGACACTTCACAGTGGATTTTCTCGAACTAAGAAATTTGCTGAACTAGTGAAAATTTCAAAATGGCGTCACATCGAGGCTATGATGCCTAGAAGAGTCTTTACATCCTGCTGACATGAGAATAGCATAATCTCCGCGTCAGAAGCTTGCTTCTACTTAACAATTTGATAGACTCGCATTTTTTCCACGCTGACTAATTTTGTAAGCTAAGCATATCATCCGTTGCAGCACACTGCTGGGGCTGGGAAATGTGGCCACAATGTTCTGGTGGAACGAACTATCATAGGTGCAATGCGTGGGTTTAGGCATTTACTTTTAAGAGGCACAAACAGATTTACTTTACCTCCGATAACCTCAAGAGAAAGACGTTATAATTCAGACTCCGCATTAAACATCACGTTCCTTCATTACCAACTGGGCAGAGGCGGTTTACGTTGGGAAATGACATAGGCGGATGTCATGGTAAACAGAAATACTATCCCCAGCGTAAACTTACTTACATTAGAAAGTTTTATTTTATTTGATAAACCGATAGCTATTTAAAGGAACAGGACTCTTATTTTATTTGTACTTGATTGAACTACAGACGTTGAAACATTTGGTGCTGGACTGTGATTTGAATTCGTATCTCCTCTCTCGAGGATCTGAATCTCTCGGAACAGTATAGTTCAATCATTTCGTTGCTTTTCCCATGACTGCTATCTTCTCTAGGCCTCCTCCAAAGGTAAGTATGTCGGCCAGAATACCGATCCAGTACAAAAATATTCGTAATTTCATTTCAAGCCTTATCACGTGCACACAGGCCTGCTATCGAAAATTAACATCCATTTTTAATGTCTGTTCATGTGCTGCCAACATTCGCAATAGGTGTCGTCATTTCTCGTCAAACACGCACACATCTTACTATTGGTGAGTAACCAATTGATACTTAAGCTATATTCGTGGATGATGAAGAAGGACGGTAGGTGTGCGGTTCGATTGTCACTCAGGCACAAAAATGTGTATCCTTATTTTAGATTTAAACACCTAGCAGCTGGTAAGAAAAACCGATACGTAACATTTGATTTTACTTAATTAACAATGCGATTACGTGTTGGGTTCGTATCTTAGTCACAGAACTTCACATCTTGCGCTTCATCTTTAAATGCATGCACACTTTGTTACTTCTGAATGGACATCTTTCGTGGTTGGTTAACAGAGACGAAAGTCTCTGGATAGGAATCTCGGTTTATTACAGAAACTGTGGTATTTTATTCCCAAGTTTAGATTTGGTTACTGATATTGGCGAAAATTTCGGAATTCATGCCTTCATGGCTAGTCAGCAATATGATTAGATCAGATTTGACTCGATTAATATTTGTTCCATAGATCATGATACGACATTTCATACTGATGTGGAACGTGTCATTTTATTGTAGGATTTCTTTACATACCATGATGCAATTTATTTACAACAATTATTTACTCTCTCTCGCATTCTTCTTTTATATTTATCTCTCTCTCTCTCTCTCTCTCTCTTCTCTTCTCTCTGACACCCACACCCACACACGCAAGCACACACACACACACACACACACACACACACACACAATCATTGTTTTTTATTTTTATTTGTTTGTTGCGCTCGACTATCGGCCAGGCACGAAAACGTCCATGAATGAGTTTCTTAGTTTTGAGTACACTTACGAAAGGAATATAAAAACAACTATGAGAGTTACTGATTTATGAAGCTTAGTTAACAGTCAGTTCTGAGTGCTATTAGTAACTACGCTCCACTCCCTAAACGTAGTTACAGAAATGCCAATAAAACGCATTACGTATTCCAGGCCGTGCCAGCTGCGTCTTTGAGATACCAGCTATGGTCACTTCCCAGCCCTCTGTAGGAACACATCGGTTCGTCTTGTTCCTGCTGGTTCTGTAACCGAGATTTGGCAATAAGGCAACGTATGTTAGGCAACTCTGTGATCGACGAGTTACTTCCTGGTGTGCACGGAATTAAGCTCAAAGTTCACTTGATTTTTCCTATCATTTCCATTGAATAATCTGAGTTATTATCGCTCGAGGTGTAACAAAAAGTTGTAAATTTACGGTTTTCAGCCCAGGAAAGTTGTTGCACGTGGAAATCGCAACTAATCTTGTCCTTTAAATAGCGATTTACGAGTTGTAGTCACTATTGGCCTCGTAATAGGAATCACGGATACCTTTCCGCTAGCTGTGTGGTAACATGCTGACATGTAAAAACGCGTCTGTTCTGAATGCTGCACAACAGGTAATGCCTCTTTCCGTTGCTGACAAGCATATTTTGTGTTTCTAGGAATACATAACTTTATTTATGAAATGCTGCATTTGCATACCTCTTGAATATGACACAGAATACCGATTAAACACAGACCCAATCGAAATCTAAGTGAGTAGTATTTTACTACTTCGGTCCGATAGAGGCACGCTTGTGTACAGATACACAGCTTTATTAAAACAGACTTTTGTCGTAAGGTTATAGTGGGTAATTTTATTTCATTTCTTATAATACAGTGCACAATTTTCGTAGGGTTTCTTGTAGTGTTGTTTAAACAATAGCAAACATGAGAGAGAGAAATTAAATCATCAATGCTAGATGCGAATTCTCTGATGTTATCTATAACAGTCTGACAATTTACATGCAGTTTATTGATTACATGTAGGTAACTTGTTCTAAGTTAAAGCTGTCAAACAAGGTTTGAAGAAGAATAAAATGCCACTACCACACGACAGCTAATGTAGAAAATACTTTTCTGGCGTATTTTGGCACGATGCGCTCTCCCCATACATAATACAAAAGTTTCGAGATGCATGTGCTGCCTGGCCGTCCATTAAAACTGAAAAGAACAAAATGTCGCAGTAGTTGGCCCTTTTTCCACATGCGACTATTTTGGGTTGAGAAGTGAAAGATATTATGTTCAAAGTTCCATTAGATTGATAACTTCAGCAGATAGCAGAACTGCGTTTTAAAAAATGTAGCATTAAGAATTTGAACTCGCTACGTTTCGGTTACAGTGCACCACACTTACCGTTACACTACTAGCTGAACTTTAGCTACAGCACCTCCATAAGTCAGCAACAATTGCTCCAGAACTTGCGCAATCCATAGTGTTGTGAGATAATGCATATGACCAGATGAAGACTTCTGAGAGACAGACAGTTACAGCTTTTCTTTCACACTGTACGACGTTTTCAACAAACAGATAGCGCAATAGAGTGGCTCAAGTGGAAAGGAACACTTCCTATTTAAATTTCTGCATCCTATACTGTTGGCAGTTCTGTGTAGGTGGCAGTTACGTGATTTTATTTCGGTGATTACAAAACAGAGTCGAATGTATGGACTGGGTAGCCGAGGCAGCTAGTTCATGGCGAATCGGTCACCCAAGTAAAAGAATGTACTGAACATACTGCAAACCACTGCAGGGAGCCTGTGTGTCAGAATTCTGATCCAGTGTGGCGCAACGGCGTTACAGTAGAAAAATGAGCCACAGAGGAGAGGATTTGGTGGTCTGTTGGATTGCTGATAGATTCATATACTTAGAGTCTGGGTTCGATTCCAACTTCTCCCAGTGATTTTTGATAGGGAGATTCTGTTCTCTTCTGGCTACGCCAAGTGAAGAAGGTATAATGGCATTGTGGTCTGAAATTCACATTAAACATGATATTCCGTCTCTACCAAGTAGACATTAGGCTGAACCACAATAAAGTCAGGAGTGGCGACATGTAGAAACTCTATCACCAGTAACCTTTTTTATACTAGTTATTTATTTCTAGTGACGAAACAAACGCTACGTAGGGTCACACAACACTTATTCCACCTTTTATTTGAGCTTCTGTATATCGATAAAATTGGTTCTGAACGGGGAATTCAACTCAGACCGCCTTTAACGCGGAATTTGATCCCTTCGTGACAATACAGCTCGACTACAATTTGTTGTTTGTTCAAAACTGCAGATTCATCAACATCTCCACAAATTGTGCGTGAATGGGTTCGAATCCTGGCCCGGCACTAAAGTTTTCATTATGTATTATCAATCTCTAGCATGAGAACACCTATCTGCTGGAGGATAATAATTTTGATTTTTAATGTATTTTCATTCATTGTCAACACTAACGATATCTGACGTTTTTGACTCCAAGTGAGACACACAACTATTTGCGAGATCACTGTAAGTTCAAGGATGTTATTTCAAGCTGCTGGTGGAGAAAAATTCGGTAGCTGACGTCTCTTTGTGTGTAGTCAACAACGATATGTGTGGGGTTCGATTACCAGTCAGCACTGAACTCTTCGCCATATTATTTCTAGTTCAAACATGTTCACATGTCTCTGCTGGTGTAACAAACCCATATTTAACGTTCGTTTTCTCTAGAATATAACAGCGATAGGTGCCGGGTTGGAGTCCTGGGAAGGAAAAAATTAATGTTTCGTCTCGTCATTTCAGTTAAAACATTGCTAATACCGAGAAAATCCGATATGTCACAGTTGATTGTGCTTGGATAACAATCCTATTAGGTTCTGGGTTCGAATCCCTGTCCAACACAAACCTTTACCTCACAGCATTTCAAGTAAGTTACTTGTGAAGAAGCAATATTTAACATCTCTCGTAGTTCGTTAACAGGGACAATAGATGCTGGGTAGGAACTCGCGTCCGTTAAAAATGTTTACGTTATGTAATTTAAAGTTGATATTTCCTAACTGATACTGTCTAAATTCGAGGTATATCACTCTCTGTATGCCTAGTCAGGAATGACTGTTGTTTCCGTCAGTCACGAAATCTTTGCTTAGTCTGCATGACCTGGGTTGGAATCCACATGCAGAACGAGACGGTTCGTCGTGTCATTTGAAGTTCATACATATCCTCAACTAACAGCTCGTGAAAAACTTAAATTTTTAATGTAATGTCATTTTGTGTTAAATAATAAGTGCGGTATGTTACTTTGAAGAGAAAAACATAAATACGACGAACTTACTACGTGCATTACCTATCTGACGAAATAATGATATTGGTAACATTTCAGGCATGTCATTTATTGTAATAAATGTGAGCTTACAAGCCTTAAGGACAGTCTTATCTGTGATAAGGTGTTCCCTGATATTTGTAGTATCGTGGTATTACTTTACATATTGAGTTATTGCGATACAGAGCAGTGTTTTCTAGTGGTGATTTGTTGGAACCATTTTCAATAGTCAAACGACTGTACCGAGGAGCGATTAGAGGACCTGCTAGACAGCTGCGTTATGAGGGTTGTTTGCGAATGAGGCGAAATGCAATTCAGGTCGTTCGGATACTTTTGAGTACGACTGTACATGATGGGCCGTCTGGGACAGATGAGAATGAAGTGGTGATGGGTGGCCACAGGGTTACAGAGGAACTTGCCTGGGACACAGGCAGCGTTTTTTTTATAGATTGACAGTGAATTCAAGACAGGGGGAAAGTGGCAGAACAGCTTTGTGTGAGCAGATGGGCAGGTGCCAGACCCTCTGACCTAGGACAGTACGGTGGGACACAATTAAGGGGGCAAAAATGTAACCTTGGCCTGCTCCCTACCATGCTTCCTCCAGGCCAGCCTCAGCATGCATACGGATAGAACATCTGCAGATGGAGAGAAAAACTCGCCGGTGGACTGAGAGATTGTGATTCTTTAATAAATGGTCCCTTATAAGAGGGGCGTTAAATACAATTACACTGAATACAGTTACACTGAAATATCTCTCGTAGAATGGTGGGTGCCAGTGGAAGCAATCACTTGTGACAAGGGGAGTGTTGCCTCTGCTGCACTTTCAGAAAAACAGCCCGTGGTGGGGATAGCAGTCACTTGTCTGACTTTGTTCTGTGGCCTGCTGTAGATGGGGCCCATTGTGTATGTCTAGCTTTTGTCAGCACTGATAGCACTTACCAGCCACAATTGTAACACTACCGTCTGATGTTGCTATACTGTAACCTCAAAGCTAGAGGCAGTTTGTATAGTGGAATTATTTTTATTAAAGCAGTTACAGTATAAAGAAGCAGAGCAGTGTTACCCTCTGAAAAGGAATTTTGTTATGTTGACCGTGATGTACCTAACGGAGGTGGCTTATCGGAAGTGAGAGGCAGAATTACGTAAATATTTAAACAGTAACAAATAATAACATACGTATCCGCAGTGTCCAAATGATAATAAAACGGTTGCCAGCCTAATTAGTCATAAGGATGAGTAACATTCTTGTTCAAGAAGCTGAAAATAAGTAACTTCAATGGGCAAACACAGCCTGTACTTTGTCACACGAGAGTGCAATGAACTCTGGCACCTGCATATGTTCACGTTAAGGTTGGAGCTGACAGTTAGAGCAGAACAAACTATTTGCATAAATATAACAGATAACGATACACAATATTACCTTCAGGACTTAGTCAAGTTGAATGGTCTCTATAACATTACTATTAATATTCACTGTAGAATCATAAATTGGACATAGATTCACTATTACTTTTCAAACTTTTTCCTATCTGCCAAAAAATTGTAAATGTAGTTCACTGCAAAATTATGAACTGGTCATAGGATGTCTCTCTCAACTAAATACTTTTCTATTTAGAATGAAAGTTAAATGTATTTCACTAACAAACAATTTCTCAATGACCCTTGAATAAAAGACGTTACTGTTTTCATAGACAATGGTCTTTCTATTAATTGTTATTTATCATGAGCATAAAGGATAAACTGTGGATCAAGTTACACTATTAATATGCACTTTCAATACACAAGAGAAACAGGTGCTTAGCAAGCATGAGTATATAACATTCCACAATTGCAGTTTTCAACTTTTACTACAGTGAGACACAAAATTGACATATTTGGAAGATATTGAGTCACCTTTTCCGATTTACAACAGGCAGCAATGTGATCATTTACTAAGCAAAACTATATAAGCATCAGTTTTTAGCCCGCATCTCGTGGTCGTGCGGTAGCGTTCTCGCTTCCCAAGCCCGGGTTCCCGGGTTCGATTCCCGGCGAGGTCAGGGATTTTCTCTGCCTCGTGATGGCTGGGTGTTGTGTGCTGTCCTTAGGTTAGTTAGGTTTAAGTAGTTCTAAGTTCTAGGGGACTTATGACCACAGCAGTTGAGTCCCATAGTGCTCAGAGCCAGAGCATCAGTTTTATGAACTTTTAATTTTGAAGTTGACAGGAAACTGTTATAATAGCTGTTTGTACTACTTTATTACTTTACATTCTATTTTTCGCTTTATTTTTTTTTAGCAAGCCCACAAACTTTTAACAGGCTTTTTTAATTGCAAAATTACTTTCAGCAAACATTATTTACTTTAGCTCACTCTCTTGCCACATTAACTTTAACTTTCTTTTTACTATGTTCAAGAGGTATTAATTAGTAAAACACTGGGCTTTAATGTCCTTTCAATAAGGACACTCGGTAATCATTTTAGCATGGAAGGATCCTTAATTGAAATGGGACAGAGGATAAATGAAGGTAAGTTTTCATAAATAGTCTTTTGGTTTACCTTATAATTGAAAACAAATAAACCGTCCACTTAAGCTGATCCTTCACTGTACATTTCTACAGCTCCTTGGTTCCTTTGCAGTGATTGCGCAAGGTGGTGGCAAGTGCATGTTGGTGGGCGGATTTGCAAATGGAAATGCTGGAATATGTCATTTCTTGGTGGAGATGATAGATACCAATTCCAGAATAGGTCCAGCTCTTTATCCATCCATCCGAGGCACTGGAAAGCGGCACGAAAAGCCTCTCCCGGAACCAGCACAATACACAACTTTTACATCAACAGTTGATAGTTTGGTAGCTCGTCCCCGACTGACTCTTGGTTCCACCTTTCTATCCATGGCCACCACATTTTGCGCGCGCTACACAGTTCCGTTTCCGAGGGGAACCACACCACCTTTTACATACAAAATAACCCAGAACCCTAAGTAATGGTCAGCAGTTTACATAACAGCAACCAAACATATTAAATAAAACAGAACATTTGCACATATTGACATTTCTACAAAAACTATTTAAACAATATTACAATTATATACATTAAGTTTTGTTCCTTCCAAATGAGGCAAAGAATGAAAATGATAGATAAACTACATTGCATAGAATCAAATCATCACATCAAAGTTTTTTTTTTTTTTTAAGGAGTATACGATTTTGTGTTATCGATTCAATCAAACAACATTTACAGAAGTTCAACAATGGAATGTTGAACAAAACAGAAAGCAAAATGAGTCAACAAAAGGTGTGTAGTGTCTAAGCTATGGTGTTACACAGCGAGGATCTCGGCCAGAGACGATCTCTGTGGTTCTGGCTGGTGGAAGATTGTATTCTGAGCTGTAGCAGTTCGTGATGGGTGGTGGATGCCAGTGAAAGGCAGAAGCAGATGTTAGAGAATGAATTCTGGAGAGTTCGCTGTTATTTTGTTGTTGTTCCAGGGGGGCGTCGGGGGGGTGGGGCAGTCTTTGTAAGAAATACGTTTAACAGCTTACAGGAAGAGTCCTATTCTTGAGCCTTTTGTCGCTTTGTGACTGATTTCTGTATATCGAAGACAGTATGTCACTGCCACCAGATGGATCTCTCTGTGGACCATCAGCAACGAGCTGGCCTTTATCCATGTTTACAGTGAGGGGAGGGAGGGTGAAGAACGGCAGGAGGGGAGGTAAAACTGGCTCTAAGCTGATTATTTCGTGACCGCACATCTAAGAGAACAGATATACAACAGCTGCCCCTCTCTTCTGGTGCGACCTTTTGGGATCGATTTTTGCCATAGTTGTGTTATTGTGTTGATGTTTCTCGATTCCTGTAAGTGTGTTACATTATGACCCACTTTTTACGAGTGCTGGCTTTTTCACAAAAATTTCAATGTGTAATTACGACAGTGCATCATTTTCCATCAGTTGTGGTAGCGTGTATTGGCCTTCCTAACACTGCAGTGATGGTTTGCTGCCCCGTCCCTTCTTACTATGTTTCAGTCTACATGTTACCTCTCAGGGGGGCGGGCGAGGGGAGGGGGAGGAGCAGTGGAATAGGATGATGTTACCAAGAGATAAAGAGAGCACAATTTATTTGAATTTCGAGCAACAGGGTATTTGTTGAACAGTGCAGCGATAGGCATCTGTAGCAAACCAGCGATATCCACAGTCCTCAGCTGCGTGCTTACAGGTAATACACTTCTTAAGCTCCTCTCTGTCCAGCAACAGCATCTCGTCAGTTGAACACATTTTCCACGAAAAATAAAGATACTGCCTTCCATTTCAGCCTTTTTCCTGTCAATTCACAACTTGAGCCAAGAGATTCATTTCGACTTGAAGGTGATTATATCATGACATGTAGAGTTTATTTTGAGTAGTCTCCTCTAGTTTCGGGTGTATTAAGAATATTTTCCCAGCAGGATGACACCAGTTGTATGGCATCGTTAATTTTTGCGCTGTATAGCGATTTAAGGCGCTCCTTGTGTAGCATTATGTGTATAGTTGTGTAATTAGGCCCTACCTTTATGATTGATTACATAATTAGGACTGATCTTTACTTCAGATTTCCATCCAAAATAAACAAAGTACGCAAACCTAACCATCCTCTCCTGCCGCTCAACAGTTCCCCTGCATAGGGGGGGGGGGGGGGGGCTACACCACCTGGGCTTTCCACTCAGAAACTCAGAAGTCCCAGAAAGGCCAACGGCCATTTTGAAATTCCCGTCAGTTCCTGGGGGGGGGGGGGGGTTGGGATGTCAGGACAGCCTCGGGATGAAGGAATTTCCTCCATTTTTAAATTACCACCATTTTACGTATTGCCCACCAAAATTCGGAGTTACCGCCAAAATTAGAAATTCTCTCCAATAGGGCAGGCGTGGGAGGGGAGAGGGAGGGGACTCCCGTGCCAGCTGTGGAAAACCCATGACCTCATCCGAGATAGGGGTAATTCACTGACAAATTAATTAATTTGATACTAATTTGAAATAAAAATTAGGAAGGTTCTCTCTTTATGCCACTACTACCCTAAACCATGCACTGTACAGTGGCTTGTAGATGTAGATATTTAGGAAATGCTGATAATGAGTGGAACAAATTTTAAATCTGAAAAATATGGTCAGATACAGAAGAATCAGAGCCAAAAGCATTGTATAACATATGTAGCCTTCAAAAAAGCATATCATTCGGTTGATAAAGAAGCATTATCCAACATCTTAAAGGGTTTCGAAGCTGACAACAAATCAGTTACATTCAGAAAAAAACTGACTAACAGATACAAAATGCAAAAGTAGATATTTATGTCAAACCTCCAAAGCATTTGAGATAAAAACTGGTGTCAAACAAGTGGATGGACTAGTCCATAGTTTTTCAGTTGTACACTGGAAAAGGTAATCAGGGAATGAAGGAAGAGAACAAGAGAAGAAGGAACTAAAAGAATCATAATTGGAAGAAAATGGGGTAATTTGAAAACTGATTGTTTGGTTCTTGCAGACGATCTTACCATCTTAGCTGATTCGTTACAAGATGAACAATTCAGATAAATCTTGTGGACGAAACAAATTCAAAAGCGGGCCTGCATACAGAGTGTGTATGAAGTGCTGCTTTCACTTAAACAAATCATAATTTGGAAACTATTAGACATAGACAATCATCGTTTGATTTACAACGTTTAATAGCAATCAAGAGATTTCCTCTGACTCTTGTTGCAGATTTGAGTCTGAGTGCATCATAATGACGACATACCATGAGAAGGGTCCAAGTGTCGGTTAGACCGTCAGCGAGAGCAGCACCGCTAGTTCCTGCTACTAATAAGGCGAGTACACCGTTCGATCGTTACATATTTTTACGGGCTTCAAACAGGAGGAGTGCAGTAATGGATAGGATCGTTGTGTACAGATGCGAGCTGAGCTGGCAACCCTTCGCTCAGAGCTCCAGGCTGCATTGGCTTCCGTCACACAGGTTGAGGCTGCTGCCAAGGGGCGTCACTGTGTTGGACTGGACACAGGGATGCGAGGGACGTCGAGCATGGCCCATGTGTCCTCTGATAGGTCCACTTCTGTGGCCGCCCCGGGTACTGCCTGAACTGAGGTTGACCCCTCACCTGTGGTCTAGTGGGAGATCATTCTTAAGTCTGGCAGGCAACAAAAAACTTTCTGAGGGGCTGATCATAGGGCCTCCCCGGTTCGTTTGATGAACAGGTTTCAGGCGTTATCTGTGGCTGATGATGTCTCTGAGCCGAATGCAGTCGACCACCCTGTTCCAGAGGAAGCTTCTCAGCCGGCAAGGTCTGGGCATTCACAGAGGGTGGGTTTCTGGTAGTTGGGAGCTACAACATTAGGCGCGTAATGGGGCCCCTTAGGAACATGGCTGCCAAGGAGGGGACGGAAGCCAATGTGCACTCTGTGTGCATTCCGGGGAGAGTACTTCCGGATGTGGAGAGGGTGTTCCAGATGCCATGAAGAGTACAGGGTACAACCAACTGCAGGCGGTGGCTCATGTCGGTACCGGAGCAGATTCTGTCTGGTTTCGGGTGGCTAGCGGAAATGGTAAAGACTGTCAGTCTTGTTTCCGAGATTAAGGCGGAGCTCACAATCTACAGCATCGTCGATAGAACCGACTGTGCTCCTTTGGTTAAGAGGCGAGTGGAGGTTTTGGCGGTTCTATGACCGTGTAGGCTGCAGATTCCTTGACTTGCGCCATCGGGTGGTGGGTTCCCGAGTTCTGCTTAATAGGTCAGGAGTCCACTACACACAGGGGGTGGCTACATGGGTAGCGGGGGTTGTGTGGAAGGGACTGGGTGGTTTTTTAGGTTAGAGGGTCACAGGGAACCACAGAAGGGACATCTGTCTAAAAGTGGACAGGTAAAACACAGTAAGGTAGTTGCAGAAACGATTGGTATTGCAGTTGTAAATTGTCGTAGCTGTGGTGGGAAAGAAACAGAGCTCCAAGCCCTAATAGAAAGCACTAAAGCTCAAATAGTTGTAGGTACAGCCGGAAATAAGTTCAGCTGAAATTTTTTTCAAACTGTATTACAGTGTTCAGAAAGGTTAGATTAAATACAGTTGGTGGTGGAGTACTTTTTGCTGTCAGAGGTAGTTTGCCTTGCAGCGAAATTGAAGTATATAGTTCGTGTGAAATAGTAATAGGTTATACCTCACAATCGGACTAAACTATTAATTGGATCGTTTTACCGACCCCCCGACTCAGAAGATATACACACCTGGAAATTGAAATAAGAACACCGTGAATTCATTGTCCCAGGAAGGGGAAACTTTATTGACACATTCCTGGGGTCAGATACATCACATGATCACACTGACAGAACCACAGGCACATAGACACAGGCAACAGAACATGCACAATGTCGGCACTAGTACAGCGTATATCCACCTTTCGCAGCAATGCAGGCTGCTATTCTCCCATGGAGACGATCGTAGAGGTGCTGGATGTAGTCCTGTGGAACGGCTTGCCATGCCATTTCCACCTGGCGCCTCAGTTGGACCAGCGTTCGTGCTGGACGTGCAGACCGCGTGAGACGACGCTTCATCCAGTCCCAAACATGCTCAATGGGGGACAGATCCGGAGATCTTGCTGGCCAGGGTAGTTGACTTACACCTTCTAGAGCACGTTGGGTGGCACGGGATACATGCGGACGTGCATTGTCCTGTTGGAACAGCAAGTTCCCTTGCAGGTCTAGGAATGGTAGAACGATGGGTTCGATGACGGTTTGGATGTACCGTGCTCTATTCAGTGTCCCCTCGACGATCACCAGTGGTGTACGGCCAGTGTAGGAGATCGCTCCCCACACCATGATGCCGGGTGTTGGCCCTGTGTGCCTCGGTCGTATGCAGCCCTGATTGTGGCGCTCACCTGCACGGTTCCAAACACGCATACGACCATCATTGCCACCAAGGCAGAAGCGACTCTCATCGCTGAAGACGACACGTCTCCATTCGTCCCTCCATTCACGCCTGTCGCGACACCACTGGAGGCGGGCTGCACGATGTTGGGGCGTGAGCGGAAGACGGCCTAACGGTGTGCGGGACCGTAGCCCAGCTTCTTGGAGACGGTTGCGAATGGTCCTCGCCGATACCCCAGGAGCAACAGTGTCCCTAATTTGCTGGGAAGTGGCGGTGCGGTCCCCTACGGCATTGCGTAGGATCCTACGGTCTTGGCGTGCATCCGTGCGTCGCTGCGGTCCGGTCCCAGGTCGACGGGCACGTGCACCTTCCGCCGACCACTGGCGACAACATCGATGTACTGTGGAGACCTCACGCCCCACGTGTTGAGCAATTCGGCGGTACGTCCACCCGGCCTCCCGCATGCCCACTATACGCCCTCGCTCAAAGTCCGTCAACTGCACATACGGTTCACGTCCACGCTGTCGCGGCATGCTACCAGTGTTAAAGACTGCGATGGAGCTCCGTATGCCACGGCAAACTGGCTGACACTGACGGCGGCGGTGCACAAATGCTGCGCAGCTAGCGCCATTCGACGGCCAACACCGCGGTTCCTGGTGTGTCCGCTGTGCCGTGCGTGTGATCATTGCTTGTACAGCCATCTCGCAGTGTCCGGAGCAAGTATGGTGGGTCTGACACACCGGTGTCAATGTGTTCTTTTTTCCATTTCCAGGAGTGTAGTTGCTGAACAGTTAAAAGAAAACTTGAGTCTTATATCAAATAAGTACCCCGCTCATACAATTATAGTCGGCGATGACTTTAATCTACCCTCGATATGCTGGAAAAAATATACGTTTAAAGCCGGCGGCAGGAATAAAACGACATCCGAAATTGTACTGAATGCTTTCTCAGAAAATTATTTTGAACAATTAGTTCATGAGCCCACTCGAAGCATAAATGGTTGCGAAAGCATACTTGACCTTTTAGCAACAAATAAACCTGGCCAAATAGTGAGTATTGTGACGTATACAGGGATTAGCGACCACAAGGTTCAAAAAAATGGTTCAAATGGCTCTAAGCACTATGGGACTTAACATCTGAGGTCATCAGTCCCCTAGACTTAGAACTACTTAAATCTGACTAACCTAAGGACAGCACACACATCTATGCCCGAGGCAGGATTCGAACCTGCGACCGTAGCAGTAGCGCGGTTCCAGACTGAAGCGCGTAGAACAGGTCGGCTACAGCGGCCGTTGCTGCTAGGCTGAATACCGTAACACCTACAACCGTCAAAATGAAACGCAAAGTATATATATTTAAAGAAGCTGACAAAAATGCCCTTAACGCCTTTTTAAGAGACAGGCTTCACTCCTTCCGATCTGATCATCTAATGGTAGAAAAGTTGTGGAATGTTTTCCAAGAGATCGTATCGACAGCAGTTGAGAGATATATACCATATAAATTAAGAAGCGATGGTACTGATCCCCCATGGTACACAAAACGGTTCAAATCGTTGTTGCAGAAGTAACGAAAAAAGCATGCCAAATTTAAAAGAACGCAAAATCCCCAAGATTGGGAAAGTTTTACAGAAGTTATAAATTTGGCGTGGACATCAATGCGAGATGCTTTTCGTAATTTCCACAGCCAAATTCTGTCTCGAAATCTCACAGAAAACCCAAAGAGATACTGGACATACATAAAGCACACCAGTTGCAAGACGCAATCAATACCTTCACTGCGCGATGACGACGGTGAAGTCACTGATGACAGTGCCACTAAAGCAGAGTTATTAAACACGGTTTTCCGAAACTCCTTCACCAAAGAAGACGAAGTAAATATTCCTGAATTCCAATCAAGAACAACTGCCAAGCTGAGAAACATAGAAGTACATATCCTAGGAGTAACGAAGCAGCTTAAATCACTTAATAAAAGCAAGGCCTCCGGTCCAGATTGTATGCCAGTCAGGTTCCTCTCTGAGTATGCTGATAAAATAGCTCCATATTTAGCAATTTTATACAATCACTCGCTCACAGAAAGATCCGTACCTAGAGACTGGAAAATCGCTCAAGTCACACCAATACCCAAAAAGGGAAGTAAGAGTAATCCGCTGAATTACAGGCCTATATCACTAACGTCGATTTTCAGTAGGGTTTTGGAACATATACTGTATTCGAACATTATGAAGTACCTCGAAGAAAACGATTTATTGACACATAATCAGCACGGTTTCAGAAAATATCGTTCTTGTAAAACACAACTAGCTCTTTATACTCATGAAGTAATAAATGCTATCAACAGGGGATCTCAAATTGATTCCATATTAATAGATTTCCTGAAGGCTTTCGAGACCGTTCCTCACAAGCGTCTTCTAATTAAACTGCGTGCCTACGGAGTATCGCCTTTGTTGTGCGACTGGATTCGTGCTTTCCTGTCAGAAAGGTCACAGTTCGTAGTAACAGAGGAAAGTCATCGAGTAAAACAGAAGTAATATCAGGCGTTCCCCAAGGAAGTGTTATAGGCCATCTGTTCTTCCTGTCTTAGATTGTTTGCAGATGATGCTGTCATTTACCGTCATGTCATCAGATGATCAAAACGACTTACAAAATGATTTAGATAATAATACAAAACGAGCTGCCCTTCTTTGTACTTTTTCGATGTCATCCGTGCCTTCAGATTTGTGTGACTTATCGCGTAATCGAAATTTAGCTGATTTTTTTTAGTACTCATGTGAATAGCTTCACACTTTTCCTTATTCAGGGTCAATTGCAACTTTTCGCACCATATATATATATATATAATAAGGAAAAGTGTGAAGCTATTCACATGAGTACTAAAAAAAATCAGCTAAATTTCAATTACGCGATAAGTCACACAAATCTGAAGGTACGGATGACATCGAAAAAGTACAAAGAAGGGCAGCTCGTTTTGTATTATCGTGAAGTAGGGGAGATAGTGTCACAGACATGATACGTGAATTGGAGTGGCAATCATTAAAACAAAGGCTTTTTTCGTTGCGACGGGATCTTCTCATAAAATTTCAATCACCAATTTTCTCCTCCGATTGCGAAAACATTCTGTTGGCACCCAACTACGTAGGGAGAAATGATCATCACGATAAAATAAGAGAAATCAGGGCTCGCAGAGAAAAATTTAAGTGCTTGTCTTTCCCGCATGCCGTTCGAGAGTGGAACGGTAGAGAGACCACTTGAAGGTGGTTCATTGAACCCTCTGCCAGGCACTTTATTGTGAATAGCACAGTAATCACTTAGATGTAGATGTTTCGGAATCCCAATCTGTGCCGACTATACTGCGTACTTACCGGCCCCAGTATGGGAGGCCCCAGTAGTTAGGTTTAAGTAGTTCTAAGTTCTAGGGGACTGATGACCACAGATGTTAAGTCCCATAGTACTCAGAGCCATTTTTGAAACCACCCACAAAAACAAGGATAATGAGGTGGCTCAAAATCTTTAGGGAGATGGGCAGTGTCGAAGAAGTTTCTCGAATTGGAAGTCGCCCTGTGTCACTGACAGACTACAAGCAGCAACACAGCGCAGCCACTAGAAGTCAGTTCATCGTCCATTACGCGACTACCTGTTAAAAACCCCGTTTTCATATGAAGCAACGTGTCAAATTTACGAACATTTGAGTTTCTTCAACATTAGGATCTGGGTCTCCGAAAACCTGCACACGTGAACACATTCGGATAGCCCGAAGCTTAATGTTTGGTGTGGCCTAATGCACGATAGGGTGATAAGCCCATTCCCCTTTGCAGAGACGTACTTTCCAGGACATACTCGAACAGTTCCTGCTTCCACAAATCGATGAGCTGTAGCCGTCCACCATCTTCCAGCACAATGGTGTATCCCCATATTGGAGTGTGAACGTGCGTGATGTATTGAATGGCACTTTTCTGAGAGAAAACTGTATCGTAATACCTTGCTCTTCGGATGTTAGGCCGTTATGCTCCTTCAAGCGGAATTACGTCTAGGATCGTGAAACGCGATACTGGTCGACGATATTGCTGCCCTTCGTCCAGGAATCACTGGAGCCGTCAGAACTGTTGATACTGCAGTGTTACCCCGTACACTGGAAAGAACTCGAATGCTGCCTTGAAGTTCTACGAGCACCATGCGGGCCATACTTTCAAATAGTGCAGAAAAGAAAAAACTTCGGGATTTGCTAAAAGTCTTACAGCTAAAAATGATGCTTGTCTCTGATAATTTCCAACTTACGATTTCATGAAATGGGAGCTGGTTTTTAGGGACGCCTTGTCTATCTTTCGAGACATATAATGTATGACAGACAGAAATAGGCACCGAAATATATGGATACTGATCGTGGAAGAACAGAAAAGACTACAAAATTTACACATGTAGATGAAATAATACAGCCGAATGCTTTGGAGAAAGAGGCTCACCTTTCAGGGCCAAGGTAAATGGAAGTGGCTTTTCAATTAACGAACAGCTTCTTTAACAAGAAATCTCTACCCATAAAATCCGACCCTACAGAACTATCATTAGAGCAGAATGCGATAATGCTTCAGAATGCCATTCGCTAAATACAATCAAACACTTAGGTGAGATAGAAATCTTAGGACCAAAATACGACAGTGGGAAATGGAATTAAGAAACTTAGGAAATTCATGACGATTCGCTGCATTAGAACGATTTATTAATTTCCTAACTGTTTCGGTCACACTGACCATCATCTAGCACCTGAATCAACGTTAGAAAACAGAAATGACAACGAAATTTCAATGAGCATATCACCACAAAGACACGAAATACAAAAACATGACTTACGAAAACTTGGCTACTGCAAGTTGTATGTAAAACCTTGCTGAACAATATAATCGCATTAACTGTCATTTTAATGTGTAATAATATAGAAGAACAGTACTTTTCACACATCAGCAGCCTACCTCATGCACAGATATAACATGCAGTAGACAATTCTTCGTAAGTCACGTTGTTGTATTTCCTGTCTTTGTGACGTTTGGCGCATTGAGGTTTTGTATCGTTACTGTTTCCCAAAGTTGACTGAAATGCCATATGACGATAAGTGACTGAAACATGTAGCAAATTAATAAATCGTTGTAATGCCGCCAAGTGTCATGAATTTCCTGAAACATATGTCGGCTGCTGACAGCTGACTGAAGAAATCATTGAGAATTAAGGTTTTTATGAAAGAACAGAAGGAATATTAGACAAAGTGAGGAATAGAAGAATTGTGCTTTATGGACATCTAAAAGGCAAGAAACAAAAGAATAACAAACAGTTTTTTTAACTTTTTATGGAGATATCAAAGAAGTTGAACCAGACCTGAAAGGTATGGACATAACGGAGGAAAAAGTAGGAACAGAAAAGTTCAGAGCAAAAGTAGAAAGTCTCAATGGCTTCCAGGAGAAAACAACAGATATGACAGGCTAAACATGGACAAAAGAAAGATGAGAATAACATAGGGAAAGAATGAACTACTACTAGCTAGAAAGGACGAAAGAAAGAAACATCATTTCACGTGGTTCTCAGAAGGCCAAACAAACTGAAAAAAACACCGCTACTAATTCTACATCAGAAGGCAATTACTGAAGTAGATATACCTATCTATCAGTGTGTAGCGGTTTCTCTTTCTTCCTTATGACAACAGAGAGTGACGTATCGTAGCAATAACTGCACGAGATAATAATAGATTTGGGAGAGGGGGATAGGGGACATCGTGATCCAAGAGCGCTCTACCATTGGGCACAAATCGTCGAGACTTAGACGAAATGGCACCGAAAAAAATGGTTCAAAGGGCTCTGAGCACTATGGGACTTAACTTCTGAGGTCATCAGTCCCCTAGAACTACATAAACCTAACTAACCTAACGACATCACACACATCCATGCCCGAGGCAGGATTCGAACCTGTGACCGTAGCGATCGCGCTGTTCCAGACTGTAGCTCCTAGAACCGCTCGGCCACCACGGCCGGCGAAATGACACCGAGGCGGATACTTGTCTATCGATGGCTGATGTGCTCCAAGGAGTGACGTTAGGAAACTTTGGAGGCAGGGAAGGGGCTGCATATGTATCCGTACTCTTATCCATGGCGTTCTTCACAAACCACACAGATTCACGTCTGGAGCAACAGGGAAGTCTAAATTACGAGTACACGTCGACATGTCGTACAAGAGAGCTGCATACGGTCAAATGTATGCACTTCATATGACAGTACCTGGCATGGTGATCTAGTTGTGAAGCACGTTTCTGAGAACCGAAATATCACGTGATCAAATTTCGGTAAGACCATGGGGTATTTCAGTCTGCATTTTTCTCTAGCCTTCACCCCTCAGCAATGTGGGGAGACGCCAGGAAGGCGTTAAACTGTAGCTTATCCTTGTACGGCAGGAATACTGGGGATTTTAGAAACATTCTTGTCACCAAAGTGGCGTGTAATCGAAAGACCGGCCCACGATATTACGAGGGCAGTTCAATAAGTAATGCAACACATTTTTTTTCTCGGCCAATTTTGGTTGAAAAAACCGGAAATTTCTTGTGGAATATTTTCAAACATTCCCGCTTCGTCTCGTATAGTTTCATTGATTTCCGACAGGTGGCAGCGCTGTACGGAGCTGTTAAAATGGCGTCTGTAACGGATGTGCGTTGCAAACAACGGGCAGTGATCGAGTTTCTTTTGGCGGAAAACCAGGGCATCTCAGATATTCATAGGCGCTTGCAGAATGTCTACGGTGATCTGGCAGTGGACAAAAGCACGGTGAGTCGTTGGGCAAAGCGTGTGTCATCATCGCCGCAAGGTCAAGCAAGACTGTCTGATCTCCCGCGTGCGGGCCGGCCGCGAACAGCTGTGACTCCTGCAATGACGGAGCGTGCGAACACACTCGTTCGAGATGATCGACAGATCACCATCAAACAACTCAGTGCTCAACTTGACATCTCTGTTGGTAGTGCTGTCACAATTGTTCACCAGTTGGGATATTCAAAGGTTTATTCCCGCTGCGTCCCTCGTTGTCTAACCGAACACCATAAAGAGCAAAGGAGAACCATCTGTGCGGAATTGCTTGCTCGTCATGTGGCTGAGGGTGACAATTTCTTGTCAAAGATTGTTACAGGCGATGAAACATGGGTTCATCACTTCGAACCTGAAGCAAAACGGCAATCAATGGAGTGGCGCCACACCCACTCCCCTACCAAGAAAAAGTTTAAAGTCATACCCTCAGCCGGTAAAGTCATGGTTACAGTCTTCTGGGACGCTGAAGGGGTTATTCTGTTCGATGTCATTCCCCATGCTCAAACGATCAACTCTGAAGTGTATTGTGCTACTCTTCAGAAATTGAAGAAACGACTTCAGCGTGTTCGTAGGCACAAAAATCTGAACGAACTTCTCCTTCTTCATGATAACGCAAGACCTCACACAAGTCTTCGCACCCGAGAGGAGCTCACAAAACTTCAGTGGACTGTTCTTCCTCATGCACCCTACAGCCCCGATCTCGCACCGTCGGATTTCCATATGTTTGGCCCAATGAAGGACGCAATCCGTGGGAGGCACTACGCGGATGATGAAGAAGTTATTGATGCAGTACGACGTTGGCTCCGACATCGACCAGTGGAATGGTACCGTGCAGGCATACGGGCCCTCATTTCAAGGTGGCGTAAGGCCGTAGCATTGAATGGAGATTACGTTGAAAAATAGTGTTGTGTAGCTAAAAGATTGGGGAATAACCTGGTGTATTTCAATGCTGAATAAAACAACCCCTGTTTCAGAAAAAAAATGTGTTGCATTACTTATTGAACTGCCCTCGTAGTACTATTGGACACAAAGTTCCTTCATCTTTCGACAGACATACGAAGGTTCCCATTCCATTCTACGTAAACTTCTCCCATACGAGAAAACCTACACGCTGTGTGAATACCTTCAGGGTAATCGATGTACGCCATTCGGAAAGGCGTCACTTGGAAAGCCGACTGCCATTACAAGAGATATGAGTATGCCATTTGTCTGACACGCAAGGTCCGACCGCGAAGAAATGCGGTGACACCACGTTTATTACCGGTCCTGCCCCGCACTGTCGTGTTAACAGACAGAAAATGTCCCGATGATGTCTCAGCAACTCAACGTGCTCCGTATTTCTACTCGGTGTGCCGACTAGGGCGCTCTCCTGCCACCACACAGCTCTTTCTGTATGCAATGAGGTGAGAAATGTCATGCGATATGCACATATACAGATGGTGGTAGTATCGCGCACGCAATGTATAAAAGGGCAGTGCACTGGCGGAGCTGTCCCCCCTACCCTCGATCTCTACACCCTTCGTCTCCTTTGCCAAGGTGGCTTCCATCAACTCCCCCCCCCCCCCAGATGATGCCCTCTCTCCCTCCATTTATCCCTCCTATCAACTCTGATCCTAACCCCCCCCCCCACCACCTTTCCTCCGTCCTTTTCCTTGGGCTCCCTCTTCCCCCCCCCTTCCATCCTGTTTTCTCCCCACCTAACCTCTCCCTACCTCCCTTCTCCCCCCCCCCCCGAGTCCTTTTGTATTCCCCTCCTCTGCCTTCCCCACTCCCTGTTGCGGCTGCCCAGCACCCCCCCACACCCCTCTTATGGGTCCTCATCCTCCATCGGCTCCTTCCCCCCCCACTTCGTTTTTCCTCTTCTTCCTCCCTTTTATTTTCCCATCATCTGTCCAGTTTCCCACCACCTGCTCTCGGCTGTGGTATGCCATATTTGCCAACTTTTTAGCGCAGTGTTCAAGTGAATGTTCAGTGTTGTTCGTCTTTCCAAAGTGTTGTGAACAGAAACCATGCTGTCGCTGGGTGTGAATTTTATGTCTTTTGCGAACAGAAACCAGACTGTCGCCGTGTTTTTTAATTGTCTGTCTATTATTTTACTTGTCTGCTTCATATGTCTTTTATTAGCATCATCATCCATTTGTTCTATGTTTTAAGTTCCACGATTTTTTCGCCATGTTACCATTTAAGTCTCCGATTTTATCGCCTGTTTTCGTTATTTATTATCTTCATCTTTTTAAAACAAAGTCTGTAGGCTGAAGAGCGGCATACTAAGCTGCTGCCAGCCTGCCCCGCCGGCCGGGGTGGCCGAGCGGTTCTAGGCGCTACAGTCTGGAACCGCGTGATGGCTACGGTCGCGGGTTTGAATCCTGCCTCGGTCATGGGTGTGTGTGATGTCCTTAGGTTAGTTAGGTTTAAGTAGTTCTAAGTTCTAGGGGACTGATGACCTCAGAAGTTAAGTCCCATAGTGCTCAGAGCCATTTGAACCATCTGAACCAGCCTGCCCTCTTTGGGGGGAATCGAAACTCAATGAAGGATAAAAAAGCGGAGCTGACATTTGTACTCAGGTGATTCCTGTGAAAAGGTTTCCGACATGATTATGGCCGCACGATGAGAATTAACAGACTCTGAATGCTGAATGGTACTTTGAGCTAGGTGCGTGGGACATTCTATTTTGGATACCATCAGGGAATTCCATATTATGAGATCCACAGTGCCAAGAGGTTACGAGAATATCAAATTTCAGGCTTTGCCTCTTGCCACAGACAACGCAGTGGCCCACATCCTTCAGTTAGCAACTGAGAGCAGCAGCGTTTGCGTAGAGTTGTCAGTGCTAAAAGACAAGCAACGCTGTTGTAAATACCGCAGAAATCATTGTGGAACGTACGACGAACGTATGCGTTAGGACAGAGGGATTATGTTTGGCGTTAATGGGCTTCGGCAGCAGACGACCAACGCTTGTGCCTTTGTCAGCAGCACGACATCGCCTGCGGCATCTCTCCTGGGCTCGTGACCATATCAGTTGCATCCTAGACTACTGGAAACAGTGACCTCGTCAGATGAGCCCCGATTTCAAGTGTTAAGAGTTCATGGTAGGGTTCAAGTGTGGTACATAACCCACGAAGCCATGGACCCAGTATGTCGAGAAGGAACTGTGCGAGCTGGTGTTAGCTCCATAATTGTGTGGGCTATGTTTACATGGAATAGACTGGGTTCTCTGCTCCAACTCAGCCGATGATTGAATGGAAATGGTTATGTTCGGCTGCATGGAGACCATTTTCAGCCATTCATGGACCTCATGTTCAAAAACAACGATGCGCCATGTCACCGAACTACAGCTGTTCCCGATTAGTTTGCAGAAAATTCTGAACAATTCGAGCGAATGAACTGGCCACCCAGATCACCCGACGTAAATGCCATCAGTTGCTTATGAGAGTACAGTCAAAAGTCTGTGTGAATAAACTGTCTTTCATAAAAAATCTCATTAAAATTAATTTTAATCAGGGAAGCTACGTTATGCAGGTGTGTGCCTTGGAATGTCAATTGTTTTAAAGTTTCTACAGTGTCTTAGCAGATTAATGAACGGAAAGGAAATACGATAAATTGTATTTTTTGGGAAAGTATTTCTGAATATGCTTCCTACTTACATCATGTATTTAGTGTAGTGAGTTTCAGTTTTATGTTACCAGCTTTCCAAAATTTTCCTCTTAACGTAGATAAACTCTTCAATTAACATTATGTCTTCCCTTGATCTTCCCTTATAGTAACGAAGCAGAAATGCACCATATAACTGAAATCAAAGGATAGAGTTTGGAAGAGTATCATGAAGCTTACATACAACTGCCATCGCAATAGCTAATGCACTATTCTCGAACAGTAGTTATTTCTGTCACTAATCTTCTTATTTCATACCACGTAGAAACTGGTTCAATAACACTTATGCAAGCCAGTCACGATTTTACCCGTTCTAAGTAGTAAATCACTACAATATGGTTGCATCCACTTTTTCCGCGTGTGATATGATTCCTTAGTTTCCAGGTTGTATACCGCACCCATAGCACGTGTTAAAAGTGTCAAAAATTGTGGATTGAGTAGCTTCTCTGTAGAGCTTCACATGGAATTATATGTGCGCAATCGTATTTGATACCTATCAGGGAAAAGATTTCATGGCCCTAACACGACGGGGTTTTACCGCGTTACCACGTACAAGAGAGAGTTTAGCTTGAGTGATTAGAAAATTTTTTCTCCGAGCAACAAAATATTAGGATTTTTCCTCCTGTTTTTTTGAATAATCAGTCCTCTGACTCGTTTGATGTGTCTCAGCACCAACCCCTCTCCCGTGCCACCATTTTCATCCCAGCGTAGTACATGCAACCTACGTCCTCAATTATTTGCTGGACGTATTCAAATCTCTCTCTTCATCAAAAGTTTTTGTCCTCTACAGGCCCCTCTGTACCATGGGAGTTATTCCTTCATGTCTTGACAGACGTCCTACTATATTTCCCTTTCTTCTTGAAGGTGTTTCCCATGTATTCCTTTCCTTGTCGCTTCAACAGAGGACCACTTCATTCCTTACCTTATGAGTCCACCCAATTTTCAACATTCGTCTGTAGCACCTCATCTGAAATGCTTCGATTCTCTTCTGTTTTCCCACAGTCACTACCATACAATGTTTTGCTCCACACATAAATTCTCAGAAGTTTCATCCTCAAATTACGCCCAATGTTTGATACTAGTACACTTCTCTTGGCCAGGAATGCCCGTTTTGCCAGTGCTAGTCTGCTCTTTTTTTGTTCTCTCTGCTCCTTCCATCATGGGTTATTTTGCAGCCTAGATAGCAAAATTCCTTAAGTTCGTCTACTTTGTGATCCTCAGTTCTGATGTTAAATTTCTCCCTGTTCTAATTTTCTGCTACGTCCCATTACTTTCCCCTTTCTTCGATCTACTCTCAGCCGACATTCTACACTCATTCTACTGTTCATTCCGTTCAACAGATCCTGTAATTCCTCTACACTTTCACTGTGCTGTTTTAAATTCCGCTAATGTTTTACACTTCAACATAACATCAGCTGACCAACGCATGGCGTCACCTGCCAAATGGCTTCTAATAAATGAGATTTTCTCTCGTTCAGAACAAGTTGGTGGAATCACATCATCAAAATCGTTCCAGAAATCTAGAGGGTGGATATTTTTATCTGGATCGAACCGCAAGAACTGCCGACACCCGATAAAAGCGGCGTTTGCAGCTACAACTTGTTGTATACTACCATTACCAAAAGTTACTGAAGCTACTTTATTCTCAATGTTAGCAATGTTAGTACTAATATTTTCTACTCTCATTTCAACATTATCTACTCTTTGCACAATATGAGTAGTGTCAGTTTTGATTGCATCTACTTCTGCTTGACATATGTTTACTTTTATATTAACATCTTTAAACCTATCTGAGCACAGTTCAGATTCCGCCTCGATCTTTTCCAGCTTCGCATCTTCCATTTGGAAGTCTTTGCGAACCTCAGCAACTTCGGATTTTACTGTTTTATACATCTCAGAAAATTGTTGAGCAACCTTTTTCTTAATATCCTCATGGTTGTAATCAATTTTATAATTCAAATTGTCCAGATCCTCTTTCAACTTATTGCAACTAGCCTTGAAGGAAGTTTCTACTTCAGCTTTATTGGATTCTAATTTATTGTCCATTGCCTCAAACCGTTTATTAAAATTGGTTTGGCTGGCCACAATCCTGTTATTTACCTCAGTTATATCAGATTTTAATCCAGCATTACTGATTTTGACCTGTTCACTTATTTCAGACTTTAATTCACCTGTCATTCTAGCATTACTGGCTGACATTTTTGCATTACTGGCAGCTATTGCTTGTAGTATTACATTTAAATCAATAGCCCTAGTATCTTTGGGTTGCTCACTAGCTGGCTTTTTATCACACTCAGGTGACGAAAAACTAGCTCCAATACCAGCATCATCAAAACTAAATGAAACATCTGATTGATCAGTCATATCTAACTTCTCCTTCTTAAACTCTACCACCTCTGATGATTGTTCCGTTTTTAACTCATCAGATAAACTATCATCCAATAAATTAACAATTTCTGATTTCTGCTTTACTACAGGGGTCTCTATTATTGAATCATTGCCCCTTTTCACACTACTGCCAGGAGACAATACTTCATATTTCAACTTAACATTACTATTTTCATGCATATTTACACTTGAACCGTTGTCTGGGTTTACAGTTCGCTCAACAGACATAGGTTCTGATTTGAGTTTAACCTCGGTTTCTTCTGGCAGTTCCATCGCCGACAGTCTTTTAGTGCAGGTTAGTAAAATTTTTAACAGCTTTTCACTTAACTTAGTTCCTCCTGCACGACGTATGGCGTTGCCGGCGCGGCGTACCAGGATTACTGATGCGACGCGGCGCGTTGAACTGCAGATGGCACTCCGACGGCTGCTGTGTGGCCCGCAACGGCAGGCGCGGCTCCGGTTGCTCCGGCGGACGACTGCGGTGAGGCGAAACTGGCTTCTCGCGATGCCGGCAGCGCTGCCAGACTCAGCGCCAGCTCCGTTAATCCAGATGCGTTGTTAAACCAATTGCGTCGTCCACATGCACACGTAACAGTATCACTGTTCTATTACTCAGTTGCGTGTCGCATTTCACTCCCGAATCCGAATATTCAAAAATCACTTTCACTTTTACTCAGTTTCTTTCCCGGCCGATGCACCAATTGTGGGGCGGCTGGTGGAATTTAATTGTTAATATATGTTGTTATATAATGTTTGGTTTGTAATGTAGAAAAGAAGCATTTCCCGGCCGATTAACCATATGTGGGGCGGCGGGTGGAATTATTGTTATTTAAACTGTTTTGTATTATGTATGCTGTCTTTTGCCGTTCTCAACACTGGCTCTCTAACTACAATATTGGCAACCAGAAAGTGATTAGCAAAACGTGAAGCCTCAGAATTCCTAGTGCCCACTTCATCTGAGAAATACACTTATAGCTACAGCTTAGAGCTCTGAGGAATTAGGGGATTGTCTGGGATTCATAATCAAAAAACGATCCTGTAAAAACGTTTGCTATATTCTGAAAGTCACAGATCAAAAAAAAGAATCCACACAATCCAACTACCAGAGCAGTTCAGAGTCTAATGCGCTGATGCAACTATAACTGTCCAAATTAAATTTTAAGTGAATGCTCGCCATAATTTGATGATAATGCCCATCAAACGCCACGCTAAAAATGGTAGAATGTTTGTCCCGCGGCGGCACGTGAAAATACGACATACGCTAACTGAAGATAGATCATTAAAGTCATCCCAGAATTAACACTTCACTCGAAATGGATTTCATGGCTACGCGTATCCCGAGTAACTTAATACGGCATCCGAGGCTGTTTATAGCAATGATACCGACGCGACGCGACTCCCGGCACAGGTGGTGTGTTATTCAGCGTCTAGAGAGAACTGGGGCCTTGCTTCCTCGCGCAGCGTTCTTATATATAAAGCCGCGGTGCGGTCGGCTAAGGGAACGCCTGATCAAATCGGCTCTCCCGACTAGCCGCTGGGCTAGTAATGCACCACTTTAAGTTATTTAATAAATCATCGCTTCCTTTGCTGATAGCCGATGAAGCTCTCAATTTAAATGTGCATTCAACACACAGATAAGTAATCATAATAAAAGTCTGACGTGGCTAAGTCAATTATTTTGGGCGAGAGAATTCATTTAATTACACTACACGCAGTAGACGAGCTCTGAACTTGACCTTTGGAGACACGCTATCGCTATAGTTTTATAGTTATTCAATTGAAACTTCTCACATCTTTATGATTATAGCGGATCTCCATTCTACTTAAATTTAAACATCCTAGCCTTATTTATTTGCCTACTTAATCCATCTTGCTTCCTTATTTTTAAGACAAAAACCAGAAAATCATGAATTTCAACTAAAATCTTAATTTGTGAGATCCAGAATACTGTTCCTACTAAATTATTATGAAAAAGGAATCTAAATATAAATTATTAAGTCTCTAGCTCTTTTCTGTTGCGCCAATGATTTTTACAGAAAAACGTCCAAATTTTGAAAATTGTTAAAGTTATTGAACTGACATTCAACATACAGGGTGATTCAAAAAGAATACCACAACTTTAAAAATGTGTATTTAATGAAAGAAACATAATATAACCTTGTGTTATACATCATTACAAAGAGTATTTAAAAAGGTTTTTTTTTCACTCAAAAACAAGTTGAGAGATGTTCAATATGGCCCCCTCCAGACACTCGAGCAATATCAACCCGATACTCCAACTCGTTCCACACTCTCTGTAGCATATCAGGCGTAACAGTTTGGATAGCTGCTGTTATTTCTCGTTTCAAATCATCAATGGTGGCTGGGAGAGGTGGCCGAAACACCATATCCTTAACATACCCCCATAAGAAAAAATCGCAGGGGGTAAGATCAGGGCTTCTTGGAGGCCAGTGATGAAGTGCTCTGTCACGGGCTGCCTGGCGGCCGATCCATCGCCTCGGGTAGTTGACGTTCAGGTAGTTACGGACAGATAAGTGCCAATGTGGTGGCGCTCCATCCTGCTGAAATATGAATTGTTGTGCTGCTTGTTCGAGCTGAGGGAACAGCCAATTTTCTAACATCTCCAGATACTGTAGTCCAGTTACAGTAGCACCTTCGAAGAAAAAGGGACCAAAAACTTTATTGGCTGAAATGGCACAGAAAACGTTCACCTTAGGCGAGTCACGTTCATACTGAGTTGTTTCCTGCGGATTCTCAGTGCCCCATATACAGACATTGTGACGGTTGACTTTCCCGTTAGTGTGGAAAGTTGCTTCATCACTAAACACAATCTTTGAAACGAAAGATTCATCTGTTTCCATTTGAGCAAGGATAAAATCACAGAAATCGATTCTTTTAATCTTATCAGCTGCAGACAGTGCTTGAACCAATTTCAGACGATAAGGTTTCATAACTAATCTTTTTCGTAGGACTCTCCATACAGTTGATTGTGGAATTTGCAGCTCTCTGCTAGCTCTGCGAGTCGATTTTCCTGGGCTGCGAACAAATGCTTGCTGGATGCGTGCTACATTTTCATCACTCGTTCTCGGCCGTCCAGAACTTTTCCCTTTGCACAAACACCCATTCTCTGTAAACTGTTTATACCAACGTTTAATACACCACCTATCAGGAGGTTTAACACCATACTTCGTTCGAAATGCACGCTGAACAACTGTCGTCGATTCACTTCTGCCGTACTCAATAACACAAAAAGCTTTCTGTTGAGCGGTCGCCATCTTAGCATCAACTGACGCTGACGCCTAGTCAACAGCGCCTCAAGCGAACAAATGTACAACTAAATGAAACTTTATAGCTCCCTTAATTCGCCGACAGATAGTGCTTAGCTCTGCCTTTTGTCGTTGCAGAGTTTTAAATTCCTAAAGTTGTGGTATTCTTTTTGAATCACCCTGTATATTGATTTAGTATTACTCCTGACATGCCAGAAACGTTTCAGGTTATTTACTTGATTTTAAAAGTATTGCGCAACATTTATGACGTCAGAGCTAGTTACAGCGGACTAGGCTGGCACACAATGGAAAGACTGATGAGAATTTTATACGGCGTGAGTAGGCTGCTTCCCTACACGAGTATTGCTGTTCCTTCTCGGTTCTTGCACATGTTGTATATTACCTGTCTTTCCCCTGTAGCTTAACGCTATTTTTCCCAGAATTTCGAACATGTCGCACCAGTTTACATTGTCGAAGACTTTTTGTAGGTGGACAAAGTCTATGAACGTGTTTTGATTTTTCTTCAGTTCTCTTTCCATTACCAAGTGCTTCCTGGTGCCTTTACCTTTCCAAAAACCAAAATTTTTCTTAAGCCAACACCGAGATCGCAATATGCTTTGTTGATATGAGCTCTCAATTACGCTGTTATCCCTAAGGAAACTTAATCTCATCATAGTAACTTACAAATCATGATAAAAAACATAAATCAATGATTTAATAATGGAGAGTTTATTCATTCTTTGACACCTAACAGATCCTCCATTTTCTTTTCCATTTTTCTGTATGCTATTCTTATCCAAAAATTTGATGCGTTAGCTGTTAAGATGACTGTGCGATATTTCTCTCACGTGGCCGCTCTTACTATCTTCGGAACTGTGTGGATGATGTTTTTAATTCTCTTAAAATCTGATTCAAATACTGGAGCCCCTATCTCTTCCCTATCGTCTCCTGTTTCTTCTATCACGTCATAGGACAAGTCCTCCCCCTTACAGTGGCCTTCAGTGTACTCTATTCACATATCCACTCTCTGCTCTACATTTAACAGTGGAAGTCCCATTGCATTTTTAATGTGACAGCCCTCGTTTTTAATTTCACTGAATGTTGTTTTGACTTTTCCATGTGCCGAGTCAGTTCTTGCGACAATCATTTCTTTTTCGATGCTTCACACTATTCAAGCAACCATTTTGCCTTAATTTCCCTACAGTTCCTATTTATTTCATTCCTAAGTGATTTACATATGGCTCTGAACGTTTTTGTACTTCGTTCTTTCGTCGATCAATTGAAGTATTTCTTTTGTTACCCAAGGTTTCTTCGCAGTTATCTTACTTGTACCTATGTTTTCCTTTCGCAATTCTATGCCTGCTCATTTTAGACACGTCATTCTTCTTCAACTGACCGCCTAATGAGGTATTCATTATCACAGTGCCCATAGCCTGAGAGAATTTCAAGGATGTCTCCTGATTTCGTAGTGCTTCTGTATGCTACTTCTTTGTGCGTTGAATCTTCCTGGCTGGTCTTGACTTCAACCTGCTCTTCATTATCACTAAATTGTGATCTGAGTCTGTATCTGCTGCTGGGTACGCTTTATAGAGAACTGCCTGATTTCGGAATCTCTGCGTGACCATGATCTAATGTAACTGGAATCTTCCGTTAGCTCCCGGCTTTTTCCAAGGACACCTCCTCTTCGTCTGATTCTTGAACAGAGTATTCACGGTTACTAGCTGAAATCTTCTGCAGAGCTAAATTAATCTTTCCCCTCTGTCATTCTTACTAACAAGCCCATATTCTCCCGTAACCCTTCCTTCCACTCCTTCGCCCACAATCGCATGTCAACGCCCATGACTTTCTCCTCCCTTTACGTACTGAACTACCCGTTCAGTATCCTCTTATACTTTCTCTGTATCTTCATATTTTACTTGTAACGTCGGCATATACACCTGAAATATTGTTTTGCGTGTGGGTATGCTGTTGATTCTGATCAGAACAACCCTATCACTGAACTGTTAACAGATCGGTGACAAAATGCCAGTTATTAAATCCAGACCTTTCGTTTAAAAAATTTAACAAATGATGGTGCCAATTAATGTAATTATTGATTTATTTAGTCAATCCATCTCTATGTTCGGAATGTTCGAAACCCAGTAATGCAATGAAATGGTCTACTGGATAAACATGGGATTTGTAAGTTAAGTGTTATTTAGTACTTAATTAAAAACATCCATCATTAATTGCATATATTAGTGACGAGATACGAACACATTATAGTTACTTCTATTCCCCATAAATCACTGATCTTATACAACACCTAATTTGTAGTTACACGTTGCTGAATTCCGGGTTCATAGAGACACTACTTTTAGAAAATAGGAACATCTGAAAATTTTACTGTCGCGTGAGAGACAGCCACTGTAGTATCACACCGAGTGAGCAGGTTACCAAAAATGATTGTGGTGAGAGCGTGAGAGGCCTGCAACGGCAATAGGATGTCTTACAGTTGTTCTCTCTTAAAATATTCCATGTAACACAAGTCTGAAAGATACACATAATTCAAAAATTAAATTTAAAGCAATCGTTATTGAGATGGAAAGGCATGACTCATTAGGCTGCAGTAGTCACTACAAAGTCTCTCAGCTATGACTGTAATTTAAGAAAAGTATATTAATTAATTCAAAAATTCGAAATAAATCATAAATCTGTTTCAACTCAGACGTGATGTGACTGAAACAATCACCTGAATTAATGAAAGAGTCTACAGGCTAACTCATCATCCTGAAACGAATGACACGTAAGTTTCCGAAGCAAACATTCTTCACAGTGAGACAGATGGTCAGACTCAAGTATCGTGACTTCTCACTCCATGTCACATCGGGTTAAATATTGTTTTCTCCTGTAAGTTCACTTCACCATGTGCAGTGGAAGCTGCTTAGAGAGGCATTAAGACGCAGTAGCCGTCATTATCTGATGACGTGCGTGCCTTCCCATGTTTTGGGAGTCACCCTGCACATAGAAGTTTCAATGCCCCAAACTGAAAGCAAGGAGAATTTGTCGTTCAAAATCTGTACACATTTACCGCACCTATTTCACAAGTTGTAACTGAACCACTGGGCGTTCATTGGGTCGCGCCACGGTCTCTAGTGTTAGGAGAGCAGGGTGCGCGCAGAGACTGGAATCGAATGGATTGACAGTGAGACCGGGACTGTGAAACATTCGCTCGGGCTGAGGTGGCCGAGTTGGAACCTGGCGAGGAGGCTAGGAGTGTGCCGACAGTTGATGGCTACTAGAGGCCCGGCAGTTGACAGTCACCGGCCGTGACGGTAGCAGCGGTACCAGAAGAGACACTCAGCCGGATTCCTGTATTGCGAACCATTATTACCTCAGCTGCGGTCGGCTGCAAACTACTGGACGTGTGGGACGCGTAACGAGGGAAGCAGCGTGCTGTGTCCTTCAGCGACCGGCGGGACCTGGGGCGTACGCGGAGCCCCGCTGTGGTGAAGTTGTGTGTCGGCTCCACGCTGTCCGTCCAGGATCGTCGTACAGATATCACTGGTGACGTCCGATTTGGTTTATCGGATGCGACTGAGCCGAGCATCGGCAGTACCCGTAGCTGTAATTGCCATTTCCTGTACCAGTACTGTAACTGTTTGGTTCGGTAATTCTCCGATTGTTTGTTCGAGGTTCGACCACGGTTCCATATCAGCCTCTGGTTAATGATCCGCTTCTGTATCTAGGCAGGAAAGTTGTGCGTGCACTCCTATAAAGTTACTGAATTTGTTTCTTTATTTAAAGCTCCAACTTGGGTGTTATTTGCCAAGTTCTGTGTCAACTTCCTGGATGGCTTATGTAAGGCGTCGGATTGTGGCGATGGGCACTTATGTACACTACTGGCCATTAAAATTGCTACACCAAGAAGAAATGCAGATGATAAACGGGTATTCATTGGACAAATGTATTATACTAGAACTGACATGTGATTACATTTTCACGCAATCTGGGTGCATAGATCCTGAGAAATCAGTACCCAGAACAACCACCTCATGCCGTAATAACGGCCTTGATACGCCTCGGAATTGAGTCAAACAGAGCTTGGATGGCGTGTACAGGTACAGCTGCCCATGCAGCTTCAACACGATACCACAGTTCATCAAGAGCAGTGACTGGCGTATTCTGACGAGCCAGTTTCTCGGCCACCATTGACCAGACGTTTTCAATTGGTGAGAGACCTGGAGAATGAGCTGGCCAGGGCAGCAGTCGAACATTTTCTGTATCCAGAAAGACATGTACAGGACCTGCAACATGCGGTCGTGCATTATCCTGCTGAAATGTAGGGTTTCGCAGAGCTCTAATGAAGGGTAGAGCCACGGGTCGTACCACAACTGAAATGTAACGTCCACTGTTCAAAGTGCCGTCAATGCGAACAAGAGGTGACCGAGACGTGTAACCATTGGCACCCCATACCATCACGCCGGGTGACACTCCAGTATGGCGATGACGAATACACGCTTCCAATGTGCGTTCACCGCGATCTCGCCAAACACGGATGCGACCATCATGATGCTGTAAACATAGCCTGGATTCATCCGAAAAAATGACGTTTTGCCATTTGTGCACACAGGTTCGTCGTTGTGTACACCATCGCAGGCGCTCCTGTCTGTGATGCCGCGTCAAGGGTAACCGCAGCCATAATCTCCGAGCTGATAGTCCATGCAGCTGCAAACGTCGTCGAATTGTTCGTGCAGTTGGTTGTTGTCTTGCAAACGTCCCCATCTGTTGACTCAGGGATCGAGACGTTGCTGCACGATCCGTACAGCCATGCGGATAAGATGCCTGTCATCTCGACTGCTAGTGATACAAGGCCGTTGGGATCCATCACGGTGTTCCGTATTATCCTCCTGAAATCACCGATTCCATATTCTGCCAACAGTCATTGGATCTCGACCAACGCGAGCAGCAATGTCGCGATACGATAAACCGCAGTCGCAATAGGCTACAATCCGATCTTTATCAAACTCGGAAACGTGATGGTACGCATTTCTCCTCCTTACACGAGGCACCACAACAACGTTTCACCAGGCAAAGCCGGTCAGCTGCTGTTTGTGTATGAGAAATCGGTTGGAAACTTTCCTCATGTCAGCACGTTGTAGGTGTCGCGACCGGCGTCAACCTTGTGTGAATGCTCTGAAAAGCTAAGCATTTGCATATCACAGCATCTTCTTCCTGTCGGTTAAATTTCGCATCTGTAGCACTTCATCTTCGTGGTATAGCAATTTTAATGGCCAGTAGTGTATTAAGTGGGTTCATTTGATGTGCCACGTCCTGCATGTACTTCTACTGGAGCGCACAGTTTCATCTGTTGTATTATTGGGTGTCTATACTACCAAGTTTCACATTGTTCTTTTATTGTTTGTAATGGTGGGGCCTCTTGATCTTAATTAATAAGTCTCTCTCAGTGAGGACTTCATTTTGCGTTCGTTACTACTATATTATACGTGTCTCTAATGTTATTGAAAAGATTATGTTCTGTCTGGTGTTAGTCAGGGGTTCTTTGTCCAACCGAACGCGTTTGATTGCGGTTTAGTGCAGCGCTCCGTTTGGCGGTTGCTTGTTTACCCCTCGTGGTGCGAGATGGATACAATTTGTGGTTGGTAGTCGAACTTTCTGCTCGGTAACTGTATTAGAAACTGTGTTCAGGTTTTGGCCACATTACAAGTTTCATTGATTAGACTCCGTCAACTCATTAAAAATTTATTTACTCGTTTTTCTTGTTGCTGTAGTTTTGACTGTCGTGCGACAACGTTCGGTCTATAGTATTCCTGTACTAAATTCTGTATTTCTCTGTTAACTAGGCTACTATTCGTGTTTCTTTTGGTGGGACTTAAGTGAAATCTGCCTGGTCTGACAGAGGAGGCGCAGCATCCGAAAGCAGAGCTAAGTCGGCGCCGACCGAACGGCCAGCCGGGTGCAGGCGGTGCTGCACCACCTAAAGCTTTGCAAGCCCACTACGCCTTGCAAAGACAGTGTTGTACTATGTACTATGTTTTGTGTATTAATCATTGCGCGCCTACTGCAGCACTCCTTTTATTTTTTTTTTATTTCTAGTTCATGTAAATTGCTGAAGTGTTAACTGGCTAATTTGCCAACTGAGTAATTACCTAGATTTATTTACTTAAATGTGTTATTGCAAGTGTGGCTAGGCCAACTGATTGGTTATTGATCTTACTCCTTGTATGCACTGTCAGTTTCTGAACTGGCCAAACACTAGGACATTTGTTAATTTCGTGAAGGTTCTCACTGACTATTTGCACCATTCAGGACGCAACGTTTAAGGTCAGTTTTGTCTGGTTACTTGTCTTTCGTCCCTTGCGCACCTCCGCTATCTGGCGCTATAGTAATTTTTTTATATTGTGCTTATTTGCGGAGTATACTTCTAGTTTGGATTGTAAATCTTAAACTTTCTTTCGAGAGAGGATTTTAGCTCTTTTATTGTACTGCTACAGTTTTTATTACTGTACTTAATCTGTTCGCTATTATTCAATCTGATACAATTTTATGATTGTATATTATTCTGTTTCTTAGTAGTCAATACGGCTGGAGGTGCTTTTCGAGTATGTATTTAATAAATCTAACTTAGTATGTTGTGCTAAAATATAGTTCACAACACGAATGACGTTCAATCTGCCTTTGGCCCTGTCCGTTCTACCACAGACAGCCCGACGCGGATATTGTGTACCACTAATGTCTGTCTTCTCTTTCTGTTTCCGCAGCTCTCTTCCTTCCATTCCCTTCCAGCACTGCCTCCTATTTTGTTTTTGTGGTGTCGTCTGAAGAGCGGGGTGCCAGAACAAAGTTGATATCTCACAACGCAACCATAAGGAAAGATCTGTGTTGGTCCATTGTGGACGTGGCGCAGCAGCTAGTCAAATATGTAACAAAGAAATTCGCGAAACAACCCTGCAAGTTGAGAAGTTATTTTATTTTGTTTTCGCTACCAGTTTCGGCAGTTCAATGTGCCACTTCAGACCCCATTTGTAGAGGTGCATATGGGGCCTGAAGACAGCATATTGAATTGCCGAAATTGATAGCAAAAATAAAACAAAACAACTTCTCAATGTGTAAGGCTGTTTGGCAGTTTTCCTTGTTAAATACAAGGAAAGATAGTCGCAGCAAATCGCATCGATGACTGAGCGACAAGGGCGTAGCCATGTCCAGGAATGTTTCGCTACGACCAATCACAGGGTTCCTCACCCCAGAACACTATCACCGACCAAGACGACAGCATTGTCTTCTAGTAGGCCAGCTATGAGACCAATGTATTGGGCAGAACGCTACCTGAAAGTTGTTGTTAAATGTATTCTGTGGGGGGGACTTGTTCTTTGTTTGTATCAAGTGATATGCTATTGTTCTCAGACAGTAGTAATTACTCATGATTTTCATGTAGAAATGGACTGAACAAAATTAAGTAATTCTTCTTATCTACGTCGTATTAAAGTGAACTAATATTTTTTTGTGTTAGAGCATCCACTCCGTCTCCTTTCGGAGGAAAGTAAGAACTCCCTGTTGTACCGACCAGTTTACTTTAGTCTGGTACAACAGTCTCTCCAGTTTATCGTTACCTTTCCAAATGTTTCACCAGCCAGTGTCTCCTTGTGGTAAAGTGCATGTCTACGAGAGTTGTTTCCTGTAATGTTGTCATAGTACAGTCACACCTCTGAATACGAGAAATTTGGAAATCTCTAATACTTTTTATTTCGATTACTTGTACTTTAATGAGAGCTACTTCTTCAAAATTCACGCTAAGGATATTACTGCAAGGTACATACGTTTCTGTTTTGCTGAAACTGAATGACACATTTGCAAACCTGGGCCGGCCGGTGTGGCCGTGCGGTTCTAGGCGCTTCAGTCTGGAACCGCGTGACCGCTACGGTCGCAGGTTCGAATCCTGCCTCGGGCATGGATGTGTGTGATGTCCTTAGGTTAGTTAGGTTTAAGTAGTTCTAAGTTCTAGGGGACTGATGACCACAGATGTTAAGTCCCATAGTGCTCAGAGCCCTTTGAACGATTTTTTTTTTTTTTTTTTTTTTTTTTTTTTTTTTTTTTTTTTTTTTTTGCAAACCTGGACAACAGTTCGCTTTATGTTTGCCTCTTTCTTTTGAAGCGGCAACGTACTTGACGTTAACTCCAGCTGTAGTCGATCTGAGCTCGTACTTGCTTTACTTCTTTTCACAGAGACGTCTTAATCGACCAGTTCATAACTGTGTAGGTTTCCGAGGGCAGAGTAGGTCAAAAAAGTTACCGCAGTCAGTAAATCCAGAAGAAGGCCACTATCACGTTGTTGAATGGAAGTAAAATACGCGTAGACGGTTCGGAAATGTAAGAGAGACTGAGTCCATTTGGATTAGTTGATGAAATGAAATGTCGTGTAGCTAAGGGCCCCCGTCGGGTAGACCGTTCGCCTGGTCCAGGTCTTTCGACTTGACGCCACTTCGGCGACCTGCGCGTCGATGGGGATGAAATGATGATGATTAGGACAACACAACACCCAGTCCCTGAGCGGAGAAAATCTCCGACCCAGCCGGGAATCGAACCTAGGACCTTAGGATTGACATTCCGTCACGCTGACCAATCAGCTACCGGGGCCGGACGATTAGTTGATGAGTGAGCGGCAATGGCAGCGTTGCAAGGTCTGTGCCAGGCGCCAACGCCGCCTGGCTATTTTTGGGTAGCGCATGCGCAGTGTGCTGGCAACTGGTTCATTACCAGTGATGACTTCCCGCTGCCGCCAGAATAACACAGGCGCCGAGGGCGCGCGTGGTGCATCGCTCTGCAGCTCTGATGTGGTTTCACCTGTCAGCCGTGAATACGCACAAGCTTTCAGCGTCGACACGTTCCTAGTTATGATAAAGCGCCTCTATTACGCATGTACAGTCCCCTGAATTAACGCTGATTGGTGTGTATGTCACCATTATAATCTGCCGTTTTCAGACTGTGGACGAGTTTTAGTATGGTGCTTTACAATACGCAAGCCCACTATTTCTCCCTGGTCCCTTTTCCGTAGCTTCCGGACTGATGAAACTTAAAAATTACTTAAACAACCACAAATTCCAGGCAATCCTCTTATAACTCATTTTCTTTGGATAACTTTTTTTTCTAAACTTTTCCTGTTGTTTAACTCACAGTGCTCGGTATCGAATCCTTGAATCAATTTCGACTGTTGGATTTAATTTCACGAGGGTCATCTCTAAAGTTGTGCATATTATAAAATAGAACGGAAGAAAATAACTTATTTTACAAAATACCTATATAGGCCTTCAATATAACGTCCATTTCGGCATATGACAGCTTCCGAACGTTTTGGCAACTTCTGTATCCGGTCAGACTACTTCCACTGTTGAACTGTCTGGCTACCTGCGTTACCTCACTGGAAGCCCCATCAGTTGTATCATTGTGACCACTGAGACTGCAGTACTGGCTGAAGATCTCGTATGTAGGTTTCGCCAACAATCTCGTTCAGAAAGTGTTCTCTTTCTCTTCGATAAAATTAAGCAATTAATCTGCGCGACAAACATTCTGTTCTTCATTCACATTACGTGGAACCCATATGGCAGCTTTTCAGTTATGATTCTGTAAACTGAAATGACAGACCTTCTGGCCACATATGCGATTTCCTCAAATGTTTTTCGGCAGTTCTCTCTCAAAACGAATTAACTATAACCTGAGAGGTGTAGTCTGTTGCCGTTGATGGCCTTCTACTTCTTAGGTTGTCGTAAGTGATTACCCAACCTTCACGGAAACGAGCAGACCACCATGATGCTGTGCTATTCGGACACCTAAATTTCCGTTGGGTTCTTTCCATGTAAGGATTCGATTTTGGTGTAGGAACGCTGGTCACTACATGTAATTAGACTTGTTTCGGTTTCCCTTCTAATTACTGAATCATCATTCTGGACATCAACAATTCGTTTCATTACGGTAACTTCTGAATGAAGGTTGGACATGCACTAAACTGACAGAAGTCGTGGGATAGCGATATGCACTTATGTCGATGGCGGCAGTATAGCGTACACAACGAATAAAAGGACAATGCAATGGCAGAACTGTTATTTGTACTCCGGTGATTCATGTGAAAAGTTTTCCGACCTGATTATGATGGCACAGACTTTATTGTCTGTAATATAACATACAGTCACCATTAATCTTTATTTTACAATTTCCATTCCCCACTTTGGTCCATATAAACAGATACTCGCCTGCATTTAATTTGTTCTTTCTTCTAGTACTCAAAACAAATGGCATAGATGGAACAAGCGTACCATATGGAACTTTAGACAGCAGTCCTGTTGTCTCAGCTATACTCCAAGTTTTCCATGCCAGAATGTTAGCATCTGGAAATGCTTCAAGGCCACCATAGTCACAATGATTACCCCACACTACAGCAAGTGTGAGCCATGTACTACCTCCAAACACAGCCTGTACATCACATGTGAAGTTCAGGCGCAGTCCTCGAAACACATTTGGACCTCCAATTAATTGTTGTTTATTAAACTGTCCAGCCAGGTCAATATGAATAGCCTTCAATGCACGATACACAGGAACGCTGCGCCGCGAGCGACGTCGCCATGCACGTCGCCGAGGCATTGCTGCGGCACGTTAACACAGGTGAACGTAGCAAGCCAACGCCCAGCGAGACACCCAGAGCTATGCGTCCGCACTCCTCGACGTTCGCAGAGCGAATGACGCTCCGTGCTGCGGCGCAGCTGCGGCCAGCAGCCTTATCGTGACGTCAACGTCCGGTCCCAGCGCGCCAGCTCGGCGCCAGCGCGCCTTAGGCCGGTATTACACTATCAAATTTCTTTGTCAAAGATTTGATCAAAGATGTGATCCAATATTCCGTCCAATATACACTCCTGGAAATGGAAAAAAGAACACATTGACACCGGTGTGTCAGACCCACCATACTTGCTCCGGACACTGCGAGAGGGCTGTACAAGCAATGATCACACGCACGGCACAGCGGACACACCAGGAACCGCGGTGTTGGCCGTCGAATGGCGCTAGCTGCGCAGCATTTGTGCACCGCCGCCGTCAGTGTCAGCCAGTTTGCCGTGGCATACGGAGCTCCATCGCAGTCTTTAACACTGGTAGCATGCCGCGACAGCGTGGACGTGAACCGTATGTGCAGTTGACGGACTTTGAGCGAGGGCGTATAGTGGGCATGCGGGAGGCCGGGTGGACGTACCGCCGAATTGCTCAACACGTGGGGCGTGAGGTCTCCACAGTACATCGATGTTGTCGCCAGTGGTCGGCGGAAGGTGCACGTGCCCGTCGACCTGGGACCGGACCGCAGCGACGCACGGATGCACGCCAAGACCGTAGGATCCCACGCAGTGTCGTAGGGGACCGCACCGCCACTTCCCAGCAAATTAGGGACACTGTTGCTCCTGGGGTATCGGCGAGGACCATTCGCAACCGTCTCCATGAAGCTGGGCTACGGTCCCGCACACCGTTAGGCCGTCTTCCGCTCACGCCCCAACATCGTGCAGCCCGCCTCCAGTGGTGTCGCGACAGGCGTGAATGGAGGGACGAATGGAGACGTGTCGTCTTCAGCGATGAGAGTCGCTTCTGCCTTGGTGCCAATGATGGTCGTATGCGTGTTTGGCGCCGTGCAGGTGAGCGCCACAATCAGGACGGCATACGACCGAGGCACACAGGGCCAACACCCGGCATCATGGTGTGGGGAGCGATCTCCTACACTGGCCGTACACCACTGGTGATCGTCGAGGGGACACTGAATAGTGCACGGTACATCCAAACCGTCATCGAACCCATCGTTCTACCATTCCTAGACCGACAAGGGAACTTGCTGTTCCAACAGGACAATGCACGTCCGCATGTATCCCGTGCCACCCAACGTGCTCTAGAAGGTGTAAGTCAACTACCCTGGCCAGCAAGATCTCCGGATCTGTCCCCCATTGAGCATGTTTGGGACTGGATGAAGCGTCGTCTCACGCGGTCTGCACGTCCAGCACGAACGCTGGTCCAACTGAGGCGCCAGGTGGAAATGGCATGGCAAGACGTTCCACAGGACTACATCCAGCATCTCTACGATCGTCTCCATGGGAGAATAGCAGCCTGCATTGCTGCGAAAGGTGGATATACACTGTACTAGTGCCGACATTGTGCATGCTCTGTTGCCTGTGTCTATGTGCCTGTGGTTCTGTCAGTGTGATCATGTGATGTATCTGACCCCAGGAATGTGTCAATAAAGTTTCCCCTTCCTGGGACAATGAATTCACGGTGTTCTTATTTCAATTTCCAGGAGTGTATTTGACAAAGATCTTTGACGTAGCGCTAGAGGGGGTATTACACTGTCATCAAATTTTTCGTCAAAGTTCAAGATGGCTGACAACGACTTGTTACTAACCGCAGCAGTTCTACGTACTCCAATTGCATTGTGTGCACATGCGGAAAAGAAGTGGGGGGAAAAAATGGAACCATACATACGAGGTTGACAGTCTTAAAAGTCATGGGATTACAACTTGATAATAAATTCAGTTGGGAGGAGCACACCACAGAACTGCAGAAAGGCTCTAACAAATCTGTATTTGCAATTCGAGTGTTAGCAGACATAGGAAACATAAAAATGAAAAAGCTTGCATACTTTCATTCCATTATGTCATATGGGATAATATTTTGGGGTAAATCTTGAAGTCAAACAAGTTTTCAAGGTCCAAAAGCGTGTAATACGTATTATTTGTGGAGTAAATTCACGGACCTCCTGCAGAAACCTCTTCAAAGAACTGGGTATACTAACTACTGCCTCTCAGTATATTTACTTCTTAATGAAATTTGTCGTAAATAATATATCTCTTTTTCCAACAAACAACTCAGTTCATACATACAATACCAGGAACAAAAATGATCTGCACAAGGACTTAAAAGCGTCTGTGATCTATTCTGTTACTCGTTTTTATTCTCTGTGGGTGTTTTTAGTATTTGGACAAAGGGACCGGTGACCATCGCAGTCTGGTCCCTTTAATCCCACAATCCAACCAACTTACTTTAGTTCAAAAAGCGGTCCACTACTCAGGAACACTCATCTTCAATAATTTGCCAGGAAACATAAAAAATTTAGTTAGAAATAAAGATCAGTTTAAAAGGAGCCTGAAAGACTTACTACTGGCCAACTCCTTCTACTCCATTGGCGAAATTTTTAATAGAAACAAATGATGTATTGTATTTATTCATACTATTAGTATTGTTATTTCAGCTTTAAAAAAATCGACATGTTCCACATCCACGAGGCTCTCCTCAGCACGGATCTATGGAACAAAAAACTAATCTAATCTGGGTGAAGCCGTGGGTTTTACGACGACACGATAAAAGCATTCAACAAAACTTGTTACGTGAGCTTACAGTGGAAGACGTCAAGTCGTACATCAATTACTTAAGAATGGATCAGCATACATTTCTGTATGTGCTCAATGAAGTGTATCCTCATATCACAAAGCACAATATTCACTTAAGAACTGCTACATCTTCTGAAGACGAAGCTCACTATAACACTCCCATTCCTTGCTACAGGAGAGGGTTATGTTAGGTTAGGTTAAGTTAGATCAGGTTAGGTCTCCAATCTTCTTAATCTATTTTTGTATTCAGGGTGCCTCACGTTGTAAAGCGCCTCATCAGCTTCAGACATCACTATTAATTTTGTAGTTGTCGGCACACACCAATTGTATTTACCGGCAATGGTTATAAAAACACTACAGACGACAGTATGCTGCAGCGATGCTAGCGCTCCATGTGGTAACATGTCACATTGCAGTGAACAGAAGACAAGCGGTTTCTTTGATCAAATATACAGCGAGGCCCTAGATTTGATCAAATATTGGACGACATTTGACAAAGTCCCTATTACACTATCAAATATCTTTGACAAAGATATTGGACAAAGATATTGGACAAAGAAATTTGATAGTGTAATACCGGCCTTATCAGAGTGTTGCGCAAGAGACCGGAAGTGAGTTTTCCAGCAACACGGGCCTAGTAATACTAGGGCCCGTGTTGCGCCCCCCGTTCGAATCGCCCGCCACAGGCTACCCAGCCAATCAGAAACCGCGCGGACTTAGCCGCTGCGGCTACTGCCGCGTGGTTTCTGATTGGCTGGGTAGCCTGTGGCGGGCGATTCGATCGGGGGGCGCAACACGGGCCCTAGTATTACTAGGCCCGTGTTGCTGGAAAACTCACTTCCGGTGTCTTGCGCAACACTCTGATAAGGCGCGCTGGCGCCGAGCTGGCGCGCTGGGACCGGACGTTGACGTCACGATAAGGCGGCTGGCCGCAGCTGCGCCGCAGCACGGAGCGTCATTCGCTCTGCGAACGTCGAGGAGTGCGGACGCATAGCTCAGGGTGTCTCGCTGGGCGTTGGCTCGCTACGTTCACCTGTGTTAACGTGCCGCAGCAATGCCTCGGCGACGTGCATGGCGACGTCGCTCGCGGCGCAGCGTTCCTGTGTATCGTGCATTGAAGGCTATTGATATTGACTTGGCTGGACAGTTTAATAAACAACAATTAATTGGAGGTCCAAATGTGTTTCGAGGAACTCGAAATGCTAGTTGGAGCTAGACGCATGAGACACTCCATTTCGGAAATCTTTAGGCAGTTCTACACTCCTGGAAATTGAAATAAGAACACCGTGAATTCATTGTCCCAGGAAGGGGAAACTTTATTGACACATTCCTGGGGTCAGATACATCACATGATCACACTGACAGAACCACAGGCACATAGACACAGGCAACAGAGCATGCACAATGTCGGCACTAGTACAGTGTATATCCACCTTTCGCAGCAATGCAGGCTGCTATTCTCGCATGGAGACGATCGTAGAGATGCTGGATGTAGTCCTGTGGAACGGCTTGCCATGCCATTTCCACCTGGCGCCTCAGTTGGACCAGCGTTCGTGCTGGACGTGCAGACCGCGTGAGACGACGCTTCATCCAGTCCCAAACATGCTCAATGGGGGACAGATCCGGAGATCTTGCTGGCCAGCGTAGTTGACTTACACCTTCTAGAGCACGTTGGGTGGCACGGGATACATGCGGACGTGCATTGTCCTGTTGGAACAGCAACTTCCTTTGCCGGTCTAGGAATGGTAGAACGATGGGTTCGATGACGGTTTGGATGTACCGTGCACTATTCAGTGTCCCCTCGACGATCACCAGTGGTGTACAGCCAATGTAGGAGATCGCTCCCCACACCATGATGCCGGGTGTTGGCCCTGTGTGCCTCGGCCGTATGCAGTCCTGATTGTGGCGCTCACCTGCACGGCGCCAAACACGCATACGACCATCATTGGCACCAAGGCAGAAGCGACTCTCATCGCTGAAGACGACACGTCTCCATTCGTCCCTCCATTCACGCCTGTCGCGACACCACTGGAGGCGGGCTGCACGATGTTGGGGCGTGAGCGGAAGACGGCCTAACGGTGTGCGGGACCGTAGGCCAGCTTCATGGAGACGGTTGCGAATGGTCCTCGCCGATACCCCAGGAGCAACAGTGTCCCTAATTTGCTGGGAAGTGGCGGTGGGGTCCCCTACGGCACTGCGTAGGATCCTACGGTCTTGGCGTGCATCCGTGCGTCGCTGCGGTCCGGTCCCAGGTCGACGGGCACGTGCACCTTCCGCCGACCACTGGCGACAACATCGATGCACTGTGGAGACCTCACGCCCCACGTGTTGAGCAATTCGGCGGTACGTCCACCCGGCCTCCCGCATGCCCACTATACGCCCTCGCTCAAAGTCCGTCAACTGCACATACGGTTCACGTCCACGCTGTCGCGGCATGCTACCAGTGTTAAAGACTGCGATGGAGCTCCGTATGCCACGGCAAACTGGCTGACACTGACGGCGGCGGTGCACAAATGCTGCGCAGCTAGCGCCATTCGACGGCCAACACCGCGGTTCCTGTTGTGTCCGCTGTGCCGTGCGTGTGATCATTGCTTGTACAGCCCTCTCGCAGTGTCCGGAGCAAGTGTGGTGTGTCTGACACACCGGTGTCAATGTGTTCTTTTTTCCATTTCCAGGAGCGTATATTGCGACTTCCACAGTGTCAAGAGTGTGCCAAGGATACCAAACTTAAGGCGTTACCTCTCACCAAGGACAGCAGTGCGGCTGACGGCCTTCCCTGACGACGGAGAACAGCGCCGTTTGTGTAGAGTTGTCAGCGCTAACAGACGAGTAACAATGCATGAAATAATCGCATAAATCAGTGTGCAAATATCACGAACGTATCTGTTTAGACAGCGCGGCGAAATGTGACAGTAATGCAGCAGATTACCGACGCGAGTGCCTTTGTTTACAGCACGACATGGCCTGCTGCACATCTCCTGGACTCGTGACCTTATGAATTGGACTGACCGTGGCCTGGTCAGCTAAGTCCTGATATCAGGCGATAAGGGGGGGGGGGAAGACTGGTGTATGGGTAGTGTCTTTGATCGTTAATCTAAGCGGTTTTGGTCCCGGGTTCATATCCAGCCAGCGCTTAAATTTTGAATAAAAATCAGCGATGGCGGCCGAAGACTCCAGGCATAAGAAGTCACTCTCGTTCTGCCAACAGCCTAGTCAAAGGTGGAGGAGCGGACACAGGTTCAGTGCACTGTCTTGCCCATGGGATGAGAAAATGTCACCACAGGCGGTAGAATGTGCAATGATCAACGCTATGGGGATGGAGGAGGCAATGGAAACCACTGCCTTAAGGGCAAATAATGTGTATCCACAGGATATGTAACCTATAATCGAAAAAATGTCATGCTGATCTCTCTAGTGCCAAAATACTCCGGGATAGTTCCGCATTTTGATCTCTGGGAGAGGACTGCCAAGAGGGGACGTGACCACGAGAAAAATATTGAATAACCAACGAACCGATGACGTTTTACGAGTCGGAACGTGAAATGTCAGAAGTTTGAACATGGTAGGGAAGTTATAAAATCTGCAATGCAGATTGGAAAAATGCAGAGGCTAAATCTAAATAGAAAATGAAAAGGCTAAATCTAGATATAATGGGGGTCAGTGCAGTGAAACGGTAAGAAGACAAGGATTTATGGTCAGATGACTATAGGGTAATATCAACAGCGGCAGAAAATTGTATATCGGGTATATGATTCATTATGAATAGGAAGGTAGGGCAGAGAGCGAGTTATTGTAAACAGTTTATTGATAGGGCTGTTTTCTTCAGAATCGAAAACAAACCAACTTCGAGAACGACTGTTCAGGTATAATACTGACGTCGCAAGCTAAAGATGAAGAGAGAGAAAAAGTATATCAGGTTATTGAACGGTGAATTCAGTATGAAAACCTAATAGTAGTGGGGGACTGGAATACGGTTGTTGGAAAAGGAGTAGAAGAAAGGATTACGAGAGACTTTGGACTTGTCACTAGGAATGAGCAGAAAGACTAAATGAGTTTTGCAATAAATTTCAGCTAGTAATAGCGAAAATTTTCTTCAAGATTCAAAAGAACAGGAGTTATACTTGGAAAAGGCCGGGAGATACGGGAATATTTCAGTTAGTTTCATCATGGTCGGAGAGAGATTTCGAAATCAGATATTGGATTGTAAAGCGTACCCAGGAGTAGATATAGACTCAGATATGAATGTCGTATTGATGAAGAGTAAGCTGAAGTTTAAGACATTAGTGGGAAAGAATCAATACGTAAAGAAGTGCGATTCGGAAATACTAACGAAAAAAAGGTTTGACTTGAAGTTCTCTGAGGCTATAGGTACTGCAATAAAGAATAGCTTTATAGGCAGTACAGTTGAAAAGGAGCGGATACCTCTAGCGCAATCACAGAAGTTGGAAAGAAAAACGTAGGTATAACGAAGGTAGGTATAACAGGTATAACAGATGTGAAAATTACCGAACAATCAGTTTAATAAGCCACAGCTGCAAAATACTAACACGAATTCTTTACAGACGAATGGAAAAACTAGTAGAAGCCGACCTCGGGGAAGATCAGTTTGGATTCCGTAGAAATACTGGAACACGTGAGGCAATACTAACCTTACGACGTATCTTAGAAGAAAGATTAAGGAAAGGTAAACCTACGTTTCTAGCATTTGTAGACTTAGAGAAAGCTTTTGACAATGTTGACTGGAATACTCTCTTTCAAATTCTAGAGGTGGCAGGGGTAAAATACAGGGAGCGAAAGGCCATTTACAATTTGTACAGAAACCAGATGGCAGTTATAAGAGTCGAGGGGCATGAGAGGGAAGCAGTAGTTGGGAAGGGAGTGAGACAGGGTTGTAGCCTCTCCCCAATGTTATTCAATCTGTATATTGAGCAAGCAGTAAAGGAAACAAAAGAAAAATTTGGAGTAGGTATTAAAATCCATGGAGAAGAAATAAAAACTTTGAGGTTCGCCGATGACATTGTAATTCTATCAGAGACAGCAAAGGACTTGGAAGAGCAGTTGAACGGAATGGATGGTGTCTTGAAGGGAGGATATAAGATGAACATCAACAAAAGCAAAACGAGGATAATGGAATGTAGTCGAATTAAGTCGGGTGATGCTGAGGGTATTAGATTAGGAAATGAGACACTTAAAGTAGTAAAGGAGTTTTGCTATTTGGGGAGCAAAATAACTGATGATGGTCGAAGTAGAGAGGATATAAAATGTAGACTGGCAATGGCAAGGAAAGCGTTTCTGAAGAAGAGAAATTTGTTAACATCGAGTATAGATTTAAGTGTCAGGAAGTCATTTCTGAAAGTATTTGTATGGAGTGTAGCCATGTATGGAAGTGAAACATGGACGGTAAATAGTTTGGACAAGAAGAGAATAGAAGCTTTTGAAATGTGGTGCTACAGAAGAATGCTGAAGATTAGATGGGTAGATCACATAACTAATGAGGAAGTATTGAATAGGATTGGGGAGAAGAGAAGTTTGTGACACAACTTGACCAGAAGAAGGGATCGATTGGTAGGACATTTTCTGAGGCATCAAGGGATCACCAATTTAGTATTGGAAGGCAGCGTGGAGGGTAAAAATCGTAGGGGGAGACCAAGAGATGAATACACTAAGCAGATTCAGAAGGATGTAGGTTGCAGTAGGTACTGGGAGATGAAGAAGCTTGCAAAGGATAGAGTAGCATGGAGAGTTGCATCAAACCAGTCTCAGGACTGAAGACAACAACAACAACAACGAAGGTGGATGCAAAGAAACCATGGGTAACAGAAGAAATATTTCAGTTGATCGATGAAAGAAGGAAGTACAAAAATGTTGAGGGAAATTTAGGAATACTGGAAATACAAGTCGCTGAGGAATGAAATAAATAGGAATTCAGGGTAGTTAAGTCCACCCCTGGTAGCTGAGTGGTCAGCGCGACAGAATGTCAGTCCTCAGGGCCCAGGTTCGATTCCCGGCTGGGTCGGAGATTTTCTCCGCTCAGGGACTGGGTGTTGTGTTGTCCTAATCATCATCATTTCATCCCATTGACGCGCAAGTCGACGAAGTGGCGTCAAATGGAAAGACTTGCATCCGGCGAACGGTCTACCCGACGGGAGGCCTTAGTCACATGACAATTTATTTTTAGGGTAGTTAAGATGAAATGGCTGCATGAGAAATGATTGTCGGAAGGACTGACTCAGCATTTACGAAAGTCGAAACAACATTCGGTGAAATTAAAAGCGAGAGTGGTAACAGTAAGAGGCCAACGGAAATTCCACTTCAAATGCAGAGGAGTGACCGGATAGGGGCTAAGAGTACCATAAAAGCCTCTATGAGGGAGAAGATTTGCCTGATGTGATAGAAGAATAGACAGGGGATTCAGTATTAGAACCAGAATTTAAAGAGCTTTGGAAGAATTAAAATCAAATAAGGCAGAAGGAATAGAGAGCATTCCATCAGAACTTCTAAAATCGTTGGGGGAAGTGGCAACACAATAACTATTCACATTTGTGTGGAGAATGTATGAGTCAGGAGACATACCGTCTGACTTTCAGAAAAATGTCATCTACACGATCTGACAAGTGCGAGAATTATCGCACAATCAGCTTAACAGCTCAGGCATCCAAGTTACTGACAAGTATAATATACAGGAGAAAGGAAAAGAAAGTTGAGGACGCCTTACATGACGATCAATTTGGCTTTAGGAAAAATAAAGGCACCAGGGAGGCAATTCTGACGTTGCAGTTGCTAATGGAAGCGAGACTAAAGAAAAGACACGTATATAGGATTCGTTGCCCTGGAAAAACAATTCGACAATTTAAAATGGTGCACTATGTTCGATATGATGAGCAAAAAGGGGTAAGATATAGGGAGAGACTGGTAATATACAGGATGTACAAGAGCCAAGAGGGAATAATTAGAGCGAAAGACCAGGAATGAAGTGCTCGGATTAGAAAGGGTGTGAGACAGGAATGGAGTCTTTCGTCCATACTGTTCAATCTTTGCATCGAAGACGTAATGATGAAAATAAAAGAAAGGTGCAAGTGAGAAATTAAAATTCAAGGTGAAAGATAACGATAAGTTTCGCTGATCACGTTGCTATCCTCAACAAAAGTGGAGAAGAACTACAGGATCTGCTAAATGAAATTGGCAGTGTAATGGGCACTATGGGACTTAACATCTGAGATCATCAGTCCCCTAGAACTTAGAACTACTGAAACCTGACTAACGTAAGGACATCACACACGTCCATGCCCGAGGCAAGATTTGAACCTGCGACCGTAGCAGTAGTGCGGTTCCGGACTGAAGCGCCTAGAACCGCTCTGCCAGCGCGGCCGGCGAACAGCGTAATGAGTACAGAATATGGACTAAGGGCAAATCGAAGGAAGTCGAACGTATTGAGAAGTAGCATAAATGAGAACAGCGAGACACTTCACATTAGCATTGATGGTCACAAAGTAGATGAGGTTAAGAAATTCTACTACCTAGGCAGCAAAATAACCAATGACCGACAGAGAAAAGAGGACATCAAAAGCAGGCTAGCAATGGCTAAAATGGTATTTCTGGCCAAGAGAAGTCTACTACTATAAAACATAGGGCTTAATTTGAGGAAGAAATTTCTGAGAATGTACGTTTGTTGCGGAGAATTGTATAGTAGTGGAACATGGACTGCGGGAAAACCGGAACAGAAGAGAACTGAAGCATCTGAGATGTGGTGCTAAATGTGAAAGTTGAAATTTAGGTGGACTGATAAGGAAAGGAATGAGGAAGTTATGCGCAGAATCGGCGAGGAAGAGAACATTGGGAAAACGTGGACAAGAAGTTGCAGGATAATAGGTCAACTGTTAAGACATCAGGAAATGATTTCCACAGTACTAGTGGGAACCGTAGAGGGTAAAAACTGTAGAGGAAGGGAGAGATTGGAATACATCCATCGAATAATTGTGGACATGGGTTGCAAGTGCTACTCTGAGATGTAGAGGTTTGCGCAGGAAAGGAATTCATGACAGAGCGCATGTAACTATTCAGAAGAGTGATGACTAAGAAAATGGTGTGGGCTGTCTTTACGTGGAATGGATTGGGTTCTCTGGTCCAACTGAGGCAGCACGGCTCAATATTCCTCCAAGGAACTTGTAACAAGTTGTTGAGTCCATGCTACATCGAGCTACCGCACTACGGCGGGCAGGAGGGGGTCGGACACGATATTTAAGGGGTACCTCTTGACTTTTTTCATCTCAGTGTATTCTGTAGGGTAAAAAACTATTTAAAATTGTACTTGATGTGAACGATTTTGCAAATCATAAAACAGTTGTAGCTGAACTAGTCAAGTTTCTATCAATGTGTATTTGTGATTCTTGAACTTTTGCCCTCATAATGAATATTTGATGTAGTTTTGGAACTGCAGCCGGATGATGTCGAGACCTTTCCGTGATATTTCTGCTGACAACCATCCAGTCATCTTCATGTGCGTGTTTTACGCTGGGAGAGCAGGAGCCAAAAATTGGCGCCAAGGCGCACGAGTGTGGGTGTTCGCTGCATGAAAGCTCTCCGTGGAGTCTAGCGCCCTCTTCTAATATCTCTCCACCTACGGCGCGCAGGTTTGAATGCCGCCATCGTTATTAATACACTATTGGCCATTAAAATTTCTTCACCACGAAGATGACGTGCTACAGACGCGAAATTTAACCGATGGGAAGAAGATACTGTGATACGCAAATGATTAGCTTTTCAGAGCATTCACACAAGGTTGGTGCCGGTGGCGACACCTACAACGTGCTGACATGAGGAAAGTTTCCAAACAGCAGTTGACCAGCGTTGCCTGGTGAAACGTTGTTGTAATGCCTCGTGTATGGAGGTGAAATGCGTTCCGTCACGTTTCCGACTTTGATAAAGCTCGGATTGTAGCCTATCGCGATTGCGGTTTATCGTATCCCGACATTGCTGCTCGCGTTGGTCGAGATCCAATGACTGTTAGCAGAAAATGGAATCGGTGGGTTCAGGAGGATAATACGGAACGCCGTGCTGGACCCCAACAGCAGACGAGATGACAGGCATCTTATCCACATGGCTGTAACGGATCGTGCAGCAAAGTCTCGATCCCTGAGTCAACAGATGGGGACGTTTGCAACCACCTGCACGAACAGTTCGACGACGTTTGCAGCAGCATGGACTATCAGCTCGGAGACCATGGCTGCGGTTACCCTTGATGCTGCCAGACAGGAGCGCCTGCGATGGTGTACACAACGACGAACCTGTGTGCACAAATGGCAAAACGTCATTTTTTCGGATGAATCCAGGTTCTGTTTACAGCATTATGATGGTCGCATCCGTGTTTGGCGTCATCGCGGTGAACGCACATTGGAAGCATGTATTCGTCATCGCCATACTGGCGTATCACCCGGCGTGATGGTATGGGGTGCCATTGGTTACACGTCTCGCTCACCTATTGTTCGCATAGACGGCACTTTGAACAGTGGACGTTACATTTCAGATGTGTTACGACACGTGGCTCTACCCTTCATTCGATCCCTGCGAAACCCTACATTTCAGCAGGATAATGCACGACCGCATGTTGCAGGTCCTGTACGGGCCTTTCTGGACACAGAAAATGTTCGACTGCTGCCCTGGCCAGCACATTTTCCAGATCTCTCACCAATTGAAAACGTCTGGTCAATGGTGGCCGAGCAACTGGCTCGTCACAATACGCCAATCACTACTCTTGATGAACCGTGGTATCGTGTTGAAGCTCCATGGGCAGCTGTACCTGTACACGTCATCGAAGCTCTGTTTGACTCAATGCCCAGGCGTATCAAAACCGTTATTACGGCCAGAGGTGGTTGTTCTGGGTACTGATTTTCAGGATCTATGCACCCAAATTGAGTGAAAATGTAATCACATATCAGTTATAGTATAATATATTTGTCCAATGAATATCCGTTTATCATCTGCATTTCTTCTTGGTGTAGCAATTTTAATGGTCAGTAGTGTAAGACCGTCCTTAATAATGAAACCCTACAAGGTTCTCTTCGGACCCAAGATTCCTGTGGCAGAATAATTCATTGAATTCCCTGTGGGAGTACGAGTGTGGCAATAATGTTCAACGCACCTTTCACGTACTGAGCGAAGGTACGCACACTAGCACGGCATTCATTAGACCCTAGCCTTCCAGATTTCCAAACAATCCTTTACTGCATCAAGAAAGCAGAGTTCTTTTCTGTGGCTGGGAGGTTACTTTATCGTAACGTTTTCTTAGGATTCGCCAAATTACGATGAGACGCCCGCGACTTAAACAAGTCCTTCTTCTCTAAATGTTGCGAATGATCAGGTTTCTTGCTAAAAGTCGTGCTTATCTGATGTGGAGAATATCCGTTATTTCGGAACATAGGCTTTACGTGTTCCAGCTCCTTTGCAAGGCTGTCTCCTAGAGACGCAACAGGTGCCCAATGCATCAACGATGGATGGCAATTAGTTTACTAATACTGTTTGTATGTGGGATTACGATAAACGGAATGCCACAATGACCCGTCCAGTTGTCGGCTGACCAAGACGTACAGAAACGGCAGACAACGGCCCTTCTCCAGTTCCAACGTAAATTGGCTATTCTCGTGTACTAAATTCAGATGCTGCAAAACTCGTAATAGCTCTGCTTCACCAATGGGCCACACTACGAAAGTATCATCCTTATATCGCCAGAAGACGTTTGGTATGTTCCGCCGATCGAATGCCCTTTTGTAACTTTTCAGAAGAGACTTCTATAATCAGTGTAACTTTTAACCTTGTACTGAGGTGCAACTTTCATAAGAGAGTTTTTGCTTTTTCTTCTCAATCAAACCTTTAGGCTTCAACCTGAGTGTATACGTTGTGTAACTCTATGTTCACTTGTGGATGTATGTAGCCATTAATTGTACTAGACGTGAGGCATCTAAGTTTAAAGTACCTAAGTACATTATTACGTACATTACAGACAATCGTTACTACGCAAAGCAGCTAACCAATTATTATGTTGCTGTATAAACCTTACACGTAGTCTCAATATTCGGGTAGCTAATACAAAACGCTTACACAGCCACACAACTAAATTATATTATTACTCGTCTCGAATCAGTTAACATTCCACTGAATGTAATCTTAATTGACAATCACGGCTCCCTACGTGCACAGGACAATGTTTAATTGTGGTCCTAATAATCACTTGTCTTACCTGGGAGACAGCGGATAGACAAGCAATTGCGATGTTATTGCAATTCTCTGAAAAATGCTGACAGAAACCGCGCGCTTCTTTTGTTTCATTCCTGAAATATAACTTTTGAAGTGCAATAAAAGTAAAAAATAGGATCCCGCGAGCTGCAATGCGAGTCCGAATTTCTATGTTATAAGACTTTTAAATTAGCAAGTAGGACGTGGAAGCTAAATTAAAAAAATTTAAACAATTTACATGTAATTGTTATTAATCACAATATGTGAACATGACTACATTAGTGGTCAAATGGTTCAAATGGCTCTGAGCACTATGGGACTTAACATCTATGGTCATCAGTCCCCTAGAACTTAGAACTACTTAAACCTAACTAACCTAAGGACAGCACACAACACCCAGCCATCACGAGGCAGAGAAAATCCCTGACCCCGCCGGGAATCGAACCCTGGAACCCGGGCGTGGGAAGCGAGAACGCTACCGCACGACCACGAGATGCGGGCCATTAGTGGTCATTGTTACTATAATGTGCATAGGAAATATAACACATGAAATTAATTCTGTAAACAAAACGTTTTACGTTCATGATATTAAGTCTCCAAAAAAAATTTACATTCAGTATTTAAAAAATTAGAATGGATAAAGAGTGATGTGTTCTTTTTCGGAGTTCATGCATTTGCGAGATATGCGAAACTGCTGTATCTTAATAGTCGAATAATGGGAATTACGTAACATTGCAAAGCAAAACTGAAAAGGTTCCTGAAACACAACATCCCACTTTTCTGCAAAGTTAGAGAATACGGCTGGATGATACCATGTTCAGTATGTTCCAAGATGCTGCAGAAGCATTCGGAAATCAGGCCTGTACACCAGCATACGCTCCTCCTTCAGCAAAAACTCGACTGGCTACTTGTTAGCAATATAATCTTTGTAATGCAGAGTGTCTCCTTTAAACTTGGACTCAGGGAAAGGGTTTGCTGTGGCCAATATCACAAATAAAACTGCCACTTCTAATAATGTAACAGCCTTTCACTCTCCTTAAAGTCTTCTATAAGAAAGTTTGCAACCAGCGGGAAGAGAGGACAATCCATGGCAACACCACCCATTTTCTCGAAATATTTACTTCTGTATAGAAGGTAAGCTGAAGAAAGGGCATGATGCAACAGTGCCTTTATATCGGTGCCAATGAGTGACACTGAATTCATCAGAGGACAACAGAGAAGAGTGAGATAACGTCGAAACTAACTAATAATCCATATAAATCGAGTCACAGTGAGCTCAGTGTATGTATAAAGTCACCAGAATTACGGATATGATGCGAGCAATTTTAACTCTGCGAGCCCACTTTCCGAAAGGGAGAGTGCTTGCAGTACCACTATAACGCGGGCGCCTACGCGCCACGGCTGGGGAAATATTCGAAGAGGGTGCTAAACTCGACAGAGAGCCCTCATGCAGTAGTAACCTATGACCATGCGCCTCCGCGCCAATTTTTTGTATTCCTTAGTGACCTTCAGCAGACTGGCCGGAGTGGCCGAGCGGTTCTAGGCGCTTTAGTCTGGAACCGCGCGACCGCTACGGTCGCAGGTTCGAATCGTGCCTCGGGCATGGATGTGTGTGATGTCCTTAGGTTAGTTAGGTTTAAGTTGTTCTAAGTTCTAGGGGACTGATGACCTCAGATGTTGAGTCCCATAATGCTCAGAGCCATATTTGACCTTCACCAGCATACATGCACCTGAAGATAGCTGAGTAATTGCCAGCCGAAATATCGTGGCAAGATGTTGACGTTATCTAGCGCAACTTCATCGAATATTCTATACCTTAAATATTAATACAGATCGTCAAGGTTTTTCGTGACCTAAAAAGATAATTCCACTCTTCAGCTTTCTGAAAGTAGCAAGAAAATTTTGCTACAGGGATGTTAATTATTTGTCTGTGTACAGGCAAACTCATCTAAACTTTTATTATTTTGTTACTCTTCTCCTAAGCAAAAATTACATCAACTCAGATCACAGTCATTTCTCCTATTCTTGCTTGGAACATAGTCATTCATCTCATATTGACTGGGGAGCACGGAACGAGCCTCCAAATGTGCATTTTCACTCGAAGCCACCTAAGACTAGAAACGATGTACACGAGGGCATCGACCAATCCTTCTACCACCGGAGAAAATAAAATAAAAGGCACTTCTCAGAACTACCTCTGACTATTTCTAGTCTGAATGTCGTGGGAGTAACGGAAAACAAACAAGACATAATTTCGCACCTATGCCAAAGGTATAAATGGTACATACTGTGTCTACAGGAAACGCACAGGGATGAGTCAGCACATAGACTCCAGATTAATGGGATGCATTTAACCGCAGAAGTTCCACAAACTAAATATGATAGTGCAGTAACTTCCACTGGGACAATAGCAGTAAATGGCAATGAGATCTTAACTACCGAATGCGGAACATTCATAGTAACATCTGCATTTAAACCCCCAGGCGAAAAACGTAAGCATATGCTGCCGGTTAGTTACATGAACCAAAAGACGCAGTTTATCGTAGGTGACTTCGACAGCCATAGTATAAACTGGGGATACAACGAAACTGATAGAAATGGCCAGCTGCTAGAAAAATGGACAGAAATGAATAACTTCAAAAATGGTTCAAATGGCTCTAAGCACTATAGGACTTAACTTGTGAGGTCATCAGTTCCCTAGAACTTAGAACTACTTAAACCTAACTAACCTAAGGACATCACACACACCCATGCCCAAGGCAGGATTCGAAACTGCGACCGTAGCGGTCGCGCGGTTCCAGACTGAATAACTTCTTTCTCCTACATGACTCAAAGTTGCCTTACTCTTTCATGAGCAAAATTTGGAAACGAGGCTATAGCCCTGACAACTGCTTTGTCAGCAGCAAGAATCAGGACAGATGTGTTAAAAAATGTATACGAAGCTCTTCAAAAAACTGAACGTAGGCCCGTTACAATTGAGATCTTCTCGGCAGTCAAATCTGTTAACAAACCGTTTCGAAGAAGGTTCAGTTTAAAAAATGCCAGATGGACGGATTTCTGCAGGGAACTAGACGAGGAAATTAACAACATAAATCCCATACTCGAAAATTACACACTTTTTTCACAAATTCTTAAAATGTCAGAAAAAGACACTACAAGAGAACTTTTAACCAGGACTCTCGGAGGGTACCAAAACCATCTTAGCGAAACATGAAAAATTGTACTCAAAAGACCATTTCAGTGATGAGACACTAGCTTGTGGCACAACTCTTAGTCAAAATCCGCAAGATCGGCGAAGACGCTCGAAGTATAGCGTAATCTTCAGTGCGAGACGCTTTTCATAGTTTCCACAACGAAACTTTGTCTCGAAATTTGGCACGAAACCGAAAGAGATTATGGTTATATGTAAAGTACATCAGCAGCAAGAGGCAGTCAATACACTAACTGAGCAACAGCAATGCCAGTGCCACTATCGCTGAGTTAGCAGACATAGTTTCCCGAAATTCGTACACCAAAGAGGACGATTAAATTTTCCAGAGCTCGAATCAAGAGCAACTGCCAACGTCAGTAACTTACACTCAAATATCCTCGGTGTAATGAAGCAGCTTAAATCACTTAATAAACGCAAGGCCTCCAGCCCAGACTGTATACCAGTTAGGTTCCTTTCAGAGGATGCTGAAATAGTAGCTCCGTACTTAGATATCATATAAAATTGCTCGCTCGTCGGGAGTTCAATACCTGATGACTGGAAAATTTGCACAAGTCACAGCAACACTCAAGAAAGGACATAGGAGTAATCACCAATGTTAATTGACAGTAGGATTATAGAACATTTACCATGTTTAAGCATTATAAACTAACTCGAAGAGAGCGATTTACTTACGAAGAAACAACACGGGTTCAGAAAATTACATTGTTGTGAAACGCAAGTAGCTCCTTATTATCAAGAAATAACGAGGGGATGTCCAACTGATTCCATTTTAGATTTACAGAAGATTTTTAACATCGTTTCTCACAAGTGACGTTTAATCAAATTGCGTTCCTACGGGGTATCGTCAGGGGGTCCCGCGTTCGATTCCCGGCGGGCTAGGGATTTTCTCTGACCTAGGACTGGTGTTTGCGTTGTTAGCATCATTTCATCATCATCATCATTCGTGATATTACCTCGATTGGATTGTGTAAAAATTGGACTGTGTAAAACTGGGACTCTGTACGGGCGCTGATGACGGCGCAACTGAGCGCGCCACAAACCAAACACCATCATCCTACGGGGTATCGTCTCAGTTGTGCCACTGGATTCGTGATTTCCTGCCAGAAAGGTCACAGTTCGTAGTAACTGACTACAAGTGATAGAGTAAAACTGACGTAATGTCTGGCATTCCCCAAAGAAGTGTTACAGGCCCTCTGATATGCCTGATCTATATAAACAATTTAGGAGACAGTCTGAGCAGCACTTTTAGACTGTTTGCAGATGGCAGTGTCATTTAGCGTCTCGTAAGGGCATGAAGTGACCAAAACCAATTGCAAAACGATTTAGAACAGAAATATGTGTGGTGAGAAAAGTGGCAATTGACCTATATAATGAAAAGTTTTAATTCATCCGTATGAGTACTAGAAGGAACCCGCTAAATTGCTGTTACACGATAAATCTAAAGATTGGGAATTCAATTAGATACAAACACGATTGAGTTAAATCGGAACGATCATGTAGATAATAAACAGTTTTTCGTGTTGGTGATCAACAGTCATACACACCGCCATATGACTATTGTTGTTTCGGCCTTCGATGCCATTTTAAAGTGATTGAATTTATGTTATTATCATATACGATATATGTTTATCTCGTTAACATACATAATATTTGTTAATGACATACACTCAGTCACTTGGAAATAGCATAAAAGCCCGAAACCTAGATCGTAATTAAATAAACAACAACACGTAGATAATGTTGAGGGGAAAACAAACAGCAATCTGCGATTCATTGGCAGAAAGAAAATGTAACAAGTGTACTAAATAAACTGCCTACGCTACGCATGTCCGCCCCGTTCTGGAACAACTATTGCTGCGCGGTGTGGGATCCGGTTCAGATGGAACTGACAGAGTACCTTGAAGCAGTTGAGAGAAGGGCAGCTTGTTTTGTATTCTCGCGAAATAGGGGAGAGAGCGCCACAGATATGATACGGGAATATGGGTGGCAATTATTAGAACAAGGGCGTTTTTCGTTGCGCCAGGATCTTCTCATTGAATTTCAATCACCAACTATCTCCTCCGAAGGCGAAAATATTTCGTTGGCGTCCTCTTACGTAGTGACAAATGATCATCATAATAAAATAACAGATATCAGAGCTCGCACGGAAAGGTTTAAGTGTTCGTTTTTCATGTGTTCTGTTCGAGAGTGGATCCGTAGAGAAATAGTTTGGTGAACCCTCTACCAGGCGCTTGACTGAGAACTGCAGGATAATCGTGTAAGAAATTATATCGCCACAGTGGGTAAGGAGGACACAAACACACACACACCGTAGTATCCCTAACTTTCAGGTTAAACTTCATTATAAAATTAACCCAAGACATTTAGTGTGAAATGGGAGTGCACAATTAAATCACGAACTTAAAAATGGCTTTGAGCACTATGGGACTCAACTTCTAAGGTCATCAGTCCCCTAGAACTTAGAACTACTTAAACCTAACTAAGCTAAGGACATCACACACATCCATGCCCGAGGCAGGATTCGAACCTGCGACCGTAGCGGCCACGCGGTTCCAGACTGTAGCGCCTTTAACCGCTTGGCCACACCGGCCGGCACGAACTTAAAACAATGTTCGTGTATGAAACCTGGTAGTCAAGGGACGGCAGGATTCGGTTACGATTGTAGACGGGGCCGTAATCAGTTACTATTGGTTGCCTTTTACAGCAACACACAATTTATTTTAAACCAGTAATTCCAGACACAACAATAAATAAAAATACCACACATTATTAATGAAGGAATAAACAACTGTGTAAATAATAGTGTTTTCAGTGAGTTACAATTCAGCAAATCACCATTAAATACATATACAGATAATGTTTATAAAGCAAGCCACTGTGATCTGGGCAGAAGCCCTTATACGCTGAGAACGGAAATAATAATTATTTAAGAAATCGCTGCAATTTACAACTTACAGGTACTGAAATATTAAAGATAAGTCGCCACAAACACAGCAGAAGGCATCAGGTTTTAAGGCTTACTGCTAAAATACAAATACCAAATTAGTATTTTAAGGCAAATGACCACATCACAGCTGAAGGTCTTACACGCCAAGAACGGCTATAACATAAAAAATTTAGAATCCTGCTGTAAAACAGCAAGTACAATAGCAAAGATTAATTAAAAACCAAGCAACTGGTAACCAAACGATTGAAACAAGATGATGGCAAACTTTGTAACATAACCCTTAACATCCACTGAACACTACACTGCTAGATTTATTCCAGAAGACGACCAGAACTATTAACTAGACATATATAACCAATGTAGGCATTAAAGGTAATGTAGTAAATACTACAATAATAAAACACAAGGACCAGTACATAAGTTCCTTAAAGGGCACTGAGGCAGATTATACTCGCAGACGGCGTGGGCTGATGGAGCGTTACACTGAATTATGGCCATCAGACCTCCTTTTAGAACACACATGTCTTACAAGAACCAAGGGGCTCCAGCAATCGACCTCTGAGAAGGTCTGGCAACAAACACTTTCGCGAGCCATGAGATAGGTAGCCAAGAGTTGCATACACTTCACAAGATGGTAACTCAGATTAGTGACAGCCTAACAAATGACTAATGATAATCTTGCTGAAGCTACCTGACTCCGATAAACCAAATGCAACGATGGAACAGTACACCAAAGCCGGAACCGATGATCTGCACTACGCCCCCAGAATACTGTGTTTAGAGTGTCTGTGTTTGGGAACCACTACCAGCGGAGTAGAAGAATCACCAACCGGCCTACAATCAAGAAAGCTGTCAAACCTACAGACCTTAGGGGCAACAGCGGCAAGGCGAGGAAACGTACACTGCTGTTACACACACTAACCCCCAGAGCAGGTAACTGGGGCGTTAGTGGCCAGCAGACAAGAAAAATTAACGCTGGTTGAACTTAACAAATTGTAACAAGTTGAGCGGAGTAAATACTAATAAGAAGTCGAGGAAAGCTATCAGATGCGCCTTCCCCAAGCACTCCACTCGCTGCTATTTGTCTCAGCGACACTGGTGGTGGTGGTGGTTAGTGTTTAATGTCCCGTCGACAACCAGGTCATTAGAGACGGAGCGCAGGCTCGAGTTAGGGAAGGATTGGGAAGGAAATCGGCCGTGCCCTTTCAAAGGATCCATCCCGGCATTTGCCTGAAACGATTTAGGGAAATCACGGAAAACCTAAATCAGGATGGCTGGAGACGGGATTGAACCGTCGTCCTCCCGAATGCGAGTCCAGTGTGAGCGACACTGCGAGCAGCAACACGAACCCAAGTCACTGGAGAATCGCAAGATATCACAGTGGTGGAGGTTTCTCTACTTGAATTGAAATGCACTCATCTTAAAGCTTGCTGGATTCGGTTTACGACGAAGTCGTGAATCCTCGTGACCACAGCCCTTCCATCCGGCAGTCCATGCGTGGCGTCAGTGGTCCTGGTGTATTCTGGCACTCCGCGGACCTGGCTCCTCCCAACCGAACTCGCCCACTCACACCACCCGGAAAAACAACGACATCGCCCCAAAGATAGGGCAACAGTTATTACATATCGATAACCGCCGCGTCTGCCACTAGCGGACAGGCAACGATTGCGAAACCGACTGGCGCCAGTCAACACGAGAAGAAGACATATAACCGCAACCATGTCGACTAAACCATACCGTCTGGCCTCCAACAGAGGGTGGAAACCTAGAAACAATACGAACACGAGTAGTAGGGCAACAGGGACAGGCCCTCAAATCCAAGATGGCGTCACATGACGTCAGCTGATGACGCGATTGACGTCAGCTGATGATGCTAGTACCGTTGTCTAAAAATGGTGGGAAGATAGGTCAATTGGGCTACCTCCACTAACCTAACCCACCTCCTCCTACGAACTGGACATAAGTCTTTATTTAAACAGTTACAAGCAGTACCACCATCAATTTTGCTAGCCATCCTCTTGGAAAATTTTGCTGAGCAGAGTTGGTATGGTGTCGCCCCCACTAGAGGCTGCTCTATTAACTTGAATATAATTTCTATAAATTTGTTTAAATTTCTTTAAATGTCTATTAACTTGGTTAAATTTCTTTAACTTTGTTTAAATTTATTATCTACCTACAGCATTAGTGTTGTGTTACCACTACGAGAGGCTGAGATATCGATAGCTGTATTACTTGCACTGGACATAAGTCTTTATTTAAACAATTACAAACAGTACCACCATCACGTGTGCTTGCCATCCTCCTCGAATTTCGAATTTTTTGCTCTAAGTGCTAACATTCAATTCCAATATAATTTATTATCTACATCATTAGTTACGTGTTACTGTCACAAGAGGTTGTGCTTCGCGATATGTCACGTTGTCACACGCTGGTACTACGAACAAGACTCGACTGCCCTACTGTCACACCCGTTGACGTCAGCTGGACACAAACATTTTCACTTTCTGTCGCCCGCCTGCGTCCAGCACCGGTTGAAGTATGCCGTACACACTAACATTCTCACTTTCTCTAAGAAAACTTAGCTCTGCCTGGGCCAGCCTTACGTGAGGCCGAAGTCCCAAAAAGCTTTACATAGGTAAGAAAAGGGGTTCGCTATACTTTCGACTACCTTGTTTCAACTACTTTTCAAGGTCATCCAACCACAATTCCTACATTAATCGAGGGATGCATGCACCTAGTTTATTACGCTGATACGAAACACTCACCCTGCTGGCGGTGTGGAGGGAGGGAAAATAGGTGTGAAAAACGAATCAGCATGTTCTGGGCTGTTGGAGAGAGGAATAAGTGAACTTTATTTATTTTTTGGACTATTTATTTAGCTACGGATTTCACTTAATTTATTTATAATGCTTTGTGGGTCTTCGGCCTCACGTAAGGCTGGCACCAGTGGACCTAAGTTTTCTTAGAGAAAGTGAGAATGTTAGTGTGTCCGGCATACTTCAGCAGATGCCGGAAGCATGTTGGCAATAGAAAGTGAAAATGTTTGTGCCCAGTTGGCGTCGACAGTGTGAGAGTAGGGTAGTGGAGTCTTGTTCGTAGTATCAGCATGTGACAACGTGACATATCGCTAAGCACAATCTCTTGTAACTGTAACACGAAACTAATGGTGTAGATAGATCAAAAAATTCGAAATTCGTGGAGAATGGTGAGCACACTTGATGGTGGTACTGTTTGTAATTGTTTAAATAAAGACTTATGTCCAGTGCAAGTAATACAGTTATCGATACCTCAGCCTTTTGTAGTGGTAACACAACACTAATGCTGTAGATAAATAAACAATTTAAACAAATTTAAAGAAATTTAAACAAATTTATAGACATTTAAAGAAATTTAAACACATTTAAGGAAATTATATTCGAGTTAAAAGAGCAGCCTCTGGTGGGGGCGACACCATACCAACTCTGCTCAGCAAAACTTTCCAAGAGGATGGCTAACAAAACTGATGGTGGAACCGCTTGTAATCAAATGGTTCAAATGGCTCTGAGCACTATGCGACTTAACTTCTGAGGTCATCAGTCGCCTAGAACTTAGAACTAATTAAACCTAACTAACCTAAGGACATCACACACATCCATGCCCGAGGCAGGATTCGAACCTGCGACCGTAGCGGTCATGCGGTTCCAGACTGAAGCGCCTTTAACTGCACGGCCACACCGGCCGGCGAACCGCTTGTAATCGTTTAAATAAAAACTTATGTCCATTTCCTAGGACGAGGTGGGTTATGTTAGTGGAGTTAGCTCAACTGACCTATCTTCCCACCAAAATTCAAACTTCTCGTGAGTTCGTAGATTGGGGTTACTTAGGTTAGTGGAAATAGCCCAATTGAGCTACCTTCCCGCCATTTTTGGATAACGGTGCTCGTATCATCAGCTGACGTCAATCGCGTCATCAGCTGACGACACGTGACGTCACGTACTTGCATCACGGCCGCCATCTTGGATTTGGGGCCACGTCCTTGTTGCCCTACTACTAAAGCGAGCCGCAGCACGGCTCAGTGTAACTGTATACACACACACACACGCACAGACATACACACAAAACAGAAGCGAATCAGTAAACGAAAACGTGCATTTGCGTGCCGTAGAGGTAAATGTAAATTGAAACCTCTTGTGTAGATAAATTTAACGAAACAAAATCGGTCCTAATAGGCTGTGAGTTTAAAATAGTGCTTTATCAAGTCTATTAACTAGTTTCGAGCATTGCTTTTCTCAAGAACATAAAACATCTGGGCAGATCATCCTAGTCAGTAGCATAAAAAAGAAATCGCATGACATGCAAATATATGTACAGCATGATTCATCACTGCACATGCGTGTTTGAAACCTTTCTCCATGTTTTTGTGCCTTGACATAGTCTAGGGACATGGAACAGTCTACCGACAGTACAATATAGCAAGGAAAATATGTTTTGTGGAAAAATGGCACCTACAACGTTTTCTGTTTCCACTTTTCGAATGAATTACAATGGATATAAATTTGTTAGTCTTTGGATTATACGGCCGATTAGATGCACTGCGTATGTCGAGCGAGTCACATTTTGTTCCGGGACACACATAATCAAATATCCAAATAGACATTCGGCCTTCATACTTTTGTATCGAAACTATTGTATCAGAAATGGACTGAAATTAGCACCAACCCACAGCTCCGACTAAGATTTTCGGGGCGTTTCCCTTCGTTGTAAGACAAGTGCCGAACCTGGAAAATCCTTCCACGTCGCTACACCCTCTGCCCCGCCGCAATCTCACCTGGTGTGCTCTATAATATGTGGGGTCTCCAGCAGCTCATACTGAGAAGGCCTTATACAAAACCGTCGCCGACTTCTGCTAGAGACATGACACAAATGGTCGGCTTGTCATACATAATTTTAAAGACCAAATCCAAAACACTGACCATACAATTCTTTTATATGAATGCGTGAGCAGCCACCAAGTGTTCATATAAATGATTCGTCTCGATGGGCAATGAATCCACAACCTTCAGTGCGAAAAACCCAACACTGCTCGAAATCCTGTGGGAATCTAAAATCTGCGAGCATGGAGGTCACGGACGGGTAATGTGGATAGGTGGCGCTAGGTGGGAGTGTGGGTCAGTCGGGGAGCGTGCCGAGATAGTCTGTACGTGTGTAGTAAATGCTGCATGTGATGGCGTAGCGGTTAACGTAACTGCCTAGCAAACAGGAGATCCCGGGTTCGAGTCCCTGTCTATCTCTCCGTCGCTGATTCCGCGTAAAGTCCCGAGGCAGCTGCTATAATTAGTTCCTTTTCTTTCTCCGACGACATTCTGCCGACGGCCTAGAAAAAGTATGGCATGGCGAGCAGACTTCGCAAGCTGCGTGCAGTAAACAGCCTGGACAGGGCCGTTCCAGGGCAGAGGTAAACGTATAAGCACAGTATTTGGCCTCTCGAGAACATTAGAACTTTAATCACACAATTAATCCGAACGAATGACTAGTAGAACCGAACTAAAGTTAACAACACAATTACGCACAATAAGAAGGAACAGGGGACACTGCTTGCATCAGACTACATCGTCGTCTGGGAAGCTATGGTAGAGAGTGAACAATTGTAAAATACAGTTGCAAAACATCTACGTTAAATACAGGGTGATTCAAAAAGAATACCACAACTTTAGGAATTTAAAACTCTGCAACGACAAAAGGCCGAGCTAAGCACTATCTGTCGGCGAATTAAGGGAGCTATAAAGTTTCATTTAGTTGTACATTTGTTCGCTTGAGGCGCTGTTGACTAGGCGTCAGCGTCAGTTGATGCTAAGATGGCGACCGCTCAACAGAAAGCTTTTTGTGTTACTGAGTACGGCAGAAGTGAATCGACGACAGTTGTTCAGCGTGCATTTCGAACGAAGTATGGTGTTAAACCTCCTGATAGGTGGTGTATTAAACGTTGGTATAAACAGTTTACAGAGAATGGGTGTTTGTGCAAAGGGAAAAGTTCTGGAAGGCCGAGGACGAGTGATGAAAATGTAGCACGCATCCAGCAAGCATTTGTTTGCAGCCCAGGAAAATCGACTCGCACAGCTAGCAGAGAGCTGCAAATTCCACAATCAACTGTATGGAGAGTCCTACGAAAAAGGTTAGTTATGAAACCTTATCGTCTGAAATTGGTTCAAGCACTGTCTGCAGCTGATAAGATTAAAAGAATCGATTTCTGAGATTTTATCCTTGCTCAAATGGAAACAGATGAATCTTTCGTTTCAAAGATTGTGTTTAGTGATGAAGCAACTTTCCACACTAACGGGAAAGTCAACCGTCACAATGTCTGTATATGGGGCACTGAGAATCCGCAGGAAACAACTCAGTATGAACGTGACTCGCCTAAGGTGAACGTTTTCTGTGCCATTTCAGCCAATAAAGTTTTTGGTCCCTTTTTCTTCGAAGGTGCTACTGTAACTGGACTACAGTATCTGGAGATGTTAGAGAATTGGCTGTTCCCTCAGCTCGAACAAGAAGCACAACAATTCATATTTCAGCAGGATGGAGCGCCACCACATTGGCACTTATCTGCCCGTAACTACCTGAACGTCAACTACCCGAGGCGATGGATCGGCCACCAGGCAGCCCGTGACAGAGCACTTCATCACTGGCCTCCAAGAAGCCCTGATATTACCCCCTGCGATTTTTTCTTATGGGGGTATGTTAAGGATATGGTGTTTCGGCCACCTCTCCCAGCCACCATTGATGATTTGAAACGAGAAATAACAGCAGCTATCCAAACTGTTACGCCTGATATGCTACAGAGGGAAACGAGTTGGACTATCGGGTTGATATTGCTCGAGTGTCTGGAGGGGACCATATTGAACATCTCTGAACTTGTTTTTGAGTGAAAAAAAAACCTTTTTAAATACTCTTTGTAATCATGTATAACAGAAGGTTATATTATGTTTCTTTCATTAAATACACATTTTTTAAGTTGTGGTATGCTTTTTGAATCACCCTGTATATCAGCAACTGTAATTATAATATCACATAACGATCGTAAGTTGTTATTAACATAATGTAAATTGAAGACGGAGGAGGGGGGGGGGCGGGGGAGAATGCACAGGGAAGGAAAGCAACTAATGATATTTCCTTTGGGAACTTGCGCGGAATCAGAGGCGATGAATGGAAATGTTTGCCCGATAGGGACGCGAATCCGAGTTCTCCTGCTTACTAGATAGATGCGTTAACCACTGTGCCACCCACGCACAGTATTAATCGCCTGTGGGCGCACAATTTCGGCACGCTCCTCTGCTTTCTCACATTCCCACATTGTGTGTCACCTATCCGCAGCCTCAGTCAATGTCTTCAATGCTCGCTAATTTTAGATTACTGTTGGAGGTCGGACGCCAAGTGCACCCGCACTGAAGGCTGTGGATTCATTGCCCATTTAGGCGAATCAGTTATATGAATGCGTGGAGTCTGTTTTAACGGACATGTCCGAAAGAAGAGACACGACGCATTCATATAATTAATAACACTGTTAAACAAGATGCATTGTCTTTGAATATATAAATGAGCCAAACCAGCCTTGGTGGTGGTTATCGCGTAGTGTAAAAAAAATTATTAACGAAGTGCGTTAAATTAGCTAAAATTATTTGGAATGGAAGAAAACGTACACCAGTGATTAAAAGAAGCTTTATCGTCACTAGGTTGATAACCCCGTATACAGTATATAATTGCCGGCCGCGGTGGTCTAGCGGTTCTGGCGCTGCAGTCCGGAACCGCGGGACTGCTACGGTCGCAGGTTCGAATCCTGCCTCGGGCATGGGTGTGTGTGATGTCCTTAGGTTAGTTAGGTTTAAGTGGTTCTAAGTTCTAGGGGACTTATGACCTAAGATGTTGAGTCCCATAGTGCTCAGAGCCATTTGAGCCAGTATATAATCACACAATCAATTGTGAAGTAATTACATACATTATAACAGAAGCAGTAACTGCGGTCATGCAAGGAGATCACGACTGTAGAATAAAAGCAGCTACGATAAACAATGTCTTATGATAGAACGTATAGAAGAACTAAAAATAATTGAACTGGGTACTTCTTCTTCGTTGCTAACAAACTAAAAGCGAGCCCTCCTGAATTTCCTAGATGTCTTTACGATAACATAACAGATGCGAGAGCTTACATTAATATTGTTTTCTTTAATTTCAGTTCTGTAATTAAAGTTTTGTCATTGCTTGTTGCGATTATGATCGCGCTGTAGACTAACGCACTCGACAGAGGCCACCTACAGGGTGGTTGTAATTAAATTGCAGCTACTCTCAAAGGAACCGAGTAGGCTTTAATTTTCGTATGGCAGCAAAACTAGGTACATATTCTAATGCGTTAATGTGGAAACGATTTTCGCTGGAAAAAATTAGTTCGAATTTTGGCCACCAGTTGCAAATATGGCGCTGTGAATGCAAGAAAGACGTATAGAAATGTTTCCATGTGTAATGGATTAGGACCGGGACGTGTGCAGAAAAGGTCATACAAGTGATAAGGGCATAGTGATTACTTTATTATTTAAGGCCACTTACACGCCGGCCGGAGTGGCCGAGCGGTTCTGGGCGACCGCTACGGTCGCAGGTTCGAATCCTGCCTCGGTCATGGATGTGTGTGATGTCCTTAGGTTAGTTAGGTTTAAGTAGTTCTAAGTTCTAGGGGACTGATGACCTCAGAAGTTAAGTTCCATAGTGCTCAGAGCCATTTGAACCAAGCCACTTACACAATTTGTTAAATATGAGCACCAGAGACGTTGACGAGACGCTTCATGTGTGGAAATACATGATCAACAGTGGTTCGCAGCAGTCCTTGTGGAATCTGAGTAATGTGTTCCTTTATACTACCCTTCAGATAAAAGCGTTATTTTAGATATCCGTAGAGACAGATCAGGAGATCTGGAAAACCTCTGGAGGTAACACGTTCGTGGAAGATTGCTTTAAACGGATCTTTCACTGAGCAAACGACATGAGGTGTTGCCCCATCTTGCGTGAAATCATTAGTTTCCACGCAGTTTGCGCTCATCCAAAGCAGGACTCACATGCAATACAAGGACGTCTCCATAACGTACAGACGTCATGGTACACCTGACAGGTCCTCTGGATATAATGTCTTCAAACAAGGACGGACCGATTGTGTAAGTATTTATGAATGCACACCACAGAGGCACATACGGTGAGCACAACGGCTCTTAGTGCACAAAACACCAACAATACAAAAATTAGACAGTTCTGTGTATTCACTCCACCCTGCGCTGTAAAATGTGCCTCGCCACTCTATACAATATTGCCCGGCCAAATGTCAACAACTTCTGTCTGTGCCAGAAACCGAAGAGCAAATTCAGAAGGATGCTGCGGATTGAGAAGTTTCAGTTGCTGTAGCGTCTTGATTCTACGCCTAGCAGTGTATAAAATATACCGTTAATCTGTCCCTACTGTTGACCAAGACATGGACAATTCTCGCGGTACTGCACGATCGATAGCACTACGTGGGACACGTGCTGCACGGTCAGTTACAGCAGCAGCAACCTCGTTAATAACTTCCGCGGGGAGACGACACATTCGTCGTCCAGGTGGCACACCCTAAAATTTCATTATCATCTCCCCCCCCCCCCCCCATGAACCATGGACCTTGCCGTTGGTGGGGAGGCTTGCGTGTCTCAACGATACAGATAGCCGTACCGTAGGTGCAACCACCACGGAGGGGTATCTGTTGAGAGGCCGGACAAACGTGTGGTTCCTGAAGCGGGGAAGCAGCCTTTTCAGTAGTTGCAGGGGCAACAGTCTTGATGAGTGACTGATCTGGCCTTGTAACACTAACCAAAATGGCCTTGCTGTTCTGGTACTGCGAACGGCTGAAAGCAAGGGGAAACTACAGCCGTAATTTTCCCCGAGGGCATGCAGCTTTACTGTATGATTAAATGATGATGGCGTCCTCTTGGGTAAAATATTCCGGAGGTAAAATAGTCCCCCATTCGGATCTCCGGGCGGGGACTACTCAGGAGGACGTCGTTATCAGGAGAAAGAAAACTGGCGTTCTACGGACCGGAGCGTGGAACTCAGATCCCTTAATCGGGCAGGTAGGTTAGAAAATTTAAAAAGGGAAATGGATAGGTTAAAGTTAGATATAGTGGGAATTAGTGAAGTTCAGTGGCAGGAGGAACAAGACTTTTGGTCAAGTGAATACATGGCTATGAACACAAAATCAAATAGGGGTAATGCAGGAGTAGGTTTAATAATGAATAAAAAATAGGAGTACGGGTAAGCTACTACAAACAGCATAGTGAACGCATTATTGTGGCCAAGATAGACACGAAGCCCACGCCTACGACAGTATTACAAGTTTATACGCGAACTAGCTCTGCAGATGATGAAGAAATTGATGAAATGTATGATGAGATAATAGAAATTATTCAGATAGTGAAGGGGGACGAAAATTTAATAGTCATGGGTGACTGGAATTCAAGAGTAGGAAATGGGAGAGAAGGAAACATAGTAGGTGAATATGGATTGGGGCTAAGAAATGAAAGAGGAAGCCGCCGGGTAGAATTTTGCGCAGAGCATAACTTAATCATAGCTAACACTTGGTTCAACAATCACGAAAGAAGGTTGTATACATGGAAGAACCCTGGAGATACTAGAAGATATCAGATAGATTATATAATTGTAAGACAGAGATTTAGGAACCAGGTTTTAAATTGTAAGACATTTACAGGGGCAGATGTGGATTCTGACCATAATCTATTGGTTATGAACTGTAGATTAAAAATGAAGAAACTGCAAAAAGATTGGAATTTAAGGAGATGGGACCTGGATAAACTGAAAGAACCAGAGGTTGTACAGAGTTTCAGGCAGAGCATAAGGGAACAATTGACTGGAATGGGGGAAAGAAATACAATAGAAGAACAATGGGTAGCTCTGAGGGATGAAGTAGTGGAGTCAGTTGAGGATCAAGTAGGTAAAAAGACGAGGGCTAGTAGAAATCCTTGGGTAACAAAAGAAATATTGAATGTAATTGATGAAAGGAGAAAATACAAAAATGCAGTAAGTGAAGCAGGCAAAAAGGAATACAAACGTCTCAAAAATGAGATCGACAGGAAGTGCAAAATGGCTAAGCAGGGATGGCCAGAGGACAACTGTAAGTATGTAGAGGCTTATTTCACTAGGGGTGAGATAGATACTGCCTACAGGAAAATTAAAGAGACCTTTGGAGAAAGGAGAACCACTTTCATGAATATCAAGAGCTTTGATGGAAACCCAGTTCCAAGCAAAGAAGGGAAAGCAGAAAGGTGGAAGGAGTATATAGAGGGTCTATACAAGGGCGATGTACTTGAGAACAATATTATGGAAATGGAAGAGAATGTAGATGAAGATGAAATGGGAGATATGATACTGCGTGAAGAGTTTGACAGAGCTCTGAAAGACCTGAGTCGAAACAAGGCACCCAGAGTAGATAACATTCCACTAGAACTACTGACAGCCTTGGGAGAGCCAGTCCTGACAAAACTCTACCATCTGGTGGGCAAGAAGTATGAGAGAGGCGAAATACCCTCAGACTTCAAGAAAAATATAATAACTCCAATCCCAAAGAAAGCAAGTGCTGACAGATGCGAAAATGACCGAACTATCAGTTTAATAAGTCACAACTGCAAAATACTAACGCGAATTCTTTAGAGACGAATGGAAAAACTGATAGAAGCCGACCTCGGGGAAGATCAATTTCCAAGGAGAGACTATGCTTCAAGTACCACTGCACAGTGTGTACATGTGCAGTCAAAAGCTTCAGGTCTTTTCTTTAAATATGATAATGGAAATATGGGACAGAATTTTGATACGTATTTTGAAAGATTCTCTCATAAAATGATTTCTAGGGTTCGATCACACACAGCCGTGTCATAAAACGAGTTCTAGGGTTCGACAACACACCGCCGTATATACGTCCCCGCCGTATCTACGTCCCGTAATCGTTAAAGTTCATTGGTCTCTTTAACAAGTTTATAAGTTGCAGCAGCTAATGTAGTTTATTCTGGAATAACACAAATAATACAACAGTGTATGATTCGTCACGTTTAGTAGTCAGTTTAACATTGAAACTACAGTCCTGAGCATGTGGTCTGAAATGGTAACGACCAGGAAGTCCGCGCGTTTACTACACTCCTGGAAATGGAAAAAAGAACACATTGACACCGGTGTGTCAGACCCACCATACTTGCTCCGGACACTGCGAGAGGGCTGTACAAGCAATGATCACACGCACGGCACAGCGGACACACCAGGAACCGCGGTGTTGGCCGTCGAATGGCGCTAGCTGCGCAGCATTTGTGCACCGCCGCCGTCAGTGTCAGCCAGTTTGCCGTGGCATACGGAGCTCCATCGCAGTCTTTAACACTGGTAGCATGCCGCGACAGCGTGGACGTGAACCGTATGTGCAGTTGACGGACTTTGAGCGAGGGCGTATAGTGGGCATGCGGGAGGCCGGGTGGACGTACCGCCGCCGAATCGCTCAACACGTGGGGCGTGAGGTCTCCACAGTACATCGATGTTGTCGCCAGTGGTCGGCGGAAGGTGCACGTGCCCGTCGACCTGGGACCGGACCGCAGCGACGCACGGATGCACGCCAAGACCGTAGGATCCTACGCAGTGCCGTAGGGGACCGCACCGCCACTTCCCAGCAATTTAGGGACACTGTTGCTCCTGGGGTATCGGCGAGGACCATTCGCAACCGTCTCCATGAAGCTGGGCTACGGTCCCGCACACCGTTAGGCCGTCTTCCGCTCACGCCCCAACATCGTGCAGCCCGCCTCCAGTGGTGTCGCGACAGGCGTGAATGGAGGGACGAATGGAGACGTGTCGTCTTCAGCGATGAGAGTCGCTGCTGCCTTGGTGCCAATGATGGTCGTATGCGTGTTTGGCGCCGTGCAGGTGAGCGCCACAATCAGGACTGCATACGACCGAGGCACACAGGGCCAACACCCGGCATCATGGTGTGGGGAGCGATCTCCTACACTGGCCGTACACCACTGGTGATCGTCGAGGGGACACTGAATAGTGCACGGTACATCCAAACCGTCATCGAACCCATCGTTCTACCATTCCTAGACCGGCAAGGGAACTTGCTGTTCCAACAGGACAATGCACGTCCGCATGTATCCCGTGCCACCCAACGTGCTCTAGAAGGTGTAAGGCAACTACCCTGACCAGCAAGACCTCCGGATCTGTCCCCCATTGAGCATGTTTGGGACTGGATGAAGCGTCGTCTCACGCGGTCTGCACGTCCAGCACGAACGCTGGTCCAACTGAGGCGCCAGGTGGAAATGGCATGGCAAGCCGTTCCACTGGACTACATCCAGCATCTCTACGATCGTCTCCATGGGAGAATAGCAGCCTGCATTGCTGCGAAAGGTGGATATACACTGTACTAGTGCCGACATTGTGCATGCTCTGTTGCCTGTGTCTATGTGCCTGTGGTTCTGTCAGTGTGATCATGTGATGTATCTGACCCCAGGAATGTGTCAATAAAGTTTCCCCTTCCTGGGACAATGAATTCACGGTGTTCTTATTTCAGTTTCCAGGAGTGTATATTGATCGGCATGGGATCAGTACTTCACCGACACAATGTTTCAGCGCCGACTGAATTTAATGCAATAAAGCTTGATTGCATGTTATATTAAGACGTTCAGCCTAGTTTAAAATCACAATTCTGCGACACTCCCTCCTCTCATCTAAAAACTAACAGACTCTACCGAAAACCACCACAAGATTGACTGCATTCCTTAGTGCTAATAACTTTTCTGCTCCTTTTGTCTTCTGATCGGCCGTAAGAGCTTCGTCCACCGTACCTCACTCGCTGATACGCTCATGTACATTGCTTGGCAGTGTTAGTTAGAATGATTTATAACATTGGAAAATAGATAAGACGTATACCGTATCGGATAAGAGTTGACGCAAGGGTTAAACTGATAGATTTTATTTAATCCTACGGTAATTACTATTATAAGGAGCGATCAAAAAGAGTCCGATGCCGGTGTAGAGGTACCGACGAGTATGCAAAGGATTAGTGTGGTATCTGTGTCTTTCTGACGTCGTTGCAGTAAATGCGGATTCTGAACAACGGTGACGTTATTACCAAATGGTTCAAATGGCTCTGAGCAATATGGGACATAACATACGAGCAGTCGCATAGTTCCAGACTGAAGCGCCTACAACCGCTCGGCCACACCGGCCGGCACGTTATTACCAAATGCGTCCAAACGGGACCATCGTGCTCTTGTTCTTTCCTTGACCACTGAAGGACAAACACTGGTAGACATCCATTGGTGAATGAAAAACGCGTAGGGGCAGGATGTCTGCCGAAAGCCAGCGTTGTGGAAAACTGTGACTAGGGGTGGTGCTGCCTCATGGTAAAGCATTTGCCAAAATAGTAAAAGTCGTAAAGTAGAATATATGAGGTCTTCACGGGTTGTCAGCCGAGTAGCATCGTCGTCTCGTAGCAACGTTTCGATGGAATGCGTCTCCATCATCTTCAGGCGAAGTGTCGGGATATCGTCGGTCGCGGGCTTATATCTCTGCTGGACCGCTCTCCGCTTCCCGCGCCGGCCAATCACGCGCCCACGGAATCGCCCGATGCGCCTGGATCGGCCGGTGGGGGTGCTGGTGGGGGGGGGGGGGGAAGGGGGGGACGCGTGTGCGGGGTTCGAATCCCGGCGTCCGTCTCTGTCTGCTCTGTCGTAAAGTAGAAGTTACACCAACTCAAGTGGGAGACACTGAAGCAGCAGCCCTGTAGTCCTGATCTCTCCCCGTGTGATTTATCACGCCTTCGGTCCCTCATGAAACTCTTTGAAGGGTCAAGCATTCCCATCGGACGAAGATTAGCAGCAGGCAGTTACGGACATGTTCTCGCAGGAGGACATGGTGTTTTACCAAAAGGGTATCTTGAAACTGGTGCGTAGATGGAATTATTGCCTCCATGATCGTGGAAGTTTTACCCAATTCCAGACTGTAAGATCTTCGAAACTTTTGATCGCCTCTGATTCTATAATAAACGGTCTTTTTTTTTAAAAAATCAAGCGACTGAGCGGTCCGATTCACAGTTACAGCGTATCAATTTCTACCCTTCTTTCCCACTGCTTCCGTTGGTGTTGATGATGTTTGGTTTGTGGGGAGCTCAACTGCGCGGTCATCAGCGCCCGTACAAAGTCCCAATTTTTACACAGTCCAATTTTTTACACAATAAATCTAGCCACTATCACAAATCATGAGGATCGTGATGATAAAGTGATGAGGACAACAAAAACAACCAGTCCCCGATCAGAGAAAATCCCCAACCTGGCCGGAGATTGAACTCGAGACCTCATGATCGACATCCGCTGGTGACATCTTGAGTCACTTTCAGAAGTCGGTACTTGTTTGAATAACTGACTTCTGCCAAATGCGAAACATACAAAAAAAATACTAATATTTTTTACACAATAAATCCAGCCACTATCTCAAATCATGAGGATCGTGATGATAAAGTGATGAGCACAACAAAAACACCCAGTCCCCGATCAGAGAAAATCCCCAACCTGGCCGGAGATTGAACTCGAGACCTCATGATCGCCATCCGCTGGTGACATCTTGAATCACTTTCAGAAGTCGGTACTTGTTTGGATAACTGACTTCTGCCAAATGCGAAATATACAAAAAAAAAAAATACTAATACTAGGAACGTTAACCAGTTATTCACAAGACCGTACTCTAACACATGCTGTGCTCTGTCTGTACTGTACAGAATTTGTTGTCTATAAACCTTATTAGTAAGATTTATGGCCCCTGATGGTCTTTTTCCAATATGTGCAGAGGTGATGCTCAGGTCAAATGAAAACGCTCCTCAGTGTCTTTACCTGAGCTCTAGGATGTCACTGTAGTTTAGGTACGCTAAAACTAAACGGTACTGATTCAACGGTACTGACCGGCCAAAGTGTCATCCTCAGCCTACAGGCGTTACTGGATGCGGATGTGGAGGGGCATGTGGTCAGCACACCGCTCTCCCGACCGTATGTCAGTTTCCGAGACCGGAGACGCTACTTGTCAATCAAGTAGCTCCTCAGTTTGCCTCACAAGAGCTGAGTGGAGCCCGCTTGCCAACAGCGCTCGGCAGACCGGATAGTCACCCATCCAAGTGCTAGCCCAGCCCGACATCGCTTAATTTCGGTGATCTGACGGGAACCGGTGTTACCACTGCGGCAAGGCCGTTGGCAGCTTAGGTACACTGCTTGACAAAAATGTGAAGCACCCAGAAGGGGAAAATGAGACGACGTGAAACTTCGGGGGTTGAGAGGGTATATGATGTTATTTCAGTGATTGCGAAATCGAGTCAAATTTACAAAGATCTTAAAGATATTTTTCAATTATCTGTACGATTTTCCACCGACTCTGGCCTGGATGCGATCGCTGATTTGGTTGGGAAGGATGCCATAAAGCGATGTGTCCTCTCCTGAGGCAAGGCCATTCACAACTGTTGTAACTGGTGCCTGATGTTCCGGATAATGGCACTGGGACGGACGTCGAGCTGATCTCACTCATGTTCTATCGATGACAGATCGGGGATGTTCCTTGCCACGGTAGAACCTCAAAGTCACGCAGACAGTTCCTACAGATACGCGCAGCGTGTGGACGAGGAGCGTCCTGTTTAGAAACGGCACCACTATCCCGTCATATGAAGGGTAACACACCGCATCGTTGTCTTGTCAGAGCTCCCTCTGTCGTGTCCTACCACAGGACGGAAGGAGCGGTGAGGATCAAATATATAAAGACAAATTCCCAGTGGAGTTTGATGACTTGGATCAGCGCCAAACACTATCACACGGTACCTACGAGAGGTACGGATTCTGGGACTTGACAAGATGCTTGCAGCAGGAGACTCACGGAATTCAGGGGAGTGATTAATACTATTTATTTGTGATCAGGCTAACTACTACACTGAAGGCTAAGTCTAAAAATTAGAAAAATCTAAGGAGACAAACGGTTGCACAACGCAAGTCAGTGTCTGAAGCCACGGGGTTGAGTGCTAATAGAAAGAGCGAACACTAGCAGCACGTTAAGCACAAAGTTGAGAGCAGCCATTCAGTTGGAAAAACAGACATGTAGGAGCTTAACGAGGCTGGCAACAAACAGCACGGGGACGGCGCCTCAGCGATCTGACTGAGAACTCCCTCTGAATAAGAAACAGATGTTTTTAAACAGTTGCTGCGGCGCACTATTCCTCCGTTCCTCTAGTCGACCCACCAATCCACCGGCACTTAACAAGCTTCGGCCAATCTTGCGGGTCGCTCTGCATCTCCAAGGAGCCTCTGGCCAACCACTTTTGGGTTCCTCCTCTACTCCTACTGAGTAGCTAGGGATGCTTCTGGATTTTACACTAACAGAGTCCAAGTTTGGTATCAACAGCATTCAGCTGAAAGCTAAAAGTCACTGACACTCCTACTATGGCCAGCAACAACAGTGTTTTACGTCGCTTGACCCCGCCCCCCATCCTTGTTTGGGATGGGGCTGCTGTAGTAGCACTCTAAACTGTGTAAATCCACTGACGTTGCACTTCTCAGGACAAGTATCAAGCTTGCCGCCTCTGCCAATACGTGCGTTTCGTGGACATCTTCTACTGTGACGCCTTATAATAGCGTCTAGGCGGCGGATGGAGGTATCAGTTAATTCTCTGAAGTGAAGCTTCTCCCCTTGAACAGCTGCCCAGAACGTCTGCAATTTGAAGGGCTTTAGTGATACTGTTAAGCTCCGGTAACCTAAACGCTATCACTTTTACCTGCTCACTGCACTGTGTGTCTGATTTCCTAGCTTGGAGTGCCCTGATGGCTCCCTACAGCCTTAAGCGTAACGACATCCTAGTCATTAACTTGTCAATATATGACAACACAATCACTTCCTGCGGTGACCGAATGACGTACCGAATGACTCTTCACACCAATGGCGCCAGGAGTAACACCGCTGTGCCTTTCCAAAGAATTAGAAGAATTGGACGTATCCGCAAGTCCCCGCCATCCTCGCCGACAATGCTCATTTGCAGAACGGCGATTCATCGCTGAGCACACTGCCATGCTATTCATCAGCAGTTCGAGCTTCCCAGTCAAGTCACCATTGCAAACGCAGCCGATTCCGTTGTGGTGTTAATGGCAGCCGACGCATCCCACTGTAATTCTCCTATCAATGGTGCGGGATGACACAGAATGTTGCAAAGAGTCCATCAGATGTTCTCGGATGGCAGGCGGAGATGTGAAGGCGTTATGATGTGCGTGGTGCACAACACGGCGATCCTCCCTTGTCGTGGTCAGACGTAATCGACCGGGACCTTGAGTATGAGTCTACCTGTCCTCGCATTCCTATGCAGTAAGGCATTGAGTGACTGCCACATCCGAATGACCCTCAAACACAGATATTGCGCGATTCGACCAATCTGCCAAATGGTGGCTCACAATGAAGTCCTCAGTCAGGTGCTAATAAGGCTGTCTCCCTACGAGTATGTGGCATGTTCGTGTCTTCTGAGTGATCACTCTGTAAGTAGGCTGTTTAGGTTTTTATGTTGGTAACGCCACGTAGCGCTCTTATGTAAGTAGGCTATTTAGGTTTTTATGTTGGTAACGCCACGTAGCGCTCTGTATGAAAATCACTGACTGTTCTGTGTGCAGTCTGTGGCTAATTTGCATTGTTGGAATATTTGGTATTGTAGTGTTGGGCAGTTGGATGTAAACAGCGCGTAGCGTTGTGCAGTTGGAGGTGAGCCGCCAGCAGTGGTGGATGTGGGGACAGAGATGGCAGAATTTTGAGAGCGGACGTTCTGGACGTGTGTCCATCAGAAAGAGTAAATTTCTAATACTGGATATCATGAACTGATATATATATATGATGACTTTTGAACATTATTAAGGTAAATACATTGTTTGTTCTCAATCAAAATCTTTCATTTGCTAACTATGCCTATCAGTAGTTAGTGCCTTCAGTAGTTTGAATCTTTTATTTAGCTGGCAGTATTGGCCCTTGCTGTATTGCAGTAGTTCGAGTAAAGAAGATTTTTGTGAGGTATGTGCCTCATGAAAGGTATAGGTTATTGTCAGTCAGGGCCATTCTTTTGTAGGGATTATTGAAAGTCAGATTGCGTTGCGCTAAAAATATTGTGCGTCAGTTTAGTGTTGATCAGAATAAGTAAAGAGAGAAATGTCTGAGTACGTTCAGTTCTGCTCAGCTGTTTGAAAATCAAATAACGTAAGAGGTTTTCCAGCACTGTCATTTATAAAATTTTTCTAAGGGGATGTTTCAAATCCACATCTGACGCTGTTCACTCCCCTTACATCTCCTACCTGGCGCAGTAACGACACTAAAACATTCTGGCCTCTGTTCTAACCTTCAGAGGCAATTACAACTATGATCAGTTACAAACTCGCTGGTGGTTTGTTTATGTGAATGAAGTTGCACTGACGTCTTCTGAGACCTCACTCTTTTTGTCCGGTAGTGGCTCAAATGGCTCTGAGCACTATGGGACTTAACTTCTGAGGTCATTAGTCCCCTAGGACTTAGAACTGCTTAAACCTAACTAACCTAAGGACGTCACACACATCCATGCCCGAGGCAGGATTCGAACCTGCGACCGTAGCGGTCGCGCGGTTCCAGACTGTAGCGCCTAGAACCGCTCGGCCACTTCGGCCGGCTTTGTCCGGTAGTGTATATGAATTGTTATTAACCTTATAAATAATGCAGGTATCGTCGATGTGTGCACTTGTAAGTTTTAGGGTACAGTAGGGTGTTACATAGTCACAATTACCGTTCCAGTAACTTTAGAATGTCCCCAGGGGACTTTATCTAGAAGTTCGCAGGTGTCGTCCGTAGGGCCCCGAGCTGATTCTGACATTACTTCCACTTACTTGCGTCAGACCCATACTGTTTTCTTTCCTGTCGGCCTCCCGTGGTCAATTATAGTTTTTCCGATCCCAAAGGTATTAGGTTTCGAGGCCCGAGGGTGTCTTTTACTTTCTTCTCTCACTCCAGTCTGTGGGGTTTGATGCAGGAACATAGCCCAGGGTTGTGGGTGAAGTCCCCAATGGCAGCTGCGGCGGAGAAGGAGGGTTTCGGTACGGCGCATATGCAGGACGAAAGGGTCAACGGATCCGGAGTTGCGTAGACAACATTAGCGTTCAACCTGGAGAACCCGACAACCTCCAGCCCACTCAACTGTAGTGATCCGTCACTCCTGTGGAAACAGTTGTTTGGGTCGAGAGAAAGCCATGAATGCTGGGCGAGTCTGTGGTTTTTAAATTCGTCCCAGGTGATGCATTGCCTGTGGAGAGGACACTACACCTGAGCAAGCAAAGGTGTGGATAACAAAACGGGGAGTTGCAGTTGCCGGTTTGAAGCCTTGCGTTGAGCGACGTCTGTGCGGAAGCCAGGGGTGACTCTGCCGGCCGCGGTGGCCGTGCGGTTCTAGGCGCTCCAGTCGGGAGCCGCGCTGTTGCTACGGTCGCAGGTTCGAATCCTGCTTCGGGCATGGGTGTATGTGATGTCCTTAGGTTAGTTAGGTTTAAGTAGTTCTAAGTTCTAGGGGACTGATGACCACAGCAGTTGAGTCCCATAGTGCTCAGAGCCATTTGAACCATTTGAACCGGGGGTGACTCTCATCAGTGTGATACTCCGTTGCGGCTAATTGACTGGTTATCGCCCGCCTCGAGCTGGGCAGCCCCCAGTCAATAAGTCCTTCCCCCACCTTGTGCTTCTGTGGGTGTATGGAGCGAAAGCATCTCTCAGTGCTTGATACAAGGTGGGTTACTGAGGCGTTTGAAAAAAAAAACCAACAACAATAAAACAGCTCACATGAACAAAACCAATTATTCAGTAACACGATTTTCTCCCTGGAATGTCAAAATTATGTTACCCGGACATGACACTCCTATTATGCTGCCCCTGTGATCGGAAAAACAGCCATAATGGACAGAGAACTGCTGCACCTTCGCACCGATGTGGCTGCATTACAGGAGACTCGTCTCTCCCAGGGGAAGGCAGCCCGCGTGAAGATAATTACACCTTTTTCTGGAAAGGCAGAAAAGTTGGAGAAAGAGTTGATCAAGGATTTGGCTTTGCAGTACGAAACAGTCTTGTTAGGTGTTGCAAATAACCAAAATGTGTTTCTGAACGATTAACAGCTTTGAGATTAAGGACAACATCAGGCCCTGTCAGTTTAATCTCAGCATATGCTAAACAAACAATAACAAAGCACAATGAAATGAATACCCTTAGCTGCATACAGACGTTGATATAATTCAACGGCGACAGTTGAAAATGTGTGCCCCGACCGGGACTCGAACCCGGGATCTCCTGAATACAGGGCAGGACAATAAGCTGCGAATGTGGGTGTCACGGGAGGCGTGCCAGAGATAAGTCCCTGCAGTCGGACTGTCCCCTGTGTCCTCGGTGGCTCAGATGGATAGAGTGTCTGCCATGTAATCAGGAGATCCCGGGTTCGATTCCCGGTCGGGGCATGTCCGAAAGAACAGATACCATCTTCATATATAACAACAAAGCAGCTTAAATAAACAAAACCAACAATTCAGTAACACGATTTGCGCCGTGGAACGTCAGAACTATGAAAGCGCCACCTAAAGTCAAAGACAAGTTTTTTGAAGATCTGCAGAAATGCTTGGAGAATGTTCGTGGATCAGATAAACTTATAATACTGGGAGAGTTCAGTGCCAGGATTGGGAATACATGAAACTACTGGCCTGACTACATTGGCCCACATGGCACTGCAAATATGAACGACAATGGTCAGCGGCTGCTGGAACTTTGCACCTCTCTTTATCTTTGCAGCGCTAACACTTACTTCCGGAACAGAGTCGTGAGCAAAGTAACATGGAAACACCCACGTTTAGGGTATTGGCATCAGCTCGGAAGATGTGACTTATGTCATGTCCTTAACTCCTGTACATTTCACATTTCTGACTGTGATACTGATCACTCTTTAGTTAATGACAAAATCACGGTTCCGCCAAAGAAGATTCACTCAGCTGAGAGAGTTTGTCGAAGAATCAAGATTAACATCAAAGCCATCCAAGATGGTGCGCAATACAAAAAGTTCGGAGAAGATATTGAGATGAAACTGAACCATGAGCAACTGATAACTGCACAGAGAGCCGAAAACATGTCGCATCTGGCTAAAGAAAATGTTATGCAAACACTTATTAGAGCATTTGGGAAGCAGGGTAGGATTCAAAGCGACTGGTTTGCTGAATGATAAAGTGAGCTGCGCCAGATATAGACAAGAAATGTAGTGCTCATATACAAGTTAAGAAAAATCCTAAAGACGAACGAGCACTAGCCGATTACAAGGCCTGCAAAGCAGATCTGCAACGAGTTTCTCGCCATTGTGCAAACAGATATTGTACCAGCCTTTGCTAATCTATTCAGAATTGCCTAGACAAAGAAGATTACTGTGGCATGTATCAAGGCATCAAAACGGCCGTTGGACCAACAAGCAGGAAGCACGCTGCAATAACAGAGCTTAAAGGTGACCCAATCAACGACAGAAACCAGCAGCTAGATAGATGGGTGCAGCACTATGCCAACCTGTACTCAGAAGAGGTTAACATTTCTTGAGAAGCTTTAGGTGCCTTATCAACTTACCCTATTATGTCTGAGCTTGATAATCCTCCTACTCTCGACGAATTAAAACTCTCACTTTAAAGTCTAAAGCTGGGCAAAAGCACAGACCGTGATAATCTGCGGCTGAAATCGTCAAACTTGACTGTGTTTCGCTGATATTGTATCAAATCCTACTACAGTGCTGGGAAGAAGGCACAATACCTAAGACATGTGAGATGCAAATATAGTACAAATCTGGAAGTGAAAAGACATGGCGATAACAACTATAGAGGAATACCTGAGACTCTGTAAAGGCGTATGCGAGAATAATACCGAAAAGCCTGGAAACTTTGGCTGCTCGAACCTACGCTGAGTCACAGTGCGGATTTCGAGCTGGCAGATCCACAAATGACATGATATTCACCTTGTGACAGCTACAAGAATAGTGTCGTGACCATAGAGTGGTATTATATGTGAATTTTGTCGATCTCAACAATACCTTTGTCAGCGTCAGTAGGGAGGGACCCTACAGCATATTGGAAAAAATTGGATGTCCACCAACTTTATTGTCCTTAAAAAGATATTTCATGACAATACGCATGGCTCTGTAATCTTCGATGGTAGTACATCTAAACCATTCAGCATGAACTGTGGCGCAAGACAAGGCTGTGTGTTGTCACCTACACTTTTCGGAATTTTTTTCTCGGCTCTGCTCCAAGTAGCCTTTGAGAATTGAAATGTTGGGATACATCTGCATACCAAGAAAGACAGAGGGCTTATCATCGTCGGTCTTGTGAAGAGTGAGGCAAAGCGCTACGAGATAATCGTTCGTGAAATCCTATATGCTGATGACACTGCAATTGTTGCGAACTCTGCAGAAGCTAGTATCAACAAATAGTCATGCATGGCATCTGTTCTCAAAACGTGTGTGTGAATTCCTAAGGGACCAGACTGCTTACGTCGTCTGCTAAGAACAACACACACGCCCATGCCCGAACCTATTCTCGATGAGTGTAAACAGTATTAAGACTATAATTATGGTTCAGGGTGCTAACGCACAGCCGAATATCACATTACATGGAGCTACTATGCAAGTCGTGGATTAACGTCTGCTGTCTTGAATCCACTACAGAATCAAACGTGTCTATTGACAAGGAGATTGATGCTCGCGTTCGAAGAGCGGCTACAACTTTTGGCAACCTCTCTACATATGTTTGGAAAAACAACAAAATCTCTTTCACCACCAAAATTCTTGCTTATAAAACTTGCGTCCTCAGCATCCTTTTGTATGCATCGGAAATCCGGACCACTCGTGCCAGACAAGAACGTCGCCTTAATGCTTTCCACGTGCGGTACCTGAGATCCATCCTCGGAGTAAGATGGAAGGTTCCAGTGACCAATGAAGCAGTGCTATCTAAAACTAACTGCAACAGCATTTCAGCTATCTTGAAGCAGAGACGACTCCGCTGACTGGGGCACGCCTACCGTGTGGGATCCTGAGAGATTACCACGCGAGGTGATGCTTGGAGAGATTTCTACAGCGAAAAGACTTTTAGAACGTCCGGTACTGAGATTCTAGGACTCCTTTAAACGAGGTATGGAGAGCTTTGGCATCAACATCAACAAGTGGGAGGCATGGGCTAGCACGAGAGCATAGTGGCGTAATGATATATCATTTGGAATGTCGAAGAATGATGAAGTCTTGTTTGACAGATTAAGGCAAAAAAAAGCTTTGCAATGCCACCACTGCTCCTGCCTCAGCAGCTACATATACTCGTGACAAATGTGGCAAGAGATGCCGTGCTGCCATTGGCTCAATAAGCCATATGAAAAAATGTAACTCATAACCACATAGATACTGTAAGAATCATCTACCAAGATGTTCTGGTCGCAATCAGCTTTCGAATGGTGTGTCTGCCCAGAAGAAACGGCGACTCCTCATTTTTATGTTTCCTCTCACATACATGTCGCACATAATCATCATTCGGGCATCCATGGACAGGGCGTCCATCAGCGCAAGGCTAGCTGCGCGGAGCTTGTAGAACCAGACAGTCGCTACGGGGGTCCACAGACTTACTACAGTGGACTGCTTGGCTCTAGGCGCCCCCTCAGTTCGAGTGACGTCGCAGTACGATCACATTGGAAAAACGGACATCAGTGAGAATGAAACTGAGTAGTGCCCAAGAAAAATTGTTTATAAGAGATGTAGGATATTTTAGTAGTGTTGTGACGTTACGAGCTGTGCGTCTGTTATGTAGAAAGGATTCAAAAAGCAGAAGACTTGGTTAAGTGTTATATAGCTGGTATGTTGCGATGTAGTGACCGGACGACTAGCTGTCCGAGTCGTTGCGACGAGCACTGCAAGGGGGTCGGGTAGATATCCAGTGGACCATTGAATTGCCGTAACATGGAATTCCCGTGTCGGTGAGGTACACAGTACTGCCGCATGCTTGTGAAAGCCGAGCAAATATGCCAGAGTCTGACATGTTCAAACTAAAAGTTTCGAATATTCACAAAAAACATGAAAACTGCTTCCTGACATGCTTCAGCTGATGACGGTACTGACACAACAATAAAGAGACGACGTCAGTAAAACTATTTCCATATTTTTACAACAAAGTTATAAACATTTGTTTGTAAAATTATTGTTTAAAACATCAGTAACAAGTTTAAAAGACAGGCTACATTTGCATATGATGCACCATTGGATAGTTCTTCAAGTCAGCTGTGAAGTGACAATATTATTCTTAATATTGAACTACCAAAGGAATTTATTCAATAGTTATTAATATAGTGCCAAAACAAAGAGTTCTCCACAGAAACATGATATACAGAGTGATTCAAAAAGAATACCACAACTTTAAAAATGTGTATTTAATGAAAGTAACATAATATAACCTTCTGTTATACATCATTACAAAGAGTATTTAAAAAGTTTTTTTTTCACTCAAAAACAAGTTCAGAGATGTTCAATATGGCACCCTCCTGACACTCGAGCAATATCAACCCGATACTCCAACTCGTTCCACACTCTCTGTAGCATATCAGGCGTAACAGTTTGGATAGCTGCTGTTATTTCTCGTTTCAAATCATCAATGGTGGCTGGGAGAGGTGGCCGAAACACCATATCCTTAACATACCCCCATAAGAAAAAATCGCAGGGGGTAAGATCAGGGCTTCTTGGAGGCCAGTGATGAAGTGCTCTGTCACGGGCTGCCTGGCGGCCGATCCATCGCCTCGGGTAGTTGACGTTCAGGTTTCATAACTAACCTCTTTCGTAGGACTCTCCATACAGTTGATTGTGGAATTTGCAGCTCTCTGCTAGCTCTGCGAGTCTATTTTCCTGGGCTGCGAACAAATGCTTGCTGGATGCGTGCTACATTTTCATCACTCGTTCTCGGCTGTCCAGAACTTTTCCCTTTGCACAAACACCCATTCTCTTTAAACTGTTTATACCAACGTTTAATACACCACCTATCAGGAGGTTTAACACCATACTTCGTTCGAAATGCACGCTGAACAACTGTCGTCGATTCACTTCTGCCGTACTCAATAACACAAAAAGTTTTCTGTTGAGCGGTCGCCATCTTAGCATCAACTGACGCTGACGCCTAGTCAACAGCGCCTCAAGCGAACAAATGTACAACTAAATGAAACTTTATAGCTCCCTTAATTCCCCGACAAATAGTGTTTAGCTCTGCCTTTTGTTGTTGCAGAGTTTTAAATTCCTAAAGTTGTGGTATTCTTTTTGAATCACCCTGTATTATGAGGCGCGGAAATTTAAGCTATTCTTGAAGTAACAAGGAACCGACAAACTGAAATCATAATATTAAAAAATTATCAAAAGCTGACTCTTAGGATGATCTGTACCTCCGCAGTAACCATCTCCCCATAAAGGGACAATAAAATGTTACACAAGCATTCTGAGAACGGGTTATCCAAAGTATTTGAACCAAAAACATATATAATTCTCCATGCCATAAATTCTGAAGCCCACCCCTCTCACCTGTTTTAAGATTAATAAACTGACAGAGTTGACTTTCTCATAAAATAACCAGAAATAACTTCATTTCACATTACTAAAGCATCTATTAACGAATGCTAACCAATAAGACACCAATATAACATACTATGACCTACTCAACCAATCTTTAGTTGATGAGACGGTGCGTTCGGTAGAAACTCCATAACCATGCCATGCATCCAGCTGTCAAGAACCAGTAGTCCTTCACTCGTAGTACTGAGACCTTCGTCCTGCCGGCTCCCTATTCCAACAAAGCAGATCGAAGATTAATCCATAAGAGCTCATAAGATGGGCGCTCGGTACAGCACTCTACCACAGCATCTCACTTGCAATGTCGTTACCAAAGCTTCAGAAACCGTGAAACTGCCATGCACTACCCCACCAGACAGTGTTATAAAAACGAAGTAACAACGGGGTGCTGACTACATAACTCGTATCAACCACTAACCATAACTAAAAGAATCCATGCTAGTGCCAGTTCATCATCGTATTACTTTTCTAAAATCAACATATCATACGATTTCAAATAATTTCAGTCCTGTAATATCAGAACAGACGATAACGATCAACGGCTTATGCCAGTATATCATAACAATTTCACATAGCGAGCTTAACACCTTCCCCCAGTCTGCCGTTAATCGCCACCGAACGGTAAACACCCTTTCTGCTGTTGTCACTCGGCGGCTCTTTCTCCAACTACCCCGCCGCCTTGCGGCTCTGTCCATGACGCGAAAAGACGCTAGACACTAATCTATAACAGAAACCTCAGTCGATTCACAGAATCCTGCCAACCGGCACATTTGGCATGAGCATGAATAACTTGTCTTAGTATTCCAATCTTTTAATGTTTGTTTAATAAGAATTTTATGTCAGTACTTCTGAGACGTGTATTTGAATAGCATAGTACAGCAGGCCTAGCCGAATATACACTGACATGACAAGTTATGGGATATCCTAATATCGTGTTGGACCTCTTTTATCCTGGTGCAGCGCAGCATCTCGACGTGGCATAGACTGAAGAAGTCGCTGGAAGTTCCAAGCAGAAATATTTACCCATGCTGCCTCTAGAGCCGTCCATAATTGCGAAAGTGTTACCGCTGTAGGATTTTATGAACTAGCTAATCTCTCGATTATGTCCCATAAATGTCGGACGATCTGGGTAGCCGAATCATTCGCTCGAACTGTCCGGGATGTTCTTCAAACCAGTCGTGAACAATTGTTGCACGATGAATTGGCTCACTGTCTTTCACAAAAATTCCATTGTTAATTGGGAACGTGAAGTCCCTGAATGGTTGTAAATGGTCTCCAAAAGGTTCATTTGAACCAGAGGACCCAGTCCATCCCACGTAAACACAGCCGGAACCATCATAGAGCCTTCTTACCAACTGGGATCCATGGCTTCGTGGGATCTGCGTCACACTCGAACCGTACCATCAGCTTTTACCAAATGGAATAGGTACTCATTTGGCCAGGCCACGGTTTTCCAGTCATCTATGGTCCAACCGACGTGATCACAGCCGCGCGGGATTAGCCGAGCGGTCTCAGGCGCTGCAGTCATGGACTGTGCGGCTGGTCCCGGCGGAGGTTCGAGTCCCTCTCAGGCATGGGGGTGTGTGTGTGTGTTTGTCCTTATGATAATTTAGGTTAAGTAGTGTGTAAGCTTAGGGACTGATGACCTTAGCAGTTACGTCCCATAAGATTTCACACACATTTGAACATGTTTTTGATGTGATCACAAGCCCAGGAGAGGCACTGCAGGCGATGTCGCGATGTTAGGAAATTCACTAGCGTCGGTCTACTACTGCCATAGCCCATTAACACCACATTTCGCTTCACTGTCCTAATGCACACGTTATTTATACGTCCCACGTTGATTTAAGCGGTTATTTCAAGTAGTATTGCTAATCCATTAGTACTCACAACTCTTCCTAAACGTCGGTACTCTCGACCGTTAAGTGAAGGACGTCGGTCACTGCATTGTCCGTGGTGAGAGGCAATGCTCGAAATTTGGTGTTCTCAGCTGACTCTTGACACTGTGGACCTCGGAATATTGAATTCCCTAACGATTTCCGAAATGGAATGTCCCGTACGTCTAGCTACAATTACCATTCTTCGTCCAAGTTTCTTAATTCCCGTCATGCGGAAATAATCTCGAAACTCTTTTCACATGAGTCACCTGAGTACAAATGACACCTCTGTCAATGCACTGCCCCTTACACCTTGTGTACGCGGTACTACCGCTATCTATATGTGTGCATATCGTTACCACATGAATTTGGTCACCTCACTGCAGTTACCAGTTTGATTAGCACTTATCGTTTCACTTTGTGATATATGAAACATAAACCACTGTTGAATATTGTACAACGGTTAATACGTATTGAAGAAATATGTCTGTGAATTGTATAAACATGTACATTATATATGTTTGAAATATATAAAATTGTAAAACTAGAGCTTATCAGAACGGTGGTTTAAGTTATAGATGCTCACTTGACTGCAGTAGTCACTCACGTGACACAACTTTCAAATTGGCTGGTAGAGCATGGTTCGTGTTCTTTTGATGTTTGTGTCTGGTTAGGTAAGATTGTTAGTAAGATTAGAGCGGCCATTGAGCCACATTTGTTAATAAGGTGATAATCTGGAGAAGGGAATATTTCGATGTTCCCTATTTGCAGCTTAGTATTTTCTTAGTTGCATTGATTTGGGACATGTAAAACTTTGAAAGTGATTGCTAATGTAGCTATCAGTGACTGAACATTGCTGTGGTGAATTTATTATTGCATCTAGTCTTCAATTAACTTACTCAACTTTAGGAATAGTGTACTGTTTGAGTGATTTTAGTGCACTGCACAATGCCTCTGAATTACATTCGTCATTGCCTGCAGACATCCTGCATGCTCTACTAGGTCAGATATATCGTATCTTATTGGTTCACTGTATTTAAATATTAGTGTTGTAATCCCCCCCCCCCCTTACAACTATATTTGTGTCTGCATGAAATGTAGCCCATCTTTCCATCTTTGTCACCCACTCTATAAAAGCCACGTACTACCAAAACTATGTGCCTCCAAACTGTTATCCAACTGAAACTCGTATGCTAACTTTTGACTAAACAGAACCTAATTTGGAGTGAACTGTAACTGATCTGAATGCATCTTGTATTTATATTAAATCCGCAATAAAATGGAAATGGAAATGTCGTGTGGCTAGGGCCTCCCGTCGGGTAGACCGTTCGCCTGGTGCAGGTCTTTCGATTTGACGCCACTTCGGCGACCTGCGCGTCGATGGGGATGAAATGATGAAGTAAGAGAATCATCTGGTCCTAAACAAAATTTCCAGTTACCTCCCGTCTTGACAACATCGTTGCAGATTTCTCGAAAGCATGACAGCAAGCACCAAGCAGGCCGCAGCTAAACTACGTTTCTGTTTCTAAATACATAATCAAACTGTTGCATATGGTAATGCTAACGGTAGACGGGGGTTGGGGAGAGTAACTATTCCAATGAAATGATATTCCAAGACAACGATTTTATAATGAAGCATGTATTCAAGAAAGATGCAGACTGGGTGCGCAGTGCTGCACTCTTACATCTTCAAAGAGAAAGTTAACACTATTGGAGATTAATATTCCTTTCGCTTTCCAGTGTATACATCGTATTCATCCTTGCTGACGTTTTCAATGAATCTTTCTTTGTCTAACAGATACCATCACAAGGCAACACAGCATTACAGAATACGTCCGTCACCTTCCACACTTCAGCTAAGAATGTATGAGACCGTGCAGAGATGAAGACTGTGCCACGACGAACCAAAGATTGTTTAACACTAGCGTAACTTGTTCGCTCTCTGATGTGCACATCGATAACATGCAAAAACCAAAATGACATGACCACTTTATACCCCGTGTAAGGCCACCTTTCGAAGTAACTTGTGTTTAATCTGAATAAATTGATAGTGAACTTTATCCTGTGGTTAGACTACATCATTATCCTGAGGAATAATTCCATTTTCATCTCTTTGTTTAATTATGTATCCACTTATTTATGTGCTTTTGTAGACTATTCGCTGAGTGTCCTTTAGCAGGCCATATGAACGATCCATACTTCTGTAAGGCATAAATCAATGCTGCGCAACTGAACGCCTGAATTTGCAAACGAATCACATGTAGATTTAAGACACTGTACTCGACCTGGGGTGATAAAGTAGGAAAAACCGATCTTAACTGATAGCTAACCGAGCGAGGTGGCGCAGTGGTAGCACACTGGACTCGCATTCGGGACGACGACGGTTCAATCCCGCGCCCGCCCATTCTGATTTAGGTTTTCCGTGATTTCCCTAAATCACTCCTGGCAAATACTGGGATGGTTCCTTTGAAAGGGCACGGCCGACTTCCTCCCCTATCTTTTCCTAATCCGATGAGACCGATGACCTCGCTGTTTGGTCTCTTCCCCCAACACAACCCAACCCAACTGATAGCTGATTTCATAAGCTTTATCAGTTCTAAGACCTCCAGAAGCATTGTAGCTATTTGATCTCATCCGGAATTAAACAGTTGTAGCTAATATCATTTCAATTGAGGGCTCATCATCTCTGCGACAATGCCTCCTTGCTGCAATCCCAGGCATCGCGCCCTGAAGCACTTCACACTATCCCGCTGAGTGAGTAAATGTATGTACAGCAGCCCTCACATCCTTGTCGGCTGCCTTTCCTTTTACAATTTGTCCGCCTCGTTCGTATGAGTTCTCAGCCGCGGTATAGCGTGCGTTGTTTTTCTGGGGGGGGGGGGGGGTTGCGGTGGTCTCGTGATCGGGATAGAGAGGTTTATCCAAGGGTAGCGGCGAGCAGGGACCGGTGGTGCTAAGGTAGCGACGTCCTAAGTGGGTAACGTGGCTAGAATTTGTGACGACGCCTTCTGACTTTGGGTATTGCGAAGTTCAGTCTTGTGCTCATATCAGACGTTAATGGGGAACTGATTATTCCCGTTAGCATGGATAATTTCGGGGCATATGAAGTGGATATCGCGAAGGTTTACTTGTAGATGGCTTAGAGGTATTCGACGAAGAGGATATCGACGGATCTCACGGTGATCGTGGCATCAAACAATCCGTTAATGCAGATGTAATACGGAACAAGGTTAGTCACTTGAAGGATGGAGAACGGGAAAACATGGAAGCTTCACTGTTGCAGTATATAGATTTATTAGATTCGAATGGCCCACTACCAGCAACACCGATCACACAGCATCGTATACCAACAGGGGATAATTCCCTAATGTATAAGAAGCCATATAGCACTGTAAAGCATCTAGAACCACTAGTAGACGAGTTCATTGACCAGCAGCTGTGTGAAGGTATCATAGAACATAATGACAGTGCTTGGTCCAGCAGTATAGCATTGGTTCCCAAAATATCAGTTGATGCAACAAAAATATATAGATTTTGTTGCGACTATCGGGTTTTAAAGGCACGAGCTACAACGGATGCATATCCAATTCCTAGCACTACGGGTGTAAGTACTTTTCAATGATAGACCTTCAAAGCGGTTACCACCAAGTAGAAGTGTTTCCAGGAGATAGAAATAAGATTGCAGTCACAGCCTGTTCTGAACATTACCAATATCGGAGAGTGCCGTTTCGTTTGAAGAATGCTTCTGCTACTCTCCAAAGGTTACTGGATGGTTTACATTCAAAAACAATGGAAAAACACATTAAAAGATTAAATGAAGTGTTTAGCAGGTCACGAGCAGCACGTCTTACTTTAAGTGCGGAGAAAGGTCATTTTGCGCAACCGCAAGGAACGTATCTAGGTGATATTATTATAAGAGATGGAGTCAAAACAGATCCTAGACTTACATCAGCCGTACGTGATTTTCCAGCACCAAAGACTACTACCCAATTGCAATCTTATCTTGGTGTATGTAATGACTACCGTCAATTTGCATAAGGTTATGCTGAAATTGCACGACCATTATCTAAGTTGGTTAAGAAAGGAGTTGGTTTCCAATGATCGCAACAGTGTCAAGAACCTTTCGACAAAACTTGAAGAAGTTTTAGTGTCAGATTCTGTGTTAGTGTTTCAAAAAATGGTTCAAATGGCTCTGAGCACTTTGGGACTTAACTGCTAAGATCATCAGTCCCCTAGAACTTGTAAATACTTAAACCTGACTAACCTAAGGACGTCACACACATCCATGCCCGAGGCAGGATTCGAACCTGCGACAGTAGCGGTCACGCGGTTCCAGACTGCAGCGCCTAGAACCGCTCGGCCACTCCGGCCGACGTGTTAGTCTTTCCTGATTTTGAACGCGAATTCATATTGGCATGTGACTCATCACGTTGGGTTTTATATCAAGTCAAAATATAGATGGAGATGAACATCCGGTGGCGCATGCCTCTAGGCCTAAGCGCATCTGGGTGCGGGGCCAACCGGCCGGCAGTACTGGGTTCAACGCCTGCTGCCTACACCGCGGATGGGGTGGTCCAGGGAGAGAGAGGCAGATAGTGGGATCGAGTACACTCCCCCAGTCGACAGCAGCTATGCATGCTGTAGCAGGCTGGGCTAGGCACCAGTGTCGACACAAGAGGAACGACGTCTCGCTAGGATGCGGGCGCGAGCACTGGCGCACTCTGTCCGAGACCAGGGCAGGAGGCAACTACGGCCATCAGTGCAACACCCTTTGTAAAGTTGTCACAATAAAAAATTGAATGAATAATCGTGTTTTCTTAGCGCCACGAGCGCTTCCAGACGATTCCTGACATCGTGCAGAGGCCTCATCCGCTAGACCATATAATGTATTATGGTAAGAAGAATAGATGCTGAATGATGAATGCATGCAGCTTGCCGCTAACTTTGTGTACTGTCTTGTCTGTATAGACGTGTATCTGTTGCCTTTAAGATCCCTTCACTTTCACACATAAATCTATACAGTAAAGTAAGGGCCTCCCGTTTTGTCTTTAGGCTGATCCGTGATAAGACAGGCGAAAAGTTAGACTAATGGAGGATTATTAGTATTTTCTCTAATTTCATTCGCTCTCTCTCTCTCTCTCTCTCTCCTTTATCTATGTACAGTTTTAAATATAACATTTCATTACGTGAAATCAGCCCAATAGAATCTCTGGTGGAGCCCTTCGTCTTAGTATTCAGCGGCTGGCTTGCTGTAAGAGATCTTTACATTTATTATTATTGTTAAGCACTGCATTCAGTTGGGAAAATCAATTGTTTGAACAATTCGTTCCTTTACGAAAGATTTCGAATTCCAGATGTGTACGAAGCCTTTTTGGACGATTCAACAAAGACTCGGTGATTGCAGGCTCTCTTCGACACAGCTGAAACTTCCCCACTAATTACAGGGCCAACGCGATCATCAATGATTCAGACAAAGAACTCATTCGTTCATTCACTCCAGAATAAAAGGGGTCACAAACCTTATTTATGAAGGAAATTGTATATTCAATCCATCTCCATTACATGTCCAGATCCCTGTTGGTTCCAAGTCTTAATTATTTTCCGTTACTATTTCTTTCTCTTCAAACAACCCGCTAGTGGCACAAATGTTAATAGCTCGCTTTAGCGAGAAGAAAAGCAAATATGTCTCTTTTAGAAACCCGTCAATCTTTCAACAGATACTTCCGAAGCTGTCTTAGTTACCAGTCTAACAACCATGGAGAACACATACATGTATCTCTGTTATTCCAAAGAATAAACGTACTAGAAAATACTTTGGCGTCGACGAGCTATCGGCGCATATATTACTAGAAAATCAGATCAGATACTTTTCCAAAGTGAATGAATGTGGATGGTTTGATTGACAATGATTAATTGGTGCGTGGTAGAGGGTAATTTTCCGTGGGGAGATTACAACGACTCAGTCGTTCCACGCAGCCACAGTTACAGTACATGTTGTAAATCATTTCCATGTACCTCAACGCATGCGTGTAGGCGCTGTAGCATGTTATGCCTCACACTTTCATATCGGCCAGGCTGCATTCGAACAGTGTCAAAGACAGCATGAGTACGCTGCTCCAGTGTCTCCACATCTGGAATGGGGTCTGCAGACACGATACTTTTGAGATGGCCCCATAACCAGAAATTACACGGGTTGAGATCCGGTGAACGAGCAGGCCATGCAACAGGACCCCTTGTCAGATCCATTGACCAGGGAAGACGCGATTGAGATGATGCGTCCGGACGTTAACGGTGAAGTGAGCTGGAGCACCATCATGTAGTAGTCACATAGCCCTTCGAATCATCAGTGGCACTTCTTCCAGTAAGGGTGGCAATCGCCAACAAGAAACGCCGATAGTTCGTACCTGCTGACCGACGTGGAAGGAAGCCGACACATTCCGGCTGCATTGATGCTGATGATTCGCTGTCACCATACCACGAGGGCTCTGTACACTATCGCACATATGATTGTTACGAAAGTTGAAGATACCACTCCGCATAAAGGTGGCCATGTAACACCACAGCTCTTATGCTGTATAGATTTTTTTTTTTTTTGCTTCATTTAATGTTACATTGATGATCGTCTGTAAATGTGTTTGAATCGATAACATAAAATTGTGTACTCTTTTCTTTGTCAAACCTTTGATGTCGTGATTTGATTCTATGCAAAGTAGTGTATCTGTAATTTAAAGTTCTTTGTCCCATTTGGAGGGAACAAAACTTATTGTATATAATTGTAATTTTGTGTGAATAATTTTTTGTAGAAGTGTCATATGTGAAAATGTTCTGTTTTATTTAATGCATTTGTTTGCTGTTATGTAAACTGCTGACCTTCACTTAGGGTTCTTAGTTAATTTGTATGTAAATGGTGTAGTGGTTCCCCTCGGGAACGGAACTGTGTAGCGCGCGCAAATTGTGGTTGGCCTAGGTGGAAAAGGTGGAACTGATAGTCAGTCGGAGACGAGCCAGCAGTCGGGAACGAGCCACGAGTCGGGGACGAGCTACGAGTCCGTGCACTGCTATTATAAAGGTGCATATTGTGCTGATTCAGAGAGAGGCTTTTCCTGCTTCTTTCCAAGGCCTCGGATGGATGGATAACTAGCTGTAACTATTCTGGAATTTGTATTTATCATCGCCACCAAGAAATGACAGAGTCCAGCAATTCTACCTGCAATTCCACCTACCAACATGCATTTGTCACCACGTTGCGCAATCACTGTAACGTAATACTATATTGATGTACAGTGAAGGATCAGCTTAATGGATGTGCTAATGTGCTGAAATATAAGGTAATTTGTTCCGAATTCATGTACCTACCTTGATTTTACTCCTCATCATAACACCTCTCAGGGTCCTCTCCGTTTGAAGTAACCGAGTGTCCTTACTGAAAGTACATTGAAACTCAGTTTTTTAAATAATGCCTCTTGAACTTATTAAAAAGATAGTTAAAGCTAATGTGGTAACATAGTGAGCTAAAGCAAATGTTATTTGTCCAAAAATAATTTTCCTATTAAAACTGCTATTTAAAGTGCTGTTGCTAACTTCAATATTAAAAGTTCTTAAGACTGAGGCTTATAAGGCAGATGATCACATTATTGTCTGTAGTGAATTCTAAAAGGTGAGTTAGTTTCTTGCAATGTGGTCAGCATTGTGTTTCGCTGTAGTAAAAGTGAGAAAGCTGCAGTTGTGAAACAGTATATATTCATGTTTGCTAAGTGTTTGTGTATCTTGTGTATTAGAAATGCATGTTAATAGTAATGTTTATGGTATCTCTTATAATTTTGCAAATAGTTTGTGCTGCTCCAGTTGTCAGCTTCAATCTTAAAACATATGTGTGTCAGAGTTCATTGCACTCGGGTGTGGCTGTCTAGGTTGTGTTTGTCCGTTTCAGTTACTTATACCTGCTTTCTTAAACGAGAACGTTAATCTTTCTCTTGCCTAATTAGGCTGGCGACTGTTTCCCTTATTCTAGGAATAGTATAGCTAGGCAAGATTTTGTTTGTCACTATTCCAATATTTACGTAATTCTGACTTTCATATCCAATAAGCCACCTCCGTTAGGAACAACACGGTCAATTTAACAAAATTCCTCTCAGAGGGTAACACTGTTCTGTTGCCTTGTGCCATAGTTGCTTTTACAAAATTGTTTTATGTCACAATCTGCTTCCAGCATTGAGGTTATGGTACAGTGGTAGCAGACAAAGAGTGTTATACGCGGCGCCGCGTGACAGGACGTTGTTCAGTTTGCACCTACAGACGGAAAAAAGTATAAGTAGTTAGCTTTTTACAAACATAGAGTGAACATAAAACGTCCCGCGGCACGAACCTGTACATTAGTTGACAGAACTAGTAGTGAAAGTTCAGTTTAAATTAAAAATAAAAGGTATCAGTACTTAATAATAGCTAAAATGGATAGGAAACTGGAAATAAATCTAGACACGAGAGAGCAGAATGCAACCGGGAGCAGTTCTGGCAGCACACCAACAGATGGCATGACGCGCGAGTTAAATTACGTACGTTATCACGCAGACGTTAATAAACAAATCGAAGCTATGTGTGTAGCGCGTAATAAGCAAGACAATGTAGGCAATGTTGTCGAAGACAGTGGCTATGCTGATGAATCGAGGGATATGTTTGAATCACCAAAAACTGAAAGGAAAGTAGAACTTGAACACGAAAATGCAGCAGAACATAAAAGTGAAAAGAATTCAGATATGATAGAATTGTTAAAAATGTTGTCTGCACAAATTGCAGCACAGGGGCAACAAAATGCAGCAGAAAATGACAATATTAAGGCACAAATTGCAGCACAGGGACTGCAAATTGCAGCGCAAAATGACAATATCAATGACAATATTAAGGCACAAATTGCAGCACACAGTGACAATATTAATGCACAAATCGAAATGCAGAGTACCAGACTTAGTAAACAAATTGAAGAAGTCAACTCAAGGGTAGGAACAGTGAGTAATGAAATTAAAAGTATTAAAAGCGAAATTACTGTCATCAATGGCAATATTGCCAATGTACAAGGACAAATTGATGACATTAACGAAAGATTTGACACTGAAGTAATTAAAATTCAAGATCAAATAGAACCCTTAGTCATCACTAAAGTAGACGAAAAGGTATTCGGTATTAAATCCGAAATATAAACCGAATGTAACGCGGAATTTGCACAGATTAAACAATCTGTAACAGAAACAAGCAGAGCTCTAACCAAACAGATTATTACTTGCGAAAAGAAGTGTGAACATAACACTTCACAAATCCAAGGCAAAATGTATGACTTGGAAAGAAAAATACAAACTGGACCTACACATTTTACTGAAAAAATGCCTTTCAGTAAAATATTAGAGGGCGAGGAAAAATTCGACCCAGCAAAGAGGCATAACGGATGGCACCCCCTAGACTTTGTAAAGAATTGCGAAAGAAATTTTCCTGAATATTTGTCTGACCAGGAAAAAATTAATGTTGTAATCAGTGCATTAACGGGAGAAGCAAAAAGGAGGGGTTGAATCTTGATACTAACCAGATGTCTTTTGAAACCTTCAAACAAAAATTTATTGACGAATACTGGTCAGAACAAAAACAAGACCAGTTGTGGCGTGAATTTCTAATGGCCAGGTTGTATGACATCAGAGGTAGGCAAACCATGAAAGAATTTTGCGAATCATGGTACAGAAAACTGATACACCTAAAAGCAAGAAGAACTGAAGCCGAGATCGTTTGGGTTCTTTGGCAGAAATTGCCTGAGGATTCTAAACGATATGTTGGGAGTACACACAGAAGTTTTTCTGCATTTTTGGAAAGGGTAGAGGATGAAGATCACTGGCGAAGAAATCGCGAATCTCGTCCCCACAATAACAACAATTATTTGCGAGAAAGTAATGACCAAGCTGAACGACAGGAAAACGATAGATTTCGTGTAAACACGATTCAAAGAGGTCGTGCGAGAGGTAGAGGAAATTATACAACGCGCGGCAGAGGATACATAGCACGGAATTCCCAAACTAGAGACGAAATGGAAAACTAAAAACCGCGTGTGTTACGGGCCGGATTCACGCGGAAACTGGTTTTGGGCCCAAAGAAAAGATGCCAAATATTAGATTCGAGAAGGAAAGATGTAAACTACGGGGCAGGAAGGTTAAGGGCGCGCCTATAGCAGACGGGCGCGGAGTGATACATAGTGGCGTTCCCAGTGAGAAGTCACGTGACCGTTCGTGCTCGGGCCAGCGGTTGCCGGAGCAGCGTACATTGCACTTGGCAGCAGACACAAATGGCAGACGTCAGAACAAGATGGCTGCCGTAGAGAGAGAGACAGAAGAGGCGCGATCGGACACTTCCGATGGCCGGTTTCAGTAGTAGACGAACGTAAAAATGGAAATAAAGTTAATATGACATATGATAAGGATAACTCAGTATCAGAATCGTGCGAAAAGACTTTATTAAAGAATAAAAGGGAGCCAGAAAAGGCGAGTGAAAAGGAGAACATTTGTACTGTTAATGATGTGTATGAAGTAAAAGACGTAGATGTGGGGGAGATTGTGATGAATAAAGAGGAAAGGGAGGTAGAATATGCCACGCAAAAGACGTGTGCACAGTTAATAATGGGTAAAAAAGAGGTAGAGGAGGACGTTAGTAATCATGACATTATGAGCAGTGCAGATGAAATTATTGTTGATGGTAAGGTGTTTAATAGTTTTGATGCAGAAGGGTCTAGTAAGAATTTCGCACGATTACCTGAAAATGACAGCATGGAAGAAAATGAAATGAAAGTTATTGAAGTATGTGACAATTATACTGAAGTATGTGACGATTATACTAAGTATGAAGTTAAGGCTGAAATCGTTCAAAGTGATATAACAGAAGTGCCTGACTGTGCAAACGATGTGCATTGTGTAGAAAATGAGTCGGAAAACGAAGTGACTGAAACATCTAGTGATAATCTGCCTCACTGTTTAAAAGTTGCCTTATTGCTCGAATCTGATGACGAAATAGAACCTAGCGATAGCTCAGATGAAGGAGAGACGACAGATACAGATGAGTTTTCAGGTGTAAACGAAAGTGAATATATTTTTACTGAGGGAGGGTATGAGAAAATTAGTGACATTTTTCAAAAGCAAGATACAGAAAGTAGAACTGGGCCAAAACCGAAGGAATTATTCTGTAATGTAACACAGGGGCATAATTTGCAGGAACCTCCAGATGATACTATACTGGGGCAAGCCTTAACAAATTTTTTGAAAGAGTGTGAATTACAGGAACAAAAAGTACCACCTGATAAAATAATAGCAGAACAGGCGGTGAGGTACCTTGCTAAAGACTTTGAAATTCCAAAACCTAAAAAGCCACCTGATGAAACAAAACGTTGGCAAGATCTGAATAGCTTAGTGAAAGATGTAGAAAACAGGAGGCCTAAAAAGCCACCAGATTTAAGTCACTGTTTATGAACCATAAAAGACTGCCTTGTTAATAAAGAGACTGGGGGCAGGATATGTATATATGTTGTTAATATAATGCATGACTTTATTATTATTGTATCTGAGTGTTACCTGAAAGTGATTATTGTTTTGTTGATCTTGAGGCCTGTGGCAGGTTGTTGCTTATTTATTGTAGTGTACTGTTTAACTTTACTTAGAAACTGTTTATTTTCAATTGAAACTTTCTGTTGCCAGTCTGATTATGAAGACAGGGCCATGTAGTGTGAGAAACCTGAAAACTTCATGAATAATGATGATTATGGTAACTTAACAAGAGTGCAAAGAACTCCACAAGATAACAATTTATTTCTAATATACTTAAAGACCAGAAAGGGCTTATGTTTGCACCATGTTGTGTATTTAAAGGTACATGTCCTCAGATGAGGTATGTCAACCCTCAGGGTGCAATGCACTCTTTGCATTGTCAGGTGCCTGACGAGCACCAGAGACCCGAGTCATTGCTAGCACTACTTCCGTTTCTTTTCGTGCTGCCAACCTTCCTCTTCATCATTCAGAACTTTTACTATCTTCTTTCCTTCTTCTCTATCAGAGTGTATTGAATAGTGTGGCAATGATGTAAGATATTGTGTATTGTTTGTGGATAAGTAAATAAATAATTAAATTGGGTACACAAGAAAATGACTAAGAATAATGAAAGTATAGTGGGTATTGTAAAAGAGAAAATGTAATGGAAAAGCAATTGGAAAGAGAAATATGGATAAGAAAAGGTAAGAATACTGAAAACAAGATAAATGAATGCTATAATATGACTAAATGTAAATGTTTTTGAAAATAGGGGTAAATATGGTGTTGAAAAACTGTATGTTGTTTAAAACTGTGGAAATGAACCTGGCTAATGTATGTGAAATAGGTATGTGAGGTATGTGTCTAGTGCCAGCAAAAGGGTTGGCAGAAATCACTTGCAATAGGATATGAAATTATTGTCCTGATCTTGATGTATGTAATGACCTAGCTGTGTGTGGAAAAGCAATGACAAATGAGTAGTAAAAATACTTTATCCTAACTTGATCCTGAATATGACATTTAATTTTTTTCTCGATTAATGTATGTGTTACCTGATTGTGTCATTTGAAAAGAAATGGTTTTGTTACCAGTGTCTAATTGCTGTTTCAAAGTTGCAGGTTTTATGTATTATACCATTAAAGCAAATTTTACCAAAGATGTGACAGAATGATGAAAAGCTTAAAGATGATGACAATAAACTGCTCAAAAATATGTTGTTGGGCAGTAAAACAAGACAAAATAATAAAAATGCTGGGGTCCTGAAGTTGCGGACTACCAAATATGCTATGTGAGCAGTAGCCAAAGGACTTGCCATTGTGGGGCAAGAAGTTGATAAGTGGTCACGAACTGCCAAACCTAGAGAATGGGGCAGTGTGTCAATTTAAAAACTGTTTTTTTTTGTGTGTTCTTAATCTAAATTGTGTTTTGTGTCTAAATATTATAGGTAAAGACTGCCAAACCAATAATGGGCAGAATGTGTAACATGGACTGCTAGTGCTGAGGCAAGCAGTGAACTAAGTTAGGTTTTTGAGCAATATGTTATGAACTGACTATTCTTGTTTTAAAACACAGCAGTGATGATTAAAGATAGGCTCTGAATATGTTAGTGTGTTTATGTGCAACAAATATTTTGGAATGCTATTAATGAAGAGCAGCTTTAAAGTTAATTATTTTGAAAAAAACCTTGCAAAGTTACCTTGGTATTTAAAGAGTCAGTTGGAAAAGGTTTCCATAGCTGTTTGTTTAAATATTGGTACATATGTGGATGCAAACTGAAATTTTCAATATTTCATTAATTGCTGAACCTTGTAAAATGTACTGTGATCATTAATATGCTTGTGTGTCTGTGAAATTTTACATTCCTCTAAAATTATTGAGAGACAAACTTCTGTTTTGCTAAGTTAAAATGTTCTGTGCTATTGTATATGTGTTTAAATTTTTTTCATATTATTTAAAGGCTTTACCTATTCTACTTATATGTAGATGAGTTTGTGTACTGTTTGTCAGTTATTTGGACTGTATGTGTATGAAAAGAACATGCTTAAAAATATCTTGTGTAATGATGCAAAATTAGTTTCCTTAAACCAGTGTGAAATTGAAAATTGCTTTAGAGGTTTTACTTTGAAAATCTTTTGGAAGAAATGTAAGCAATTTCTTAGTGTATATACCGTATGTTTGTAATGTGCGTGTTTTTTTTTTTTTCTCCCAACTGAAGTTCGATGGAATAATTTTTTTTTTGCAGCTAGCACCACTTAGGTGTTATAGATATTTCCTTGAAGTATCCCTTACAGGAAACTTCAACGAAACATGGGGCATGTGTAACACCACAGCTCTTATGCTGTATAGATTTATTTTTTTTGCGTTATTTAATGTTACATTGATGATCGTCTGTAATGTGTTTGAATCGGTAACATAAAATTGTGTACTCTTTTCTTTGTCAGACCTTTGATGTCGTGATTTGATTCTATGCAAAGTAGTGTATCTGTAATTTAAAGTTCTTTGTCCCATTTGGAGGGAACAAAACTTATTGTATATAATTGTAATTTTGTGTGAATAATTTTTTGTAGAAGTGTCATATGTGAAAATGTTCTGTTTTATTTAATGCATTTGTTTGCTGTTATGTAAACTGCTGACCTTCACTTAGGGTTCTTAGTTAATTTGTATGTAAATGGTGTAGTGGTTCCCCTCGGGAACGGAACTGTGTAGCGCGCGCAAATTGTGGTTGGCCTAGGTGGAAAAGGTGGAACTGATAGTCAGTCGGAGACGAGCCAGCAGTCGGGAACGAGCCACGAGTCGGGGACGAGCTACGAGTCCGTGCACTGCTATTATAAAGGTGCATATTGTGCTGATTCAGAGAGAGGCTTTTCCTGCTTCTTTCCAAGGCCTCGGATGGATGGATAACTAGCTGTAACTATTCTGGAATTTGTATTTATCATCGCCACCAAGAAATGACAGAGTCCAGCAATTCTACCTGCAATTCCACCTACCAACATGCATTTGTCACCACGTTGCGCAATCACTGTAACGTAATACTATATTGATGTACAGTGAAGGATCAGCTTAATGGATGTGCTAATGTGCTGAAATATAAGGTAATTTGTTCCGAATTCATGTACCTACCTTGATTTTACTCCTCATCATAACACCTCTCAGGGTCCTCTCCGTTTGAAGTAACCGAGTGTCCTTACTGAAAGTACATTGAAACTCAGTTTTTTAAATAATGCCTCTTGAACTTATTAAAAAGATAGTTAAAGCTAATGTGGTAACATAGTGAGCTAAAGCAAATGTTATTTGTCCAAAAATAATTTTCCTATTAAAACTGCTATTTAAAGTGCTGTTGCTAACTTCAATATTAAAAGTTCTTAAGACTGAGGCTTATAAGGCAAATGATCACATTATTGTCTGTAGTGAATTCTAAAAGGTGAGTTAGTTTCTTGCAATATGGTCAGCATTGTGTTTCGCTGTAGTAAAAGTGAGAAAGCTGCAGTTGTGAAACAGTATATATTCATGTTTGCTAAGTGTTTGTGTATCTTGTGTATTAGAAATGCATGTTAATAGTAATGTTTATGGTATCTCTTATAATTTTGCAAATAGTTTGTGCTGCTCCAGTTGTCAGCTTCAATCTTAAAACATATGTGTGTCAGAGTTCATTGCACTCGGGTGTGGCTGTCTAGGTTGTGTTTGTCCGTTTCAGTTACTTATACCTGCTTTCTTAAACGAGAACGTTAATCTTTCTCTTGCCTAATTAGGCCTGCGAATGTTTCCCTTATTCTAGGAATAGTATAGCTAGGCAAGATTTTGTTTGTCACTATTCCAATATTTACGTAATTCTGACTTTCATATCCGATAAGCCACCTCCGTTAGGAACAACATGGTCAATTTAACAAAATTCCTCTCAGAGGGTAACACTGTTCTGTTGCCTTGTGCCATAGTTGCTTTTACAAAATTGTTTTATGTCACAATCTGCTTCCAGCATTGAGGTTATGGTACAGTGGTAGCAGACAAAGAGTGTTATAGCCTCAGCTGTGCATAGGATGGATGAGACAGATCCCGGAATCGTGGTTGCCTGGTGAAGAAACCACTGACAAAACTGCTCCCGAAGTGGAAAGTAAGCCCAGCACACGCTGTCAGTGATAAGGGCAGTACAAACTGTCATGGAGAATGTTCCACGCGGTCATCTGGATTACCCTGTACTGGCGGACCAGCTGCCTGATACTGACACAGGGGTCGCCTTCCATAGTGTTAATCGCATTTTCCTCCAAGTCTGGTGTCCAAACATTTCGAGTAGTCGTTCATGATTTCCTACTTCCTGAAACGAGTCGCTCTCAGACAAACTGCGAAACACTGTTTTCAGACATTGAATGCTGTCGTTGTTGTCGTTGGCGATAGATCTCCTGGTACAACCTTCCTGCCCACCAACCGTTGCCATTTGCCTTTCTGTAAGGAATACCATGGCGTCAAGCTCTCAATTCGAAAACGGAACCACTGTGTGCAACGCTGCATGACTTCTGCTACAAGGTGAGTCACCAAGAGAAGTGAATCGGACGCAACATTACCAACTACTACGGCAGGAGAGGGCGCTATGGCAGGGCGTATGAGGAACAGTACCACCCTCTAGGAGGAAACCAGGCAAACTGTAACTGTGGCTGCATGGTACAGCGAGTGTTAGACCGCAGTCTCTCTAACAAAGGTTGATTGAATAAAATGGTCTCTAGCATGAAAATATCGATTTCCGGATATAAGTTCATTAGATCTTTTTTTCGTATCCCCTCATCGATCAATCCCTAGAGTTTGTGCACAGAGAAAACTATCACCCTGTAATTAAGTGAACTGATTAAGTACTTAATTGGAAGGTGTCACATTAAGTACAGAAAGAATTACTTGAGAAAACTGGCCGGCCGCTGTCGCCGAGCGGTTCTAGGCGCTTCAGTCCGGAACCGCGCGACTGCTACGGTCGCAGGTTCGAATCCTGCCTCTGGCATGGATGTGTGTGATGTCCTTAGGTTAGTTAGGTTTAAGTCGTTCTAAGTTCTAGGGGACTGATGACCTCAGATGTTAAGTCCCATAGTTCTCAGAGCCATTTTGTTGTTGAGAAAACTATAGTTCAAGAAGAGACAGGCGAATACAACCTCTGGTCTGGCGCCGTATACTTGTGACCATAAAGACGCACATTATATGGATCAGAACTTTCCAGACTAGCAGCAGGGGGATCACTGTTTGTAGTTTTTAACAACGGCAACAGGGAACCAACGCTACCATGACTAAAAACATCATTGTTAAAGATGTTAAAAATTACAGACCACATATACACTCGGACCAGCAAGAATAGGCGTAGAGGTAACACCTTTCGGTTTATTTTTTGCGACACACATCCAGTGCCATTCCTCGTTCCTACGTTAATTACGTTCTTGCAAACAGTAGCACGATGACACGCGCACATCGACGACGCCTGTGACGCGGCATGTCTCAGAAGCTCCGTACAGTGCAGTTGCCTGCGCAGCAGCCTCGTACAGAATGGCAGCGCGACGAGATAAGGTCGCCCTTAAATAGCCTCACGCAGCGAGCCCACTGATAAGCCACATCCGCATTCGCAGTGCTGGCGCTCGAGGCGGCCTGTACGATCACACTGCGCGAATCAAAACTCTCTAAACCACCACCAACCAGTAGCAGCAGCACTACTACCAGAAATAAAAACTGTGAGGTTCGCAGATGACATTGTAATTCTGTCAGAGACAGCAAAGGACTTGGAAGAGCAGTTGAATGGAATGGACAGTGTCTTGAAAGGAGGATATAAGATGAACATCAACAAAAGCAAAACGAGGATAATGGAATGTAGTCGAATTAAGTCGGGTGATGTTGAGGGAATTAGATTAGGAAATGAGACACTTAAAGTAGTAAAGGAGTTTTGCTATTTGGGGAGCAAAATAACTGATGATGGTTGAAGTAGAGAGGATATAAAATGTAGACTGGCAATGACAAGAAAAGCGTTTCTGAAGAAGAGAAATTTGTTAACATCGAGTATAGATTTAAGTGTCAGGAAGTCGTTTCTGAAAGTATTTGTATGGAGTGTAGCCATGTATGGAAGTGAAACATGGACGATAAATAGTTTGGACAAGAAGAGAATAGATGCTTTCGAAATGTGGTGCTCCAGAAGAATGCTGAAGATTAGATGGGTAGATCACGTAACTAATGAGGAGGTATTGAACAGAATTGGGGAGAAGAGGAGTTTGTGGCACAGCTTGACAAGAAGAATGGACCGGTTGGTAGGACATGTTCTGAGGCATCAAGGGATCACAAATTTTGCATTGGAGGGCAGTGTGGAGGGTAAAAGTCATAGAGGGAGACCAAGAGATGAATACACTAGGCAGATTCAGAAGGACGTAGGTTGCAGTAAGTACTGGGAGATGAAGAAGCTTGCACAGGATAGAGTAGCATGGAGAGCTGCATCAAACCAGTCTCAGGACTGAAGACCAGAACATATTCTATTTGCTGTTTTAGAACAGGTGTCAGAATTTTTTTTGTATTATTTCCGTTCCTGGCTTGTATGGCCTTCAGCCGTGATCATGGTTATTTGCCTCAAAATTCTAATTTGGTATTAATATTTTAGCAGTAAGCCTCAAATCTTAATTACCGGCATTCCTGGCGTCTGACGCCTTCTGCTGTGTTTGTGGCGACTGACCTTAATATTTCAATACCTGTAATTAGTAAGTTGCATCGGTTTAAACAATTCTTAATTTATTGCCATTCCTGGCGTGTAAGGCCTTCTGCCCACATCACAGTGGCTTGCTTTTAAAACATTATGTGTTTTATCTGTATTTAATGGTGATATGCTTAAATGTAACTCAATGGAAACACTATTATTTACTCTGTTGTTTATTCCATCATTGATAACGTGAGGTATTTTTTATTTTTTATTGTTGAGCCTTTAATTACTGGTTTAAAATAAATAAATGTAAAAGGCATCCAATAGTAACCGATTACGGCCCCGACCACAATCGTAACCGAATCCTGCCTTCCCTTGACTACAACCAGGTTTCAATCCCATTGTGGAGCGACCTTTGGGTTTTCAAGAAGGGAGAACAGTGACCAGTCGTGAACAATATGAATTTTGAAACACTTGCCCGCGAAAGGCAAAGGTCCTGAGTTCGAGTCTCGGTCGGGCACACAGTTTTAATCTGCCAGGAAGTTTCATATCAGCGCACACTCCGCTGCAGAGTGAAAATCTCATTCTGGAAATATGAATTTTATTGCAGATCGATTTCAACTATAGAATAGTCATCATCAGTGTTAAACACGGTACGAAGGACAAAAAAGGAATAGCGTTTGCAGCCAGCGACAAGGTATACGTAAATTCCAACGTACCATAAAACACTTGGAGTTCACGCGCATGTACACCACAATTTGAATTCAGAAGTACTTATAGGTATCATTAAAAAAGATAAGTTGAAACGTCCCGTTAGAACAATTATACATAACTGTGTTTAAACTGACACACAATATTTTTAGCGCAACGGAATCTGACTTTCAGTAATCGCTACAAAGAATGGCCCTGACTAACGTTAACCTATACCTTTCACAAATCACTTACCTCACAAAAATCTTCATTACTCGAACTACTGCAATTCAGCGAGCGCCACTACTGCCAGATAAATAAAAGATTCAAACTACTGAAGGCACTAACTACTGATAGGCATAGTTAGGAAACGAAAGATTTTGATAGAGAACAAACAATGTATTTACCTTAATAGTGTTGAAAAGTCACAATATACATAGCAGTTCATGACATCCAGTCTTACAAATTTCAAAACTCCGCCATCTCTCTCCCCACATCCACCACTGCTGGCGGCTCACCTCCAACTGCGCAACGCTACGCTGTGTTAACATCCAGCTACCCAACACTACAATGGCAGACAACAATGCAAACTAGCCACAGACTGCACACAGCACAGCCAGTGATTTTCATGAACAATAGTTTGCAGTTCTTTTATGGCTGCTTCGTGATTCTGTAACGCATTTTCATGACGCGAAAAAAAAGTTGGAAATGCTCACAAATTTGTGTTTTTACGTCATTAGAGACTTTTTGACATTTCGATTCAATGTTATGTAACTCAGTAGTTAAATCTTCACGTGTTTGTTCAAGTGTGGTGTCTAACTTCCGAAGATTTTGTTCCATTGTGTCTAACTTTTGAAGATTTTGTTCCATTGTGTCTAACTGTTGCTGTGTTTGTCTCTGGTGTTGTTCCATTGTGTCTAACTTTTGAAGATTTTGTTCCATTGTGTGTAACTTTTGAAGATTTTGTCCCATTTGTTTCTGATTTTGTTCAAGCGTTGTGTCTAACTTTTGTAGCCTTTGTCCCATTTGTTGCATTAACTGTAATAACAGTGCACTGGTGTCTGAAACATGTTCCTCAATGCTATTCGGCAGTGCATTCGAACCGGCAATATTCGCATTTTGAAAAGCAGAAAATGTGTCTTGATTTATTTGAGAAAACGGTGAGGACGCAAAACCTGAATCTACAGTATTTGCAAGATTTTGTCCTGTCATTTCGGAATCCTGAGGCACGCTGTTGCCGACCGATCGATCGATAATGCTTCGCTGTTAACTAATTGTTTCACTGCCTACACCATTATTTGCAGCCCGCTCCATTTCCCTATGCACAATTACCAAATTACTACTTTTAACATTAGTTAATTCATTACATGGTGGCGCTAACACACTGCTTTCGTCTTCACTGTCATTTCTCAGTTTACTTTGGAGCCTAGTATTGCATTTTTCACACGCCATTATTGTCACAATATTTCACATGACAACACAGAAAAATACAATTTGAGGAGCAAAAATAAGAGAAAACATTAACATAGCACTGAAAATTATGTCTAGTTAATTGCAAGCGCAGCTGCGAAATACTTGGTGCAAATTTATATGCGTGCCACACCTGTTTTACTGTACAACAATGAAAGGCTGCAACTACAAAGGAGATTCTCTCTACAATTATGCACTAGCAATAAACAAAATCTACACTAATTACACAAACTACAAGAAAAAATCAGAAGATTCAGTGAGGTATCCTGGCAAGGTCGCCATATGAAACATCCCCTTAGAACAATTATACATGACTGTGTTTAAACTGACACACAGTATTTTTAGCGCAACGCAATCTGACTTTCAGCAATCGCTACAAAGAATGGCCCTGACTAACGTTAACCGTTACCTTTCACAAATCACTTACCTCACAAAAATCTTCGTTACTCGAACTACTGCAATTCAGTGAGCGCCACTACTGCCAGCTAAATAAAAGATTCAAACTACTGAAGGCACTAACTACTGATAGGCATAGTTAGGAAACGAAAGATTTTGATAGAGAACAAACAATGTATTTACCTTAATAGTGTTGAAAAGTCATAATATACATAGCAGTTCATGGCATCCAGTCTTACAAATTTCAAAACTCCGCCATCTCTCTCCCCACATCCACCACTGCTGGCGGCTCACATCCAACTGCGCAACGCTACGCTGTGTTAACATCCAGCTGCCCAACACTACAATGGCAGACAACAATGCAAACTAGCCACAGACTGCACACAAAGGCCAGCAGAAGAGTTGTAGATTGCACTCACTAATACATGAAAATGCAGATACAAGAGTATGTCTGAGGCAGGAAGACAGAGCTCGAATTGAAAGTAGTAGAGGATTAAAGAATGAGGGAAATTAAATCCCATCTATAAAGCTGCTAGCGTTAGCGGAATGGGAACAAGAAGCTTGACTCCACTACTTACAGTTTTTAAGTGAAGGAGCTATGAGGGAAAGAGATCTAATGAAAGTGGTGATACAGTCAGGGCAAGGCACATACATGAAATAAAAGTAATTGTCCTTTAATGGACAGTATCTTAATATGAGAGAGTTGAACATACACTGTGAGGCACCAAAATCAGCAAAATCGGCTGGTGAAGGAAGTAATGAGGTTTGTATGGAGGGTGATAGTAGCATATACATAAGAACTCCATCACATAGTCCAAGTTACCACTGCTAGTTGTCGCTGCTGTCACAGTGGTGTTGTAGTCACTGGGGGTGAAGGAAATTTGAAAAAAATCGAGGTGACAGATGGCAGTAAATTCAAAAAGCTCAAAATTGCTCTGGAGGGAATATTAAAATCAGAAAGATGGCGCTGGAAGGAAACAGATAAGTGGAAGATGGCAGTAAATTTTAAAAAAGTCCACAAAAGTTAAAAAAAATTTAAAAAAATTTAGAAACTCAAAAAATCCAAGCTGGTGGAACTAACTCAGTTCTGATTTGTAACCACCCCATTCCCTCTTCACCCACCCCGACGTCTATATTCTCTACTTCTCTAGTCATATCTCATTAGTTAATAGACCATTAAAATGAAACAAACAATCGAAGTGCTTCCCCAGAGCAACAACCTTGGCTGTGCTCAAAAATAGGTCACGGATGTGAATCTTTTTGCACCTTGTTCAGAAGTATTTATCCAAAAAGGTTGCATGTTTCCACATATAAAATACATCAACAACACCCACCTACACGCAGATACACACACACACACACACACAGAGAGAGAGAGAGAGAGAGAGAGAGAGAAAGCAGTCAAACTAGAAACTAAAACATGCTGTGACTCCCATATTAAGTGCCGCAGTGCTATTTTAATTCCTAAACAAATGTGGCTAAGAAATACGATGCTAAAAGATAGATATACTTCATCTTTAGGCCTTATTTAAGCAGTGTAGTAAAAGTAACCTGACGAAGCTATTAACTGAAAGAAATAAGTGTTCTCTAAAATATTACTCTAATGAGGCATGCAAACAAACAATAACGTTGTCTGAATTATGATGCTTGTCATATGTTATAGTGGTATGTCCTTATCTTCAGTACGTAAAATATGTTGGAATTCGAATGATGCTTCACCTTAGCCGGCACCATTTTAGGGAGATATTGCGTCATCTTCTACACAACAAAACATAACTTACGTTTATTAACAACCTAATACAGGTTTTTATTAGCAATTAAAGTAGACTCTATAGAGATTATGGACAAAACGAACTTTTGAAGAATGCTGCAATATCTGCCGACTAGAAATATAGTGCCAAGGCTCTTTAAAGCGTATAAAGACTGCAATAAACAGCTGCTAAATAACACCTAAATCAAATAAAATTACTTTATGTAAAATCACCTTCACGCAAAACATAGCGAAAAGACAAACAAGTACCCCAAATTCAACTAAATATAGATTAAATACAACTTTAAGAAGGAAAGTGGAAGGTATTCTGAAGAGTTATTTTTCTTCCAATGTGTCGGTTACACTGCATATTTTCGTACTAGACAAGGATAACTTTTGCATTTTTACGTTCAGTACATGACCAAACATGTCGCTATAATAGTAAAGTAATGAACCAAAGTGAAAGACGGCAACAGAACAGAGATGAAAAGTCGACAATTGGAAATTAAAATCTTGGCCACCGAAATGACATTATTCACTATAATAAGTAACAAACGCAGGTATGGATCTTTGCCCGGAAATGAAAATTCAGGCATTGCACCAAAATAAAATTGCTTATTACTCAAACTATGCACAGTAGACTTGTGACACTACTATCATAAATTAACCGTTCTGTAACAGCTTTTAAAGATATAAACTGTTTGAATACTGAGACTAATGATAAAAATTATTGGTTAAGCAGCATTTGTTGACGGCCAGACTTTAGTTATTGTACCACACTTTTTAGGCACAATAAATCTTAAAATAAAGATATTCTCTCCTCTGAGTGGTCTGTATTACTTATTGAAATACCTACAGATTACTTGTTGGCACTACTACAGTAAATTACAGGCTAGTGGACGAGTATAGTTCGATCTCTGTATCATACATTATTACCAGGTATTAAATTCGTCAAATTACATGTTGAAATGTTCAAATGTATGTGAAATCTTACGGGACGTAACTGCTATGGTCATCAGTCCCTAAGCTTACACACTACGTACCCTAAATTATCCTAAAGACAAACACACACATCCATGCCCGAGGGAGGACTAGAACCTCAGCCGCGACGTCAAATTACATATAAACTGAAACTTCTTGGGAGGTTTGCCTTTCACGGGCAAGTGCTCTAGCGACTGAGCTACCCAAGCACGAGTCACGACCCGTCCTCAAGGCTTCAGTTCTGACAGTACCTCTTCTCCTACCTTGCAAACTACACAGAAGCTCTTCTGCGAACCTTGCAGAAATAGCACTCCTGGAACAAAAGAACATGGCCTAGCCACAGCCTGGGGGATGTTTCCGAAACGAGATTTTCACTCTGCAGCGGAGTGTACGCTGATGTGAAACTTCCTGGCAGATCGAAACTGTGTGCCGGACCGCAACTCGGACTCAGGAGGTTTGCCCGTTGAGAGAAAATCTCATTGTGGAAACATCAGCTAGGCTGTCGCTAAGCCATGTCTCCGTAACATCCTTTCTTCCACGAATTCTAGCTCTTCAGTGTTTGCAGAGGAAGTTCTGTGAAGTTTGAAAGGTAGAGGACGAGGTACTGGCTGAATTGAAGCTGTGAGGACGGGTCGTGAATCGTACCTGGATAGCTCAGTCGTTAGAGCACCTGCCCGCGAAAGGCAGTATTTCAAGTATTGGTTCGGCACACAGATTTAAGCTTCCAGGAAGTTTTATATCAGCATACACTCCGCTGAAGAATGAAAATTTCTTTCTGGATACATATAAGCTAATTCTGAACATTTAATGGTATTGGAGAAGCGCTATTGCGGATCTAAGTTGCAGCTTAATGTGCATAAATGTGCACGTGCAAAAGTCAATACATCTAATCATAATGACGACTAAGCACATTGCGTCTTGTCTTGCAGGCTGTGATGTCTTTTGAAAATCAAAAGCTATCAGGTAACAAGTGGAGACTCATCAAGTCAAGTTTTCACAAAGTGCAGTGGATGTCAGATACTGGATCTTAAGTAGTATTCTTTATGTGCAGTAGTGGCTGTCAGAACCTAAGGATGGGCATCGGCATCAGTGTGCGTTCTGAGGTGTCAGAAGGTCTAATAATGATATCGCCTAAGCAAGCTGAGACGTATTCTGGCAAGCTGCAATTGTTTCAACGAGAGAAAGTAAAAGGTGGTAAATATTTTGACCTACAAATTGTATCCTAGCAATGAGTCTTATAGTGTCTGGGTGACTTTGAAAGTACAGCAACTCTCATTTTTTTACTTTAATACATGTTACTACTGAAACTTCCTGGCAGATTAAAACTGTGTGCCGGATCGAGGCTCGAACTCAGGACCTTTGCCTTTCGTGGGCAAGTGCTCTACCAGCACCAATTGGTAGAGTACTTGCCAGCGAAAGGTAAGGGTCCTGAGTTCGAGTCTCGGTCCGGCACAGAGTTTTAATCTGCCAGGAAGTTTCATATCAGCGCACACTCCGCTGCAGAGTGAAAATCTCATTCTTGATATGTTACTAGTGTTCAGTATGCTATTTTATATGTAGTTCCCACAGTCTGACAGGACACGATAACTACCTTTTTAACTGCAAGGTGAACTGAATACTGTAGCACATGGCCACTACAATGTTTGGCTGACTTTGATATCGGCTTTAGAGACGAGTTTTTGACAGATTTAGAATAACATTGTTTACTTTTGTAGCCATCAGGTGCTCTTTAAGCTGACAGCTACATCAGCAGTAGTTCTCATGTGAATTTTTACAGTGTTACAGCAGAAAGTTTATGCATTTTCGTAAATTTCATGGATGGTATTAATATGTAGCTCAGAGATCAATCTGTACTCATCAGTAAATTTAATTTATTTCAGTAGTGCCAATAAGTGAGCCACATGTACTTTAATAACTCATACAGACCATTTAGAGGTCGATATATTTAATTTGAATGCCCATTTCCCTTGCAAATTGTGGTACAACAATGAAAATTTGATCGTTAGTAAATGCTACTAAACCTATAAGTCTCATGAGTAGCGACACTATTCAAACAATGTATGTTATAGCACAGTTTCTTTACAACACTAGTCCATAATAGTTTTGTGATAGAGTTCTTGCATATTTTGAGAAATATTACAATTTCATTTTGGTGCAAAGCCTTGATCTACATTTGTGATCATGGATCTGTATTAATACTTGTTTATTTCTATAAGCAACCATCATGTGTTATGTGCTCAAAATAATTACTTATGATGATAGGTCATTTCATTTTGGGGGCAAAGATTTTCATTTCCTGATATCGGGTTTACATTTCTGTATTGTTGCACCATCGTCTGTATCAATTTGTTTTTGCTCTCTTGTTCCATTACATTTTTGATTGTGTTGATCTGAATGTAAATATTTAGTAAGTTCTCCTTGTATATTACGAAAATATGCCATTTAAGTGTTACATTACACTAAAAAAATTTCGTTAGAATACCTTCCCCTTCTCTTCATAAAATTGTGGTTAGTCTGTTAATTGCTCTTTTGGCAATGTTGTATGCGTGTCTGTATGTATGTGCATGTCTGGGTTTTTACATCACGCATTTTCAACAGATTTTTGTGTTATTTAGTAGTTGATTAGAGGAAATGCTGTCTGTAAACACTTTAGAGATCGTTGGCGCTATGGTTACAAATGGTAAATATCGCAGTACTACTCCAAAATTCGTTTACTACATGACCTATAGTACATCTGACTCTGATGAAAATATCATTATCAGGTTGTTAATAATTTATATTTTCAAGTGCAGAAAATGATACAATGGCCTTATACCCCTGAAAATGGTGCTTGCTAAGGTGAAGCATTACTGAAATGGTAATGTCTGTTCGTTCTATAGATAACAAATAACTTAGCCTCAGATTGAAATGTCAACGCCCTTTACGTGTTTTTGAAGTGAAGATACTATTATAACATTTGACAAGTGTAATAGAAAAACTTAGATGTGGAAATATTGAATTTGAAAGCCCATTGCATATCATATCAATTGTAGTGCAAAAAATTAATTACATGTGCTAATAGCTGGTAATAATGCAAGATGCCTGTTTGTTTGTGTGCTTGCCTGCTGCATATACAATGTGACATCTGATTTAAAGATTGCATTTTTTAAAATTTCTGATGTCTTTTCAGGCACTGAAGTAACATTTACTCGTGGAACATAATATTAATCTGGGCAAATGATGTACCTTCAACCATGCATGGTTCAGAACTCCATTTTTGCTCATTCATTAGTGCTGCATAACCTATACATTCATCATTCATACTGTAAACATTGTACATTTGTGTGTTTATATATATATATATATATATATATATATATATATATATATATATATATATATATCTGCATAACCTGTACATTCATATTCAAAACATTGTATGTTTATGCACACACACACACACACACACACACACACACACACACACACACATATATATATATATATATATATATATATATATAGGGTGTTACAAAAAGGTACAGCCAAACTTTCAGGAAACATTCCTCACACACAAATCAAGAAAAGATGTTATGTGGACATGTGTCCGGAAACGCTTAATTTCCATGTTAGAGCTCATTTTAGTTTGTTCTTCCACCTACGCTCCATGGAGCACGTTATCATGATTTCATACGGTAAACTCTACCTGTGCTGCTAGAACATGTGCCTTTACAAGTACGACACAACATGTGGTTCATGCACGATGGAGCTCCTGCACATTTCAGTCGAAGTGTTCGTACGCTTCTCAACAACAGATTCGGTGACCGATGGATTGATAGAGGCGGACCAATTCCATGGCCTCCACGCTCTCCTGACCTCAACCCTCTTGACTTTCATTTATGGGGGCATTTGAAAGCTCTTGTCTTCGCAACCCCGGTACCAAATGTAGAGACTCTTCGTGCTCGTATTGTGGACGGCTGTGATACAACACGCCATTCTCCAGGGCTGCATCAGCGTATCAGGGATTCCATGCGACGGAGGGTGGATGCATGTATCCTCACTAACGGAGGACATTTTGAACATTTCCTGTAACAAAGTGTTTGAAGTCACGCTGGTACGTTCTATTGCTGTGTGTTTCCATTCCATGATTAATGTGATTTGAAGAGAAGTAATAAAATGAGCTCTAACATGGAAAGTAAGCGTTTCCGGACACATGTCCACATAACATATTTTCTTTCTTTGTGTGTGAGGAGTGTTTCCTGAAAGTTTGGCCGTACCTTTTTCTAACACCCTGTATATAGGGTGAGTCACCTAACGTTACCGCTGGATATATTTCGTAAACCACATCAAATACTGACGAACCGATTCCACAGACCGAACGTGAGGGGAGGGGCTAGTGTAATGGTTTAATACAAACCATACAAAAATGCACGGAAGTATGTTTTTTAACACAAACCTACGTTTTTATAAATGGATCCACGTTAGTTTTGTTAGCACATCTGAACATATAAACAAATATGTTATCAGTGCCGTTTGTTGCATTGTAAAATGTTAATTACATCCGGAGATATTGTAACCTAAAGTTGACGCTTGAAATCTCGCACGTTCAGTTGCGTGTTGTAACAAACACGGACCACGGTCGGCGAGCAGCATCTGCAGGGACATGTTTACGATGACGACCGTGTTTACGAGTGTGGCTGTAGTGCACTGTTTTGGTTTGGTCTAGCTGTCGCAGTGTCCGCATGTAGCGCTTGATGCTATTGTTATTCTGCATTCGTCTCCTCACGCAGACCGACTGTAGTACACCGTGTTACCAGACGTCTTTGACAGTGTAGTGTTGTAGGAACTGTGACCATGGTGTATTCGAACTCTGAAAAGGCGGAGATGATACTCATCTACGGCGAGTGTCGACGAAATGCAGCTGAAGCCTGCAGGGTGTATGCAGAACGGTACCCGGACAGAGCGCATCCAACGTGCCGCACGTTGCAAAACATCTACCGCCAACTGTATGCAACAGGTATGGTCGTAGCATGCAAACGGGTCCGTAACAGGCCCGTCACAGGAGAAGCGGGTGAAGTTGGTGTGTTAGCTGCTGTTACCATGAACCCACACATGAGTACACGGGACATTGCGAGAGCCGGTGGACTGAGTCAAAGTAGTGTCATGCGCATACTGCATCGTCACCGCTTTCACCCGTTTACATCAGCAATTACATGGTGATAACTTTAATCATCGTGTGCAATTCTGTCAACGGGCATTAACAGAGAATGCGTTGCAGTTCTACCTGTTTACCGATGAAGCGGGTTTCACAAACCACGGGGCAGTGAATCTACGGAACATGCATCACTGGTCCGTGAACAATCCTCGCTGGCTCAGACAGGTAGAGCGACAGCGACCGTGGACTGTAAATGTATGGTGCGGAATCATTGGCGACCACCTCATTGGTACTCACTTCATTGCAGGGGATCAAACAGCTGCAACATACATCGCGTTTCTACAGTGATCTGCCAACGTTACTCGAAAATGTCCCACTGGAAACGCGTCGACGTATGTGGTATCAGTATGATGGTGCACCTGCACATTCCGCAATTAACACTAGGCTGACGCTTGACAGGATGTTCGACGGGCGTTTCATAGGACGTGGAGGACGCATAAATTGGCCAGCCCGTTCTCCTGATCTTACACCTCTGCACTTCTTTCTGTGCGGTACGTTAAAGGAGAATGTGTACCGTGATGTGCCTACAACCCCAGAGGATATGAAACAACGTATTGTGGCAGCCTGCGGCGACATTACACCAGATGTACTGCTGCGTGTACGAAATTCATCACGCCAGAGATTGCAATTGTATGCAGCAAATGATGGCCACCACATTGAACATCTATTGGCCTGACATGTCGGGACACACTCTATTCCACTCCGTAATTGAAAACGGCAACCATATGTGTACGTGTACCTTACCCCTCATGGTAATGTACATGTGTGTCAGTGAAAAAGACCAATAAAAAGGTGTTAGCATGTGGACGTAATGTGCTGTTCCAGTCTCTTCTGTACCTAAGGTCCATCACCGTTCCCTTTGGATCCCTACGTAATTCGGTGCTCTCCGATACACACAATCGAACAGCGGAGGACTGGTACTCAAGCGTCAACTTTAGGTTACAATATCTCCGGATGTAATTAACATTTTACAATGCAACAAACGACACTGATTACGTATTTGTTTATATGTATATTGTAGATGTAGAAATATAGCAAGGTATACCATTTAAATAATTTCTTTTGATATGTAGTTTGGAACAGAATGCATTATGTTCAAATGTTTCAGATACAATTGGACACAACCAAGTTGGTTGCTCTGGTGCTGCTATGTGATTGTCTGTTTCGTCTTAAAGGACTATAACATAGAAATTGTGACTGGAAGATAGGACAGGACACGGGAAAGGAAGGTGAGGGGTGGAAAGGCGAAGGCACAAAGAAAAGGGCTATGCACTACAGCTGGGCTAGTTCCATGATCTTCAACTTTCTGAATGTTTTTTTTTAAATTTATTTTGATCGTTAACTATTTTTTAATTTTTTCGATGATTTCCTGCCATCTTGTATTCTTGAATTTTCCATCAACTCTATCTTGCCTTTTTAATTATTTTTCAGTATCACATTGAATTTTTTTTATTTCCATCCATCTGTCATTTTGGATTTTTTGACTTCCCACAGCACACCATGATATTATTTCCAATTATTGGGGGAAAGCTGAACTGTTTGCTAGGGTCCCCATAGATGTGCAGCTCTTAATATTCACAATGAAACAGATGGGGAACGTTATCAGTAAGATAGGGAGAGCGCAAGTGGTTGAGGATTGCAGAAGTTAGATGAACAGAATCTAGAACAAGAAGTGAAAGATCATAAAGATGTTAGAGATCTACTACTATATGAAGAGAAATATGAAGAAAGAAGGTAGGAGGTATAGAAGGAAACAGAGATGTCAGATATGATTAATTCCTCAGTTGATATCTTGACTGAGTTTCAGACAGAACAGAGTGCAAGCAGTAGCACCTATCTGTGTGGTCCGAATCTCACCTGGCCAGTGGCTATTGGGCTCTCTCTAGAGTGTGTTAAGTGAAGACATGGCTTCTGGGTATAAAATTGTTTGATAAATAGAAAAGCAAACGTTTTGACAGAGATTATGTAATTTTGGAAATAGTAAAAGAAAAGTACTATTGCCTCTTTTGGCTGGAAAGAACTGACATGGGAGGCAGGAGCACTATTCTAATACGATATTGCTGGGCAAAGAAATGACTGAAAGACAAAATGAGTAAGGGATAAAAGTGGGTGTGGATCGTAGAGCCATTGGAGAAATCAGAAGAAAATATAGGACAAGGTGGAAAGATTTCATGAGTTACATGAAAACCAAGAAAAGAGAATTAAAAAGTATTTTGATGGTGAGAACGCAGCTATGTGTTGCTTTGCAGTTAGAAATAAATTAGCCTCTGACTGCAAGAATGGTTTTCAGATCCTTTATTGCATAATTTGTTTTGGAACTATCAGCCCCTTCTTCAGAGGCACGTGTGAACAGCTACCATTGCCTGGCGTAGAATACATATATTTCTACTATCCATCATAGTGGATGATGGGCCGACAGTAGGTAGATGATTTCCAATTACAAATAAATCATGTTCTGTCTTCCTTAATCCATAACCGATTTTGGGAGTACCAGCCACATCTTGAGTACCACCTGTGTACAGTTCCCATTTCCTGACATGGTATTTGTGTATTTGGACTTGAGAACACAGCTGTTCAGTGATTTTCAATTATAAACAGTTTTAATGAATTCATTGCTACCATTTGACTGTAAATTTTTATTAATCATTTGTATCAGCATCATAGTTTTAGCTGTAGAGCCGTTTTAAAGCACGTACATGAAAAAATTGGTAAACATTCAATATGTCTGAAGGATATTTTGTCGTTGTCAGTCAGATATTTTGGAATATTTACTGACTATTTTTCACATGAGCTCTTGAAAATGCTTTTGTATCAAAAATCTTGATTGTGAAATAAATGGAAACTAAAAATCTACAGTTAAGTGGTGGCAATGATTTCATTAAAAAAGTATGTTATGATTAAGGTCCCCAAACAAACCATTAGTTACAAATAAATACCCTTTAGCTACAAGGATGATTTCTACTTTCTTTAGTGCATAAACATTTTCAGAACTACCAGCACAATCTTCAGATGCACATGTGTACAGAATTAGAACGGTTTTTGCTGGGCATAAAGGAGTTTTTCACATCAGCCTGGTTTAGTGAACGAATATTAATTTTATTTTACTGCTAAGGGAAATGTAAATATTTTTCACAAATTTATACCAAGTTTAAAAAAACGTAAGGAACCAGTGAGGGATCTAACACAAAATATGCTTAAGTAGGGGATTACTGAGAGAGCATTGGGTTTATTTAACAGGGCATTGTTTACTTTGATGCCCAAACTAGATCGATCAATAAGACTAGTATTAGATACTAGCGTACTGTATACGATTAAGTCCCCAGAAAGTGACAGATGTCAATATATTGGTAATTTATTTTAAAAAATTGAGAGTTAAATTTTTTACATTATGGGTGTTGCATGTGGATATTGGAATTTCCCATCAGAGAAGGAACCTAGGTAGTACATGGCATTTTTGTTTTATGGTGGATGTTGCCAGTAAAGTGGTGGCTTTTGTGCTGACTATTTTTATGCATTTATTCAAGCTATGTCACAAGTGTTGAATGATGAATTATTGAAGCCTTGAGCTGTGTATGTAGATGGTGGTTTGATCTTCACTTCATTGTAGGAAGAGCACTGCTTGCTGCTGGCCAAGGTTTCGAAAACAGTTTAAAAAGATGGAAGGAAATTAAAATTATATGAAAAAGATCCTATAAAATAGGAATTGTAAACGTGATAGCATATTATCAGCAGTGAAGAAATTCTTCGAGAGCTCCGGAAAATTATAAGGGGTAATGAAGTGCCTACTGCTATAATCTTTGGACTATTTAGATTTTACCATGTATTTGTAGAAGCAGTTATTTAATGCACTGCGTATACGAAACGTTTTAAAGAAAGATGTACTGGGTAGATGGATGGTGGAACGTCAAACCCTCATTTGAAGAACTTGGAAAGTTTTGTGTAGCAGTCTAATACTCCATCACCAGACTTTACAATATCATTTTGTATAATAGAAGGTTATTGTGGGTTTGGAGTAACTGTGGAATTGTTCCAAGTGGATGAAGAAAGGGAGCAGGATATGCACAAAACTACCAGAATTGAGAGCAGATGCTTAAAACAAATGGAAAAGAATTATTGCATATGAGAACTTGGAGCTTTGGCCATCATCTTTGGACAGAAGAAATTTGAGCCGTATTTACCGTGACACAAGGTGATCGTTTATAACTACTATGAGGTTTTAACTTCTTTACAAATTGTAGGTTGCAACATCCAAGGCAAACAGAGTATGTTTTATACCTTCAACAGGATGACAATGAAATCAGATACATTAAGGGAAATTAAAATGTTGTGGCAGACTCTTTCTCTAGATGTGTGGAAACAACTGAGGAAAATAAGAATCAATTTACGTGTGAAGCAGGAAATTCATTTATGTACTAAGATGGAGTACAATCTTTTGTTATGACTGTGGCAGTATCTGAGGAAGATCTGCAAGGAGTTGAGGAGATAAGAAAATGAAATTGATAGTTTTAAATTGGTCAAAAGTTACCTGGGCAAAAACGAACATCCAAACATAGTGGAGCGTTCTTACTCGCATGAGGGCACATTATTTGGAATATTTGTTTCAGAAGAACGTGTAGATCTGTTAATTAATTAAATGCACAAAATGTTTTGTCACTGTAGGACGAGGAAGTTTATTACGAAGCTTAGCTAGATAGAGGATTTTAAAAATATGTGGATCATTTTTCCAAAACAGATGGAAATGTGTGACCTATGTTGAGAAGCTAGGGCAAACAGTAGGATTATTCAGTAAGAAACTGTCTTTATTTTGTGTCAGGGGCTTTGTTTGGTCCATTACTGGTATCTGCAGAGGGCTGTAAATATGGTTTCGTATTGTTGGATAGTTTTATGAAATTATAATTTTATACTTAGTTATAAAATCCAATGAAAAAACGTACATAGACAAATTACAAAAGTAACAAAAACCGTATATTCCAAAAGTTATTTCTAAAAGATTTATGGAATGTCTGAAGAATAGAAAGACCGAATATTTCAAACTTCCAGCTTATTTTAGACTGGGTAAGATGCGTGAAAGGATAATGGAAAAACTAAACAGATTATATAGAATTTAGTGTATTCGGAAGATGAGGTAAATCTCTTTAAACGTGAGGTAACAGGCTTTACCCCATGGGAACTTATGTTTGGGGTGAAGCAGAATAATTTGATATTTTAACCCGTAAATCATTTATCATAGGGTGTGGAACTGTGTTAGTACAAATCTAAGTTTCTTTCATTATGAAACAGTGGTTGAGTGAAGCGTATCTTTCTCCTGTACTGAGATATTTCTAGAAACGTTTCTCAATAAGCAACATTACAAGACATTGCTTACAATATATGACTTCATCTACATATACATCTACGTGATTACTCAGCTATTCACAATAAAGTGCCTGGCAGAGGGTTCAATAAACCACCTTCATGCTGTCTACCGTTCCACTCTCGAACAGCACGTGGGAAAAACAAGCACTTAAGTTTGTCTGTGCGAGCCTGGATTTCTCTTATTTTATCATGATGATAATTTCTCCCTATGTAGGCGGGTGCCAACAGAACGTTTTCGCAATAGGAGGAGAAAACTGGTGATAGAAATTTAATGAGAAGATCCCGTTGCAACGAAAAACGCCTTTGTCTTAATGATTGCCGCTCTAATTCACGCATCATCTCTGTGACACTATCTCCCCTATTTCATGATAATACAAAACGAGCTGCCCTTCTTTGAACTTTTTCGATGTCATCCATCAGTCCCACCTAATTCGGATCCCACACCGCACAGGAGTACGCCAGAGTATGGTGGACAAGCGTATTGCAAGCAGTCTCTTTGGTAGACCTGTTACGCCTTCTAAGTGTTCTGCCAATGAAACGCAGTCTTTGGTTTGCTCTACGCACAATATTAAATATTTGATTGTTCCAGTTTAGGTTATTTGTAAATGTAATCCCTAAGCATTTAGTTGAATTTACAGCCCTCAGATTTGTGTGACTTATCGTATAATCGAAATTTAGCTGATTTCTTTTAGTACGCATGTGAATAACTTCACACTTTTCTTTATTCAGGGTCAATTGCCACTTTTCGCACCATAAAGATATCTTATCTAAATCTTTTTGAAAGTCGTTTTGATCATCTGATGACTTTACAAGACCGTAAATGACAGCATCCTCTGCAAACAACCTGAGACGGCTACTCAGATCGTCTCCTATGTCGTTAATATAGACCAGGAACAGTAGAGGGCCCTTAACACTTCCTTGGGGAACGCCGGATATTACTTCTGTTTTACTCGATGACTTTCCGTCTATTACTATGAACTGTGACGTTTCTGACGAGATATCACGAATCCAGTCGCACAACTGAGGCGATACTTCGTGGGCACGCAGTTTGGTTAGAAGACACTTGTTAGGAACGGTGTCGAAAGCCTTCTGGAAATCTAAAAATATGGAATCAATTTGACATCCCCTGTCGATAGCACTTATTACTTCATGAGTTTAAAGAGCTAGTTGTTTTTCACAAGAACGATATTTTCTGAATCAGTGCTGACTATATGTCAATAAATGGTTTTCTTCGAGGTACTTCATAATGTTCGAATACAGTATATGTTCTAACTCCCTACTGCAAATCGACGTTAGCGACATAGGCCTGTAATTTAGCGAATTACACCTACTTCCCTTTTTGGGTACTGGTCTGACTTGAGCAATTTTCCAGTCTTTAGGTACGGATCATTCTGTGAGCGAGTGGTTGTATATAATTGCTAAATATGGAGCTATTTTACCAGCATACTCTGAGAGGAACCTGAATGGTATACAATCTGGACCGGAGGCCTTGCCTTTATTAAGTGATTTAAGCTGCTTTTTTACACCGAGGATATAAACTTCTATGTTTCTCATCTTGGTAGTTGTTCTTGATTGGAATTCAGGAATATTTACTTCATCTTCTTTGGTGAAGGATGTTCAGAAAACCGTGATTAATAACTCTGCTTTAGTGTCACTGTCGTCAGTGACTTCACCGTTGCTATCGCGCAGTGAAGGTATTGATTGCGTCTTGCCACTGGTGTGCTTTATGTATGACCAGAATCTCTTTGGGTTTTCAGCCAGATTTCGAGACAGAATTTCGTTGCGGAAATTATTAAAAGCATCTAGCATTGAAGTATGCGCTATATTTCGAACTTCACGTAACTCAGTAATCACGACAAGAATACGCGTCCGAATTACAAAGGAGAAAATTTCTCCTTTTAGAGGGACCGAGAGGTGTAAAACACTTGATCAGTCTCAAGTTTAGATATTTGGTTACCTTAGATCGGCCATCGTAAACATAATTTAATGTGGGGCTGTATGAAGCTACTGAGTGTGTTGCTTGACGTCATTGTTCAATGATGCATGACCAGTCAGTCGAGAATAGTTCTTACGCGGGAAATGAGTTAAGTAATAGAAATGACTGACAATTTAGTCTCGGCCGGGGGAGGAGGGGTGGCTTTCTCTTCGTTTGACGAAGCGTTAACGAGAGAGAACACGAATAATGTTCGGTAGTTTCGTCATAGAACAATCCGTCTCTATCTCCTCGCATCTGACCTTTGAAAATTATTAGAACACGTTAAAAATTATTCTCATGCCGAAGAGATAAGTAAGGTGATTGATATTTTAAATAATTAACACAATTATATGTAATAAATGACTTAAGGGAACGAAACTTACTACCGATGTATGAGGCCCACACAGATGAAAGGTAATAATGTAATTATATGAAAACTGAATGTATATGAAAACTCCATTTGATACGAGCTAAATAAAGTAGGCTTTTAGTAGAATTCCAGGAACTTCATCACGAGTAATATATTTTCTGTCCGAGCAAGAAAAAGTGCTCTTTGATTTTGTACGAATGGCACATAAAAGGCAATCCTTTACGCTTGTCCTAGTAGATTTTAAATGTATTTTAGAAAAGAAAATAATGCTACAACGGATAAGGGTGAGAATTCGAGTAAACAAAATTTCTGCATGTTTGCGGTAATTTTGGAGACTTTTGTGATTTTCTAATGATAAACTTAATTCCGAATTTCTGATCTTTGGACTAGGATTACCTGTGAGGTATTGAGCGAGCTTATAGAAACCGATAGCACCATTAAATATTCAGAGCAGTTATTGATAGTTAAATATTGTGGGTCGTGGGACAACTGGTCCCAATTTCCACACTCATGTCGCCTACTATTAGAAGAATTTGGTATGTGCATTAATGTAATAGTGCAAATTTGTATTTTTGCCTCAGCTGCGTGTTCCGACGCACTTCGTACCAGTTTACGTATTATTAACGTGATAATACAGGACAAAGACCTCGTCAAGAACTTACTTTGCTCAGTAGATTCAGTCAGATCTGTGATAACGAACCCCCACTGTAGCAGGAAAACGAACATTTCAAGTACGAGGGTATTTCGGAAAGTAAAGATACACTGTACGCCAGAGGAACAGAAGAGTTTTGGCGAGCAAGTTGGCAACACTGGTGTTAACCTTGAACCGTTAGCTTTCTCCTCGCGGTCGTTCGGCAGTTGAACGCTGCTTCTCGTTGGAGTAGGTCGTGTTTAAAATGTCTGCGCCGATTCAGAATCCCACCAAATGCGAAGTGCCCTCTGTCATACGTTTTCTTAAGGTCAGCGACCAGCGGATATTCACAAAGAAATTGTTTCTGTTTATGGGAACATTATGAATCGACAAAATGTAACGAAATAGTGTCGTCATTTCTCTGAAGGTAGGACCGATGTTCACGACGAACAAAGAACAGGTCGGCCATCTGTGATCTTTGATGCCCTTCTTCGGAGAATGGAGGAAGCAATTCGTCCAACTAGACGTCTCATATTCAAAGAATTGAACCAGATCATACCGGACATGTCAATGACAACTCTTTATGATGTTGTGACTGTCAAGTTAGGGTACAGGAAATTGTGTGCGCGCTGGGTTCCAAAACTGGTAATTGAAGAACATAAAAAGAAAATGATGGGCTTGGCACTCGACTTCCTCACACGCCATGCTGAATCAGGTAACGAGTTCCTTGATCACATTGTGACAGGTGACGAGATGTGGGTTTATCACCATACACCTGAATCCAAGCAACAATCAATGCAAAGGCGCCATTCGAATTCACCAAAAGCCAAGAAATACAAAATGTCGATTTCACCAAAGAAAATCATGGCTTCTGTTTTTTGGGACAGACAGGGCATTCTTCCGTTGGAACTTATGCCTCCTGGAACGACAATTAATGCTGCTGCATATTGCCAGACTTTGAAACGTCTTCGAAGAGCAATTCAAAACAAACGCAGGGCAATGCTGGCAAATGGAGTCCGCTTGCTTCATGACAACGCTCGACCTCACAGCGCGCGTAATCAAAGCACTACTCAGACAATTCGAATGAGACGTATTGGACCATCTGCCATACAGCCCGAAACTTGCGCCCACCGACTTCCATGTCTTCCGTTACCTGAAGTCACATCTTGGTGGAAAATCATCCCACGACCTTCTATGACTGTGGGATACTAAAGCTTGTGCACCGACTTAACAAATGTTTCGATAATGGGGGTGATTATGTCGAAAAATAACAAATAATCCAGTTAATAAGATGTAACTGACGTTTTCTAAATAAATGTTCTATATAAGGACTGCGAGCCATTGTATCTTTACTTTTCGAAATGCCCTCGTACCATGCTGATATGTATAACGCAACCCTTCTTTTAAACAGTTTTTACAGGATGAACCACATTACATTGAAGAGCCAAAACATTATAGCCACTGCGCAATGAGAGATTAAATGCCGCCTGGTGGCGTTGTGAGCGCGTGACCCGGTAAGTAAAGTTTATAAGTGGAGCAGAGACGAATGGGAAATCACTCTAGCGACGAAATGGGAAGCAAATAGGCAGACCTACTGACATAAGCGACTTTAATGAAGAGCAGATTGTTATGGCCTGGTTCTGGAAACGATCATCTCGGAAAGGGCGAAGCTGGTCGACTGTTCGAGTGCTGATGTTGTGAACATCTGTGGGAAGTGACTGATGGAAGGCGAAACCAAGAGAAGGCGACAAGGAGTTGGACGTCCACGGCTCATCACAGAACGTGGGAGTCAGAGGCTGGGCTGATGCGGCAGTTGTGGCATACCTGGCGAAAGAGTACAGTATGGGCTTAGGCACAAGTGTTTCTGAGCCCAATGTCCAGCACACACTGTTGGACGTACATGTTCCCAAGTTGATCCAAGAATATAGTCTGCACTGCACTGCAAATCTCTGGTGACATTGAAAGCGTACAGTACCGCCCGACATTGAAAATAGGTACAACATACTTCATTATTTTTGTCAGAACAACACATTTTTTTTGTAAAATAACTCAATTTCAATTAATACAACGAAGCTGGATACCAGTGTGGGAAAGAATGACAATTTATTTATTTAATTGATCACATGTGCACTCCCACAAAGTAAATCCCTACGTCCAGTTTGGTGAGATCTTTTGAAATGAATGAATGTATGGTTGTCTGCTAACCACAGATAGCTAATGTGAATATATGATCATCTTTGAGTCGATCTTTTGGCCACCTTTGGTGGGACCAAAGAGATGAAATTTACCTGAGCTTTGAGCGCCTGAAATGTGGCTGACCAATAGGGTAGTAAGGTGCTCCCCCACTTCGACAGAGGTGTGAGAGGACCTGGAGAATGGCCATGTTTCAGCACTCTGCCGCTGGATCTTGTGCTGTTAAGACCTGTTTTAGTTGTGCTCCGTAATGACGAAAGAGTGGAGACATGGTATGCGTGTGGAATATTTAAGAGTAGTTTGAAATAATAATTTCTCTATTTCAGGAACTTTTGTGGGGAGAATTAAATGTCAGGCAGGTAATATTAATGGGATTGTAGTAATCTTCGGAAGTGACCAACGGTCACAATGAAACCACGTGTAGCAATAAGTTGAAATACTTCCGTGTGCTTAAGTTAAGCTGAATTACTAGCGTGTGTACAATAAGTTGAAATATTTAAGAAATAACGTGTGTACCATAAGTTGAAATATTTAAGAAATGGCGTGCGCATGACTTGAAATTAGAGACGAGTACTTCCACGTGGTGAGTACTGTGTGAGTCTCAAACTGTGTATGAGACAAAGGATAAAGAGAAGTACTTCCGTGTGCTTAAGTGAAGCTGAATTACTAGCGTGTGTACAATAAGTTGAAATATTTAAGAAATAGCGTGTGTACCATAAGTTCAAATATTTAAGAAATGGCGTGTGCAGGACTTGAAATTAGAGACGAGTACTTCCACGTGGTGAGTACTGTGTGAGTCTCAAACTGTGTATGAGACAAAGGATAAAGAGAAGTACTCGTCCATGGTATCAGTTGAGGACTCGCGTGTGTGATGAACATGTTCTTAATATTACTTTGCGTGATATGATTCCGTGTGACGCTAGATTCAAACTCTGAGAGAGAAGCAAGGTGAGTCGGCCGTCTATCCAGCAACGCCACATGGCTTGCGTTGCACAGGAATACGTGCAAATATCTCCAGAGTTCATAGTAGGAAAGTTGAATTACCAAGTGGGGCAGTGTCGTGAGAAACTGGGATAAATATTAATTGAAGTGGGAAAGCTGAAAGTGATAATGTTGTGACTATTCACTGTCTTGTATTTCATATTGTAGTGTGGTGTATGTCATGTAATTTGGGTATGTGTGGTTTGCATGGGAGAGTAGCAAGGTAGTTTCAAAAGATTAGTGGGTTATGCTTGTTCCTTCTGTACCGCTCGGTCTGGAGGAAAGTTTCGTGATGATGATTGTGAGAGTCGAAGTGTGAGAAATAATAAAAGATCCACCATCCTATCCAGAAAGTGCACTGTAGCGTTAAATAATTACGAGACCATAATATAGAGATTCACCAATGTAAAGTCATGCCCACTGGGCGGAATTTCTCATGTGTTATTGTTGTAGGTTATAGAATTTGTGTGTTTAGGTTAGAGAATTTATCGGAATAAATAAGATAGTGAAAAGAAAAAGATTGGTGGTCTTTTCCATTGAATTGTATGTTGCCATAATGTCCCGAATTTATAATGTGTGCGCCATTCATATTCAGTGCGGTGGCCACGTGTAGACAAAAGCCGTTAAATAAAAAAGGAAAGAAAATGTGGTATTGCCAATGCGTAGTGTACAGTCAGAGTTCTGTAAATTACTGATAGTCAGATGCGTGTTTCTGTTGCGTATTATTCATACAGGAGGATAATTTGTAACTTAATTGTGAGTACGAGAGTTCATGTTGCTCGATAAATAAGGATGAATCCACTCGCTTGGCTGACCACTCATCTTGCAGGCCTGACTGCTTGATGCCACAGTATGAGCAAGGCATGTGGGTGCCTCTCAATATCAACCAGGAGTGAAACAGGCTAAGCAGCGAAGCTACTGAAGAATATGGTCAGTTACGACTACAGTGGCCCTGGGATCATCGAGATTCGACAGTGGATCAGTGGAAACGTCTCGCCTGGTCAGATGAATCACACGTCAGTTGTTACACAAGGTTCGACGGACGTGTCAGGATATTCATTCATCCAATCGAACGGCTGTTCGAAACATGCACTTCTCCACAGACGCAGGCTGTTGGGGACAGTATTATGCTATGAAGGACATACACTTGATCTTCCACGGGTTCTACTGTTGTAATCGAAGGCAAAATGACAGATGTAGAGCACATGAACATTACAGTGCACCAGATGCATCCCTTCTTCCTTGAAGTCCTCCCAAACGGCGATGGCACCTACCAGCAGGATAACTGTCAGTGTCACAAGCCATAATCAGGCTACAGTGGTTTGGGGAGTATTATAGTGAACTCACTTTGATGTCTTTGCTAGAAATTTCGACAAATTTGGATCTAATTGGGACGCTATCGGGTGCAAGCTGTCCGTAATTTATGGGCGTAGCGTGACATGTGCGTAGACGCATGGTACCACGTGCCTTCAGAAACCTACCGACGACTTGTCGAATCCAAGTCACGTGGAATCGCTGCTTTACTGCGTTAGTGTGGTGGCCCATCACGCTGTTAAGCAGAAGGTCATAATGGTTTCGCCCATCAGTGTATATGCTGCTTCAGGGTAGGCCGTGGTTTATAGGGAAAACTCACGGAGATAAATGAGAATATTCCTAGAGACGGATGAAGCCTGTGCCATCGAAATACGTAGTACCTCTCCTAGGTGATGGGTGTACATATTCTTTTATAACTGAAATCTCTTTTACCTAAATACCTTATATTTCGGAGTATCTACCTTCACCATCACTGGTAAGGTCATGCCTTTCAAACGTGTTGCTCTTTTCACAAACACGAATGATGCTCCCCTCTTTAAGGGAGCCCTACAGTAACATCTTGCTCATTTATATGAGGGAAATACAACATGTTCTACTTCTGTCTCACATGTACCAGCGTTCTGCGATGAAGTTTTATGTTCTGATTAAAGATTGAAGTTCTCTGTTACGTTGTTGAACTCTATCTTTTGCTGCCTATATGATACGATGAAGAATTGGGGCATCTGTGTAAGCTGTAATTTTACCTGTTGCGCTGACTTCTTTTACTTCTGATACCAGCATACCTTTGAGAGTATTGAAATCTATCCTTTGTGGGCTACCTGATCAAATGTCTAGACTCATAGACACGATGATGAACTGTGGCTTATGTTACTCGTCTTTCTACCACAGAAAATGCAAGGTTGTCAAATAAAGAGCAACAGCTATTTCACTGTGGACAGACCAAGACCCACCGCCTACGCTTTCACTAGTTACTTCACACAATCTTCACTTCTACGTATTTTGTGATGTGATACTCAGTGCAGCATGCTAACATGTTTACGCATTACTATTCATTTTGTTGACATTGTTTATATGTTACCTTCCATCCTATTGGATAAGCTAGTAGCCGTTGCTCTTTCCTGCATTTCTGTTTTACTGTGTTTTGGATTGGACATTATGCCTATTTTGCGCAGAAAGTTTCTAACTGTACTCTGGGCATGCGATAAACTATTTTGGCGTAAGTTTTATAATGTTCTCCTACGTAATAAAATGCCGCCGTAGATGGATGTCCCGCCTTTTCTCATTAACTTTGAGTGGAAGTTTTGTGTGCACCTCTTCAGAAACAGAATTCTCATAACTTGTGTGGTCTATGGCAGGCGGCGTGAGTGGGCAGATGACAGTGAAATGCTACAGCGTAACTTTCTCTGGCCGCTGAAAAGGAAGCCGGAGTGCTGGTGAAGTAACTGCTGGGAATGAGGCGAGATACAAGGCTGCGGCCACGCCCGTTGCTGGAACGGCGCCACCACACAGCCACAGCAGCTGGCGCAGCCGCAGACGCGACCTAGCGCTCAGCAACGTCCACAGATATGCTGAAGATGACCACGTGTGCTGCTGAAATGTCTTTTAGTCATAAAACAATGTTTTTTCTCGAATACGTTACCGAAAACTGGTCACCGACTTTCACTGTACAGTGTAGATTACACCTGTTGATCGCAAAGACCATTTCTGGCATGCCGTGATTTCTCTGTTTGTCAAGAAACACATTTATCGTAAAATAGAATCTTGTTTTTTTCGTCATGGTATCTTTATATTTAAATTTATTCTTGTCCGGTTTCGGTTATTTCAACCATCGTCACTGCAAGACTGAACAAAGAAAAATATATGTAGCGCTTATAGTCCAAAATATCGGAAGTATTAGAACTGCACCTTTATATATCAATATGAAACGTCCCCTTTGAACATTTATACAAGACTGTGCTTAAACTGATACACAATATTTTTTAGCGCAACGCAATCTGAATTTCAGAAATCCCTACAAAGGAATGGCCCTGACTAACATTAACCTGTACCTTTCACAAATCACTTACCTCACCAAAAATCTTCGTTACTCGAACTACTGCAATACAGCGAGCGCCACTACTGCCAGCTAAATAAAATATTCAAACTACTGAAGGCACTAACTACTGATAGGCATAGTTAGCAAATGAAAGATTTTAATAGAGAACAAACAATGTATTTACCTTAATAATCATAATATATATGCCATCCAGTCTTACAAATTTCAAATCTCCGCCATTTCTCTCCCCACATCCACCACTGCTAGCGGCTCACCTCCAACTGCGCAACGCTACGCGCTGTTCACATCCAGCTGCCCAACACTACAATGGCTGACAACAATGCAAACTAGCCACAGACTGCACACAGCACAGCCAGTGATTTTCGTACCGAGCGCTACGTAACGTTGCCGATAAGAAAACATAAACAGCCTACTTACAAATATCATAGACAATAGTCCCCTCCGGTAGCTGAGTTGTCTGCGCGACAGAATGTCAATACTGAGGGCCGGGTTCGATTCCCGGCTGGGTCGGAGATTTTCTCCACACAGGGACTGGGTGTTGTGTTGTCCTAATAATCATCATTTCATCACCATCGACGCGGAAGTCGCCGAAGTGGCGTCAAATCGAAAGACTTGCATCCGGCGAACGGTCTACCCGACGGGAGACCCTAGTCTTACGACATTTACGTTTTCTTATAGACAATACTTAATAAACTATGCATCTGTTGGTTCGAAAATAAATGTTTTTCCTTGGAAACACTTAGCGCACCAGGTATAACGATGACATAGTTTAGTGCGCAAAATGTATTGGCAATTTCGAATACGGACAGCCATCAGCTGTATACTGGAATAACGACAATGAAAGTTTGTGCCGAACCTGAACTCGAACCCTGATTTCTTGCTAATCGCGAGAGGCCGCCTTCCCATTTTTTTTTTTTTTTTTCATTTTGTTCGATATAGCTCGTTGCGTTTGCTCTAGGTGGACGTCACAAGTCATCCATTCAACTTGATTGCTGAATCCTTTACTCAGTTTTTTTTTCTTTTGTTACGCGCTGAACCACCGTGCCGGTTACCATTAGGCTATCCGAGTACGACTCACGGCCCGTCAACCACGTGACTATTACCTGCACTCGTACATCCACTAAGTACGTTCCCGTATAGGCGAGACATTTTACTCGGAAGTCACTTGTCCGGTGTCGGCGGATAAAGGCGGTATTGCAGTGTCCGTGTTCTTTCGAACTACGAGGCAATGCGCCTTTGGACATAACATGTATGATTAACGAGGTATGGATGTTTGGGTCTGGCAGTGAATCGTGCTTGGATTGTCCAATGGTAAGGCGACCGCTCGCGGCAAGCGCGAAATCCGGGTTCTGGTCCTTGTTCGACACAAATTTCTACTGTCGTCGTTCCACTAAACAGCTTATGGTTGTCCATATTCGCAATTGCGAATACGTATCACTTGTTTCTTGACGGTTACAGTCGCCGCAGTGCCTGTTCCTTTGGACACGTTTGCATGTCTAAAGGAACATTACATTGTAATTCGGAATAAACCAGCCACTGCAGTATCTTATTATTTGTAGTCATCCCTTTCAGTTGTTTCTCTACACCAGGGACGCTTATTACTATGGCGCCCACAGAAATCTGTACGATGGTCAAACGGAGATGTGTTTGTACGATCCTCCTGTGCGGACGATTTCTTAAACGCGAAATTTAAAACTCTGCTTTTGTATTACTGGTCAACGAGTGACTGGTTGGAAGCCTTAGACACGCTTTTACGTAGGACCAGAATTTTCTCGTGTTCTCGGCAAAATCTTTTGCTTAAGTATGACGGTAGTAGTTCGTGTATGCTTCACGCACACGTTTTTTACAGACGAAGTAATCTCTAGCAACCTTTTTCTCTCGTCATTTGCGGCACATACTTCTCCAGAGTACTATTTACATTTGGTTTAAAGTTTATTCGTAAGTCCTCTACGTCCATCATATTGGAACTAAATGAAGTTAATTCATTACCTAAGGGAGGTGATAACAAATACTTATCTGGTCTTTCTAGCAGAAACACTCTCCTAGCCTTCTTGAGTGTTTTATTTACCTTAGTAAATACAGTCGCTATGATGACATCACGATGAGTAATGCCCCTCTCTATAAGGACGCTGTCTGTAAGGTCAGGCCCGTTCGTAGCTACAAGGACCAAAATATTTACACTGTAAGACAGGGTCGATTCGAAATTTTAGATTCCATTATCTTACTGATTTTGTATTTTTCGCCGCACTCTTTCATTGACTGTGACAATACCCTTCTGTATCGTACAGAACAAGGTGCAGTCACATTAAATACCTATACGTGCTCGCGGTGTCCCTCCGCAGCATAATAGGGGCTTGATACGCACAACTGATCAGTCTTCAGTGGTAGTGGATATGTCAGTATGGGCTTCAAAGCGCTTTTTTTATAATTCAGAACAGTGCTCTCCAATATAGATATTGTCAAATTTTATCTGGTTGTAACAAATAACATTATCCCACAGGTGTTAAAAAAAAAAGAGTTAATTAGTCACGTAGTCTTAAGCCAGTCCCTATTATAGAATTTGACCTCTTTAAGATGTGTTATGTGTACACAAAAGAAAACTGAAACAGTGACATCAAAGTCAAGAAACGAAAACTAGTTATGAGGTGAAAACAACTGCCATAACATAAGTGGTCCGTGCTGCGTTCCGATACCTCGTGTCGCGCTTCGAAATTGGTTATTTTTGGCCAGAGGGAGCAGGCGCGAGGCATGGTCCGTGGAGGTCGGAGGAAACGACGGCGCCATTGAGATGGTTTTGGAGTGAGGACAGGAGAACGATGGCCGCTTAACGGTGACAGAAAGTAACGATCGGGTCGGTCTGTGTTGCGGTAACTACGTAAACGGATCAGGTTAGAACCGCCCGGCCAGTAGAAAGACACTGGACGTTAGTTTTCATGGGGTTCTTCCGTTAGACATCGTTTTGGCGGGTAGTTCGATTACACCCACGCAGGAGGACACCCGGACCTGTGGGCTTCTTCACCCCCTGTGCAGATTCTGTATTTTTCTGAGTATTTTAAGGCGTGTTTCCTTAATGTCTCAGCTCCTGAAGGAATTTTGGAAGTTGTTTACTCTTTTAGTAATTATCTTCGCCCGCATCTCGTGGTCGTGCGGTAGCGTTCTCGCTTCCCACGCCCGGGTTCCCGGGTTCGATTCCCGGCGGGGTCAGGGATTTTCTCTGCCTCGTGATGGCTGGGTGTTGTGTGCTGTCCTTAGGTTAGTTAGGTTTAAGTAGTTCTAAGTTCTAGGGGACTTATGACCACAGCAGTTGAGTCCCATAGTGCTCAGAGCCATTTGAACCATTTAATTATCTTCGTAAACACGCTTGTATCCTGACCGTGAGTTGAGTGTGGCTGCACGAGTCTTATTTAATCGCGCTGGAGCCCCAAATTATAATCATCACCTGTTTGTCGTGTTTTCCATCTTCAGGCGATTCTGTACGAATTTTTTGTTGGATTCTTTTAAGGTATTTGAGAGGATCATTACATTATGTTACTTTGTCGCTTAACCAGCTGTTATGTCAGCATTCATGCTTGTCAGTTCCACTGGGAATTAATAATCGTTTCTTTTTTCTAGAGCCTTTCCTGGGGTGTTTAAGTTTACCAAGAGTATTGAACTTCTCCAATCATTTAAATTTATCGTCATTTGAGTAAAAACAAAAGCCGGCACACCAGTCGGGAACGATAGAGAAGAGATGGCTGTGAGAAGACGTCAGGGAATCACACGCTGACCGACGCGTCTCCAGGACGACAACGCGACAGCAGCGGCCCCTGTGTGAAGAGGACACAAGTGCCGCGACTGGCTCGTGATGGCCAGTTCAATAGCAGCTTCAAGACTAGTGGCTTCGATAGCAGCGTCAACGATACGTCGTTTCGCTTGTGCTCTCTATGTAGGACAGACTTCGAATTGACTATATTCAAGAAGATAGATTATTTTGTATGCCGCCGTTTGCTTGCGACGCATCATTATTATTGAAAAAGTTAAGTATTGTAATTTTCTTTTTGTAATAATATACACTAATACCATTTCTTTGATTGTGTGTCCAGCGATCCGAGTATTCAGGCTTCCCAGAACCACACTCTGTATGATCTTAATTTTAGCCGCACGTTGTGCCACTTTGATATAGGCGGGGCATTCACTCGTGTTTAACACCTGCCTTTCATTTAATATATTTTGGTTTAAGTTTTGAAAAGGTTACTATACCTTCCTCATATCTTAAGATACTTATGACAGTGTGCTGTCTTGTGGTGTGGGAGAGTATGGCTCTAACCCAGTAGTTGCAAACTTCCGTTATGATCTATCGCAGTAGCTCCTTCTCGTAAAATTTCATAGCACCCTTTATTTGGCCAGTGAAATAATTCCCGCTTCCTCTGCACTTTCGGGAGCGGTTCCATCAGTGCGGTTATTGCGTGGAGCTGTAAGAAATTTGGATGCGCACTAGCTAAATTGTTCGCTCTGCCCTGGAATTTAAAGAATGTTCCCATTGTTCTGGCCTAGTTCGCTCTTTACTTACAGATACTGGATACTGCAACGCGACCCACCTGGTCAGTAAATGCTGAAGAGTGTGAAGGTCTCTTTGTGTCTGTTCTAGAGAGGCGGGGTTTGCGTACTTGGAGTGTCCGTTTGCGAGGCGTACCGAATTTTCTGGAGATGTGGGCGCATGTTAATAGCCACATGGCGACTCGTTCGTAAGCAGAGTTTGTTGCATGTGAAATTGCTTTCCCTCCTACTGAGTGGCCCTTCATTAGTTATTTTCTCTAATCCAAGCAGTGATGTTTAATAATTCGTTTAGACAAGCACTGATGTCTCTGAACAATTTGTTCCATAACCAGACCTAATGCTTTCTAGTAACTTTCCTTGAAGAAAGCATTGAAATCTGAGAATTTGCTCGGACAGTTATTAATTTCTTTAAACAATTGCATTAAATCAAGGATTAATGTTGTTGTAATTCAACACAGAGCAGGCGTTTGTATGGATCTTTAATATTTGATCTCAAACAGGGTTAATGTCTTTTACAATTGTTTCAAGAAAAATATCAATGTCTTGTATTAACTCGTCTGAACACAATTTTCAACAAATGCAGTTAAAAAGTAGTTGGCTCACAAATGATGTCCAATACTCTGTTGCCCCAGTCCTTCCGATCCCAAGACAACCAGGCAAGGAAGCCGTGTACCAGCACGGATTTCAACTGCTATTGAAAAGTGAAGAACCCATTGCAGACGTACAAGCAAGGATTTCAGTTTATTTTAATTGTAGTCCGTGTTGAAATCTATATAGAAATGGAGAACATAAGATACCAATAATTACTGTATTTAGCAATGGTAAGTGACTATACGTTGCAGTATTGGTCGAAAATGGATTCAAACATGTTTGTCATGTTAAAGGAAGCCAAACTAGTGTTCAAGCGGTGTCCGGACAGTTGCCACCTCGGGCATTTGCCACGCCGGACATTTGCCACGGTTTTACCTGCTCCGAAGGTTTGGGTCCCTTGTCTCTCCCCCCCCCCCCCCTCCTCCTCTTCCTCCTCCTCATCCGCCCGACCAGTTTGCTTTCGAAGTTCCGTGACCATCAGTATGGAAGTTATTACAACGAACAAGGGCAGGCCTCCTGCTCATTACAAAGGTTACACATATCTTAAACTGAGGGAATCTAAAGAAGGTGTTGTTACACGGTTGTGCTTACGCCGAAAAGCGGATCATTGCGAGGGAAAGCTGCTTTCGAGGAATGGAGAAGTGTTGAACGTGTTAGAACATCTCTGTGGACCACCTGACGATGCGGCTCTGAAAGTGAGAAAGCAAGTGGAAAGAGCGAAGAGGAGGTCTCGAGAAGAAACTACACAGTTATCGGAGATATACGCGGATGAAATGAGAAATCTACATAATAAAGTTTATGACTTTGTTACAGTGATGCCTAATTCAGAATCTATGAAAGGACCAAGCGTCGTCGATGGAGTCAAGAGCAGGGGAACCAACAAGAGCCTAAGAACTCTTATGGAATTGATCTTCATGAAGATCTATTAAAAATGGGAGATGAGAGTAGTTTTCTTCTGGAAGACGATAGATTAGAGGTGAGTATAATGATTTTTAGTGGAAGCAAAGGAAAAGAAAGTTTAAAAACAAGTTCCCATTTTTTTATGGATGAAACTATAATTGTATGAATAGGGTACCTATTTGTGATAGTTTTCTTTGAACTGTTCAGCAACTGTTTCATCTGAGACAGGGGGTCGGTAAAAGGAGCCAGTTATTAATTTATTCCGGTTGTCGAATATAATCTCTGCCCATACTAAGTCACGGGAACTATCTGCTTCGAAGTCGATTGTGAGCTTGCAATATTTTTCCTTAAGCTGTCCTTCTTGTTTCTGTTGTAGTGCAGATAATTACAATTACGGCTTTTCTCTTCAGAACCTAAGATGCTTTCCCTGTGACCCTGTAAATACCAGAGCTAAACAATGTAGAACAACAACGTACGTTACAATTGTAACATTCTGTATTACTTCATTTCCTTATTTCTAACATTTTAAAATTGTAAGTCGACTTTAGGTGACATGTCAATCATATATGTTCTTATCTCTATTTAGTGAACGCGTTTTCAGTTATGTTTTGAACATTGTCCCGCTGCACTTTATTATTTAGAGAACAAATTAATATGGAGTATGTCGTTCTTCTTTTCAAACATCCACATACCCATTTATTCTTTCCCTATTGTCTTTTGGGTATGCAGTTGTAGTAATTAAAGTAGGCACAAATGCAGTGATCAAAAAGAAATGATTAGCGTACATTCGCATTCTCGTTACATCGTTCCTTTATTGTTGCTCCCATGCCGATGGACTGTTTCTATCGCAATCAGTAAGCGTGAAAGGAAGCTACCGTACAGACAGAGGAATCTATATTTATACTTGGCAGAACTAATTACATTCTGACATAATCTTCGGTATTGCTTTCGTTTCCCAAAAGTTATAAATATTTCGATTTCGGAAAAGAAGCTCTGTATTTGGCCAAGATGTCGAAGAAGAAGGTACCTTACGTACTGGTTGTATCGAGTAAGATGTGGAGACGGCGGTTTGAAAGCGGACATATGTAGTGCGGGGAAGGGCGTCCCTTACCTGAGTGATCGCTGCTCAAGCTACATGGCGAAGGGGCATGTGTGGCAAATGTCCGGCGTGGCAAATGTCCGGCGTGGCAAATGTCCGGCATTCGTTATGGATTTCCTTAAAAAGGGTTGTTACGTTGTCTCTCAATGAGATGGTCCGCACATTGTGCACCTAGCAACACAACAGCCGCCTGTAGAGTTTGAAATTGATAGAATGAAACATTTAAGAGTAAATTATTTGGAATATAGTACACTTAAGATTTTACACAAAAATTTTGGAAGAATGTGGAGCATAAAAGTTGCCAACGTACGTCAAAGAAGTGGAATGCTTTAACAATAGTGTTATGCAGAAGATAAGAGGCAAAATTAAGACCATCAAATCCTCTCGACCATAAGAATCGCAGGAAGAAATAGAGCTAATTGTTAAAGCCATACAATAAGTAGTTTACAGGAAAAAGATACATATTGGAATTCGAAAAAATACCTCCATTGTATTTGGAAAATTACGGGCTGGAGAAAGAAATAGATGCTTCAGATGTAGATTTTGTAAAGTGACAGGCTTTTGCCCCTTACAATGCTTTCAGCCCACACTGTGACATGTACACAGAGTGTGTTTTGATGTCATTTGATAGGGGTGGTGCCATTTTATCATGAAAAATAGAATATGATTACCATCGTCAAGTACACCTTGGTACTATTAACTGAATTTCAGTTGCACGCTGGGTGATCGGATTTAATGTAGCGTGGCTGCCTAAAATTCAGTTGAGAGAAGGGATACTGATTTGTCGGTTGCTGTGCGGCAAGGTGTTGGGGCAACAGGAGGCACGGTGAGTAGTCGGACAGCGTCAGATCGCTTAAAGCCATTTCTGTGGAGGAACGCTACCCCCAGGCGATCTCTAGGGACATGCAGCGGTGTAGCTACTATTGCAGAGGCAGAGCTACTGTTGTGGTCATCGGCATGGGTGATGTCGAAGACTCCAACTTTCACAAGGATACGGCCATAACGACATGCGAAGGCTGGAACCACACAATGACTGCCAGTGGTCGGTTGACGCCGAATTGGTGGGACTGCGAATCTTTTAAACCAGTTTTCGTCAAACTTTTCGCTCAAGGGCCAAAACTAACAATATGATGTGGCACCTCGGGCAGCAGATTTCCAGGTATTTTTATTAACTGGCAAACCACTTAAATGGTGTTATGAACCTCCAGTAGACTAGCTATAGTAAAGAAGCGAGAGGTTTACCACTGACTCTCTAGCACTTATCGTTAAAGTCGATACCATTCGGACCACTACGTGTACAATGTTCTGTTTCAGATTGTTGCCACCGTCAATGACCCGTAAATTGTAACACTGCAATTACCCGACGAAATGTTCCTGTGTTGTCTCTGTGAACAGATGGTTAATAACAGCAAATGGACTTATACTTAATGTATTATGTAGCATGAGATACGATCACAACTGTTTTCTACATGTTTTGAAAGTCATTTTTCCTCAACTCGCTTGACTTAACTACAACAGCCTTAATTTTATTTCATCCTCTATTAGGTACCTGGCATTGGCTAGACATTATTCCAATCTTAAGTTATTCTGTCTCTTCGTTCCCTCACTCTCTGTGTCCATCTCGACTTTCCCCTCACTCACCATCTCTTCACCCCTTTACCTGTCCATTTCGCCCTCCCCCTGTATGTGTCCATGTCCTCCTCCCCCTTCTCCCTCCACATTACCATCCCCAACCCCAATAAGACGTTGCCTTTTTGCCCCACAATATTTCTTTACAGAATGAAACTAAGTGTATCAGTGTGGTTGAAATCGATCTGAGGGTTTAGGAGAAGTGCAGGATAAACACGCAAACACACAAATTTTTAAGAGGTAATGACTAATCATTTCTTTTAACAAATATGTACCACATATGACCGTCTCTATAATCCGCATTCACGAATCCAACGCACTTTCATTTAAGACTGATAGAATAGCAGATAATTGGTACGAGGCTCACGCACCCATTTGTTCTCAGCGCCGAGAAACAAACAAGAAAACATTTCCATTATTACGTCACCTCCCACCGCAACGACAAATCTATCTGCCCCTGTACCAAGTGGCACCTGTAAAGGTGATAGAACAACTTTACGCTCTCCTACTTACAATTCTTGGAATATTTTTCATTTGACGAAGGAGACAGGTACAGCCGACAGCTGCAAACCATTCATCCTTTACCGGATTTGGATGTATATCATTTACGATCTTCAGAAACTGTAAACATTAGCACCTGTTAAAATGAAATAGTACTTTCGGAAACAAACCACTCGCAACTGTTAGATGTGTATGACTCCTTCGCCAAATAACATTGCTGTGCAGTTGCTGACAACAATAAGCCATGTTTATGACACTGAAATTCTGCAATACAGGGAAAAAGATTGTTAAATACCCGTCCGCCGGTTTGATAACTGTCAGATTGAGGGATGTATTCGTAGGAAACATACGAGTAGTTGTATCACGTTTTTAGTCATTCTTCACAGAAGTCGAGTGTTGAGACTGACTGGAACAATCGCTGTGGTAGCATGAGTCAAGGATGATATGTCCCATTCAGACTTTCACAGAATGACTGTCACCATGTTTACGATTGTTGAAAACTCCGTAAAATGCTGCTGATCAAATTTCAATCTCCATAAAATGCTGCTGATCAAATTTCAATAAACTGGAAAAAAGCATTCATTGCATTTAATTCATTCCAATTTAATTATCTCTGTGAAAATAAGATTCACATGACTTGCATAATCTTACAATATTCATGTAGCTAGGCAGGAGCATATGAAGGGTGAATGGAAGAAAGGGAGTCATTAGCAATTTTGAGCCACTATCAAAAACACACCTGGGTTCAATGTATCTTGACACTAAAATTTATTTTAAAGTACTTTCATGCAAGACGAGATAGGTGTATTATTAAAACATTATATTACATTATTCAAATGACCACTAAAAACTTTATAATAATTGCAATAATCTCAAACTTTCAAAAAATGTAGAAATAAATAAGAAATTTAAAAAATAAGAAAAGGACAAATGCACTGCACATGCAACATGCTATACAGGGTGTTACAAAAGGTACGACCAAACTTTCAGGAAACATTCCTCACACACAACTAAGGAAAAGATGTTATGTGGACATGTGTCCGGAAACGCTTAATTTCCATGTTAGAGCTCATTTTAGTGTCGTCCTCGATTCACCGCCAGTTGGCCCAATTGAAGGAAGGTAATGTTGACTTCGGTTCTCGTGTTGGCATGCGACTCATTGCTCTACAGTACTAGCATCAAGCACATCAGTACGTAACATCAACAGGTTAGTGTCCATCACGAACGTGGTTTTGCAGTCAGTGCAATGTTTACAAATGCGGAGTTGGCAGATGCCCATTTAATGTATGGATTATCACGGAGCAATAGCCGTGGCGCGGTACGTTTGTATCGAGACAGAGTTCCAGAACGAAGGTGTCCAGACAGGAAGACGTTCGAAGCAATTGATCGGCGTCTTAGGGAGCACGGAACATTCCAGCCTATGACTCGCGACTGGGGAAGACCTAGAACGACGAGGACACCTGCAATGGACGAGGCAATTCTTCGTGCCGTTGACGATAACCCTAATGTCAGCGTCAGACAAGTTGCTGCTGTACAAAGTAACGTTGACCACGTCACTGTATGGAGAGTGCTACGGGAGAACCAGTTGTTTCCGTACCATGTACAGCGTGTGCAGGCACTATCAGCAGCTGATTGGCCTCCACGGGTACACTTCTGTGAATAGTTCATCCAACAATGTGTCAATCCTCATTTCAGTGCCAATATTCTCTTTACGGATGAGGCTTCATTCCAACGTGATCAAATTGTAAATTTTCACAATCAAGATGTGTGGGCTGACGAGAATCCGCACGCAATTGTGCATTCACGTCATCAACACAGATTTTCTGTGAACGTTTGGGCAGGCATTGTTGGTGATGTCTTGATTGGGCCCCATGTGCTTCCACCTATGCTCAATGGAGCACGTTATCATGATATCACATGGGGTACTCTACCTGTGCTGCTAGAACATGTGCCTTTACAAGTACGACACAACATGTGGTTCATGCACGATGGAGCTCTTGCACATTTCAGTCGAAGTGTTCGTACGCTTCTCAACAACAGATTCGGTGACCGATGGATTGGTAGTGGCGGACCAATTCCATGGCCCCCACGCTCTCCTGACCTCAACCCTCTTGACTTTCATTTATGGGGGCATTTGAAAGCTCTTGTCTACGCAACCCCGGTACCAAATGTAGAGACTCTTCGTGCTCGTATTGTGGACGGCTGTGATACAATGCGCCATTCTCCAGGGGTGCATCAGCGCATCCGGGATTCCATGCGGCGGAGGGTGGATGCATGTATCCTCGTTAACGGAGGACATATTGAACATTTCCTGTAACAAAGTGTTTGAGGTCACGCTGGTACGTTCTGTTGCTGTGTGTTTCCATTCCATGATTAATGTGATTTGAAGAGAAGTAATAAAATGAGCTCTAACATGGAAAGTAAGCGTTTCCGGACACATGTCCACATAACATATTTTCTATCTTTGTGTGTGAGGAATGTTTCCTGAAAGTTTGGCCGTACCTTTTTGTAACATCCTGTATAAGAAAGCTACAGGTCTCTTATTGAATCTGTTTTTTATTCATTATTATAGTAAGAAAAACGTAAATACAAATATATAATTTGGCCGGCCGGCGTGGCCGAGCTGTTCTAGGAGCTTCAGTCTGGAACCACGCGACCGCAGGTTTGAATCCGGCCTCGGGCATGGATGTGTGTGATGTCATTAGGTTAGTTAAGTTTAAGTAGTTCTAAGGTCTAGGAGACTGATGACCTCAGACGTTAAGTCCCATAGTGCTCAGAGTCATTTGAACCATTTGAAATATATAATTCTTCATTAATGTGACTTGTGATGTTAAACTTATTTGGCCATGTAGTCTATATCTGTGTCGTTTGGGCTGCATGCAATCCTCATTGCGTCTTCTAAATGACTGGAGAACCGATTACGATATTTATTTTTCAGGTACTTCATTTTTGAAAATGAAGCTTCACAAAGGAAAGTTGAAGGAAATACTGTTAAAATGAACTGTGAACAGTATCGTAAATTTTTATAAATATTAGGCACACATTTCCAAAATTCCGTGTACTGTAATGTTTAACGATGTTCTATAAACAGAGCTTTAACCTGTCTCATGCTGAAGTTCGATTATTTCATTTAGCAAATTAGTTTTAGGAAATCCAAATTGGCAGAATAATTTGAGATCATCATGTCCAACATGCCAAGGGCTCTCTACGAGAGTGAAACAGCTTCAAATATTTCTAGCATCTGCAAATGTGTTTTTTTTTCTTCCAAATAGGCTTCCAAATATTCTTTCATGTTTTGGTAAATAGTTTCGGCGATAGTTAAGACTGATCGGATCATAGTAACAGTTGGAAAATTAGGCAGATCTTTTACTTAGAGTTCATTTATATATAATTGCGGTTTGGCTTCAAATGCAAACATTTTTTTAGTCATTTGCCCAATTAGCGTGTTTGATCCTTGTAATTCCAAGTTAAGTGTGTTGAATTTTTGTGTAATATCGGTCAAAAAAGCTGTAAGTATCCACTATCCATCATCATCAATTTCAGGTTAGTTTTTGCCACTTTGCTGTAAGAACAAAATAATTTCAGATTTCAAATTGACAAACCGTTCCAGCACTTTTCATTTGCTTAGCGATCTGACAGCAGTAAGTAGGAGAACATCACTGTAAGAAGCCTGGAATTTCTGCAGAAGTTCTTTAAATTTTCGGTGATTAAGTTCACTGGTAGGAATGAAATTTATAATGCTTATTGCCGTTTGCATAACATTCTTCAATTTGGTATTTGAAATTTGACAAGCCAAACCTTCTAGATGCAGTAAGCAGTGAATGGAGAGTAAAATTGGCAAATTCCATTCCTTCTTAAGCAGTACTATCAAACCATTGTTGACGTCCGTCATTGACGGACAGCCATATGTACATACTGATATTATTGATATTAATTTGCTCACAGATAAGTCATTTTTTTTACAAATTCTTTAATTCATCATCATCATCATCATCATCATCATCATCATTTAAGACTGATTATGCCTTTCAGCGTTCAATCTGGAGCATAGCCCCCCTTATACAGTTCCTCCATGATCCCCTATTCAGTGCTAACATTGGTGCCTCTTCTAATGTTAAACCTATTACTTCAAAATCATTCTTAACCGAATCCAGGTACCTTCTCCTCGGTCTGCCCCGACTCCTCCTATCCTCTACTGCTGAATCCATGAGTCTCTTGGGTAACCTTGCTTCTCCCATGCGTGTAACATGACCCCACCATCTAAGCCTGTTCGCCCTGACTGCTACATCTATAGAGTTCATGCCCAGTTTTTCTTTGATTTCCTCATTGTGGACACCCTCCTGCCATTGTTACCATCTACTAGTACCTGCAATCATCCTAGCTACTTTCATATCAGTAACCTCAACCTTGTTGATAAGGTAACCTGAATCCACCTAGCTTTCGCTCCCATACAACAAAGTTGGTCGAAAGATTGAACGGTGCACAGATAACTTAGTCTTGGTATTGACTTCCTTCTTGCAGAAGAGAGTAGATCGTAGCTGAGCGCTCACTGCATTAGCTTTGCTACACCTCGCTTCCAGTTCTTTCACTGTGTTGCCATCCCGTGAGAATATGCATCCTGAATACTTGAAACCGTCCACCTGTTCTAGCTTTGTTCCTCCTATTTGGCACTCAATCCGTTTATATTTCTTTCCCACTGACATTACTTTCGTTTTGGAGATGCTAATCTTCATACCATCGTCCTTACATTTCTGATCTAGCTCTGAAATTTTACTTTGCAAACTTTCAATCGAATCTGCCATCACAACTAAGTCATCCGCATATGCAAGACTGCTTATTTTGTGTTCACATATCTTAATCTCACCCAGCCAGTCTATTGTTTTCAACATATGATCCATAAACAATATGAACAACAGTGGAGACAGGTTGCAGCCTTGTCTTACCCCTGAAACTACTCTGAACCATGAACTCAATTTACCGTCAACTCTAACTGCTGCCTGACTATCCATGTAAAGACCTTTAATTGCTTGCAAAAGTTTGCCACCTATTCCATAATCTTGTAGAACAGACAATAACTTCCTCCTAGGAACCCGGTCATATGCCTTTTCTAGATCTATAAAGCATAGATACAATTCCCTGTTCCACTCGTAACACTTCTCCATTATTTGCCGTAAGCTAAAGATCTGGTCCTGACAACCTCTAAGAGGCCTAAACCCACACTGATTTTCATCCAATTGGTCCTCAACTAATACTCGCACTTTCCTATCAACAATACCTGAGAAGATTTTACCCACAGCGCTGATTAAAGAGATACCTCTGTAGTTGTTACAATCTTTTCTGTTTCCATGTTTAAAGATTGGCGTGATTACTGCTTTTGTCCAGTCTGATGGAACCTGTCCCGACTCCCAGGCCATTTCAGTTATCCTGTGCAGCCATTTAAGACCTGACATTCCACTGTATTTGATGAGTTCCGACTTAATTTCATCCACCCCAGCCGCTTTATTGCACTGCAATCTATTGACGATTTTTTCCACTTCCTCAAATGTGATCCTATTTCCATCATCATTCCTATCCCATTCTACCTCGAAATCTGAAATATTACTGATCGCATTTTCACCTACATTGAGCAACTCTTCAAAATATTCCCTCCATCTGCCCAAGGCATCCACAGGATTCACCAGCAGTTTTCCTGACCTGTCCAAAATACTTGTCATTTCCTTCTTACCTCCCTTTCGAAGACTGCTAATTACACTCCAGAATGGTTTTCCAGCAGCTTGACCCATAGTCTCCAACCTGTTTCCAAAGTCTTCCCACGATTTCTTCTTGGATGCTGCAATTATCTGTTTGGCTTTGTTTCTTTCTTCAACATAACTTTCTCTGTCTATCTGGGTTCTGGTATGTAGCCATTTTTGATACGCCTTCTTTTTCCTTATACAGGCTGCCTTAACTGTATCATTCCACCAAGCTGTTTGCTTCATCCTACTTTTACACACTACTGTTCCAAGACATTCTTTAGCCACTTATAGTACTGTGTCCCTGTACCTTGTCCATTCCTTTTCCAGTGACTGTAATTGACTACATTCAACTAACTGGTACCTTTCTGAGATCGCTGTTATGTACTTGTGCCTGATTTCCTTATCCTGAAGTTTCTCCACTCTTATCCTCCTACATGTGGACCTGACCTCCTGCACTTTCGGCCTCACAATCCCAATTTCACTGCAGATTAAATAATGATCAGTGTCATCAAAGAATCCCCTGAATACACGTGTGTCCCTCACAGCCTTCCTGAATTCCTGATCTGTTATTATATAGTCAATGACAGATCTGGTTCCCCTGCCTTCCCAAGTATACCGGTGAATGTTCTTATGTTCAAAAAAGGAGTTTGTGATTACTAAGCCCATATTGGCACAGAAATCCAAGAGTTGTTTCCTGTTCCTGTTGGCCTCCATATCCTGTCCAAATTTACCCATAACCTTTTCATACCCTTCTGTTCGACTTCCAATCCTGGCGTTAAAATCACCCATGATCAGAACACTGTCCTTGTCCTTTACTCTAACAACTACATCACTGAGTGCCTCATAAAAACTATCCATCTTATCTTGATCTGTCCCTTCACAATGCGAATATACTGACACAATCCTAATTTTCTTGCTAGACACTGTCAAATCTATCCACATCAGTCGTTCGTTTACATACCTTATTGCAACTACGCTGGGTTCCATTTCTTTCCTGATGTAAAGCCCTACACCCCATTGTGCTACTCCTGCTTTGACTCCTGACAGGTAGACCTTGTATTCTCCCACTTCCTCTTCTTTCTCACCACTTACCCGAATGTCACTAACAGCTAAAACGTCCAGCCCCATCTTACTTGCAGCCTCTGCCAGCTCTACCTTCTTCCCAGAGTAGCCCCCATTGATATTAATAGCTCCCCATCTCATTACCATTTGTTTGCCAAGTCGTATCTTAGGAGTCCCTGGATTGTCAGTTAGAGGTGGGACTCCGTCACCTCCAAAGGTCCGAGGCATTTTGCTCTGATTGTTGCCAGCATCATATTTAAAGTACCAGGGAAGCAGGTTGCTAGCCTTACTTGCCCCGAGTCCCATTGGGTTTTACCGCTAACGGCTGAGGGACTAACCGGTGGATTTGGTAGTCTTTGCCGTATGAGCACAAAGGTGACCACGACTCGGAATATGTCCGAGATGCCCAGCCTTATTCCGAAGTAACTGGTATCCTGACTGTCGGGACCACTTACTTGGCCACTCATACGTTGCCCGTGGTTCATGAACTAGGACATGACTACAGGAACCCACACCATGAACCACAAAATTCTTTAATTACATCCACAAAATCACATCCTTTTGTGTGACCTTTCATGGTTATAATTCCTAAAAAATCTTCCTTAATCACCCCATCATTTGTGCAGTAACGCACAAATAATGAAAAATGAGCCATCGAAGCTAAATATGTACTGGAATCACATGCAAGAATGAAGTATTTGCATAGTTCGACTTTATTAATTACTGCCTCAAACATATATTTTGAAATATCTTGTATACAACGTCGACAGGTAGGTTCTGAAAGAGTGAGCTTATTTATTTCAGCTGATATTTGTTTACTGTTGGAGAAATTTTGTAACAAAGTTTCAGAAACAGTCATCATACATTGCTTCACTAATTCAGCATCAGTGAAAGCTTTCATATTTCTTGGCGGAATATTACATAGTTGGTATGATGCTCTTGTGACAGCCTTACTCTGCCCAACTTCTGCTAACATGTTTAGTTGACGTGGAATGGTAGATTTTAGATGAGCAATTTTTTCCTACTGTAAATGAATTATGCTTACTTGTGTAGTGGCGGAATAAATTGTATTTCTTCAGTCCCACAATCGTATCCCGGCATATTAAACAAGTTGCAGTATCTTCTTTGTGTCCACTTTCAAAGAAAAACTCTTCTTTCCATATTTTTGGGAACTTCTTTTCTCTTCACATATTTTCCTCTTAGTCACTGTTCCTGAGAGTACATCAGACATTATTTAGTCCACTAATAATTATATGACCAAATATGAGCACAAATACACTCAATAAGCGACGAACGCGCAGGGGCACCGAAACTTAGTTCACGGCTGACACACTGACACGACAAAGCTAACAATGAGGCGGCTGCGGAACAAGCCCGCCGTCGACAAAGGAGCGGCCAAGGGCACGGGCGCGTTCGATGCACGGCTTACATTGTTGACTAGCAGGAGGCTCACGCCTTTAGCGCTACGAACACCCGCAAGTGGCGCGTTAACACTAGAACCGCTGATATTCGGACATACCTAGAACCGCGGCTGGGTCACTAATGACCCGCGATCTTTCCCTTTATTTCCCCTACGTCAATGGGTTATTGTTAGTGCCAATGAATCTATTGTTAGAAGCACTAGGAAATTTAGAATGAAATTAACAAAAATAAACAAGGTTTACATAAAAATTATAGTTTTATATTTTAAAACTTACATGTATTTGCTGAGTGTTTTTACTGGCTACCGTTACATAATGAACACAAATAATAGTCTTTTGATGTACATTTGTTGCACACAGTTTTCTTGCAGATGTGACACTTTACAAATGATTTGTTTCGTTCACAGTTAGACTTTACAAGGCAACATGTTCGCCTTTTTTGTCTGTCAGGAATATCTTCAGGTCTGACAGGGACGCTAGTCTTTCTAGTCGCTGTTTGCTTCTCAGCAAGCTCCTGCCCCAGCTGCAGGATGAAATCCCTGCGTTCCAATTTTTTATAATTTAGAGAATTGAACAATACCCACGCATTTATTCCAGCCAAATCCAGCAAGTTGTAAAATGTGTGAACGGGCCAACGTCTCGATGGTCCTTTGACAGAGTATTTGCTAGCCATTTGGTCGACCACGTCCACTCCATATTTAGAGCAGTTATAAAACGTAACTGTATCTGGCTTCTTTTTTATACCACCCTCAATCGTCACATAAGGATGCATAGTGCTCAGAATCAGGACATTCTTGTTGCTCTTACCCTGATAAACAGTCAGTGTGGTAACGTCTTTTTTCAACAATACTGTGCTGTATAACTGTTCTCTTACCTTCTTGATACAGACTGGTATTTCCCTGCGAGATCGATTTATTGTGCCCACAAGACTCGTAGAATTAGCTTTCAGTGTCTCAGAGAGCGCTAAGGAGGTGAAAAAATTGTCACATGTGACATTTATTTCTTTGTTGAGGTAAGGTTGCATCAATGTTTTTACAACAATGTCACCAAGACGCCCATCACTCCGCCTGGTGTCATCCTTTTCTAGTTAAGGGATAGCATTCACAATATATTTTGAGTCTTTATCTACCACCATCCAATACTTTTGCCCTTATTTGTCCGGTTTTGAGGCCATAAACTGCGTGAATCTACAACGGCAATTTAAAGGAAAAAGCTGTTCGTCGATTGTTATATTTGGACCCGGCATGTAGCTACACTGTGCATTCGCAATGAACTCATTCCAGATTTCTGATACCAAAGCAAACTTGTCTTCTCTTAGTCGTGCTTATCTTGTGGATCTAATGTCAAATCTGAGATAACTCATTATCTCTCTGAATCTGTCACGAGCCAGTGTTGATTTCACAAAATTATTTCCCCACTTCATTGACCACAATGTGTCTAGTTCTAAGTTCTTAGCTCCAATAGCACCACGGACGTACAATATAGCTATAAAAGCTTCCAGTTCTTCAATTAATATAGTCCATCTGAGCTCAGTACACGACGTGCTTCAGTTCCTGTACATTTTACAATATGTTTCAAAATTTTGTCCGTTATCATTAGGTGCCATGCACTGTAACAGGTGTCATTCACGTTTCGTTTTGCATGCGAAGATGGTTCTGTCCTATCTTTGAAAACATTCTGTTGTCCATATCTTCCAGCTGGACAGTCACCTGTTACTCCAACTTTCCAGGTTGTTCCATCGGGTGCTACAATATCGCTACCTGAAGGAAACTGAAGTAGTCCAGAACCCTGGGCATTTTGTTGTCCACGCCGACCTTTAGGACGTCCACTTCCTCGAGTTGACTTAGGCTTTGAGGCAGCTGTTCCTGTAATAGTAGTTATACGTATTAGAACGTGATTTAATATTGAATATATTGTGTAATATTAGAACAAAAAAACACCTTCATAAATGTAATTTATAACTTGTAAAAATTCAATACTAAACAAAGTATTGCAATTGAAATTAGTGTCTACGTAACATATACATGAACAAAAATTATTATAAAACAGACACATAAACAAGCATACCTTTCTTATCAGCATTCAGTAGAACATTCTCAGGAGTAACATCGTCTTCTGATGAAGAATCCGGAACTATTGGCGATGGATATTCTTCCTCAGATAAAGACTCCAGCGGTTCGCCCTCAGATTCGTTATCTAAAATCTCATTTAGAGCATTTATAATGTCCTCTTCTGTACGTAGAAATTTGGCCATAATGTATTTGTAAGTTACAAGCACTATCTACACAGACATAATGCAGTACTGAACCCGTTTCCGTGGTACAAAAATCTGGGTGCGCAATATCTGCATACAAGGTCAGACTTGTTTGAACCTCTCTCCGTCTCGTCCCCTGCTGAAAACTGGAACGTCAGCCGGAAGTGAAGTAAAAACGAGTTTTGCGATTGTTGACCAAACACACACTAACAATAGGCATGAAGCTACATGAAAAATGCGATTGTCATAGCAACTGCTCAGAACTGACTCTTCCACAGTTCTAGGTGAATCTTCATATTTCTCTTTTATGTTTTCGCCATAAAATGTGAAATGAAATGTAATCACTAATTAACTTATTTCATAAAAAGTCACAGAAATGTAACACTCTAGGCAATAATACAAAAGAGTGACAAACAAAAGAATTATCAAGTGGGTCACGAGTGATCCAGCCGCGGTTCTAGTGTTAAATGAAAGTGGTGGATGGTTTTCAGTTACCTAATTACTTCCCCGCTTTAATCACATTTCTACGCCGTTTCCGTAAACAAAACACCGCTACGCCAGGCAACTAGTTAACTAATGCTACACGTGTGAAGCCGAGGAGGGTCGCAGGCCGCACGAAAACATTACACTGTTCTACAAAAAAAACCTTTTTTCTATTTCTGATGAAAAATATTGTGATTCTAGTTGTATTTTGAGTGCTGAATTGAAAACTGTTTTTGGTTTTTGTGCCCATTCTTTATCTTGGTCTCCTACCTCTACTCCAAAGTAATGTTTGTATGCTTTCTTTATGACTGAAGAAATTTTCTTCCTATTTCTGGCAAAGGTGAACTTCCCACAGATGTAGCAGAAGTTGTCTGGCTTATATCGACATCCACGACGACGTGGCATTTCTGCAAATTTAAAAATACCACTTTGGTAATACACCTGTATTAAATTAATAGTAGGGAACTAGAGGAACGCCGATGTGTAAAAACAAGCAGTCGTTTTACCTTCAGCACCAGGCTCAATCAGTTTACACACAGGAACTAAAAAATTCAACCGTGCTCGGAAATATGACAGACAGTTACTTGTCAGCCAAAACACTCACTCGTTAAGACTCACACAAATTGCGGCTAACACCACTGTAAACTCGATGCACCTGCCCCTAGGAGGCGTGAAGCTTTGCTGCCGAGGCAGCGATCGGCTGTCGCCGTTCGAGTTATGAGATGTTTCAGGTGGTCTTAATGACATAGGTGTGGCGGGGGATAACCTAATGATGTCTGATTCTTCCCACCTGCTGTTGCACAAGAAATTATCACGTTCTATCACTACTGGATGCGGCAACATACCCGTATTTCTCTATAACGTCTCTGTGTTTGCCATGAATTGTGAATATACATATATATACATATTACATAAAAAGTATCCCTGACAACGATATTTTGTTTACATATTTGAATTTCCCACGGTAAAATGGTCTAGAAGCACATACTTTAATATCAGAAATAGAACCCATGTCGAACAGTGTTATCTGGGACGTATGCGGCCCGCGGGCCGCAGTTTGACGACCACTGTTATGAATGATGCAGAAATGCCTCGAATGCGTCGGACAGCGCACGGTGTCACCAGCCGTTAGCAGGCCGGCGTGTCCGCCGTTCTGTTTTCCTTGTTAGAGAAGAGAACTTCTTTCTGAGACCCCGACTGGTAAGACTTGTGTTAGGGGGCTCAGGTTAGACAGAATTTCTGTTGCAGGGGATAGATAGCATACCGAAGTTTCCTGTTAGTTTAAGACGATTCACCTCTTAGGCTGGGAGTTCTCGTGTTGCGACTGGCTGACAATTATCTGGGCAGATTTGTTATGCACTTGCGTTTGAGACGTTGCTGGATTACACCTTTGGCTAGGGTCCTCATCTTATATTTGTTGTTGGCAGTGAAGCGATTTAGATAGTTTGAAATTAGCAGTTGAGAAATGAACACATCAAAGACACATAGGAATTACATATACGAGGGGAAATAAACACGACTCGCCATAACGATGGCATACTTTCAGAAAACATTCTTGGTGAGTACATGTCCAACCTGCAGCGTGTGAAGAGGGCATTAGGCATCAGCTATCAAAGATAACTGTTTCTCTCATGCAGGACCAACAAGGTTGCTATTCCACTGATGAGCTTCTGGCTGCCTTCATGTGATACATCTCACATGGAGTGAAGGCGTCGGTCATCGAAGGGAACAGTAGGCAACTGCGTTGAATCTACATAAGAGAAGAAAAAGTAAGTTCTTCTTTTCTTTTTTTTTGAATACAGTCATCCATAACAACATTACTTGCACAAACCATGCCACATCATACTGCTATACTTTGGAAGGGTTTGGGATTTTATACTGGTTGACAACACAATGTCTGGTGATCACAAACTGTATGCTACTGCTTCTCCTCCTTAAGTCTCGATTAAAGTTTCTAATACATAACTTGCGAGGTGTTTGCATCTATTGTCGTTTCTCGCTTCTTAATCTCCATAGTTAATGGTCTTTCCAGTCTCCTTCTTGAAGAATCCTGGAGGCCACATCTTGTTTGACAGTCGTCAGCCTTTTCTAGACAGTCGACCTCATGTCAGGTTTCCCTCTCTTCTCAGTAGCATTGATTGTGGTGTCACCGCCAGACACCACACTTGCTAGGTGGTAGCCTTTAAATCGGCCGCGGTCCGTTAGTATACGTCGGACCCGCGTGTCGCCACTATCAGTGATTGCACACCGAGCGCCACCACACGGCAGGTCTAGAGAGACTTCCTAGCACTCGCCTCAGTTGGACAGCCGACTTTGCTAGCGATGGTTCACTGACAAAATACGCTCTCGTTCGCCGAGACGATAGTTAGCATAGCCTTCAGCTACGTCATTTGCTACGACCTAGCAAAGCGCCATTACCAGTTAATATTGATGCCGTAAAACATTTACCGTCAAGAGCGATGTTCACCATTTATGGATTAAAGTTAAGTATTCCACAGCTACGTCCTTTTTTGCTAGTCTAATTTCCTTGTCCTGTTCCAGACCTCACGCCAGCCTGTGTGAGCTAAAACGCGTGCCTTTCGGCTTCCTCTCAAAACCTGGTTGGCTCTCTTGCCAATCCACAACATTCATCATATTCCCTTGCACCTCCATAATTTTTCTGATGTCTCCATTTCTGATGTACTTAAATCTCCGTGTTTGGTAGTCAACACTCATGACTAACAGCTGATCTTTTTCTCTCTTTCTTATTTACCAATCTTCTCACGCGTATTGATATGCTGTCCACTACTGTTTTGTACATAAAATTTTTAATCTAGTTTGCTACGTTGTTACTCCAAGAGAATGAGTTTAATTGTCGAATAACAAATATCCCTTGTCCAACCTTATTTCTAATAACTTGTTCACTCTTTCCATTCACAGATGTATTTGCGTTTAGATATTTAAAAGAACAACAACATAAATTTTCATCATCTAAACCTATAGTAATTTCCCTTGCAGACTTCATAATTCCTTAGTTTATACGGGATCGAGGAACAGATTAGGTTCATGGACACAGAACTCAGATACTAATTTATTCTACATCTACGAGGGCAGTTCAATAAGTAATGCTACACATTTTTTTTCTGAAACAGGGGTTGTTTTATTCAGCATTGAAATACACCAGGTTATTCCCCAATCTTTTAGCTACACAACACTATTTTTCAACGTAATCTCCATTCAATGCTACGACCTTACGCCACCTTGAAATGAGGGCCTGTATGCCCGCACGGTACCATTCCACTGGTCGATGTCGGAGCCAACGTCGTACTGCATCAATAACTTCTTCATCATCCGCGTAGTGCCTCCCACGGATTGCGTCCTTCATTGGGCCAAACATATGGAAATCCGACGGTGCGAGATCGGGGCTGTAGGGTGCATGAGGAAGAACAGCCCACTGAAGTTTTGTGAGCTCCTCTCGGGTGCGAAGACTTGTGTGAGGTCTTGCGTTGTCATGAAGAAGGAGAAGTTCGTTCAGATTTTTGTGCCTACGAACACGCTGAAGTCGTTTCTTCAATTTCTGAAGAGTAGCACAATACACATCAGAGTTGATCGTTTGACCATGGGGAAGGACATCGAACAGAATAACCCCTTCAGCGTCCCAGAAGACTGTAACCGTGACTTTACCGGCTGAGGGTATGGCTTTAAACTTTTTCTTGGTAGGGGAGTGGGTGTGGCGCCACTCCATTGATTGCCGTTTTGTTTCAGGTTCGAAGTGATGAACCCATGTTTCATCGCCTGTAACAATCTTTGACAAGAAATTGTCACCCTCAGCCACATGACGAGCAAGCAATTCCGCACAGATGGTTCTCCTTTGCTCTTTATGGTGTTCGGTTAGACAATGAGGGACCCAGCGGGAACAAACCTTTGAATATCCCAACTGGTGAACAATTGTGACAGTGCTCAACTTGACATCTCTGTTGGTAGTGCTGAGTTGTTTGATGGTGATCCGTCGATGATCTCGAACGAGTGTGTTCGCACGCTCCGCCATTGCAGGAGTCACAGCTGTGCACGGCCGGCCCGCACGCGGGAGATCAGACAGTCTTGCTTGACCTTGCGGCGATGATGACACACGCTTTGCCCAACGACTCACCGTGCTTTTGTCCACTGCCAGATCACCGTAGACATTCTGCAAGCGCCTATGAATATCTGAGATGCCCTGGTTTTCCGCCAAAAGAAACTCGATCACTGCCCGTTGTTTGCAACGCACATCCGTTACAGACGCCATTTTAACAGCTCCGTACAGCGCTGCCACCTGTCGGAAGTCAATGAAACTATACAAGACGAAGCGGGAATGTTTGAAAATATTCCACAAGAAATTTCCGGTTTTTTCAACCAAAATTGGCCGAGAAAAAAAAATGTGTTGCATTACTTATTGAACTGCCCTCGTAATATCAAATAATAAAAGTAATATATTGCTCTGTTTGCTGTAGTTTCAGCATCAATTACCAACAGTAGATTTGAATGTTGAAACATAGGTTTTCAGTTATTGAACTATATGAAAGAAAACGTAATTTAATTACAAACTATCGCGCACACACACTTTATTCAACATGTAAATGTCGCTACAGATATTGAGGTTCAGGTTATGAGATTTTCGATATGCCTGCCACGATTGGTGATGAAGTGGCGCAGACGAATAGCGAAATTCTGTAAGATTCGCTGAGGTGTCAGAACGTTGATGCTGTCGATGATCTACTGAATGGCTGTCTCCAGCTCAGCATTGATTTCGGGGTTATTGCTGGACACTATGTCTTCATTATAGTACCACGAAAAGGAGTCGCATGCGTTCAGATCTGGAAAATATGGCGGGCAATCGAGCTCCATGCCAGTGGTCTCTGGGTACCCCAGAGCCAGAATGCAGTCTCCAAAGTGCTCCTCCAGGTCACCAAACACTCTCCTGCGTCGATGGGGTCGAGGTCCGTCTTGCATGAACCAATCTTGTTGAAATCAGGGTCACTTTGGTTAACGGGGATGAAACCATCTTCGAAAACCTTCATGTACCGTTCGGTAATCACCGTGCCGTCAAGGAATATCTCACCGATTATTCCGTGGCTGGTAAATGCACACCACACAGTCACCTGTAGAGGGTGAGGAGACTTCTCGATCGCGAGATGCGGATTTTGTCCCCCAAATGCGCCAGTTTTGTAATGACGAACCCATCCAAATGAAAGCGAGTTTCGTCGCTAAACCAAACCATACAATGCATACTAATTCCCATCATGCTCCGCAGCCAACCGTGTAGTTTGCACGTTCTAACGCAAACAGTTGAGAAGTTACGATGATTTTATTTCATACAGATCGATAATTGTCACCCCGTGTACATACAGGGTGTTTCAAAAAGGTACGGCCAAACTTTCAGGAAACATTCCTCACACACAAAGATAGAAAATATGTTATGTGGACATGTGTCCGGAAACGCTTACTTCCCATGTTAGCGCTCATTTTATTACTTCTCTTCAAATCACATTAATCATGGAATGGAAACACACAGCAACAGAACGTACCAGCGTGACTTCAAACACTTTGTTACAGGAAATGTTCAATATGTCCTCCGTTAACGAGGATACATGCATCCACCCTCCGTCGCATGGAATCCCTGATGCGCTGATGCAGCCCTGGAGAATGGCGCATTGTATCACAGCCGTCCACAATACGAGCACGAAGAGTCTCTACATTTGGTACCGGGGTTGCGTAGACAAGAGCTTTCAAATGCCCCCATAAATGAAAGTCAAGAGGGTTGAGGTCAGGAAAGCGTGGAGGCCATGGAATTGGTCCGCCTCTACCAATCCATCGGTAACCGAATCTGCTGTTGAGAAGCGTACGAACACTTCGATTGAAATGTGCAGGAGCTCCATCGTGCATGAACCACATGTTGTGTCGTACTTGTAAAGGCACATGTTCTAGCAGCACAGGTAGAATATCCCGTATGAAATCATGATAGCGTGCTCCATTGAGCGTAGGTGGAAGAACATGGGGCCCAATCAAGACATCACCAACAATGCCTGCCCAAACGTTCACAGAAAATCTGTGTTGATGACGTGATTGCACAATTGCGTGCGGATTCTCGTCAGCCCACACATGTTGATTGCGCAAATTTACAATTTGATCACGTTGGAATGAAGCCTCATCCGTACAGAGAACATTTGCACTGAAATGAGGATTGACACATTGTTGGATGAACCATTCGCAGAAGTGTACCCGTGGAGGCCAATCAGCTGCTGATAGTGTCTGCACACGCTGTACATGGTACGGAAACAACTGGTTCTCCCGTAGCACTCTCCATACAGTGACGTGGTCAACGTTGCCTTGTACAGCAGCAACTTGTCTGACGCTGACATTAGGGTTAACGTCAACTGCACGAAGAATTGCCTCGTTCATTGTAGGTGTCCCCGTCGTTCTAGGTCTTCCCCAGTCGCGAGTCATAGGCTGGAATGTTCCGTGCTCCCTAAGACGCCGATCAATTGCTTCGAACGTCTTCCTGTCGGGACACCTTCGTTCTGGAAATTTGTCTCAATACAAACGTACCGCGCCACGGCTATTGCCTCGTGCTAATCCATACATCAAATGGGCATCTGCCAACTCCGCATTTGTAAACATTGCACTGACTGCAAAACCACGTTCGTGATGAACACTAACCTGTTGATGCTACGTACTGATGTGCTTGATGCTAGTACTGTAGAGCAATGAGTCGCATATCACGACAAGCACGGAAGTCAGCATTACCTTCCTTCAATTGGGTCAACTGGCGGTGAATCGAGGAAGTACAGTAGATAGTGACGAAACTAAAATGAGGTCTAACATGGAAATTAAGCGTTTCCGGACACATTTCCACATAATATCTTCTCTTTATTTGTGTGTGAGGAATGTTTCCTGAAAGTTTGGCCGTACCTTTTTGTAACAGCCTGTAGATACGAAGTTACGAAAGTTTACAATTCAGTCAGTATTCATTGCAATGACTATTCCGTAGATGACGAGTCCTGTCCTCTTTGAACGTTTGTAAATGGGCTCTGTGCATAGAAGATCGAATTTAAGGAAACCCGCCGCTGGAACTGCCAAGAGACGAGGCTTGCATATCGCTGGCAGCGGCGTAGGCGGTCCGTGGCAGCGCCCTCATGCCGCAGTGGCGGCTGTATGAAACGCGGCAGTGCGACTGCTGGCTCGCGTGTTTTGAAGTGCGGCCGATCGGATGGCGGCCGATACCTCAATATCATGGTTTCCATTGTCATTCAATGTCATACACTCTGGTTTCTTCGTGTCCACTTTTAAACCTCAGATGAAATGTTGTACACACAGATTCCCCAGCATATTTTCGTTACTATCTTCCGCATCACCTGGTCATCAGCGAGACGTAAGGAAGGATACGGTTCATCATCTCCGACTGAAATTCTCATCGGACTAAATTTGCTTCTCCAGTCTTTAATATTTCTTCTACAGAAAATTCAAACAAAGGAGGAGGTAATGTTCACCCTGTCAAAGCCCTTTGCTAATTTCGAATTACCCAGTTCTACTGAAATGGTGCCTCTACAACATAAGGCTGGAATTAAATTAATATATAAGACACTGATATTCCTCATTCTACCACTACCATAGGTGGACGCAGCTTGCCGTGTGTCGAGGATCTCCCTTCAGCCCGTCTCACACGGAGCAAGGTCCGCCGTAAGTTCGCGAGATGGAGTGCGTGCCTGCCCGCTTGCAGGGAAAGGAGCCGGCTATGTTCCACGCCGAAGCTCTCCTACGGTGCAAGATCGGCAGCTAGTTGTGTTGTGATCAGCTGCATGTTGTATCGAACGAAGATGACTGCTTCAGGTTCAAATGTTATTAGCGGTGTTGGTGCTAAACGATGCAGAAATGCATGCTAATGAGTGAAGAAGAAAGAAAGAATGGACGAAAAACTGGATTAAGAGGAGAAACGCTGGAAAACGTGTGCTCTCCGTGCTTCATAAAGAGTTGATGTTAATTCGCATAACACCTACTTTTGTTTGAAAAGTATCACCATTTCATTACTGTTTGATTTTATAAATATAACGATAATGACTGTTATATACGACTTCATTTTATAGGATAGAAGATCGTACATCCTTTGCAAATTTTATACGAATGGATGTATTGGTATTTCGAACTCTTTCGAGTGCCTCTGCACGCAAGTGGTTATTATAATACACTCCTGGAAATTGAAATAAGAACACCGTGAATTCATTGTCCCAGGAAGGGGAAACTTTATTGACACATTCCTGGGGTCAGATACATCACATGATCACACTGACAGAACCACAGGCACATAGACACAGGCAACAGAGCATGCACAATGTCGGCACTAGTACAATGTATATCCACCTTTCGCAGCAATGCAGGCTGCTATTCTCCCATGGAGACGATCGTAGAGATGCTGGATGTAGTCCTGTGGAACAGCTTGCCATGCCATTTCCACCTGGCGCCTCAGTTGGACCAGCGTTCGTGCTGGACGTGCAGACTGCGTGAGACGACGCTTCATCCAATCCCAAACATGCTCAATGGGGGACAGATCCGGAGATCTTGCTGGCCAGGGTAGTTGACATACACCTTCTAGAGCACGTTGGGTGGCACGGGATACATGCGGACGTGCATTGTCCTGTTGGAACAGCAAGTTCCCTTGCCGGTCTAGGAATGGTAGAACGATGGGTTCGATGACGGTTTGGATGTACCGTGCACTATTCAGTGTCCCCTCGACGATCACCAGTGGTGTACGGCCAGTGTAGGAGATCGCTCCCCACACCATGATGCCGGGTGTTGGCCCTGTGTGCCTCGGTCGTATGCAGTCCTGATTGTGGCGCTCACCTGCACGGCGCCAAACACGCATACGACCATCATTGGCACCAAGGCAGAAGCGACTCTCATCGCTGAAGACGACACGTCTCCATTCGTCCCTCCATTCACGCCTGTCGCGACACCACTGGAGGCGGGCTGCACGATGTTGGGGCGTGAGCGGAAGACGGCCTAACGGTGTGCGGGACCGTAGCCCAGCTTCATGGAGACGGTTGCGAATGGTCCTCGCCGATACCCCAGGAGCAACAGTGTCCCTAATTTGCTGGGAAGTGGCGGTGCGGTCCCCTACGGCACTGCGTAGGATCCTACGGTCTTGGCGTGCATCCGTGCGTCGCTGCGGTCCGGTCTCAGGTCGACGGGCACGTGCACCTTCCGCCGACCACTGGCGACAACATCGATGTACTGTGGAGACCTCACGCCCCACGTGTTGAGCAATTCGGCGGTACGTCCACCCGGCCTCCCGCATGCCCACTATACGCCCTCGCTCAAAGTCCGTCAACTGCACATACGGTTCACGTCCACGCTGTCGCGGCATACTACCAGTGTTAAAGACTGCGATGGAGCTCCGTATGCCACGGCAAACTGGCTGACACTGACGGCGGCGGTGCACAAATGCTGCGCAGCTAGCGCCATTCGACGGCCAACACCGCGGTTCCTGGTGTGTCCGCTGTGCCGTGCGTGTGATCATTGCTTGTACAGCCCTCTCGCAGTGTCCGGAGCAAGTATGGTGGGTCTGACACACCGGTGTCAATGTGTTCTTTTTTCCATTTCCAGGAGTGTAGTTTGCGCTTTTCATGACGCACAGACACTGTTCTCCCCTATAAGTACATATCAATGCTTCAATCGATTACTTGGACCACTGCGGCGCGATTATTTAATAATTATAAGAACTTCCTACCGCACCTCACAACAGCAGAAAAGCGACTATCAACAAAGGCTTCCCGCCCATGCTTTCCGCGTCTGACGTCACAAACGAAACGCCTCATGATTGGCCAACTCAGGTAGCACGCAGGGAACCTTGCAAGAAAAATAGCACCGGATCTATCCTGGAAATCTTACAAGGTTCCCAGCAAGGTAGCCCGCTAGCAGCCGACGGAGCCGGCAAGGTAGCCGCCGCGTGAGCCCACAAGGAAACTTACAGCGAATCTTGCTCCGTGTGAGACAGGCTTTAGTGTGCATTTCGCGGCATTAAGCAGATGATCTTTCAGATTATACTGTATTTAGTACATGTCTCAGTTAGCACATAATTCTTTTGGAAAATGTCTTTGCGAGGTAACTTGCTGCGCGTCAGAGCCAGAGGTGAAGCGGAAGTGCCGTGGCGCGCCACGAGCCTCCATAGGTCGCCCTCAAGCGAGCAATTCGCGGCGGCAGTATCCTGCTGGGTGGCGTGTTTGCCCTGCCGGGGACCACGCACGGCTATGCGAAGTGCGGGGGCCGCCCACAGAGGTCCCGCGCTCCGCCGCTCGGCGCGCTGTAAGCACCCGGCAGGTACAGTAAGTGTGGCAACCGCCTGCAGCTGGCGCTCGCGTTCACGCATTCAGCTGGCCGCCAGCCCCGCACGTCTGCATCCAAAAATACTCGCTCCCTGCAGCGCCAGCATGTGGTGTGTTTGGAAGCAGCAGCTGACGCTTGTTTACGCCACATGTGCTGCGCAAGCAGTGTTCGTCACACAGTTTGTGACAAGCAAGTATTAGCGGAGTTACGAGCGGTGCTCAATAAGTAATGCAACATTTTTTTTTTTTTCTGAAAGCAAGGTCTTTTTTTGTTTTTTTGAGGATTCCAATACACAATGTTATTCCTCACACTTTTAGCTACAAAACCATATTTTTTAATATAATCTCCATTCAACGCCACAGTCTTGCACCACCTTGCTGGAAGGATCTCTATGAGTGGTTGGTGCAACTCTACTGGTCGACGCCGGATACAACGTCTTGCTGCATCAATAACCTCCCCCACCCGTGTACTGCTTTCCGCACTTTCATTGGGCCAAACGGATAGAAGACTAAAACTGCGAGATTTGGGCTGTGGGGAGTATGAGGAAGAAGAGTCCAGTGAAGTGTTGTGAGTTCCTCTTGGGTGGGTAGACTTATGTTAGGCCTAGTGTCGTTATAGAGAAGGAGAAGTTCGTTTACATTTTTCTGCCGACGGACCCTCTGAAGCTGTGTCTTCAATTTCCGAGTGTAGAACAATACACTTCAGAGCTGATCGGTGCACCACGAGGGACGAGTCTGGGAGCACTACCAAGAAAGACGTCCATCTGAGCAGCGAGGTGTTTGATTGTGATCCGACGATTACCTCGAATGAGAGTGTCTGCACGTCCCAAAACTGTGGGACTCAACAGCTGTGTGCTGCCGGCCGGCACGCTGGAGGCCAGACAGCTTTGCGTGACTTTGTTACGATGATAACACATGCCTCGCTCGACGACTCACCGTCCTTTTCCTCACTCACGTTTCTGTAGACATTCTGCAAACAGCCATGAATATCTGCGACGCTCTGTTTTCCGCCAAAAAACCTCAGTCATGGGTATCTTCGGGGAACGCAACACCGTTACAGTCGCTATTTCAAAGGCTATGTATAGCGCCGCTATCTATCGGAACTTCCTGAAGTTATAGGGACTAAGCGGGAATATTCCACAACGACCCACAACATATTTCACATTTTTACAATCCACATTGGTCGAGAAAAAAAAAATGTTGCACTAGTTTTGAATGGCCATCGTACTTTCAGCAGGAAGGCTGGGATGTCAGTAATTGGCACGTGTGAGGTACATTTCATTTGGAATGTCAGCGACGAGCTTTCTATCTTTCTCTATTAAACATATGCAGTTAGATTCAACACAATGCCCAAAAAAAAAAGAAGTTCCATTACACTCTTGTCGAATAGGAAACGTAAATAAATTAGCTGCACCAGAGTATGACCTTTAGTCAGGACATCATGAAGAGAAGTTTTCCGAAAGCAAAATTTTAAGTACATTGACGAACTATTATCTACGTCTATGCAAAGATGTCGAAATGGAGAGTGATCCCATCGTGATGTTATACACTGCCAGAAGGATAAATGTAATTTGTTCGGTAGATGAGATGTGTTTCAAAGTAGCAAATATGTACAAGTCTCTTGGATCTAAAGCTATGAATTTTAGAGCGCCTATTTAGTGGACTTTTCTTTCTTATTTTGGTCCTTAGTACCTCCTCCAAAAATATGGAAACTAAAGAGTTACTGTTGGTGTGATGTGTTTCACAGAATCGAAGATGAGGAGGTGCTCATGGCTCGTAAAGTACGCGTTTTAGAGCCCACCTTTGGTTAACATTTTTTTGTTTTGTTTTGGTCCCTATTATCACTTCTGAAAGTTGCTCGCCTAGAGTTTTAGCATGTATTCCACAGTCAAAGGTATCAGAGTGAGTTTCGCTTACAACATTCGACTCGGTCGTTTACGGATCAGAATCCCTTATATCAAGTTGACACGTCTGCCGTTCTCCATCATCCCCTGAAAGTTTGTAACATTATTTCGGATTCACCCGTCTATAGTTTTAAAAGGAAAAAACAAACCATGAAACTTGACAATGTATGTACCCTACGGTATCGCTAAAGACTCGATCGATAAGTTTTATTTTCGACAAACGACAGGTTTCCAGTTACGTTTTGCCTATGGACTTATAGTAAGGGAGAGGCGCTATAGACTTACACTGTATGGTGCTTTGAAGCCGACACCGCAGTGTTAGATGCACCAAAACATTAGCGGACTACTGTTTATACCTGCATCGTGTTCTTAATTTCTGTGGTGTGCACGCAACAGTTGTTTTAAATAGAAACAGTTCTACTGCTTTCGTGCATAACACAATTGGTTAGTTTTGGCTGAATGGGGGGGGGGGGGGGGGGGGAGGAGACCGAACAGCGAGGTCATCGGTCCCATCAGATTAGGCAAGGATGGGGAAGGAAATCAGCAGTGCCCTTTCAAAGGAACCATCCCGGCGTTTGCCTGAAGCGATTTAGAAAAATCACGGAAAGCCTAAATCGGAATGGCTGGACGCGGGTTTGAATAGTCATCCTCCCGAATGCGAGTCTAGTCAGCTAGCCAATGCGCCACCTCGTTCGGTCATAACACAGTGTCATGAAGAGCAAATAATACGACGCGTTTGACCTCCTTAATGCAACTTTCTTTTTGTTATATGTCTCGAATAACCAGGAAGAGATGTATTTGATGTGAAAAGGCTGCTTTCCTAATCGATTGACAAAAATGATGACCACAAACAGTTCTGGAGTCATCAGAGGGTGTTCACTGTGTGTTGGCAGCAAAGAAGGAAACTACGTTTTATATTGTAAGTTTCCTGGAACAATTTGTGAGTAAATGGAGTGACATTTTACGACAGATAATTACCGTACCGAGTGAGGCAGTGCAGCTCTTAGGACACTGACCTCATATTCGGGAGGATGGAGCTGCTTTATGTGGCCATCTTGATTCGGATTTTCAGTGCTGTTCGTAGATTGCTAAGGCAAACGCAGTGATGGTTCCTAATCCTATCCCATTAGGCTACCTGTCCTATCCTATAGGAGTACATTACGTACGTTGCGTGTTATATTTTGGCCTATTGATTGATACGTATTACCCTGACAAGTCCTATATTACTCTGAGACGATCCTTGGATGAATAAAAACAAATAAATTAATGTTCGATCTATGTCTTCTTCGCGTCAATTCTGAGAATATAGTTTGCTATGTTTGTTCGGTTTCCAAACTTTCTTTCTCACAGTTTTCACTCAGAGAGCTTTTTGAGTTGGATTGATAGGGAATCTAAAGTCAAATGACAGAAATAAAACGACTACAGTAATAGTAAACAGCACAACAATAACAGATCTACAAAAAATAAAATGTCTCTTGAAGAGTCCGCTTACAAATGAAATGTGATTCCTTAGACTATAATCAGAGTGATTAATTCACCTGTAAATGACACAAGCTGCAATTTTTCTTTTATCAAAGCACATTCATCAGAACCTGATGTTCGGAACAACTGACGTGGTGGACGTCGACTACAAATTCGTGACGTTATCACAACTCCGTGGTCTTAAAGCTGACTAGGATTGTCTCTACCACTTCCCGTGCCACTTTTTCACAGCACTTGTGTGGCTCTGCCACGTCCGACTCTTCAGTCGGCAACACTCAGCGGAATCAGAAGCATTACTGAAGACATCCAAAGCAGCTCTGGACGAAACGTCAGGAACGAAAGAGTTCGGTGGACTGCAACTGTACGCCCTGGAACGTTCACCAGCGATTAAACCACATAACTGTAAAATGATTCTTCTAACTTAATTAACCTGTGACATTAACAGGCATGCTTAATTTCAACCACTGACAAGCCTACACGATGTTATTCTCTTTCCGGTAGAATATATAAGTAAAAGATTGGTTTTAAAGATGAAATTGTGTGGTAGAGCATGTAAGTTATTAATTATCTTTATCTTACTGAAATATCCAGACAATCTGTCATGTTCTTGAAACTTGTATGTCATCTTTGAAATTGGGTATGTTGAACGTTTGAGAGTTACTTCACTGTAATGTCATATACAAAAGAAATCAACGAAATTCACATATATATTGCAAGTTTTAGCGAAAAACTAGGTATATCAGTCTGTAATTTCGTATACATTTGATCACAGTTTCGCTAGTTTCAATTAAAAAGAAATTACAGCTTCCAGAGGTATGCGTTTATACAAGCTCTAATAAGGAATCTTGGATTTGGAAATGTGCATTGACATAGTGATAATGCACTGCGATCTAAATACGAGGAAGGAACGAAGCTATACGTTCTCTGCGTCTTGCATGGCATTTATTACGAAGGAATATGCTAACATTGTCTTTCGGTACTGTTTCATTTCGTAAATGTTAACCTTGGACTTTATCCAGGTATTAGATATTTTCTGTATAAAGCAGTACAAGAATAAATACATTTAATATTACGGGCGCAGTAATGCACAAACTACGGCGTTGTTGCGTATTTCCTGGGTCGTGCTGTGCGAAGGATAAATTTTACTGAAAGACTGAACAGATAGGAACGTTGCTTGCAATATATAAAGTCAGTAAAGCTGATTTTTCCCTCAAGCATATGTTCGTTTATAATTTATTAGTATTTTTTGCGGAGACAGTGAAGCGACAACAAATTCTATCTTCGCGTGCATTCAGCAACAGTGATAGTAAGAGCTTGCGATCAGAGCTAGATTTGCTTACGTAAACATTGAAGGCAAACGGCTATGATGACGTTTTCTTAAACGAAGCGGTAATGATAATAGTGCAGACAAGAAGAACATGAAACCTGTTAGATATGCTGTAAAATTACCTTCAGAGACTACAATAACCGACCGCATAAGCGCAATCCTTCGCAAAAATGGGACACAATCTTCAGTCAGCACAAGATAAAAGACTTCTTCCGACCTACGACGGACGTACCCGACCGTCTCCACGTTTCACGAGTGTATGCTGCAAAGTATATGTCGGCGAAATTGGAAGGACAATGAACGAAGGTGTTGAGAGCGCGAATACTACACACGTTTAAGACAAGATTTGAAATAAGCGATAGCAGACCACCAAGAAAAATGTGAACAGATTATGGATTTTAAGAGTATTCGCGTGCTAGACAGAGTATGTAAAATTTATTAAAGTCCCTGAAACAGTAGAAACATCGAAGAATGAGACGGTGACTACAGGCTTCCGTCTTCGAGGCTACTCGCTGTCACGGTAGTAAATACCGAGCCACAGCGAGTGAGGAACAGAAACAGCTATCAGATAACAATCACGGTGATAAAACCACAACCATATTTTGAATTCACCCCTCCTACCCCCATCCCATCTTTCAGTATGTACCCAATGACGACGGCCCACCAATAGTAGCCTGAACATTTTTATCCAATAACTACATTGCTCCGAAAAAAAGTGCAGGTAAATAGCTTTATATAATTGAACACCACACTATCTTTTCTAGTGTTCTGCCATCCAAGAGCTCAGTGGAATCCTGAAGGCGAGCTAAATACAGCAGTCTTTGTCACCAATATAATGTTTATTAACATCTCGGCACTACGACTTTCGGGATATCGCATTATCAGATCTGTCAAAAACCATGTACAGTCCTACGTGGCCTCTTACTACGTTATGGGAGGCCATCAGTGCCAAACAAGAAGCTCCTAGGACAGGGATCGAAACGTCGATCATTGGAGAAGTTTGTAGAAGATGTGACGCAGCCTAACGACTCGTGCTTTATCGTCAGTGATAACGGGCACGAAAGCCTGGACACTTACGTAACAACAAACAACTCGTTAGCGCCACGTACAGGGACGCTTCACGGCCCTACTCAGTCTTTACTTGTAGCCCATGGAACCTTAGAAATGCAACTCTAATTACAGAAGAAGCTAAGAGTTGTTGCTGGCGTAACCTCGTGAGAGACGAGAGAAGTTTTGCTGAGATTTTGATATGGGTGTTATCCGTCACACGGACAAAGCATCAGCGCCAACGGAGCGCCGTCTAGTAACTGTGACATTGACGTAGTCGGAGATCTAAGCCATCTGTTGTTTTCTTGCAGCAAGTATGAAGTTGCGAGGGAACGATTTATGCTGCAGTTAAGTTCAAAACATATCCAGTTCCAAGGAAGATTATGCTCCTTTTCAGTAAGAACAATGCGCAAGTTCTTACAGCAACCATTGAAATCATTTCTAACTGGAAATTTGCTATTTCAATTTGTCAATAGTTTAATGCATAATGATAACACCTTCGGATACGATATTCTCTATTGTGTTTCATGTGGTCTGTGTTTTAGCTTGTATTAATATCTGCTGAGCGTTCCAGATGGTTGTTGAAAGATATTTTTTCTGAAGAAATGATCTTAAAAACTGGGTGTAACTAATTTCAAACACAAGAACGATACTTGCAGTGTCCAACTGGCTACACCTCAATGGGATGACATTAAGGTCATATAGACAAAAATCTAAATACAAAAAATAAAACAAGAAAATAAACCATTTTCGCAGCTTGTTTTATACGCATTCAGAGTTATCAGTGCTCGATTACGCCAATCATCTTCCCCTGAAGCATTATAGTCTTCCCGGCTGCTCTGAGTAATTTTATGGAGCGATTGTTTCAAATATTTTGAGACGGATAATTCTGGAAGAATTGCAGGTGTTTCTAAAGGCGAATAATTCGTCTCATATACTGATCTAGTTTCTGACAGGGTCGGAAATTAGCTAACAACGTTATTCGCAAGTAGGTTTTTATTCGCAAGTAGCTTTTTATTCGCAAGTAGGTGTGTATACTTTTCTAAAGGAACAAGTGCAGCAATCCTTCAGTGTATAACAAAAAGTTGCTCTATTTGCATACACAACAAGAAATGTACACAAATCTACACGTACACGTTCGCATTCGCGAACAAGGTGGAGGGACAGGATTATTTATATATCACACCCACAAAAAAATTCACCAGAGTTATGCAGTGCAGTCGATCTTTTAGATTACGCTGTTATCGGGAACCTATCGTCTTCATTTTGTCATGTATAGAACTTAACGTTTACTGGGTTTAATGCTTGTAGGTGACATTCTGAGAAGAATCAGTTGTGACAGAGTGAGGTATTGCAATTTACTGACGGATAGACACTTCCGTTGCTCAAATAATAAGTACAAATGAAATTTCGCTCATTACCTCTAACTTAATTACATTAAAATAAGTGTGTGTGGCTTAGGGTTGAGCGTAAAACGTTTTAACGGCAGATATTTTTTGGTAGTTATCATGAAACAAATGACAAATTAAAATAGAAAAAGGTAAAGCAGCACAAGCAAACTCAACAAACTGTGCTAGAGAGTATTTAGCAGTTACTGATTACCTGGTGACGGTCCACTTTTACTTGGGACATTCAGAAATGTTTGGTACTACATTTTTTTTTATTTTTCCCAGGAGCCATTTACTGGAAAAACGAATACAGATTATATTACAGGTACTCCCTGCCAATGTCTACGCACTTTTGCCATAGTTCTGGCAGCTTCTATTGGCGTGGAAAATCATTCTTCTGGGGCATCCCGGAGCCACTGGTGGACGAATGAATGAAGTTCGTCATTGGTGGTGAACTTCTTACTCCACATGATCTCTTTCATTGTGTCGAATAGGGCATAGTCGCTAGAAGCCGGAACAGGCGAATATGGAGGATGTTGCACCACAGTAAACTTTGTTCAGACACGGTGGCAATCGTCTGGCTGCGCATTGTCTCGCTGGAGCAGAATGCGACGGCCGCAGTTTCCGTGGCATTCCGCGCAACTGATCACTGTTGACGGTCGTATTTGGAGGGATCCAATCCACCAGCAGTATCCCTTCCAGCTACCTGAACATAGTCGTCATTTGTTTCTGCACGAACAGTCTGGCCATGACTTGTTGCTACGAGGGCTCTGCTCCCTATCCTTAGACTCGTGTTTCTTTTCTGAAGTCTTGTGGAAGAACGATACGGCGACCAGACGCTCGAAGGACTCTGCTGGATCTGCGCTGTACTGTTGCACGAATTGTTGGCATATCTCCACACGCTTCTGTTTCTCTGCAATAGTGAGGAAATGGGGCACACCTCTTCAAATCCTCATGGATAATGGGGTGGAGGGTTCCCCGTGATGGACCTGCTGCCTTCTCTAGTTCATCTTAGCCCGCATATTTCTTTCAGTGCGTCAAATAGAGCATGGTCACCAGGAGTCTGTTCTGGCAAATATGGAGGATGGGGCATCACAGTAAACTCTAGCTCAGGCACTGTGGCAACTATCTAGCGCTTGGTACATGGCCGCACATTGTCCTGTTGGAGCAGAACGCAACGTTCCCATTTTTCGTGGCGACGTTGTTGAATGCTTCGGCGGAGGTGATGCAGTGAACTGCAGTGCCTATCGCTGTTAAGATTCATATTGCACGGAAGCCAATCTACCAGTAGTTTCCTTTCGTGATCCCAGAACACAGTCATATTTTGTTTCCATATGAACAGTATCCGCCATGACTTCTTGGGACGAGGGCTCCCAGTATTCTTCCACTCAATAGACTGGCGTTTCTCTCAAAGAACACTGCTGGATCTGCACTGTTCTGTTGCATCAACTGTTGGCGTATCTAGAAACTCTTCTCTTTCTGCATATTTGTGAGGGAGTGGGGCACCCATTGCGCACACGCTTTCTTCATCTTCAAGTTCTCGTGAATGATGGTGTCGAGTGTTCCCCGTGATAAACCTGTTTGTTGCCTTTTCTAGTTCATCAAACATGATTCGCCTGTGCCCTGTTATCAAGTCATTGACTAGCTGGACATTGTTTGGTTTGCGTGCAGCTGCTGGACTCCCAGTGCTTTTAAGTTTTTTAATAGTGTCCCTGCCGTTCCTGAACTGTGGTACATAATAAAACACGGAGCTGTGATTTGATGTTGTTTCCCCACATATGGCTACTAACCTCTTGTGGATGTCTAACGCAGTCACTCTTCTCTCCACAGAAACCATACTGCAAACCGTTGCCCATGGTCGTCTGCTTCCATATTGCAATCCGTAACAAATGCTGCTGCAGTGCGCCACGTACGGGGAGCAGCAACACCAGCTAGTGGCAGTAGGTAGTACTGAGGTCTATTTCAGACTGCTGCTTTGATAGAGTTAAGAAAGGGCAGGGGGTGAGCGCCAATCAGTACTGAACAAACTAAATACATAGTTTTGGCTTACTACAATGCGTTACAGTTGACTACAATTCGAGGCAATCTGTAAGCTCTGGAATATATGAGAGTAGTCTGTCCTTTAGTCACAGAGGGTTGAGCATAAACACCATGCATCTTAGGCGTCGATTTAGCTATACCTCACGTAACCTGTACGGTCATTTCCATATCGGTGGCGATTTTAATACCCGAATTGAAAGCATTCTAATGAAGGCGGTCTCATTTCCAGAGTCTCCCCGTGTGTAGTTCTTCCACACGCTTATTAATGTTTGCAACACCTTACGGTCGCAGGTTCGAATCCTGCCTCTGGCATGGCTGTGTGTGATGTCCTTAGGTTAGTTAGGTTTAAGTAGTTCTAAGTTCTAGGGGACTGATGACCTCAGAAGTTAAGTCCCATAGTCCTCAGAGCCATTTGAACTAAGATGAACATGTAGAACTGGAAGATAAGGTCGTGTTAAATGCGTTTCGTTAAAAGAGAAGAAGTTTAGATTTCAATGTACGCTCGAGTCGAGATTTTTCTAACGCAGTAATTGCTTAGATTGTAAAACGGCGGGCAACGAAATCGGTTGTGGTCTTAATTGATGGACCATCCAGGCATTCGCTTTATGTCATCTGAAGAAACTACAGACAACATAACCAGGAATACCCGGAGGAAGATTTCTACGCAGCTTCTCCCGCTATAATTGCACCATCTCGCAGAGTATGTTCAGATTAATTTCGATTTGTTCTATTGACTGCTACTTTTTCTGGATAGATTCCCAAGAACCGATTTCTGATTACTGACCTCGAACCCGCAGCTCGCTGATAACTTCGCTCTTGAGCGCTCTAGATCACCAGTTTAGGTAAAGCTGCTTAGGTCGTTGTTATGTTTACAGCTGGACGAGAAAGATATGATTCGTGTTCACATTTCATAGCTTGACAGTATATTTCTGTCCCCTGTAAATTTACAGAATACGTTACCAGTCCCTTTGTGAACATCTGAAAGTCAAAAAGGTGCCGGCTCAGCAGACGGAAGCGGTAGTTAACTTCTGCCGCTGAATAATCTTATCGTTTCCTAATTGTTCTGACGATGTAAGCAGTTGTAACACGCACCGCTGCGTGAGGAACCTCACTCCAGAGCGGAGGCTCTGCTGTAAATGCAATTACCAAGTTGTGGAACGTTAACTGGGACTGCGAGATCACACAGCTGAAGCGTACAGTGACTGAAACCGACTCTCTGCGATGCAAGTGTGTCTAGTGTTAACTTATTCGGTTACTCTTCTGTTACCACTACAATATCAGAAGCCGTATTTCATGCTTAGCAGCGGCTTTTATCAGATTTCCCTCTTATGTTTGAACCTCGCGTTGAAAAGTTCGGGTAGAGTCGTAAAACACTTTACTACAGGGACACGAAGTTCATGCTGAGTACAAAATGATGTAGTAATTGTGCCCATCATCAACAACACAAGTACACATTTGAAATATATCCCTACCTTTTCGTTGTTATTTTAAAGTTTTAAGTGCTCGTGATGATCCAACGCGCATTTTTCTTCTGTTGCTTAGTTTTTTTTAAATTTATTTGTATTTTTTTTTTTGCCTCGTGGACATCATTCAACTTTTCCGACTTTTACCATTCCGTAGACGGCTACAGCGTTTCCTTCTTACTTTTAATTCTTATATTAAAATTCGCTGATACAATTCACTACCGCCTGAGGAAAGGTACACTAGGTAATACATAAAATATGTTACAATCGTCGATGTTAGGCTGTTCATACCGAGATATCTTAGAACTTGAAACTTCCTGGCAGCAAAAACTGCGTGCCGGACCCAGACTTGAACTCGAAACCTTTGCCTTTCACGGGAAATTGCTCTCCCAACCGAGCTACCCGATCCCGGCTTACAATGTCTCCTCACAACTTTACTTCAGCGAGTAGCTCACTCATCTCCTACCTTCCGAACTTCATAGAAGCTCTGCCACGAAACTTGACGGACTACCTCTCCTGGAAGAAAGACTGTTATGGAGACATGGCTTAGCCACAGCCCAGGGGAAGTTCCCAGGACGGAGTGTGCGCTGATATGAAACTTCCTCGCAGATTTCATCCGTCACATAGTTTTAATGTGCCATGAAGTTTCATCATACCAGTGTACATTTTGGTGCAGAGTGAAAAATTTCTTTCTGGCAGTATAAGAACGTGAACTCAAATAAACTCTTCAAAATGTATTGTGAATAATGTGCATATCTGTGAGCGTGTTGCCTCCTGTACACTGTGAGATACCTGATTGAAAGTTTTTCAAAGGGCGACAAGAGAATGAAATACATGAATTTCAGTAGGTTTATTGTCGCGACAAGAAAACAAAGTACACTGATAATGGAGTACAGTTTCTTTTTAAGGGGAGCGTGTGGTACAGGAAACTGCTAAACCTGTAGTCTGATTGAATGTTTACCTGTACTGGATCATCATCTAATATCTTATAAGCAGTGCTGTATGAAGCCGTTGAGTACGTTGGTTGGCGTCATTGTTCTATGGCAGGAGGCTGATCAAACCCGCACAATTTTAACGAGAAAGTGTTAAGTAAAGTATTGAAAATGATCAGTAAAAATATCTTACGGGGGTGTAGCTGTAACATCCAAAAGACAATGAAATTTATTTATGTGACAAGGGGATAGGATGTTGTTGTTGTTGTTGTGGTCTTCAGTCCTGAGACTGGTTTGATGCAGCTCTCCATGCTACTCTATCCTGTGCAAGCTTCTTCATCTCCCAGTACCTACTGCAACCTACATCCTTCTGAATCTGCTTAGTGTATTCATCTCTTGGTCTCCCCCTACGATTTTTACCCTCCACGCTGCCCTCCAATATTAAATTGGTGATCCCTTGATGCTTCAGAACATGTCCTACCAATCGATCCCTTCTTCTGGTCAAGTTGTGCCGCAAACTTCTCTTCTCCCCAATCCTATTCAATACTTCCTCATTAGTTATGTGATCTACCCATCTAATCTTCAGCATTCTTCTGTAGCACCACATTTCGAAAGCTTCTATTGTCTTCTTGTCCAAACTATTTACCGTCCATGTTTCACTTCCATACATGGCTACACTCCATACAAATATTTTCAGAAATGACTTCCTGACACTTAAATCTATACTCGATGTTAACAAATTTCTCTTCTTCAGAAACGCTTTCCTTGCCATTGCCAGCCTACATTTTATATCCTCTCTACTTCGACCATCATCAGTTATTTTGCTCCCCAAATAGCAAAACTCCTTTACTACTTTAAGTGTCTCATTTCCTAATCTAATTCCCTCAGCATCACCCGACTTAATTCGACTACATTCCATTATCCTCGTTTTGCTTTTGTTGATGTTCATCTTATATCCTCCTTTCAAGACACTGTCCATTCCGTTCAACTGCTCTTCCAAGTCCTTTGCTGTCTCTGACAGAATTACAATGTCATCGGCGAATCTCAAAGTTTTTACTTCTTCTCCATGAATTTTAATACCTACTCCGAATTTTTCTTTTGTTTCCTTCACTGCTTGCTCAAAATACAGATTGAATAACATCGGGGAATGGCTACAACCCTGTCTCACTCCCTTCCCAACCACTGCTTCCCTTTCATGCCCCTCGACTCTTATAACTGCCATCTGGTTTCTGTACAAATTGTAAATAGCCTTTCGCTCCCTGTATTTTACCCCTGCCACCTTTAGAATTTGAAAGAGAGTATTCCAGTCAACATTGTCAAAAGCTTTATCTAAGTCTACAAATGCTAGAAACGTAGGTTTGCCTTTCCTTAATCTTTCTTCTAAGATAAGTCGTAAGGTCAGTATTGCCTCACGTGTTCCAGTATTTCTACGGAATCCAAACTGATCTTCCCCGAGGTCGGCTTCTACTAGTTTTTCCATTCGTCTGTAGGATGGTAGGGTAGGATGGTAATCACTTTTAAAGATTAGCATGGCTAAACACGCTGTGGTGACAAAAGTCATGGGATGCCTCGCAATACCGTGCCAGCCCCCCTTTTGTCTGGTGTAGTGCGGCAAATCCACGTGGCATCGACTCAACAAGTCGTCGGAAGTCCCTTGCAGAAATACTCAGCCGTGCTGCCTCTACAGCCTTCCGTAATCGCCAAATTGTTGCTGGTGCAGGATTTTGCACATGAGCTGCCCTGCCGATTAAGTCCCATCAATGAGCGATGGTATTCATGACGCGCGATTTGGTGGCCAAATCATTCGCTCGAATTGTCCTGGATGTTCTTCAAACCAATCGCGAAGAACTGTGTCATCCATAAAAATTCAATCGTTGTTCGTAAATATGAAGTCCATGAATGGCTGGAAATGTCACCAAGTAGCCGAACGTAACCATTTCTAGTCAATGATAGGTTCAGTTGGACCAGAGGATTCAGTCCATTCCATATCAACACCACCAACATAATTATGGAGCCGCCATAACCTTGCAGTGTGCCTTGTTGACAACCTGGGTCCATGGCTTCGTGGAGTCTGCACCACATTGTAACCCTGCCATCAGTTCTCACCAAACGAAATGGGGAATCATTCGACCAGGCCGTGGTTTTTCAGTCGTATAGCTCCCAACCGATATGGTCACGAGCCCAGAAGAGGCATTGCAGACGATACCGTGCTGTTGGCAAAGGCACTCGCATTGGTCGTCTGCTGCCATAGCCCATTAACGCCAAATTTCGCCACACTGTCCTAACGAATATGTTCGTCGTACGCTCCACATCGATTCCTGCGGTTATTTCACATAGTGCTGCTTTTCTGTTAGCACTAACAACTCGCCGGCCGAAGTGGCCGTGCGGTTAAAGGCGCTGCAGTCTGGAACCTCAAGACCGCTACGGTCGCAGGTTCGAATCCTGCCTCAGGCATGGAGGTTTGTGATGTCCTTAGGTTAGTTAGGTTTAACTAGTTCTAAGTTCTAGGGGACTAATGACCTCAGCAGTTGAGTCCCATAGTGCTCAGAGCCATTTGAACCAACTAACAACTCTACAGAAACGCCTGTGCTCTCGCTGTTTAAGTAAAGGCCATCTGCCTTTCGCGTCGTTGTTCGTATCACTCTTTTCTATTATTATTATTATTATTTGCGTAACAACGCATATATGAAAAGAGCCGCGAAATATCTTTTAATAATGCTGTGCTATGAATTTCTTTATCGTCATTACTTTTTAACAAAACAGAATATATTGAGTTCTTATTGTTCTGTATCTGGCCTTCTATTAAAGGAACATTTTTCGTGACTGTAACTCATTCTAAAAATCAACATATCTTCCCTACTTTATAGTTATTGAAAATGAAAATTACTTTGTTATGAATATTGATGTTACAATTCGTATGATTGTTCAACAACAAGATTTTGCAGTGGATTTTGTTTCTCGGTAAAACACCATTCAATACCACGACTAGCACAAGAACATGAGACTCTTATTGAAAAAATACATTTCAATATAAAGTTTGCCAGATCAGAACCGAGCACAGCAAGATTCCTATTAGATTTTGAAGGTACATTATCTTTTTTGTACTGTTAGTTATATATTATCAGCAGCCCGCGTCAACCTGCAACACATCATAAAATCTGCTGCTCTGCACTGCAAGTCCGGAAGTTAAAAGAAATAATATTATTTCACTATTACTTTCCCGCTTCCTTGCGGTATGATAGATTCTATTTGAGGTAGTTTGAATACGCCGCGGCAGCGGCTCTTTCGTTCGCCGCGCAGCTCGGCACCACAGATAATATTTAAATAACTGAAAAATGTCTCAACAGGATGGGATAATATGCAAGCAAGTTATAACAATTAATAATGCAAGTTTTCATTTAAATAACTCTATTCAAACATTTAAATACGTTAGCTGTTACACACCTTTAAAATGCACACGTAATGGCGTACATCTTTCAGTCTTGACAAAAGAATGCTACGCTAGCGTACAATACAACGTCACAGGATATCCTACTCGCTTAACTCCAAGAAGAAGAAGACAGAGAAATTAATGTTCGTCAAGTATTATATACTAGTTACCTATTCTAATCTTTGTTTGATATTTATCGTCTGTGGCGGTTTCATTACTCGCCGACGCAGATACTCTCTAAAATAAATAATAAAAAAAAATACATAATTTTATACAATAACATAATATGATACATATAATTTTCTCTTTACTACATAATATGTTTTTTTTTTTTTTTTTTACTAGACGTTACAATGCCCCCTGGCAGCAATTGACTAACGTTAAGAATGTTCGGCAATATGCTGCCACTAACGTCTGTTTGGTTATTGTCTGTCACCTTGATTGGAACATTCACTTTTCACTTCTTAGTTCTTTTGCACTGTAGTTTTAATTACCCTCTTTATAGTGTTCTTACACTTTGCGAGGTGACCGTAAACCTAGTCCCAGGGTCATTACAGTTATCTGGCTCCCCCATTCGGGCTACGTGCGGTCAGAAAACCTGGGAAAACTGCGCCGGAGCCATGGTCATCTCGCCTGGTTTGTCTTACACACAGTTTGATTGTTCATCACAAAAAAGTTCAGACTTTATCCAATGTTCACAGCTAACAAAGGCTATTTATGACAAAATGTTAAACTTTTAGTCTCTTTGTTACAAATGTACCTTTTACCAATGTGTTCTGTGTTGCAATGAAAGTCAATCATTAAACAGTTTTACAGTAATGTAATGGATTGTCTCTGCACTCACTCACGACAATTGTTCTATAATGTTCTGGCATTCGTGCGAGTTTACTTCATTCACATGACGAAAACATATTATATATATATATATCACTGAACCAATTAATATTTTGAGTCTGCACCCCGTAACTAAAAAAAAAAAATGTTTGTCACGTCATTTCGTGTCCAATAACCCATTTTCATATTAGTACATTAACCACATAGTTGATAGTTCATTTGAATGACAACAATGTACGGAGCGTGCTGCGCGAAGCAATTGTTGAGTAGCGTCGTCTGGAACGCAGCGTGCCGACGACCGCTGTGGTCGACGACCGGATCTCAGTAACAGCGACGTCGTGCTGACGTGGCGCCCACGCAGTCGCGAACCGCGCCGAACCATTCGCCAATGTCGTGTTGCAGTGGTTTACCGCGACCTGCTGGCTGGCGGCACGGCACTCGTCTCTGCTTCTCCGCATGGCTCCCCGTCGTAGCGCATGAAACAAATATTCCACAACGGTGTACTGTCTTTAAGGACACAGATTACTAGCTGTGGAAGAAAATGCAACTTGTTTAAAAGCGTTTATTGTTCAGTAAGCCGTCGCTTCACTGGTATGCACAGGATGTTTTGGCGTGATAACAGGTTTCTTGTGGCATTGTGACACTGGTATTCAGGGCTCGTCACATGCACATTGTACTACACACTTTCACTTGTTCTCACGGTTGATACACTGCCAGAGCGTCTCTCAACACGCGAGAATGTTTCGGTTCACACATACTAAATGTCTCCGTCGGGCGATGTTTGTTTGAATCGACTCCGAACGGATCAATAACTATTGTTTTTATACACTGTCTCTTGTTCGTTGAGCACTGCACTATGACAGTCTGTCACTCAACACTTGACTTATATCGACGTATATATTGGTGCAGATACAACAGTCATTTTCTGTCCCTACTACACACAATATTCCGTCCTTTCCTCAATTGTTTATGCACACAGTTTCTTTTTAATGGATCTTAACTGTTCTTAGCATAATCACTCTCGTCTACATTGCGTCCATTGTTTTTACTTTGTCACTACACACTTTTAATGCTATTACTAGGCGTATATGGCCTTTTTGTAATTTTTTAAAGGTGTGTGATTTTTGGTACATAGCTTTCCTTTCCTTTTTTTAGTGTAGCTTGCCTGGTTATCACCCATCTAGCAACCAGATTTTACCATGTGCATGACAGCTTGACTTGGGCATATTGCTCAATAAATACTTCATCTAGCACTAGCATTATTTTTAATGATCTGTCCTACATGACTACAGTGTAGGTTCCGCATTGATTAACTTGATTCGCGTATCGCGTAATTAATATTCAAGGGTGTGTACCAAGTACACAGGCTTCAATTGAAGCATCGATCCATACAAAGCGGAGTTTACACGGAACGGGTTTGTTTTTGATTAGCTTATGCTCCAGTGTCGTTCTCAGATCACTACTGGCAACAAACGTTACATCACATAATTGTTTCATATTACAAAGTCAATTTTTGGCTAATATTGACTCTCTCTCTCAGGGTTCCTTAATTCTAATACCATTACATCTATTACTTTACTATATGAGATTACATCATTAATTGTACTTACATACTACACATGGAAAATGATTCACGAAATTAACCCTCACTTTATCAACAAGAAGATTGTTCGTTGCTTGATGAGCATATAGTATTTTAATGACTCTAATTGTCTGTAAACAAAGTCTTCCCTTCGTATGCTATTGCTCACTTTACTGATTCCACTTCCTCCAAGTTTAATTACATACAAATTTTTTCTTAAAACTAACATACTTATACTCTAAAACACAATTGAAATCTTCTTATAACTATTACTACTTATATGTGACATGTCACTGAATAAATAACTTCACATCTTTACGTGGATACAATCCTTTTATCTTCCCCGTATGGGGATGTGCTAACAAATAGCTACATTCGTGTGGCACGTTTATTACTTCAAAGGGCCCTGAATATAAAAATTGCCACTTACTATTTTGCTTTAAGGTGGTTGAGGATTTAGGGTGGTTACGAATAAGTACCATGTCCCCTACATTATATTTCTGTTTGTTAGTTATACCTCGGTCGTACTTCTTTTTTCTCTTTGCAGCACAGCTGGTTAGGTTGTCCCATACGTTTTTTATCTTTTCCTCCCTTGTTTCTGCCCTGGCTGGTAGGCTCGGTAAAGGCGTGAGCCATTCACTTTGTGTCTCATTAACCCCTTTCAATATCTCTACCGGTGGGTATCCCGTACTTGAGTGGGGTGTTAAATTGTGTATTTCTACGAATTTAGGTACCAACTCAGGCCATTTTGTGTGTCGGTTCTCTATGTAAATTCTAAGGAACTTATTCAATTCTCTGAATGTTCTTTCGACTAAACTTGCTTCTGGATGGAACCGGGATACCAGAATATGCTGTATACTTTGTTCCCGTAGGTAATTTTTCCAAGTGCGACCCGTGAAATAAGAGGCATTATCAGTCGTTATGGCTTCGGGTTTCCCCACTTGAGGCAAGTATTCTTGGTTGATCCGTCTGACTATGGTTTTGGCAGTAGCTGATTTTATACAATAAATTGCCAAGTATTTGGAAAAAATATCGTACATGGCCAGTATATATTTCATACCTCCTCTGGCCATGGGATAGGGACCTGCTACATCCACAGATACTAATTGAAGTGGCCGGAGTGGAACTATGGGATGAAGTTCAAACTTGGTGGACCTATTATAGTGTTTTGCTTTCTGACATATAACGCAAGTCCTAACTGTTGCCTGAATTTGATGTTTCATTCGGGGAAAGTAGCAGTATCTCGCTATGATTTCTGCACACTTCCCGATCCCTGCATGGCCCCATGCCAAGTGCGTGTGCCATATTATAACTTTTACAGACTGGTTAGGTATGCATACTGCCCAGCAGTCTTCTTTCGTGCTAAGTTTATGATACAAAATATTGTTCACAATCTTAAAACCTTGCTCATCTCTATTGTTAGCACCCTTTTCAATATTATTAATGATTTTTTTCCACATCGGATCTGATCTCTGTAATTCAAACATATTTTTACATATATATAAAAAATCCTTCCTGTAAGTATTGTCACGTACTAAAAGCACTTTATACTCAGCGGATTGTTCTAGCATTTCTGCTAATTCCGGTAATCCTACCGGCAACCGCGACAGAGCATCCGCTATTATGTTATCTTGTCCTTTAATGTACATAATCTTTATTCGGTATTCTTGTAAGGTAAGCATCCATCTCCTCAGTCGGGTATGGAATAGCTTGCATGACATCAAAAAACTTAACGCCTGGTGGTCACTATACACTCTAATCTCCTTCACATGTAGATAGTAATTAAACTTTTTTACAGCCCAGACTACTGCAAGCGCTTCCAGTTCGGTTGCCGAGTAGGCTCTCTCGCAGCTAGTTAAAGTCCTACTGGCAAAGCCGATAATCTTTATTGTTGCCGGGTCGTTGCCTTCCTCCCACTGGAACAGGCACGCTCCCAAGCCATAGGAACACGAATCCGTCGCAAGACAAAAATCTTTTGACAGATCTGGGTGCTGCAAAATATTTGCATGCAGCAGGGCGGTTTTAATCGCTTCGAAAGCTTGTTGACATTTGTCAGTCCAAACCCACTGCACATTTTTTCGTAGTAGATTTAGCAATGACGTGTCATTTAACAACAGATTAGGTACGAACCTTCTGAAAAAAGACGTAAGTCCAATGAACGCTTTCAATTGTCTCTTAGTTCGGGGGCTCGGAAATTCTCTGATCGCCTCTAGTTTTTTGTTGTCTGGGCTGATACCAAGCGGTGTGATAAGATGGCCTAAAAATTTAATTTTATTTCGTCCGAATTTTGACTTTTCTAAATTTGCTGTCACACCTGCTTGCTTAAATCTCTCTAATACTCTATGCAGCAATTCCATATGTTCGTCCCAAGTAGCAGTAGCGATTACAAGATCATCAACATATACTGTGATTTTTTCTAACAAGTCTGGACCCAGTACCGTGTCTAGGGCAGTAATAAATACTCCAGCACTCACATTCAATCCGAAGGGAAGTACCTTGAATTGGTAACTTCGCCCTCCGAATATGAAGGCTGTGTACTTCCTTGATTCCGGTGTAAGTGGGATTTGCCTGTACGAACTTTTAAGATCGACCGAGGTCAAGTACTGTACTCCATGAAATTTTTGTATCTTCTCATCTAAATTTTCTGGACGAGTCCTAACAGGTATAATAATTTTATTAATATCCCTCGCATCTAACACCAGCCTGATTTTTCCGTTGGCTTTCGCCACTGCTACAAGAGGACTACTGTATGGGGAGAAAGAGGGCTCAATGATATCCCACTGTAGCATCTTCCGAATCTCTTTCGCCACTGCTTCCCTCCTCGACCAAGGGATGGAGTAAGTTGCGCGACAGTATGTTTTGTGGAGCATCACCTCTATGTGATAGTGGTACCCTTTGACTATTCCTGGTCGGTCGGTAAATACCATGGTATATTCCGATAGCAGCTGCGTCAACTGTTGCTTTTGTATATTGCTTAAACCTTCAGATTCCTGTACTTTGGTTTGAAATGCCTCAACATTTGTTTCAAAATTTCGATCCTCTAAATTCGGGTAATAGAGGTCTGCTACATGTGAAAAATCATCGAGGTGTAGTACCCAGGGGTTCCTACATTTGATATTCATTCGATTACAACACGGCACAAGTACCTCCTTCGATTTCATCATCGACAACTCAATCCTCCTACCTTTATTAACTATGCTCAGTTTCCGCAAGGAGAGGTCGATCACTGCGTCCCTCTCACGGAGAAAATCTACTCCCAGAATGCAGGCCACCTTTAACCCTTTAACAATGAGGAACGAGCTCACTATGGCTTCGCCCTCCTTACAAATCTCCACCTGCACCTGGTACTTAACTAATTGGCTCTGTGCACTTATGGCTCCAGACACCTTGCAATTATTAACCGGGAAAGTCGGTATGCTACGTCCCTTCCCCAGCGCTTTAAACAACTCTATACTCATTACACTTACTGAGGCACCTGTGTCGATGATTATATTCACTGCAACATCATTGGTTTTCGCTTCTATTATGGCTTGCACATTTTCGCTGTTATCTTTCTTACATTCGTGCGGTTCGGTCAGTAGATCTTTATCCATACTGATACCGTCGTTGTATCGCAGCATACATATTCCAGGTATATTATTGTCATTCGTGTTGCTCTCACTCCACCCCTCGGCCAGCGATGGAGAGCATATCGAGGCCGATTCTACTTTGTTGGATTGCTTGCTTGTGAGGTACTTGGACGGCTATTGTCCGCAACCTCTACTATGTGTACGTTTTGATTTGTAGGCCGCCACGACTGCGCAATAGGCGCGTTTTGCGGTGGCGGTCTGTTGTTGTCGTACCGTTCATTACCCTGTCGCTCTGGGCTTGTTCGCTGATTCTGATTCCAATTGCGATTGCTGTCACTATAATTGCTATGCCACTGACCTCGCGCATTTTTCCAGCGATTGGTCCCTGACATTCCGGAGTCGTACCGGTCGTCAAATCGACGCTTTTTGTTATAGGTTGGTTGCCCATACCCGTTCTGACTTCTTCCATTATTACCATTTTGCGAATGCTCTTGCCGCTTGTTACCACCCCCACCATTTCCATGGTTGTGGTTTTGTGCACTATTATTTCTGTCATGTTTACACCCTGATCCATTATTCCGCGAGTGTTCACACGCTGCTTTTGCGTCCTCCTGGATTAAGTCTGTTGAATCTAGAACAGACAGGAAATGTTCCATATCGCTCTCTGGTACGTGTATTAATTTCTCTTTGATATGAATGGGTAAATGTGATTTTAGGAGTCTTATTATGTCTCTTGGTGATATAGGCTCGTCCCAGTAGCGCGTTTTGTTTATATACTTTTCAAAATACCGTCTCAAATTCCCAAGACGGGGTGAGTACGGTTCGGGATTGTATACTTCTTTTCTTAGCCGCTCTTGTATATAAGGCGACCAATATTTCGACAAAAACGCCCTTTCGAACTGTTCATACGTCATGCAGCTGTCTGCTACTTCCGTAGCCCACAACGCTGCATCACCTTGAATGTATGACATTACGTATTGAATTTTCTGTGCTTCGTTCCACACACTAGGCAAGATATTTTTAAAGCTTTTTATGAATACTACTGGGTGTACTGACTTCCGTTCAGTAGTAAACGTTTGAAACTGCCTATTTTTGATTAAACTTTCTTCAATTAATATTTTTGGACTATATGGATTTGCTCCTGGGACATAGGCTGTGTGCTCCGAACTGAAGCTACAGCTCTTCGCATTATCGCCTACAGCTTCACCATTGTTGTGTCGCGTATAAGTTTGTGCGTTGCCAAAAACATTGGCTGTTGGCGACATAGTTTCATATTCTATATGTTTTCTGCTTTGTGCTAAACCCTTTTCCAAGTCGGATATCCGTTTACTAATAGTCACTTGCCACTGCGGAATATCCTCACTGAGTATTTCTTTGATGGTTTGCACATCATTCTGTACCTGACTATTTACTGCGGTACTGAACGATTCAGCATCTCTATCTACCATGGCTGCTTGTACCTTAGAATTAATATTTTTGTCGATCTCACTCTCCTTCGCTTCTAGCCATGAGTTGAATTCTGTTTCAATTTTAGTCGCTTGTTCGTTCCACTTCTGCTCTACAAGCTGTGTGGAATCTATTTCTAGCTTTTCTACTCGGTTGGCTAAGACACCTATCTTGTCTACCCTGTTGGTATTTGCTACTTTCAGGTTGTTGACCTGTACCGTCAACTCCTGCACGGCTTTAGGTATCGACTCATAATTCTGTTTCATATCGGCAATCTCCTTTTTCATATTTTCTAACGATTGCGCAAGTTGCTGGTCCCGCTCAGATTGCTGGCGATCTCGCTCAGCTTGCTTCCGATCTCGCTCAGCTTGTTGGCGATTTCGCTCAGCTTGCTGGCGATCTCGCTCAGCTTGCTGTTGCGCAAATTTTGCCTGGTAATCCAGCACGCGCTCTAATATCACCTAAAGTGAATACCCGCCAGGCAGATTACCACTCTCTGGTTCCTGCTTTTCTGGGGTTGGTGCAATTTCTTTATCTACATCTCCTTGAGCACTAGTGGGCTGTGGTACCACTTCCTGTGCCCCTGCCCCCACATTTTCGCATGGTATATCCTCAAAGAGAGTACTTGTACTGCTTAAGGTACCCGTTTCTACATTTCCTCCACTAATTAATGGCTGTTCCTCAGTATCCATATTGCTCGGACGTTGACTACGCAATTTAACCATATTCCTAAATTGCCTACTCTAACACAAGATCTAACAGTTTTGCCACTTGCACACAAAATACGTTAATTTTCTACACTACACTGCACACTAAAAATTACTATCTACCATCAACTTTGTCCTGTCATAAACACTAACATCAAACTACGCACACCACTAGCGATATGAGATCACTTCACTGGAGATCAGCTTCTACAAACAGGACAACTACACTGTAGTCTTACCTTTAGTTTATCTGATCTCGGGGTTCGGCTGCCCCCGGATTACGTAGTCGTTACAGTTTCTCAGTACTATCAGGATCGTCTCCTCTGACTCGCTTGCAGTAGTGCGTTTTTTCATGAAAGAGTGTTTGTACATTCATTAATACATTGCATTGATCATGATACACATACATACATTTATCACTAAATACATACATATATACATATATAACAATAGACACTGAAAGGAAAATACATAAAAATTTTATTTTTGTGGCCACTGCAAATTCTTGCCCCACGTTTTTGGGCGACAGTTTCGCGTCGTTGTTCGTGTCACTCTTTTCTATTATTATTATTATTATTTGCGTAACAACGCATATACGAAAAGAGCCGCGAAATATCTTTTAGTAATGCTGTGCTATGAATTTCTTTATCGTCATTACTTTTTAACAAAACAGAATATATTGAGTTCTTATTGTTCTGTATCTGGCCTTCTATTAAAGGAACATTTTTCGTGACTGTAACTCATTCTAAAAATCAACATATCTTCCCTACTTTATAGTTATTGAAAATGAAAATTACTTTGTTATGAATATTGATGTTACAATTCGTATGATTGTTCAACAACAAGATTTTGCAGTGGATTTTGTTTCTCGGTAAAACACCATTCAATACCACGACTAGCACAAGAACATGAGACTCTTATTGAAAAAATACATTTCAATATAAAGTTTGCCAGATCAGAACCGAGCACAGCAAGATTCCTATTAGATTTTGAAGGTACATTATCTTTTTTGTACTGTTAGTTATATATTATCAGCGGCCCGCGTCAACCTGCAACACATCATAAAATCTGCTGCTCTGCACTGCAAGTCCGGAAGCTAAAAGAAATAATATTATTTCACTATTACTTTCCCGCTTCCTTGCGGTATGATAGATTCTATTTGAGGTAGTTTGAATACGCCGCGGCAGCGGCTCTTTCGTTCGCCGCGCAGCTCGGCACCACAGATAATATTTAAATAACTGAAAAATGTCTCAACAGGATGGGATAATATGCAAGCAAGCTATAACAATTAATAATGCAAGTTTTCATTTAAATAACTCTATTCAAACATTTAAATACGTTAACTGTTACACACCTTTAAAATGCACACGTAATGGCGTACATCTTTCAGTCTTGACAAAAGAATGCTACGCTAGCGTACAATACAACGTCACAGGATATCCTACTCGCTTAACTCCAAGAAGAAGAAGACAGAGAAATTAATGTTCGTCAAGTATTATATACTAGTTACCTATTCTAATCTTTGTTTGATATTTATCGTTTGTGGCGGTTTCATTACTCGCCGACGCAGATATTCTCTAAAATAAATAATAAAAAAAATACATAATTTTATACAATAACATAATATGATACATATAATTTTGTCTTTACTACATAATATGCTTTTTTTTTTTACTAGACGTTACATGCCACTGCCTTATCCGTGATAGGAGGCGATGCCTGAAATTTGGTATTCTTGGCACCCTTTTCAAACTGTGGTTCTCGGAATATTGAATTCCCTAACGAGTTCCGAAATGTAATGTCCCATGCGTCCACTTCCAACTGCCATAATCACGGCGGTAACATTTTCAGGTGAATCACCTGTGTACAAATGACAGTTCCATCAGTGCACTGCCCTTTTGTAACTTGTGTATATGCAATATCGCTATCCCATGACTTTTGTCACCTCCGTGTATATTAAATAAAGCGGTTATTAAGCCAGCAAATGCAGACGGGCTTTGCTTGAATGTTGTCAGTACATGCTCAGAGGGCAGAGAGAGTAAGAAGGAAGGCAGTGGAGAAGTGAAGTAAAATTTATCATGTTTACTCAGAAACATAAAACTCCAATTCCCCCACAGTTCTAGAAATTTCGTTAAGCATAAATATTAACTATGATGAAAAAGTTTCCGCTTGTTACTTTACAAGTAACTTCCAGCAAAGTGTGTCATCAAATACATTCCAGAACAAATAGGCTTTTTATAAGTTAGTTAAATAAAAAAAGGGCAACCCTCTATCACTCTCTTGAATGCTTCGACTTGCAGTGCCAAAGTATACACTTTGAGCATTTATTTACAGTAGAGATAAATTGTTTTTCACCACAATACATATATGTAAGCTTTTAGTAAGAATCAACAGTTTCGCTACAAGTTTTACAATTGTGAGAATCATTTGAAGGCAATTTGGATGAGCGTGTATGCGTAAGTAAGTTAGCAACGGCAAGATTGACATAACATTTTAGCGCTTGATGAGACCTTGTATTAGCTTATATGGCTACTTTTAAGTTCTCTCCCTCCCCATTAGGACACAAGTCACGGAAAAAAACCGGTGCGACTAGGGTTATTACATCTAATCAGATACTTTTTAACTTTATAACATTTCACATGATTTAGCAGAAATAAAAAGATATGTGACTGAAAATGTTTGATATGATTTTACATACTTTTCTTGAGTTCAAACTTTGCGCTCATAGATAGATCCTACGTAAATTATTAGATTTGTTCATTTTTTTAAATATAGATTGCTCAACAAAAGTCATTGCGTTTCTTTGCTTACTACATGCATAGGTTTCGTTGGAGAGTCCTGTTGTGGTCAATGTAGTACTGAGTTAAAAATCAGATCGTTATGGTTTCACTGATGGCTGAGGGAACGAGGCATCGCAGTATAGTGTATGTGGAATGAGATTCCGTTGTTGCCATGCGACGACAAGTCGACGACACCGTTGCCAGTTGTTGTCCCGCAACAAATCCAGGCGCTGCAGTCGCGAAGGACAGCCGACAATCATAGAGTAGGCTGGACAGGCTGATGGTCTTCAAACAGCTCACAAGGCAATTCATAAAATAATAGAATCGGCAGCATGGACATGTAGAATGCTCTGAAAAGTATACCAGTTTTGCTCATAACACTAATAGAATTCGATTGTATTTATTCTCATGACATCGTGACTGTTTATATTATTATCATCACGACTGCGTGTTTAAAAACACATATTATCACAAATCCTGTGTTATTTCATACTACATAACCTCTAACTATGAAGCATATACCACTTGAAATATAGCTCATTGTAGAACCTAGAAATGATAATGTTTTCCCTGACTTGTGAGTATGTTGCGTGAAACATGCTATTCTATGATGATCAAATTGCTTATGACACTAGACTGCAAGAATCGGCTGGTATTGCAAAAGATTGTCTGCTGAATGTAAGAGACTAGAGGCGAGTTACGGAAAAAAATATCAGATGTTGCAAAATAACAGTGGGGAGGGGCGAGAGAGATGGGAATTACATCATGCAGTAGAACGTAAAAACTATACCGATTTTGCGCACAAAACTTAAGAAAATGGACTGCACCTATTTTCATGGGAAAAGGAAATTTCTTATCGTCGTGATTGTGTGTGTGTTTTTAGTAGATGCTTGCTTATGGGAGATGCATTGATATTAAATATAATTGTTAGAGTGAAGTGTTTTCACGCTCAGAATGGTGGGCACTTGAGGGGATGCTGTGGGTGACGGTCCAGTGTGTGTGTGTGTGTGCGTATGTGTGTGTGTGTGTGTGTGTGTGTGTGTGTGTGCGAAGAGCGGTCTTCCAACATAGCTGTGCTCTGACAAGGGTGTAGTTGCAATTTACATGAACAAGCAAGTTGTGCTCATCATTTATCTCGCATTCTTTAGTGGGCATTACAACTATTTCTGCCAGTGGAGAACTGCCGCCTCTACCACCCAGCCAAGTGCCCCACCGTGGGTGCATTGTACTGAAGACTGCCGCCAGTTTGGAGGGAGGCTGCTCTGACAGCAGCTGGCCGAATACTTTGCTCCCAGATACGGAAGGGGCTATGGCCATTAGAGGCAGTACCAGACGACCATTTGAAAATGTCTGTACACCTACCGTAGGTGGAGGGAGGAAGGGAATAGGAGGGATGAGGGGAGGTAAGGGTGCCTCTAATTCAACTACTTCCTGACCGCACAGCAAGGAGAATGCACATTCAACTGCCGCCTCTCTCTCTCCTGTTGCAATCTTACGGGGTGACGATTTTCTTTAGTCCCCCATACCTGCATTGCGTTATGATCCATTTGAATTCTAATTTCTTTCACTACTATTTTGATGTGTAATTAGATCAGTGAAGCATTTTCCATCAGTTGTGTTAGTGGCTCCGATTACCTAGGCTGCGGCGTGATTGCCGAGCAATGTGAGGGGACGCGTCTGTAGTGAACTCTGATGTCAAACAGTGACAGACGTAGCTGTCACCTGTATGCTTGCAGGTAATACACTTATGAAACTCCTCTCCGTCCAATGCCAACATCTCGGCTGTTGAAGACAATTCAGCCGGCCACGGTGGCCGAGCGGTTCTAGGCGCTTCAGTCCGGAACCGCACGACTGCCACGGTCGCAGGTTCAAATCCTGCCTCGGGCATGGGTGTGTGTGATGTCCTTAGGTTAGTTAGGTTTAAGTATTTCTAAGTTCTAAGGGACTGATGACCTCAGATGTTAAGTCCCATAGTGCTCAGAGCCATTTGAACCATTTTTGAAGACAATTCCCACCAAAACATAAAGATAATAACTTCCACTGCAGACTTTTCCCATCACCTTGTAGGTGAAAGGTCGAGTATGAGTATGTCTGCCACTAGTTTTTAGTGGTATTGTGAATTTTTTTCCGGTAGACTAACACCAGTTGTATGACATCATCACTTTTTGAGCTGTATCACAATTTTAGGCGCTTCTTGTGAAGCGCTACGCATATAGTTGTGTAATTGGGAGCGATCTTTATGATTCATTACGTAATTAGGGCCAATATTTACTTCAGTTTCCTAACATAAATAAAGTACAATTGCATAACCTCCCTCTCCTGCATCTGGGCAGTTTCCAAGTGTTGGGGATGATTAATTACATAATTAGGGCCAATCATTACTTCAGTTTCCCAACATAAATAAAGTACAATTGCATAACCTTCCTCTCCTGCATCTGGGCAGTTTCCAAGTGTTGGGGATTGCACTTGGCCTTTCTGTCAAATTCCAGAAAGGGAACCGCAAAATTGCGGGTGGAGGCTGGTGTGGGACGTCATTACAGCTCTTGGAAAATGTATTTCTCATCAAAATTCGAAGTTACCACCAAAATTCGGAATTCCTGTCAAAATTCGAAATTCCCACCAATAGGGTGTTGTTGTTGTTGTCTTCAGTCCTGAGACTGGTTTCATGCAGCTCTCCATGCTACTCTATCCTGTGCAAGCTTCTTCATCTCCCAGTACCTACTGCAACCTACATCCTTCTGAATCTGCTTAGTGTATTCATCTCTTGGTCTCCCCCTACGATTTTTACCCTCCACGCTGCCTTCCAATACTAAATTGGTGATCCCTTGATGCCTCAGAACATGTCCTACCAACCGATCCCTTCTTCTGGTCAAGTTGTGCCACAAACTTCTCTTCTCCCCAATCCTATTCAATACTTCCTCATTAGTTATGTGATCTACCCATCTAATCTTCAACATTCTTCTGTAGCACCACATTTCGAAAGCTTCTATTCTCTTCTTGTCCAAACTATTTACCGTCCATGTTTCACTTCCATACATGGCTACACTCCATACAAATACTTTCAGAAATGATTTCCTGACACTTAAATCTATACTCGATGTTAACAAATTTCTCTTCTTCAGAAACGCTTTTCTTGCCATTGCCAGTCTACATTTTATATCCTCTCTACTTCGACCGTCGTCAGTTATTTTGCTCCCCAAATAGCAAAACTCCTTTACTACTTTAAGTGTCTCATTTCCTAATCTAATACCCTCAGCATCACCCGACTTGATTCGACTACATTCCATTATCCTCGTTTTGCTTTTGTTGATGTTCATCTTATATTCTCCCTTCAAGACACCATCCATTCCGTTCAACTGCTCTTCCAAGTCCTTTGCTGTCTCTGACAGAATTACAATGTCATCGGCGAACCTCAAGGTTTTTATTTCTTCTCCATGGATTTTAATACCTACTCCAAATTTTTCTTTTGTTTCCTTTACTGCTTGCTCAATATACAGATTGAATAACATTGGGGAGAGGCTACAACCCTGTCTCACTCCCTTCCCAACCGCTGCTTCCCTCTCATGCCCCTCGACTCTTATAACTGCCATCTGGTTTCTGTACAAATTGTAAATAGCCTTTCGCTCCCTGTATTTTACCCCTGCCACCTTTAGAATTTGAAAGAGAGTATTCCAGTCAACATTGTCAAAAGCTTTCTCTAAGTCTACAAATGCTAGAAACGTAGGTTTGCCTTTCCTTAATCTTTCTTCTAAGATAAGTCGTAAGGTCAGTATTGCCTCACGTGTTCCAGTATTTCTACGGAATCCAAACTGATCTTCCCCGAGGTCGGCTTCTACTAGTTAGTATTTTGCAGCTGTGGCTTATTAAACTGATTGTTCGGTAATTTTCACATCTGTCAACACCTGCTTTCTTTGGGATTGGAATTATTATATTCTTCTTGAAGTCTGAGGGTATTTCGCCTGTTTCATACATCTTGCTCACCAGATGTTAGAGTTTTGTCAGGACTGGCTCTCCCGAGGCCGTCATTAGTTCTACTGGAATGTTGTCTACTCCGGGGGCCTTGTTTCGACTCAGGTCTTTCAGTGCTCTGTCAAACTCTTCACGCAGTATCGTATCTCCCATTTCGTCTTCATCTACATCCTCTTCCGTTTCCATAATATTGTCCTCAAGTACATCGCCCTTGTATAGACCCTCTATATGCTCCTTCCACCTTTCTGCTTTCCCTTCTTTGCTTAGAACTGGGTTTCCATCTGAGCTCTTGATGTTCATACAAGTGGTTCTCTTATCTCCAAAGGTCTCTTTAATTTTCCTGTAGGCAGTATCTATCTTACCCCTAGTGAGATAAGCCTCTACATCCTTACATTTGTCCTCTAGCCATGTCTGCTTAGCCATTCTGCACTTCCTGTCGATCTCATTTTTGAGACGTTTGTATTCCTTTTTGCCTGCTTCATTTACTGCATTTTTATATTTTCTCCTTTCATCAATTAAATTCAATATTTCTTCTGTTACCCAAGGATTTCTACTAGCCCTCGTCTTTTTACCTACTTGATCCTCTGCTGCCTTCACTACTTCATCCCTCAAAGCTACCCATTCTTCTTCTACTGTATTTCTTTCCCCCATTCCTGTCAATTGTTCCCTTATGCTCTCCCTGAAACTCTGTACAACCTCTGGTTCTTTCAGTTTATCCAGGTCCCATCTCCTTAAATTCCCACCTTTTTGCAGTTTCTTCAGTTTTAATCTACAGGTCATAACCAATGGATTGTGGTCAGAGTCCACCTCTGCCCCTGGAAATGTCTTACAATTTAAAACCTGGTTCCTAAATCTCTGTCTTACCATTATATAATCTATCTGATACCTTTTAGTATCTCCAGGGTTCTTCCATGTATACAACCTTCTATCATGATTCTTAAACCAAGTGTTAGCTATGATTAAGTTGTGCTCTGTGCAAAATTCTACCAGGTGGCTTCCTCTTTCATTTCTTAGCCCCAATCCATATTCACCTACTATGTTTCCTTCTCTCCCTTTTCCTACAATCGAATTCCAGTCACCCATGACTATTAAATTTTCGTCTCCCTTCACTATCTGAATAATTTCTTTTATTTCATCATACATTTCTTCAATTTCTTCGTCATCTGCAGAGCTAGTTGGCATATAAACTTGTACTACTGTAGTAGGTGTGGGCTTCGTATCTATCTTGGCCACAATAATGCGTTCACTGTGCTGTTTGTAGTAGCTTACCCGCATTCCTATTTTTCTATTCATTATTAAACCTACTCCTGCATTACCCCTATTTGACTTTGTGTTTATAACCCTGTAGTCACCTGACCAGAAGTCTTGTTCCTCCTGCCACCGAACTTCACTAATTTCCACTATATCTAACTTTAACCTATGCATTTCCCTTTTTAAATTTTCTAACCTACCTGCCCGATTAAGAGATCTGACATTCCACGCTCCGATCCGTAGAACGCCAGTTTTCTTTCTCCTGATAATGACATCCTCTTGAGTAGTCCCCGCCCGGAGATCCGAATGGGGGACTATTTTACCTCCGGAATATTTTACCCAAGAAGACGCCATCATCATTTAATCATACAGTAAAGCTGCATGCCCTCGGGAAAAATTACGGCCGTAGTTTCCCCTTGCTTTCAGCCGTTCGCAGTACCAGCACAGCAAGGCCGTTTTGGTTATTGTTACAAGGCCAGATCAGTCAATCATCCAGACTGTTGCCCCTGCAACTACTGAAAAGGCTGCTGCCCCTCTTCAGGAACCAATAGGGTAGGTAATGGAAATGTCATGTGGCTAGGCCCTCCCGTCGGTTAGACCTGTCGCCTGGTGCAAGTCTTTTGAGTTGACCCAACTTCGGCGACTTGCGTGTCGATGGGAATAAAATGATGATGATAGAGACAATATAACACCAAAAACCTGAGCGGAGAAAATCTCCAACCCATCTGGGGATCGAACCCGGGACCCTTGGTATGACAGGCTATTGCGCTGACCACTTTTTTTTATTTTAAATTTTTTTTTTTTTACCCAGCTGTTGGGGCGGAATGGGTAGGTGGGGGAAGGGGAAGAGTGGCGAAGGGGAGGGCGCAGGGACCCATGTGCCAACTGGGGAAAACACAAGACGTCATTAGGGCTGGTGGTGGGTAATTAATTGATCATTTAACTAATTTGCATATCAATTTTACATCAAAATTGCACTCATGCTTCCCTTACCCTATTATTAATAGGTGTTACCTGTGTTTCTTCCTGTCAAAGTATGTAGCATACCAACATTTAATAATCACTGGTGTGGTCATCACAGGGAACTGGGGGATGTCATGGTAGTGCAAAAACGTGTGTAATATGCATGGGATACTTTTACACACAAACTGCAAAGATTAACATGTAGCAACAGTATTGTCTCTGCAGCGTCATTACTATGGGCTATCAGCAGGCAGTCGTTACATCGCATCGCTCTCATGAATGTTTGTAAGGGCTTGGATTTCTGCCCATCTCAGTTATTCACAGAAGACGAGATGTGTCCGTGGATTAACCATGCGATTTCACCTTACTTCTAGATCATCAGAGGTGATTACGCTGGCATGGTGCATTTTCAAATGTTTTTCAGTCTTTGTTTGTCTGTATCACTTAACACTATCGCTCACCAAAGTGTCATATATGTTCTGTTTGTCTGAGTATCACTAGATTCACACACATTACTCTTGTGGAATTGTCTGTAAAGTTTGGAAGGTAGGAGACGAGGTACTGGCAGAAGTAAAGCTGTGAGTGCCGGGCGTGAGTCGTGCTTTGGTAGCTCAGATGGTAGAGCACTTGCCCGCGAGAGACAAAGGTCCCGAGTTCGAGTCTCGGTCGGGCACACAGTTTTAATCTGCCAGGAAGTTTCATATCACCGCACACTCCGCTGCAGAGTGAAAATCTCATACCAGTAGAATCGCTTATCATACAGTTCTGCACAGGCAGAATGGGGAATAAAGGGGGGTTGAAATGGAAATTTTTTTTAATCCATCTTTTATTCTACATCTTTGAAAGTTTTACAGTGTGTAGATACATTCTTTAGGAACAATATTTTCATTTCTCCACATAATTTCCCTCCCTCTCAACTGCCTTACGCCATCTTGGAACCAATCCATCTTTTATTCTACATGTTTGAAAGTTTTACAGTGTGTAGATACATCCTATAGGAACAATATTTTCATTTCTCCACATAATTTCCCTCCCTCTCAACTGCCTTACGCCATCTTGGAACCAGCGCCTGTATACCCGCACAGTAAAATTCTGGCCCAACCTATTGCAGCCATTGTTTGGCAGCGTGCACAAAGGAGTCATCATCTTCAAACCTTGTTCCACGAAGAGAGTCTTTCAGTTTCCCTAAGAGATGAAAGTCACATGGAGCCAGGTCAGGACTGCGAGGCGGCTGTTTCAGTGTTGTCCATCCGAGTTTTGTGATCGCTTCCATGGTTTTTCGACTGACATGTGGCCGTGCATTGTCGTGCAACAGCAAAACATCCTGCTTTTGCCGATGTGGTCGAACACGACTCAGTCGAGCTTGAAATTTCTTCAGTGTCGTCACATACCCATCAGAATTTATGATGGTTCCACTTGGCATGATGTCCACAAGCAAGAGTCCTTCGGAATCGAAAAACACCGTAGCCATAAGTTTTCCTACTGAAGGTGTGGTTTTGAATTTTTTTCTTGTGTGAATTTGCATGATGCCATTCCATTGATTGCCTCTTCGTCTCTGGTGAAAAATGATGGAGCCATGTTTCATCATCTGTCACAATTCTTCCAAGAAATTCATCTCCACCATTCTCGTACTGTTCGAAAAGTTCGCTGCATACCGTTTTTCTTGTTTCTTGAGCCACTGCCAAAATCCTGGGAACCCACCTGGCACAGACCTTTTTTAATGCCAACACTTTCCATATTCAGCAAACACTTCCTTCCCCTATCCCAGCGTAGCGTGACAGTTCGTTCACTGTGATGCTTATGTCAGCAATCACCAATTCGTTAACTCTCTGCACATTGTCTGGAGTGCGTGCAGTGTGAGAGCTGTTACTGCGAGAACAATCCTCAATATTGCCGTGCCCGCTTTCATCACTTAACCTGATTGCCCACTGACTAACTGAACTGCAATCGACAGCAGCATCTCCATACACCCTTTTCAACCTCTTGTGGATGTTTCCCACTGTCTTGTTTCCACAGCACAGGAATTATATGACAGCACGTTGCTCCTGACGAACGTCAAATGTAGCAGCCATCTTCAAGACATGCTGTGACAACGCCACTCACAGGAGCGGGTTGAACTAAGTTTGAAAACAAGCGGGAAGGATGTATCTACACACTATTCAACTTTCACAGATGCAGAATGAAAACTGTATTTTTACAAAAATAGTGTGCCTTTCTTTTGGAGTGACCCTTGTACAAAAGTTGACAATGTGATAATGCCCAACAAAATAAGAAAAACATAAAAAACATAAAAGCAATAAAAATACTGATTGATATTATCTCAGATGTACACATATTTTAACATATGTTACCAAAGGAAACCACAATTGCCAGTATAATATACAATCAGAAATTGTAACAAGATAAAAACGTGATGACACATTGACACAAGGACAACTAGTGCTGTACAGGAATACAGGTCAAAGAAATTCAAGGTCAAATATGACAGTCTTGGCCAAATCCAAAGAAGTTCCAGTTAAATAATTATGCAATAATCAGATTACATAACTGAAGTATTAACAGTTGTGCACTTGATTGAGATTACATAAAACAGCAATAAAATAAAATGTAAAATAACAGATAAGCAAGACTGGTGAACTGAAGAATAAACAATACTTTACAACCCATTCAAAACACATAAGCGAGTGAAATACCACCTACAGATCAGTCCATGAAATTAAAATCAGTCAAGCCATATGAGATAAAAAATACACATTAAGTTACATTAGCACAAAGAAAATTCCGTTTTTAGGAGTGAAGGAAAATATAAAAGGAATGTTGAAACGTAGATGCAAAATATCTGAAATTTTATACACATGACAAAATCTAACCAAAAAGTTTTATGAAGAAACATGGTACACAACTAAACTTTTATACATTGACTAGAAAAATATTTCATCCAAATGACTACACAATCACAAAATGCAATTAAAATTCAATTTATCATACAGATAATAATTAATAAAATGATATGTTATGAACCTAAACTTCAACATAGTGGTTAAAAATTGTATCACCGACATTACTATGTAGTCATAAGACAAAATTGAAAAAAGCCATTTAGCATTTCTATAAAAGTTAATGAAGGAAGCCACTACTCAATTATAAAATCAAAATACAGAGAAATTACCATAATATGTGACTCCTCCTACACCCACACACACACACACACACACACACACACACCCACACACACACATACACACACACACACACACAACTCCAGAGTAAAATGGGAAAAAATATGAGATGGCTTTTAATCCTCATCTTAAACATGTTGTAACAGTAATGTAACTGTCAAAGTACTGTGAGGTTGGGGGACGTTTATATGAAGGGGTAAGGGAAAAGAAATATATGATGAAGCTTACAAGGTTATGATATAAAAAAATGAATACAGTTATAAAAAGATAAAAAAGTACAGAATTAAGGGCTTTGCACCTACAAAGCTACAGAATGTACAGAAATGCAAAAAACTATGACCACAATAATTACAGTTTGTTTAACCTACATGGGATTTCTTACCAAAAATAAATGAAACTGGAATGATGTAAATGTATGTAATTTTATCGGAGTTACTGACAAAGAGCCAAACACATTAATGACTACATCCAATGATGATACTAACCACAAATTCGGGATATGCTTTAGAAAGGTGAATTATAAACACAACAGTATTAATATTACATCAATTTAGAAACTGGATGAAGATAAGGAAGATGTAAAAAAGTGAAAATGAAATTAACAGGTGATGAGGAATGGGTTTGGTAAGGGATGGAGACTAAGGGTTAAAAGGAAAAAACAATTTATGTGCATCCAAAACTGGATTAACAGCCATAATTTTTGATTTGCACTGACGAAAAATGTAATAGGAAGATAATAAATGATAGTGGATTCTTGAGTTATGCATAAACTAATTCAAATATTATTTGCCCTATTAAGTAACAAAAAGTTAATGAAAGTGAAAAATAAAATTATTATTCAAAAGGTAAAGCCCCTCAGGTTGACAGTAGTCAAAGTAAAACATGTATGTGAAAGAGCCCAGCAGGCTATAAAAAGGAAGGTGAGTGTGGTGTCACCGCCAGACACCACACTTGCTAGGTGGTAGCCTTTAAATCGGCCGCGGTCCGTTAGTATACGTCGGACCCGGCTGTCGCCACTGTCAGTGATTGCAGACCGAGCGCCGCCACACGGCAGGTCTAGAGAGACTTCCTAGCACTCGCCCCAGTTGTACAGCCGACTTTACTGCGATGGTTCAGTGACAAAATACGCTCTCATTTGCCAAGACGATAGTTAGCATAGCCTTAAGCTACGTCATTTGCTACGACCTAGCAAGGCGCCATTACCAGTTGCTATTGATGCTGTAAAACATGTACCGTCAAGAGTGATGTTCACCAATTATGCATTAAAGTTAAGTATTCTACCAGTTACCTCCTTTTTTTCTGAAGTCTAGAATCCGTGTCCTGATCCAGACATCACGCCAGCCTGCGTGAGCTTAAACTCGTGCCTTTCGGCTTCCTGTCATAGTGGATTGGCTGTCTTGCCAATTCACAACAGTGAGTAAGCGCAAGCATGGGAAGGGGGATGGGATATGGGTGCAGCCGAAATAGTAAAATTGGGTCATAATTGGGGTAAGTTATATTAAAGTAGCTTAAAGAGGTCCACTCAAATATTTGAAAATTGTCAGTCCAATTTGAAATGTCCCCTTAAGAACAATTTATACACGACTGTGCTGATAAACCTCTTACACTATTTGCTTTTCAAACAGCTGAGCAAAACTGAATGTACTCAAACATTCACTAAAGTGACACACAATATTTTTAGCGCAACGCAATCTGACTATCAAAGATCCCTGCAAAAGAATGGCCCTGAGTAACATTAAACTACACCTTTCAGAAATCACTTACCTCACAAAAATCTTCATTACTCGAACTACTGCAATACAGCGAGCACCACTACTGCCAGCTAAATAAAAGATTCAAACTACGGAAGGCACTAACTACTGATAGGGATAGTTAGCAAATGAAAGATATTAATAGAGAACAAACAATGTATTTACCTTAATATCATCACAAGTCATAATATATGTAATTTCAAAACTCCGCCATCTCTCTCCTCACATCCACCACTGCTGGCGGCTCACCTCTAACTGCGCAACACTACGCGCTGTTAACATCCAGCTGCCCCTCTACAATGGCAGACAACAATGCAAACTAGCCACAGACTGCACACAGCACAGCCAGTGATTTTCATACAGAGAGCGCTACGTGGCGGCGGCGTTACCAGTATAAGAACCTAAACAGCCTACTCACATAGCCCCCATGCTCCCCACAAAAAATTTTTACAAATGGTGTTGGGCACTGGCCAATACAGATTTGAAAAAATTTTTCACAATTACAGTAACAAAGATATAAAATGCACACAATTATTGATACAATGTTGGTCAAAAGCTGAAATTTTCTCACAGTCCATAAAGATAGTCCTGATCATTCATCATAATAGTAATTACAGTTTCTCATTAGTAAAAGAAATTGCACACAGAAGTAGTGGATTTCCATGCAGTCTTGAAGAAGTAGTGTTGTCCTTCTAACGGAAAGACAGTGCTGACTCTTGACATGCTGACAGGTAATGGGCTACAACAGAGCAAACCCACAGCAGAGTCATTCAACATTTTGAAGAAGATTGGTAGGTAGGTCATCACAGAGCAGACCCACTGCAGTCCTTGTAGAAATAATGGTATTGGTGAGTCAGCAAAGGTGTAGACCCACTGCAGTCCTTGTAGAGATGGCCAGCAGCCATCTGTTGTGACTGTGCAGGTGCACAATCACCATCAAAGAGTCTTGCGGACAATATGGCAAGTCCATGAACCACCACTTGTGCACTCACAAAGTTTTAGGAGCTGTCCTTAGAACCAGCAATGCTGTTATCCAGTCCCTTGCTGAATTATTAACACATGTGCAAACACTAACAGTCCCTACTTCTCGCATATTGTCCATACACTATGACTAACAGAAACATGTGCAGTGAAATGTAACGTACAAGTTACTTAATTAGATGAACTGGTGTCAGTTACAATTTTGTAACATAAAAATACAATAACAAAGGTACAAAATACAACATTAAAAACATGACAATACAGATAACATTTGTAGTAATATAGGCTTTACAAAATAATAGAAATAAACATATACATCAGTGTTACAAAAATAATGACATAAGTAAATACATAAACGATCAGAATAACTTTTGAAACATCAACTTTACACACGAGCATTAAAACAGAATAAATAATGTCTAACATCTTTACAAAGTAAATAACATATTATTAATGCCAATTATATTCGAGGATAACAGTATTCCTCATCATAGTGAATGTAGCTCAGTATTAGAAGAAGAAAAAATTCTATGAAACTACACAGAGACAGGAAGAAAACAAATACACAAGGGTACACAAACACATAGTGGGATAACACAAAAGGAAAGGACAAGGTTTGTTTCATTGCAGTATTTTGCAAACAAAACTTTCTTTGCTTCTTGGAGATCTCCCTTCATTCATCATTATTCCCAAAAGTCCCATCTAAGCCTGCCTTCTGTATTCTGTTCACATCCTCTGTCAAAAATAGTTTTTCTCCACTGTACAGTATCCATTTTTTTTTTTTTTTTGCCCAAACCATTTTCATATAGCTTCTCAATACATTTCTTCCAAGTCATCATAGTTAGTTTCTTATATAGTCTACCCCCTCTTAAGCTAACTTAAATCTACTGAGCTCAGATGCTAAACTAAGGGACGAGGCAATGCAGCAGCATACAACAAATCAACACAAACAGCAATGACAAAAAATGCCAATTTGCAAAGCAAGCAGCAGTAAATCTAAATTAACAGATAAAATGCAAAATTACAACTAATATGAGCCAATGTGCAGCAACAAGAAAAGCTTAACAGAGTAATACAAAGTTAAATTCAATAACACTATGCCTGGCAAACAGCAGCAACTTATACCTAAACATGACATAGCTCAAGCAGAAAAAATATTACAGTAAAAACAACAATGCAGACAAGGGAAATGTCTATTCACATCTTAATGTCTATGTAATTAAAGTGGTGCACCACAACAACTTACTGTAAAAAGAAATATTACCATGTACTTGAAAAGAAAATTATGTGTTACTGTTACTAGTTCCTTCTTATTGTTCTTTCCTTTCCAAGTGCTCCTTTTTTAAAGAATGTGGATCATAAAATAATTATTTAATAGGTCTGTTGACAGAAAGTGTTCACATTAGGAAATGCATTTTATTTTATAAAAGCAATGCTGCAACACAGCTGGAAACCAGATATCAAATGAAATAAGCAATTATGCAAACCAAAGCATAAAAATATCATTCAATAGTCATGTGGCATTTCGTAAGTCAGTAGCTCTCAACACTCACAGAAAGACACTTGTCATAATCAGGTGTGCAGATGTACGAATATTTCCCATCAATTCATAAGCATTTCAGTAATTAGCACAAAGTACGAGTAATCATATGTTTTCAGGTAATGAGCGTGTAATATTTGCGATGCTTTCTACAAAGGAATGTCAATAGCAAGGTTAATGGAAGTAATGAGGGTGTCGCATTTGCAATATTTTCTCTAAAGGAATGTCAATGGCGAGGATAAAGGCCTGCCTTTTCTCTTTTTTTTCTACCTGTGCTTCCGGGAAGGCACACCCTAATGGCTTGTTCTCCAGGTGTTTGACACAGCTGTGTGCCCACGACGCATTACGTGCAGGTGGTCATTTAACTTTCTTACGGAAATATTTACGACACCAGTTTCCGCTACAGTGACAGTCTCATATGAAAATTTCACAGGTCGAAAATTTACGTCACAAGTGTGTAGAAACAAAATCCTATGAATATAACAGTGTCCAAAAAAATTTTCGCCGGCATTGTGATACATTCACGCATTTACACACACATTTCATAACTCTTAAAGTACGATTCTCGGTTTCCAACATCCTTTTTCACAAGTCAAGAGTCCTTAACTTCTTTCATTATTCATATACATATAAACACGTAATCACATTCCTCATATATGGTAGCATCATCTTATTGACATAAACATACCTCAACAGCATAATACACATCGTCGTCGTAAAAATAACATCATAACACCTCAGTCAAATCTCAAAATCGTCGTAGCTTTCTGCAATAATTTCAAAACCTAAAGAAAATTCTCTGCTCATGTCAATAGTGTCATCTACCTCAAACGTACTTTAAAAATCATGATCCCATACCAAATACATTATTCAAAGCTCTCATAGTATCACAATGGTTCTGAAAAAATATGAAAGTTCACACAGTACAGACAGAATACAATTTCATTAGTGTGAAGTTACCCAACGGTGTAATTACGTAAACATGTGTCACTGACGTAGTAAAAAACATGTTTATCTCTCAGTTAAATGATCAGATAGCTGTGTAATTTATGTGTTAGAGAAATATGGTACCGATGTGTTAAATTGTATAAGCAAATACCATATTAGCTAGGGCTCCTTGTGCTTGCCAAACACATGATACACAAAGTAGGCGTGTACCCCCCTGAGGATTATTGTAATTATACCCTCAGGTGTTACAGATTACAAGAATGGAATGAAATGTATTACGGAAAACCTTTGTATCATTTTATTTCAAATATCTTTGAAAATAAACGTTTTTAGTACAAAATTAATCACTCAAATACGTGTCCTGTAGCGCTAAATTTATGCGTCTTGCTGTAAGATAATCTCTGTGGAAGTGTCATAGTTATCGTCCTCCAAAAGCTAAGTTCTGCAGAAGTCAATGTACTGACCTCATGATAAACAAAATGAAATGCTTTGCGTATTGATAACATACTTATTACGCTTACTGCCGTGATGAAGAAAGTACTGTGCTGTAACGTATTGTTGTGCTACAGAAAAGGCTGTGTCCTTGTAGCTATACCACAAAAGTTACTATTAAAACATGTTTTACTTTCCAGAATAATACAGAAAAACTGTGCAGATATAAAACAGATACACTGCAAAAGCAACATTGTAAATTGTCGCTCATTAGTAGCGTCGTGATAAAATCGTGTAGCTGTCACATAAACTAACCACTGTCTCATCTGGTATCTCACTGAAAGTACCTTAAATCCAGAATCCACTCTCAAGCAAACCAAAATGTTGCATGAAAATTTCATTACCAGTGCCGGTATATGTTCCAAGTATGTGAGCCTTATAGTCGTTACATAATCGTGCAACTAACAAGCAAGAATGCACACACACAATAACACTGTGTCGCCTGTTCACAATAACAATGCATTCGTAATTTCTGTTTAAATAAGTTCTCTTGGTTCGTGACTGGATATTTAACTTCAAACATTGTTGCATGTTAACAGTTTCTCAGTGTGACAAATTGTACAAGTAGCGTGAAGTGAAAATTGCAAAGACTAAGTTAAAAAGCAGATTATCTGTCAATAAATGGTTTTACATGAGAAATGTGGTGTAAACCTTTACTCTTCCTAGTACGCAGAGTTTCAACTTCAACGAAATTATCATGTGGTATACGTCGGATTCTGTAAGGTCCATTGTAACTAGAAAGAATTTGTGACTCAAGTGTTTCTTCTTATGTGACAATGAATGAGCTTTAATGAGAACTTTCTGACCAATACATAATTTCTTTGCATTTGCTTTACCGTGTAGTTATCTCCTTTTGTCTGCTGCAGATTTTATAAGATTTTATATTTTTAAGAGCCAAATCAATTACGTCTTTGTGTCGAAGTTTACGTGTATTCGGGAAAGGTACAAGCTCTCTGATTCTGTTCGGAGGTTCTACATTCTTCAGTACAAGAGTAGGTGGTAAAGCAGTGGAATCATGAGGCATTTCATTCAGCACATTTTGAAATAAGTGTAAATATCTGTCCCAATGCTGATGCTTTCTGTGACAATAAAGTCTGCAAAGCTTATTGATTTCTTTCATTATCCGTTCAGACGGGTTACAATGTGGTGAATACAATGAAAGATAAACAGGTTTGATTTTATGATTCCGAAGCATGCGTGACCAAACAGCAGATCTGAATTGCGGTCCGTTATCTGAAATGACTTTACTAACGTGTCCAACTTCACGTAAGAAATTTTTAACAAAGGCGTTGGATACAGACCGTCCAGTGGCTTTACGCAACGGAGTGAAAGAAACAAATTTTGAAGTAAGTTCAACAGCGACTAGAACGTACGCAAATCCATTAGATGTTCTGACAAGTGGTCCCAAGAGATCAACAGCAGCAAATTCTTTTAATTTAGAAGGAATGATAGGAAACAGCGGAGCACGATGTGAGACAGTAGATGGTTTCGCCTTTTGACAAAGTTTACAAATAGACAAGACTCTTCGAATTCTCTTTTCCATATTGTTAAAATAACAAGTCGTTCGAAGAATATGATAACATTTTCGTGGACCAAAATGTGCGTAGCTTAAATGAATGTACCAAATGAGCTTATTAACAAAATCGTCTGGAATGCAAAGTACCCGTAGCTTGTCATCAACAGTGCAGCGTTTGAAGAGTATGTTGTTTCTAACCAGGTAATAATGCCGAATCTGAGTGTGTGTCTTTTCATGCCATTTACTTTTGATGTCTTTCCAAATCGGATCTTTATCTTGTTCATGAGCAATGTCCTTTAAAGATGTGGTGATGAAGTTTTCAAAGGCGACTTTCTGAATGTAAAGAATACTGAAATTTTTCTCGAGGTTGCCTTCTGTGTTACTTTTCTCAAGCCCAGCCAGTGCGCGTGACAGCGCGTCCGCAACAATGTTCTCCTTGCCGGGAATGTAGACTATTGTGAAGCGGAATTCTTGCAGAAACAATGCCCAACGTTTTAACCTATCATGATTTAATTTTGAAGACATAAGAAATTGTAATGCACGATGATCACTGTATACTTTTACGTGCTTACCAGAAAGAAAGAAACGGAATTTGTTAAATGCCCAAACGATAGCTAAAGCTCCTAATTCAGTAACGGAATAATTTTTTTCAGATTTTGTTAGCACTCGGCTAGCAAAAGCAATGGTTTTCTGATCAGTAGTGTCATTTTCTATGGCTTCTTGAAATAAGTGGGCACCAAGACCGACTTTAGAAGAATCCGTGCTAAGGCAGAAATCTTGTGACAGATCTGGATGAGCTAGTATTGGCGCGTGAAGTAACGCTTCTTTCAAAGAATTGAATTCCAACTGTGCTTGTTCGTCCCAGTTCCAAATAGTATTTTTTCCAGTGAGAGAACAAAGTTTTGGTGTAAATAGAATTTGCATATTCAGAAAACGACGGTAAAAATTTACGAGACCTAGAAAACTGCGGACTTGTCTTTTTGTGGATGGAACTGGAATGGCTCTAATTGCTTCTAACTTTTCAGGATCCGGCTGAATGCCTTCAGAAGAAATAATATGTCCCAAAAACTTCACCTTTGACCTACCGAATTCAGACTTTTCCAAGTTAACTGTAATTCCAGATTCTGCAAAAATACGTAACAAACTGTTGAGGATGCGGTTATGTTGTTCCCATGAAGCTTCTGCTATTAGAATATCGTCCACATATAAGGTAATGTGACGTTTTAAGAACTCAGGTAATATGGGATTTAACCCGCGAATGAATGCTGCCAAAGAAATGTTCAAACCAAAAGGAAGTTTCCGAAACTGATAACAAACGCCGAAACAAAGGAAAGCTGTCTATTTTCTGCATTCTGGATGAAGTTCGATCTGATAAAAGCTGGATCTGAGATCAATGGAAGACAACATTTTTACACCATTAAAATTTTGAAGAAGTTCTTCCATCGTCTGCGGCCTGTCTGTTTCAGGAATAATGATAGTATTGATTTGTTTCGAATCTAAAACAAGCCTATTCGATCCATTTTTCTTCTCAACAACATGTAATGGGTTGTTGTATGAGCTTACTGCAGGCTCAATAATGCCCTCATTAAGCATAGATTGTATTTCTGTTCTAACACGGTCCCTATAATGCGCCGGAATTACGTATGGTCTAACACAAAATTTAGTATGCTCACGAACACGAAATTGGTATTGAAATCCCTTGATTGTTCCTGTTTTGTGAGTAAAAACTGTGGAATGTGCTTGTAAAATCTCAAAAAGGTCCTGCCTATCAGTGTCATTACAATTCTCAATTGTTTGAATTTTATTCTGAATTAACTCATTAATTTCAAATATGCCGTCGATGTCATCCCTGTCAGTACTTGCAGAGTGATTGTTAGTGTCTAGTTCCGTAGAAAATTCCGAACTGTTATCTAACAGAAGGTAAAGCCGATTAATTTCCTCATCATGGTTTGAGAGCCAGTCTTCAAATTTCAAAGCTATTGACTTACCTTCTTTCTCTAAACTTATTTCAGCATCGTGAAAGTTTAAGATTGCTTTGTATTCATTCAAAAAGTCTACTCCCAGTATAATTTCCGTCGACAGTAATGGAACAATAAGAAGCTGTGGCTTTGACATAAGAATTCTAAGTTGGTTTGTTGGCGTACATCTACACTTTTTCCAAAGATTGCACCTTGTAATTTAATCTTACGTAACGGAAGTGTGGGGCAATCGTTCGATTTGTTGCATTTGCTAAAAGCTGTTTCACAAATTACTGAAATGGGACTGCCAGAGTCAAGTACTGCCGTAAATTTTACGTCATTTACAGTAATGTGAATCACAGGATAAGCAATGTTGTTATGTTTTACGTCGTGTTCCTGGAGTAAGATGTCCCTAATGTCTTCCATTTTTACGTAATTACTAGCTACTGCAGCTGCGTCGTCAGTTTCATAAGTACGTATTGTGGCTGCCAGCGGAGTGAGTCATTGCCTATTGTCTCTTTGTTGGCGCGCGTCGTTATTGGGATTTGGAGACCTAACTTCTACAAATTCATCGTGACGAGAGTGCTCTGCTCTGTTTAAATCTCGCCAGTTCTGATGCAGTTCAGGTCTGTCGTTACAATCATATCGTCTGTCGTCATGTCGGTAGATTCCATAGTTTCTTTCTTGTCGGTCACGTGGTGGAGAATTTCTCCATGAGCCGTAACTGCGCGCTGGACCGTTGCATCTAAAGTTATTCTGTCTCCCTTGATAATAATTATTTTGGTTCCCATATTGTCTGTTTCTCTGATTGTCTCTGTGATAGTCATTACTGCGGAGAGGTGATCTTTCCCTGTAATTATGACTACTCTGCCAACGGTTGTCATACGGGTGGTGTCTATTTTGGTCACGATTTGTGTGGTGAGAATAGCCTTGTTGCGACCAGTTATCATTTCTGTCGTCACGGAATTGTGACGGATGTGACCTGTAGTGATTGTTTTCCTGTTTTCGCATCCCGCGACTGTCTGTGTCAATTTCTAATTCTTGTAACAGTCCCTGAAAAGCTTCAATGTCGTCTTTGCAACGTCCTGCTAAAATAATATGTCGTAAATGTTCAGGCAGTTTGATTAAGCAAATGCGGATGAGTTCTGAGGGGCTGTATGGGATTGACAGGTATTGATTCTTGTGCAACATGTCTTCAAAATATTTCACAAGACTGGAAAATTCAGATTGTTCAAAGTGTTTAATCATTATGATGCTATGTTTTACTCGGTCTTGTGTAGCTTGAGACCAATATGCTGAGAGGAAGGCATGATAAAAATCTCCTTCACTGTGACAATCGTGAATGACCGATCGCATTCTTACACGTGGTTCATTCTCTAAGTAGCCACACATAAATTCTAACCTGTGCTCCAATGATCAGTTGGGAGGGAAACAATGAGAGAATTGATGGAGCCACGCTTGTGGATGAATGTCGTTGGCAGAATTCTTAAACGTTTTGAATTTACGTGTAGTAATGAACAGCTTATAGTCAAAATCATCGTGTCGGCGAGTAGCATATCGGTCATTGTTACGTCGTGTCGGCGGTTCCATCTCAAAATTCGGTGTACCTTGCCAATTTCTTTCATAATTACCGAAATGCCCTGTGTTATTATTTTGTGGCTTTTCCGTATTTCTAAGTTCCACTTCCCGTGTTGGAGCGCGAGTGTCCTCTGAAATATGTAATTCTTGTATTACCTGTGTCAGCTGATCTTGTACTTCCCGGATTTCTCTTTGGTGTTGCGTATTAATTTGATTCATATTTTGTTTCAGTTCCCTAATTTGTTCGCACTCTTCTGTGTCATTAAAGACTACCGGTTTTGTGTCATTCAGATTATCATCTACCTTCGCAGATAAATTATTTAGCTGATCCGAAAGTTCAACTACTTTCTCTGATAATGAACTAATTTCCTCCATGTGTCTTTCTGAACCAATTTTCAGAGTATCTACTGCGTCCTTTAAGTTTTCCTGAGTTTTTGCAAGTTGCGTAACCGAATCGGTAGATGCAACTGAGTCCATTTTAGCTTGCAAGGTCTCATGATTTTCATGAACAATAGTTTGCAGTTCTTTTATGGCTGCTTCGTGATTCTGTAATGCATTTTCATGCCGCGAATAAATAGGCTGAAAATGCTCACAAATTTATGTTTTTACGTCATTACAGACTTTTTGACATTTAGATTCAATGTTATGTAACTCAGTAGTTAAATCTTCACGTGTTTGTTCAAGTGTGGTGTCTAACTTCCGAAGATTTTGTTCCATTGTGTCTAACTTATGCAGCTTTTGCTGTGTTTGTCTCTGATTTTGTTCCATTGTGTCTAACTTTTGAAGATTCTGTTCCATTGTGTCTAACTTTTGAAGATTTTGTCCCATTGTGTCTAACTGTTGTTGTGTTTGTCTCTGATTTTGTTCCATTTGTTGCATTAGTTGTAATAACAATGCATTAGTGTCTGGAATCTGTTCCTCTACTCTTTTCGGCAGTGCATTTGCACCGGCAACATTCACATTTTGACAAGCTGAAAATGTGTCTTGACTTATTTGAGAAAACGGTGAGGACGCAAAACCTGAATCTACACTATTTGTAAAATTGTGTCCTGTCATTTCGGATTCCTGAGGCGAGCTGTTGCCGACCGATCGATCGATAATGCTTCCCTGTTCACAACCTGTTTCACTGTCTACACCATTATTTGCCGCCCGCTCCATTTCCCTATGCACAATTACCAAATTACTACTTGGAACGTCTGTTAATTCACTACACAGTGGTGCTGATAAGCTACGCTCGTCGTCACTATTATTTCTCAGTTTACTTTGGAGCCTAGTGTTACGTTTTTCACACGCCATTATTGTGACAATATTTCACACGATAACACAGAAAAACACAATTTGAAGAGCAAAAATAAGAGAACACATTAATATAGCACTGAAAATAATATCTAGTTAATTGCAGCTGCGAAATACTTGGTGCAAATCTACATGCATGCCACAACTGTTTTTGAGTACAACAATTAAAGACCGCAACTACAAAGGAGATTCTCTCTACAATTACGTTCTAGCAATAAACAAAAGCTACACTAAATACACAAACTACAAGAAAAGATCAGAAGATTCCAGTGAGGTATCCTAGGCTAAGGGTCGACATATGAAACGTCCCATTAAGACCAATTTATACACGACTGTGCTGATAAACCTCTTACACTATTTGCTTTTCAAACAGCTGAGCAAAACTGAACGTACTCAAACATTCACTAAAGTGACACACAATATTTTTAGCGCAACGCAATCTGACTATCAAAGATCCCTGCAAAAGAATGGCCCTGAGTAACATTAAACTACACCTTTCAGAAATCACTTACCTCACAAAAATCTTCATTACTCGAACTACTGCAATACAGCGAGCACCACTACTGCCAGCTAAATAAAAGATTCAAACTACGGAAAGCACTAACTACTGATAGGGATAGTTAGCAAATGAAAGATATTAATAGAGAACAAACAATGTATTTACCTTAATATCATCACAAGTCATAATATATGTAATTTCAAAACTCCGCCATCTCTCTCCTTACATCCACCACTGCTGGCGGCTCACCTCTAACTGCGCAACGCTACGCGCTGTTAACATCCAGCTGCCCCTCTACAATGGCAGACAACAATGCAAACTAGCCACAGACTGCACACAGCACAGCCAGTGATTTTCATACAGAGAGCGCTACGTGGCGGCGGCGTTACCAATATAAGAACCTAAACAGCCTACTTACAAATTGTTTACATAGCTTTAGGTGTTCAGTTCCACCTTCTCATTCTGGATGATCGAGAATACAGACAAAATAAAGGGGGTAATAACTGAGGAAAGTTGTATTAAAATAGCTTAAAGAGTTCCACTAAAATATTTAAAACTTACAATGAAATTGTTTAAGTAACTTTTGTTTTTCAGTTCCACTTACTCAAGGGAACTTTTTCTGGATGGTAACCATATTTGCAAAAATCTTTGTTTCTTCTAGAAGGTTCATAACCACATTCATTTCATCTCAATGCAACATCTTCATCTGATCAGCAATTTATCCAGTGTATGTCTGTGCAATCTTAAATGCAGAGCTACTACTTGGATAGAAATGTTCATTAGATCTAATTTTTTCTTTCCTTCCTATTTGATCAATGTACATATTGTCACATTTCGAGATAATGATTTTGTCTTATGATTATGTAGTATTGTTACTTGATTAAAATTTTCTTGACTGTATCCGATTTTATATGTTTTGCATCTACATATTCTACATTCCTTTTATACTTTCCTTCACTCCTAAAAACTGTATATTCTTCGTATTAATGTAGTTCAATGTGTGTTTTGGTCTGATGTGGCTTGACTGATTTTAATTTTATGTAATGAACCATAGCTGGCATTTCACTTGCTTATGTTTTTGAATGGATTGTAAAATATTTTATATTCTTAAATTCATCAGTCTTCCTTATCTGTTACTTTTATATTTCATGACATTGGCGTTTTCGGAGGTGGGCGGAAGACACATTTGATGTTACGCCGAGCCAGAATTATGCCGATTCCGTTGGATACTTTGCCGGCGTAAGGCAGGTACGCCATTGTCTTCACGTCCTCTTCGTTCTCTCTCTGCTGGGCTTGTGCATTCTACCTAAAAGCACGTCGAATTTGACTCTCGTTATTACATTCTTCTAGAAAACGCCCTTAAGGTGGTTAAGTTCTCGGCAGAATTCTGGCTCAGCGTAACATCAGATGTGTCTTCCGCCCACCTCCGAAAACGCGTGTAGTAAAAGGTGACGTGGGACTCCGCAAACCGGGTGTTTACCATATTCCGTGTAAATGTGGTTCAAAATGGTTCAAATGGCTCTGAGCACTATGCGACTTAACTTCTGAGGTCATCAGTCGCCTAGAACTGAGAACTAATTAAACCTAACTAACCTAAGGACATCACACACATCCATGCCCGAGGCAGGATTCGAACCTGCGACTGTAGCGGTCACTCGGCTCCAGACTGTAAATGTGGTAAGGCATACATCGGGCAAACTGTACGGACAATCGAAGAAATATGCCAGGAACACAGAAGGCACACTGAACTGAAGCAGCCTACAAAATCTGCGGTTGCGGAACATTACATGGATACTGGAGATACTATGGAGTGCGCGAAAACGGAAGTTTCACGGCAGGCCTCGTCTTTTTGGGGCTGTCTTCTGAAGGAGGCGATTGAAATACATGTAGCTGATGGGCTGGTCAACAGAGACGCGGCGTTCAAACTCAGCAAAGCCTGGGACCCAGCACTCAGCCAACTAAAAGCACAGCGCCGATCCAAAGCGACTTCCGCGAGCGACGAAGGCCACAGCCGTGCTGCCTCTACAGCCTTCCACAATCGTCAAATTGTTGCTGGTGCAGGATTTTGCACATGAGCCGCCCTGCCGATTAAGTCCCATCAATGAGTGATGGTATTCATGACGCGCGATTTGGTGCCAAATCATTCGCTCGAATTGTCCAGGATGTTCTTCAAACCAATCGCGAAGAACTGTGTCATCCATAAAATTTCAATCGTTGTTCGTAAATATGAAGTCCACGGATGGCTGGAAATGTCACCAAGTAGCCGAACGTAACCATTTCTAGTCAATGATAGGTTCAGTTGGACCAGAGGATTCAGTCCATTCCATATCAACACCACCATCATAATTATGGAGCCGCCATCACCTTGCAGTGTGCCTTGTTGACAACCTGGGTCGATGGCTTCGTGGAGTCTGCACCACATTGTAACCCTGCCATCAACTCTCACCAAACGAAATGGGGAAGTAGCCGAACGTAACCATTTCTAGTCAATGATAGGTTCAGTTGGACCAGAGGATTCAGTCCATTCCATATCAACACCACCAACATAATTATGGAGCCGCCATCACCTTGCAGTGTGCCTTGTTGACAACCTGGGTCGATGGCTTCGTGGAGTCTGCACCACATTGTAACCCTGCCATCAACTCTCACCAAACGAAATGGGGAAGTAGCCGAACGTAACCCTTTCTAGTCAATGATAGGTTCAGTTGGACCAGAGGATTCAGTCCATTCCATATCAACACCACCAACATAATTATGGAGCCGCCATCACCTTGCAGTGTGCCTTGTTGACAACCTGGGTCGATGGCTTCGTGGAGTCTGCACCACATTGTAACCCTGCCATCAACTCTCACCAAACGAAATGGGGAAGTAGCCGAACGTAACCATTTCTAGTCAATGATAGGTTCAGTTGGACCAGAGGATTCAGTCCATTCCATATCAACACCACCAACATAATTATGGAGCCGCCATCACCTTGCAGTGTGCCTTGTTGACAACCTGGGTCGATGGCTTCGTGGAGTCTGCACCACATTGTAACCCTGCCATCAACTCTCACCAAACGAAATGGGGAAGTAGCCGAATGTAACCATTTCTAGTCAATGATAGGTTCAGTTGGACCAGAGGATTCAGTCCATTCCATATCAACACCACCAACATAATTATGGAGCCGCCATCACCTTGCAGTGTGCCTTGTTGACAACCTGGGTCGATGGCTTCGTGGAGTCTGCACCACATTGTAACCCTGCCATCAACTCTCACCAAACGAAATGGGGAAGTAGCCGAACGTAACCATTTCTAGTCAATGATAGGTTCAGTTGGACCAGAGGATTCAGTCCATTCCATATCAACACCACCAACATAATTATGGAGCCGCCATCACCTTGCAGTGTGCCTTGTTGACAACCTGGGTCGATGGCTTCGTGGAGTCTGCACCACATTGTAACCCTGCCATCAACTCTCACCAAACGAAATGGGGAAGTAGCCGAACGTAACCATTTCTAGTCAATGATAGGTTCAGTTGGACCAGAGGATTCAGTCCATTCCATATCAACACCACCAACATAATTATGGAGCCGCCATCACCTTGCAGTGTGCCTTGTTGACAACCTGGGTCGATGGCTTCGTGGAGTCTGCACCACATTGTAACCCTGCCATCAACTGTCACCAACCGAAATGGGGAAGTAGCCGAACGTAACCATTTCTAGTCAATGATAGGTTCAGTTGGACCAGAGGATTCAGTCCATTCCATATCAACACCACCAACATAATTATGGAGCCGCTATCACCTTGCAGTGTGCCTTGTTGACAACCTGGGTCGATGGCTTCGTGGAGTCTGCACCACATTGTAACCCTGCCATCAACTCTCACCAAACGAAATGGGGAATCATTCGACCAGGCCGTGGTTTTTCAGTCGTGTAGCTCCCAACCGATATGGTCACGAGCCCAGGAGAGGCATTGCAGACGATACCGTGCTGTTGGCAAAGGCACTCGCATCGGTCGTCTGCTGCCATAGCCCATTAACGCCAAATTTCGCCACACTGTCCTAACGGATATGTTCGTCGTACATCCTACTTCGATATGTGAGGTTATTTCCCATAGTGTTGCTTTTCTGTTAGCACTAATAACTCTACAGAAACGCCTGTGCTCTCGCTGTTTAAGTAAAGGCCATCTGCCACTGCCTTATCCGTGATAGGAGGCGATGCCTGAAGTTTGGTATTCTTGGCACCCTTTTCAAACTGTGGTTCTCGGAATATTGAATTCCCTAACGAGTTCCGAAATGTAATGTCCCAATCGTCCACTTCCAACTGCCATAATCACGGCGGTAACATTTTCAGGTGAATCACCTGTGTACAAATGACAGTTCCATCAGTGCACTGCCCTTTTGTAACTTGTGTATATGCAATATCGCTATCCCATGACTTCTGTCACCTCCGTGTATATTAAATAAAGCGGTTATTAAGCCAGCAAATGCAGACGGGCTTTGCTTGAATGTTGTCAGTACATGCTCAGAGGGCAGAGAGAGTAAGAAGGAAGGCAGAAGAGAAGTGAAGTAAAATTTATCATGTTTACTCAGGAATATAAAACTCCAATCCCCCCACAGTTCTAGAAATTTCGTTAAGCATAAATATTAACTATGATGATAAAGTTTCCGCTTGTTACTTTACAAGTAACTTCCAGCAAAGTGTGTCATCAAATACATTCCAGAATAAATAGGCTTTTTATAAGTTAGTTAAATAAAAAAAGGGTAACCCTCTATCACCCTCTTAAATGCTTCGACTTGCAGTGCCAAAGTATACACTTCGAGCATTTATTTACAGTAGATATAAATTGTTTTTCACCACAATACATATATGTAAGCTTTTAGTAAGAATCAACAGTTTCGCTACAAGTTTTACAATTGTGAGAATCATTTGAAGACAATTTGGATGAGCGTGTATGCGTAAGTATGTTAGCAACGGCAAGATTGACATAACATTTTAGCGCTTGATGAGATCTTGTATTAGCTTATATGGCTACTTTTAAGTTCTCTCCCTCCCCATTAGGACACAAGTCACGGAAAAAAACCGGTGCGACTAGGGTTATTACATCTAATCAGATATTTTTTAACTTTAGAACATTTCACATGATTTAGCAGAAATACAAAGATATGTGACTGAAAATGTTTGATATGATTTTACATACTTTTCTTGAGTTCAAACTTTGCGCTCATAGATAGATCCTACGTAAATTATTAGATTTGTTTATTTTTTTAAATATAGATTGCTCAACAAAAGTCATTGTGTTTCTTTGCTTACTACATGCGTAGGTTTCGTTGGAGAGTCCTGTTGTGGTGAATGTAGTACTGAGTTAAAAATCAGATCGTTATGGTTTCACTGACGGCTGAGGGAACGAGGCATCGCAGTATAGTGTATGTGGAATGAGATTCCGTTGTTGCCATGCGACGACAAGTCGGCGACATCGTTGCCAGTTGATGTCCCGCAACAAATCCAGGCGCTACAGTCGCGAAGGACAGCCGACAATCACAGAGTAGGTTGGACAGGCTGATGGTCTTCAAACAGCTCACAAGGCAATTCATAAAATAATAGAATCGGCAGCATGGACATGTAGAATGTTCTTAAAAGTATACCAGTTTTGCTCATAACACTAGTAGAATTCGATTGTATTTATTCTCATGACTTCGTGACTGTTTATATTATTATCATCATGTTTAAAAACACATATTATCACAAATCCTGTGTTATTTCATACTACATAACCTCTAACTATGAAGTATATACCACTTGAAATATAGCTCATTGTAGAACCTAGAAATGATAATGTTTTCCCTGACTTGTGAGTATGTTGCGTGAAACATGCTATTCTATGATGATCAAATTGCTTATGACACTAGACTGCAAGAATCGGCTGGTATTGTAAAAGATTGTCTGCTGGATGTAAGAGACTGGAGGAGAGTTACGGAAAAAAAGGTCAGATGTTGCAAAATAACAGTGGGGAGAGGCGAGAGAGATGGGAATTACATCATGCAGTAGAACATAAAAACTGTACCGATTTTGCGCACAAAACTTAAGAAAATGGACTGCACCTATTTTCATGGGAAAAGGAAATTTCTTATCGTCGTGATTGTGTGTGTGTTTTTAGTAGATGCTCGCTTATGGGAGATGCATTGATATTAAATATAATTGTTAGAGTGAAATGTTTTCACGCTCAGAATGGTGGGCACTTAAGGGGGTGCTGTGGGTGACGGTCCAGTGTGTGTGTGTGTGTGTGTGTATGAGTGTGTGTGTGTGTGTGTGCGAGGAGCGGTCTTCCAACACAGCTGTGCTCTGACAAGGGTGTAGTTACAATTTACAAGAACAAGCAAGTTGTGCTCATCATTTATCTCGCATTGTTTGGTGGGCATTACAACTATTTGTGCCAGTGGAGAGCTCTCCTGCTGCCGCCAGTTTGGAGGGAGGCTGCTCTGACAGCAGCTGGCCGAATACTTTGATCCCAGATACACCAAGGGGCTGTGGCCATTGGAGGCAGTACCAGACGACCATTTGAAAATGTCTGTACACCTACCGTAGGTGGAGGGAGGGAGGCAATGGGAGGGATGAGGGGAGGTAAGGGTGCCTCTAATTCCACTACTTCCTGACCGCACAGCAAGGAGAATACACATTCAACTGCCGCCTCTCTCTCCTGTTGCAATCTTACGGGGTGACGATTTTCTTTAGTCCCCCATACCTGCATTGCGTTATGACCCATTTGAATTCTAATTTCTTTCACTACTATTTTGATGTGTAATTAGATCAGTGAAGCATTTTCCATCAGTTGTGTTAGTGGCTCCGATTACCTAGGCTGCGGCGTGATTGCCGAGCAATGTGAGGGGACGCGTCTGTAGTGAACTCTGATGTCAAACAGTGACAGACGTAGCTGTCACCTGTATGCTTGCAGGTAATACACTTATGAAACTCCTCTCCGTCCAATGCCAACATCTCGGCTGTTGAAGACAATTCAGCCGGCCACGGTGGCCGAGCGGTTCTAGGCGCTTCAGTCCGGAACCGCACGACTGCCACGGTCGCAGGTTCAAATCCTGCCTCGGGCATGGGTGTGTGTGATGTCCTTAGGTTAGTTAGGTTTAAGTATTTCTAAGTTCTAGGGGACTGATGACCTCAGATGTTAAGTCCCATAGTGCTCAGAGCCATTTGAACCATTTTTGAAGACAATTCCCACCAAAACATAAAGATAATAACTTCCACTGCAGACTTTTCCCATCACCTTGTAGGTGAAAGGTCGAGTATGAGTATGTCTGCCACTAGTTTTTAGTGGTATTGTGAATTTTTTTCCGGTAGACTAACACCAGTTGTATGACATCATCACTTTTTGAGCTGTATCACAATTTTAGGCGCTTCTTGTGAAGCGCTACGCATATAGTTGTGTAATTGGGAGCGATCTTTATGATTCATTACGTAATTAGGGCCAATATTTACTTCAGTTTCCTAACATAAATAAAGTACAATTGCATAACCTCCCTCTCCTGCATCTGGGCAGTTTCCAAGTGTTGGGGATGATTAATTACATAATTAGGGCCAATCATTACTTCAGTTTCCCAACATAAATAAAGCAATTGCATAACCTTCCTCTCCTGCATCTGGGCAGTTTCCAAGTGTTGGGGATTGCACTTGGCCTTTCTGTCAAATTCCAGAAAGGGAACCGCAAAATTGCGGGTGGAGGCTGGTGTGGGACGTCATTACAGCTCTTGGAAAATGTATTTCTCATCAAAATTCGAAGTTACCACCAAAATTCGGAATTCCTGTCAAAATTCGAAATTCTCACCAATAGGGTGTTGTTGTTGTTGTCTTCAGTCCTGAGACTGGTTTCATGCAGCTCTCCATGCTACTCTATCCTGTGCAAGCTTCTTCATCTCCCAGTACCTACTGCAACCTACATCCTTCTGAATCTGCTTAGTGTATTCATCTCTTGGTCTCCCCCTACGATTTTTACCCTCCACGCTGCCTTCCAATACTAAATTGGTGATCCCTTGATGCCTCAGAACATGTCCTACCAACCGATCCCTTCTTCTGGTCAAGTTGTGCCACAAACTTCTCTTCTCCCCAATCCTATTCAATACTTCCTCATTAGTTATGTGATCTACCCATCTAATCTTCAACATTCTTCTGTAGCACCACATTTCGAAAGCTTCTATTCTCTTCTTGTCCAAACTATTTACCGTCCATGTTTCACTTCCATACATGGCTACACTCCATACAAATACTTTCAGAAATGATTTCCTGACACTTAAATCTATACTCGATGTTAACAAATTTCTCTTCTTCAGAAACGCTTTTCTTGCCATTGCCAGTCTACATTTTATATCCTCTCTACTTCGACCGTCGTCAGTTATTTTGCTCCCCAAATAGCAAAACTCCTTTACTACTTTAAGTGTCTCATTTCCTAATCTAATACCCTCAGCATCACCCGACTTGATTCGACTACATTCCATTATCCTCGTTTTGCTTTTGTTGATGTTCATCTTATATTCTCCCTTCAAGACACCATCCATTCCGTTCAACTGCTCTTCCAAGTCCTTTGCTGTCTCTGACAGAATTACAATGTCATCGGCGAACCTCAAGGTTTTTATTTCTTCTCCATGGATTTTAATACCTACTCCAAATTTTTCTTTTGTTTCCTTTACTGCTTGCTCAATATACAGATTGAATGACATTGGGGAGAGGCTACAACCCTGTCTCACTCCCTTCCCAACCGCTGCTTCCCTCTCATGCCCCTCGACTCTTATAACTGCCATCTGGTTTCTGTACAAATTGTAAGTAGCCTTTCGCTCCCTGTATTTTACCCCTGCCACCTTTAGAATTTGAAAGAGAGTATTCCAGTCAACATTGTCAAAAGCTTTCTCTAAGTCTACAAATGCTAGAAACGTAGGTTTGCCTTTCCTTAATCTTTCTTCTAAGATAAGTCGTAAGGTCAGTATTGCCTCACGTGTTCCAGTATTTCTACGGAATCCAAACTGATCTTCCCCGAGGTCGGCTTCTACTAGTTTTTCCATTCGTCTGTAAAGAATTCGTGTTAGTATTTTGCAGCTGTGGCTTATTAAACTGATTGTTCGGTAATTTTCACATCTGTCAACACCTGCTTTCTTTGGGATTGGAATTATTATATTCTTCTTGAAGTCTGAGGGTATTTCGCCTGTTTCATACATCTTGCTCACCAGATGTTAGAGTTTTGTCAGGACTGGCTCTCCCAAGGCCGTCATTAGTTCTACTGGAATGTTGTCTACTCCGGGGGCCTTGTTTCGACTCAGGTCTTTCAGTGCTCTGTCAAACTCTTCATGCAGTATCGTATCTCCCATTTCGTCTTCATCTACATCCTCTTCCGTTTCCATAATATTGTCCTCAAGTACATCGCCCTTGTATAGACCCTCTATATGCTCCTTCCACCTTTCTGCTTTCCCTTCTTTGCTTAGAACTGGGTTTCCATCTGAGCTCTTGATGTTCATACAAGTGGTTCTCTTATCTCCAAAGGTCTCTTTAATTTTCCTGTAGGCAGTATCTATCTTACCCCTAGTGAGATAAGCCTCTACATCCTTACATTTGTCCTCTAGCCATGTCTGCTTAGCCATTCTGCACTTCCTGTCGATCTCATTTTTGAGACGTTTGTATTCCTTTTTGCCTGCTTCATTTACTGCATTTTTATATTTTCTCCTTTCATCAATTAAATTCAATATTTCTTCTGTTACCCAAGGATTTCTACTAGCCCTCGTCTTTTTACCTACTTGATCCTCTGCTGCCTTCACTACTTCATCCCTCAAAGCTACCCATTCTTCTTCTACTGTATTTCTTTCCCCCATTCCTGTCAATTGTTCCCTTATGCTCTCCCTGAAACTCTGTACAACCTCTGGTTCTTTCAGTTTATCCAGGTCCCATCTCCTTAAATTCCCACCTTTTTGCAGTTTCTTCAGTTTTAATCTACAGGTCATAACCAATGGATTGTGGTCAGAGTCCACCTCTGCCCCTGGAAATGTCTTACAATTTAAAACCTGGTTCCTAAATCTCTGTCTTACCATTATATAATCTATCTGATACCTTTTAGTATCTCCAGGGTTCTTCCATGTATACAACCTTCTATCATGATTCTTAAACCAAGTGTTAGCTATGATTAAGTTGTGCTCTGTGCAAAATTCTACCAGGTGGCTTCCTCTTTCATTTCTTAGCCCCAATCCATATTCACCTACTATGTTTCCTTCTCTCCCTTTTCCTACAATCGAATTCCAGTCACCCATGACTATTAAATTTTCGTCTCCCTTCACTATCTGAATAATTTCTTTTATTTCATCATACATTTCTTCAATTTCTTCGTCATCTGCAGAGCTAGTTGGCATATAAACTTGTACTACTGTAGTAGGTGTGGGCTTCGTATCTATCTTGGCCACAATAATGCGTTCACTGTGCTGTTTGTAGTAGCTTACCCGCATTCCTATTTTTCTATTCATTATTAAACCTACTCCTGCATTACCCCTATTTGACTTTGTGTTTATAACCCTGTAGTCACCTGACCAGAAGTCTTGTTCCTCCTGCCACCAAACTTCACTAATTCCCACTATATCTAACTTTAACCTATGCATTTTCCTTTTTAAATTTTCTAACCTACCTGCCCGATTAAGGGATCTGACATTCCACGCTCCGATCCGTAGAACGCCAGTTTTCTTTCTCCTGATAATGACATCCTCTTGAGTAGTCCCCGCCCGGAGATCCGAATGGGGGACTATTTTACCTCCGGAATATTTTACCCAAGAAGACGCCATCATCATTTAATCATACAGTAAAGCTGCATGCCCTTGGGAAAAATTACGGCCGTAGTTTCCCCTTGCTTTCAGCCGTTCGCAGTACCAGCACAGCAAGGCCGTTTTGGTTATTGTTACAAGGCCAGATCAGTCAATCATCCAGACTGTTGCCCCTGCAACTACTGAAAAGGCTGCTGCCCCTCTTCAGGAACCAATAGGGTAGGTAATGGAAATGTCATGTGGCTAGGCCCTCCCGTCGACTAGACATGTCGCCTGGTGCAAGTCTTTTGAGTTGACCCAACTTCGGCGACTTGCGTGTCGTTGGGAATAAAATGATGATGATAGAGACAATATAACACCAAAAACCTGAGCGGAGAAAATCTCCAACCCATCTGGGGATCGAACCCGGGACCCTTGGTATGACAGGCTATTGCGCTGACCACTTTTTTTTATTTTAAATTTTTTTTTTTTACTCAGCTGTTGGGGCGGAATGGGTAGGTGGGGGAAGGGGAAGAGTGGCGAAGGGGAGGGCGCAGGGACCCATGTGCCAACTGGGGAAAACACAAGACGTCATTAGGGCTGGTGGTGGGTAATTAATTGATCATTTAACTAATTTGCATATCAATTTTACATCAAAATTGCACTCATGCTTCCCTTACCCTATTATTAATAGGTGTTACCTGTGTTTCTTCCTGTCAAAGTATGTAGCATACCAACATTTAATAATCACTGGTGTGGTCATCACAGGGAACTGGGGGATGTCATGGTAGTGCAAAAACGTGTGTAATATGCATGGGATACTTTTACACACAAACTGCAAAGATTAACATGTAGCAACAGTATTGTCTCTGCAGCGTCATTACTATGGGCTATCAGCAGGCAGTCGTTACATCGCATCGCTCTCATGAATGTTTGTAAGGGCTTGGATTTCTGCCCATCTCAGTTATTCACAGAAGACGAGATGTGTCCGTGGATTAACCATGCGATTTCACCTTACTTCTAGATCATCAGAGGTGATTACGCTGGCACGGTGCATTTTCAAATGGTTTTCAGTCTTTGTTTGTCTGTATCACTTAACACTATCGCTCACCAAAGTGTCATATATGTTCTGTTTGTCTGAGTATCACTAGATTCACACACATTACTCTTGTGGAATTGTCTGTAAAGTTTGGAAGGTAGGAGACGAGGTACTGGCAGAAGTAAAGCTGTGAGTGCCGGGCGTGAGTCGTGCTTCGGTAGCTCAGATGGTAGAGCACTTGCCCGCGAGAGACAAAGGTCCCGAGTTCGAGTCTCGGTCGGGCACACAGTTTTAATCTGCCAGGAAGTTTCATATAACCGCACACTCCGCTGCAGAGTGAAAATCTCATACCAGTAGAATCGCTTATCATACAGTTCTGCACAGGCAGAATGGGGAATAAAGGGGGGTTGAAATGGAAATTTTTTTTAATCCATCTTTTATTCTACATCTTTGAAAGTTTTACAGTGTGTAGATACATTCTTTAGGAACAATATTTTCATTTCTCCACATAATTTCCCTCCCTCTCAACTGCCTTACGCCATCTTGGAACCAATCCATCTTTTATTCTACATGTTTGAAAGTTTTACAGTGTGTAGATACATCCTATAGGAACAATATTTTCATTTCTCCACATAATTTCCCTCCCTCTCAACTGCCTTACGCCATCTTGGAACCAGCGCCTGTATACCCGCACAGTAAAATTCTGGCCCAACCTATTGCAGCCATTGTTTGGCAGCGTGCACAAAGGAGTCATCATCTTCAAACCTTGTTCCACGAAGAGAGTCTTTCAGTTTCCCTAAGAGATGAAAGTCACATGGAGCCAGGTCAGGACTGCGAGGCGGCTGTTTCAGTGTTGTCCATCCGAGTTTTGTGATCGCTTCCATGGTTTTTCGACTGACATGTGGCCGTGCATTGTCGTGCAACAGCAAAACATCCTGCTTTTGCCGATGTGGTCGAACACGACTCAGTCGAGCTTGAAATTTCTTCAGTGTCGTCACATACCCATCAGAATTTATGATGGTTCCACTTGGCATGATGTCCACAAGCAAGAGTCCTTCGGAATCGAAAAACACCGTAGCCATAAGTTTTCCTACTGAAGGTGTGGTTTTGAATTTTTTTCTTGTGTGAATTTGCATGATGCCATTCCATTGATTGCCTCTTCGTCTCTGGTGAAAAATGATGGAGCCATGTTTCATCATCTGTCACAATTCTTCCAAGAAATTCATCTCCACCATTCTCGTACTGTTCGAAAAGTTCGCTGCATACCGTTTTTCTTGTTTCTTGAGCCACTGCCAAAATCCTGGGAACCCACCTGGCACAGACCTTTTTTAATGCCAACACTTTCCATATTCAGCAAACACTTCCTTCCCCTATCCCAGCGTAGCGTGACAGTTCGTTCACTGTGATGCTTATGTCAGCAATCACCAATTCGTTAACTCTCTGCACATTGTCTGGAGTGCGTGCAGTGTGAGAGCTGTTACTGCGAGAACAATCCTCAATATTGCCGTGCCCGCTTTCATCACTTAACCTGATTGCCCACCGACTAACTGAACTGCAATCGACAGCAGCATCTCCATACACCCTTTTCAACCTCTTGTGGATGTTTCCCACTGTCTTGTTTCCACAGCACAGGAATTATATGACAGCACGTTGCTCCTGACGAACGTCAAATGTAGCAGCCATCTTCAAGACATGCTGTGACAACGCCACTCACAGGAGCGGGTTGAACTAAGTTTGAAAACAAGCGGGAAGGATGTATCTACACACTATTCAACTTTCACAGATGCAGAATGAAAACTGTATTTTTACAAAAATAGTGTGCCTTTCTTTTGGAGTGACCCTTGTACAAAAGTTGACAATGTGATAATGCCCAACAAAATAAGAAAAACATAAAAAACATAAAAGCAATAAAAATACTCATTGATATTATCTCAGATGTACACATATTTTAACATATGTTACCAAAGGAAACCACAATTGCCAGTATAATATACAATCAGAAATTGTAACAAGATAAAAACGTGATGACACATTGACACAAGGACAACTAGTGCTGTACAGGAATACAGGTCAAAGAAATTCAAGGTCAAATATGACAGTCTTGGCCAAATCCAAAGAAGTTCCAGTTAAATAATTATGCAATAATCAGATTACATAACTGAAGTATTAACAGTTGTGCACTTGATTGAGATTACATAAAACAGCAATAAAATAAAATGTAAAATAACAGATAAGCAAGACTGGTGAACTGAAGAATAAACAATACTTTACAACCCATTCAAAACACATAAGCGAGTGAAATACCACCTACAGATCAGTCCATGAAATTAAAATCAGTCAGGCCATATGAGATAAAAAATACACATTAAGTTACATTAGCACAAAGAAAATTCCGTTTTTAGGAGTGAAGGAAAATATAAAAGGAATGTTGAAACGTAGATGCAAAATATCTGAAATTTTATACACATGACAAAATCTAACCAAAAAGTTTTATGAAGAAACATGGTACACAACTAAACTTTTATACATTGACTAGAAAAATATTTCATCCAAATGACTACACAATCACAAAATGCAATTAAAATTCAATTTATCATACAGATAATAATTAATAAAATGATATGTTATGAACCTAAACTTCAACACAGTGGTTAAAAATTGTATCACCGACATTACTATGTAGTCATAAGACAAAATTGAAAAAAGCCATTTAGCATTTCTATAAAAGTTAATGAAGGAAGCCACTACTCAATTATAAAATCAAAATACAGAGAAATTACCATAATATGTGACTCCTCCTACACCCACACACACACACACACACACACACACACACACCCACACACACACATACACACCCACACACACACAACTCCAGAGTAAAATGGGAAAAAATATGAGATGGCTTTTAATCCTCATCTTAAACATGTTGTAACAGTAATGTAACTGTCAAAGTACTGTGAGGTTGGGGGACGTTTATATGAAGGGGTAAGGGAAAAGAAATATATGATGAAGCTTACAAGGTTATGATATAAAAAAATGAATACAGTTATAAAAAGATAAAAAAGTACAGAATTAAGGGCTTTGCACCTACAAAGCTACAGAATGTACAGAAATGCAAAAAACTATGACCACAATAATTACAGTTTGTTTAACCTACATGGGATTTCTTACCAAAAATAAATGAAACTGGAATGATGTAAATGTATGTAATTTTATCGGAGTTACTGACAAAGAGCCAAACACATTAATGACTACATCCAATGATGATACTAACCACAAATTCGGGATATGCTTTAGAAAGGTGAATTATAAACACAACAGTATTAATATTACATCAATTTAGAAACTGGATGAAGATAAGGAAGATGTAAAAAAGTGAAAATGAAATTAACAGGTGATGAGGAATGGGTTTGGTAAGGGATGGAGACTAAGGGTTAAAAGGAAAAAACAATTTATGTGCATCCAAAACTGGATTAACAGCCATAATTTTTGATTTGCACTGACGAAAAATGTAATAGGAAGATAATAAATGATAGTGGATTCTTGAGTTATGCATAAACTAATTCAAATATTATTTGCCCTATTAAGTAACAAAAAGTTAATGAAAGTGAAAAGTAAAATTATTATTCAAAAAGTAAAGCCCCTCAGGTTGACAGTAGTCAAAGTAAAACATGTATGTGAAAGAGCCCAGCAGGCTATAAAAAGGAAGGTGAGTGTGGTGTCACCGCCAGACACCACACTTGCTAGGTGGTAGCCTTTAAATCGGCCGCGGTCCGTTAGTATACGTCGGACCCGGGTGTCGCCACTGTCAGTGATTGCAGACCGAGCGCCGCCACACGGCAGGTCTAGAGAGACTTCCTAGCACTCGCCCCAGTTGTACAGCCGACTTTACTGCGATGGTTCAGTGACAAAATACGCTCTCATTTGCCAAGACGATAGTTAGCATAGCCTTAAGCTACGTCATTTGCTACGACCTAGCAAGGCGCCATTACCAGTTGCTATTGATGCTGTAAAACATGTACCGTCAAGAGTGATGTTCACCAATTATGCATTAAAGTTAAGTATTCTACCAGTTACCTCCTTTTTTTCTGAAGTCTAGAATCCGTGTCCTGATCCAGACATCACGCCAGCCTGTGTGTGCTTAAACTCGTGCCTTTCGGCTTCCTGTCATAGTGGATTGGCTGTCTTGCCAATTCACAACAGTGAGTAAGCGCAAGCATGGGAAGGGGGATGGGATATGGGTGCAGCCGAAATAGTAAAATTGGGTCATAATTGGGGTAAGTTATATTAAAGTAGCTTAAAGAGGTCCACTCAAATATTTGAAAATTGTCAGTCCAATTTGAAATGTCCCCTTAAGAACAATTTATACACGACTGTGCTGATAAACCTCTTACACTATTTGCTTTTCAAACAGCTGAGCAAAACTGAATGTACTCAAACATTCACTAAAGTGACACACAATATTTTTAGCGCAACGCAATCTGACTATCAAAGATCCCTGCAAAAGAATGGCCCTGAGTAACATTAAACTACACCTTTCAGAAATCACTTACCTCACAAAAATCTTCATTACTCGAACTACTGCAATACAGCGAGCACCACTACTGCCAGCTAAATAAAAGATTCAAACTACGGAAGGCACTAACTACTGATAGGGATAGTTAGCAAATGAAAGATATTAATAGAGAACAAACAATGTATTTACCTTAATATCATCACAAGTCATAATATATGTAATTCAAAACTCCGCCATCTCTCTCCTCACATCCACCACTGCTGGCAGCTCACCTCTAACTGCGCAACGTTACGCGCTGTTAACATCCAGCTGCCCCTCTACAATGGCAGACAACAATGCAAACTAGCCACAGACTGCACACAGCACAGCCAGTGATTTTCATACAGAGAGCGCTACGTGGCGGCGGCGTTACCAGTATAAGAACCTAAACAGCCTACTCACATAGCCCCCATGCTCCCCACAAAAAATTTTTACAAATGGTGTTGGGCACTGGCCAATACAGATTTGAAAAAATTTTTCACAATTACAGTAACAAAGATATAAAATGCACACAATTATTGATACAATGTTGGTCAAAAGCTAAAATTTTCTCACAGTCCATAAAGATAGTCCTGATCATTCATCATAATAGTAATTACAGTTTCTCATTAGTATAAGAAATTGCACACAGAAGTAGTGGATTTCCATGCAGTCTTGAAGAAGTAGTGTTGTCCTTCTAACGGAAAGACAGTGCTGACTCTTGACATGCTGACAGGTAATGGGCTACAACAGAGCAAACCCACAGCAGAGTCATTCAACATTTTGAAGAAGATTGGTAGGTAGGTCATCACAGAGCAGACCCACTGCAGTCCTTGTAGAAATAATGGTATTGGTGAGTCAGCAAAGGTGTAGACCCACTGCAGTCCTTGTAGAGATGGCCAGCAGCCATCTGTTGTGACTGTGCAGGTGCACAATCACCATCAAAGAGTCTTGCGGACAATATGGCAAGTCCATGAACCACCACTTGTGCACTCACAAAGTTTTAGGAGCTGTCCTTAGAACCAGCAATGCTGTTATCCAGTCCCTTGCTGAATTATTAACACATGTGCAAACACTAACAGTCCCTACTTCTCACATATTGTCCATATACTATGACTAACAGAAACGTGTGCAGTGAAATGTAACGTACAAGTTACTTAATTAGATGAACTGGTGTCAGTTACAATTTTGTAACATAAAAATACAATAACAAAGGTACAAAATACAACATTAAAAACATGACAATACAGATAACATTTGTAGTAATATAGGCTTTACAAAATAATAGAAATAAACATATACATCAGTGTTACAAAAATAATGACATAAGTAAATACATAAACGATCAGAATAACTTTTGAAACATCAACTTTACACACGAGCATTAAAACAGAATAAATAATGTCTAACATCTTTACAAAGTAAATAACATATTATTAATGCCAATTATATTCGAGGATAACAGTATTCCTCATCATAGTGAATGTAGCTCAGTATTAGAAGAAGAAAAAATTCTATGAAACTACACAGAGACAGGAAGAAAACAAATACACAAGGGTACACAAACACATAGTGGGATAACACAAAAGGAAAGGACAAGGTTTGTTTCATTGCAGTATTTTGCAAACAAAACTTTCTTTGCTTCTTGGAGATCTCCCTTCATTCATCATTATTCCCAAAAGTCCCATCTAAGCCTGCCTTCTGTATTCTGTTCACATCCTCTGTCAAAAATAGTTTTTCTCCACTGTACAGTATCCATTTTTTTTTTTTTGCCCAAACCATTTTCATATAGCTTCTCAATACATTTCTTCCAAGTCATCATAGTTAGTTTCTTATATAGTCTACCCCCTCTTAAGCTAACTTAAATCTACTGAGCTCAGATGCTAAACTAAGGGACGAGGCAATGCAGCAGCATACAACAAATCAACACAAACAGCAATGACAAAAAATGCCAATTTGCAAAGCAAGCAGCAGTAAATCTAAATTAACAGATAAAATGCAAAATTACAACTAATATGAGCCAATGTGCAGCAACAAGAAAAGCTTAACAGAGTAATACAAAGTTAAATTCAATAACACTATGCCTGGCAAACAGCAGCAACTTATACCTAAACATGACATAGCTCAAGCAGAAAAAATATTACAGTAAAAACAACAATGCAGACAAGGGAAATGTCTATTCACATCTTAATGTCTATGTAATTAAAGTGGTGCACCACAACAACTTACTGTAAAAAGAAATATTACCATGTACTTGAAAAGAAAATTATGTGTTACTGTTACTAGTTCCTTCTTATTGTTCTTTCCTTTCCAAGTGCTCCTTTTTTAAAGAATGTGGATCATAAAATAATTATTTAATAGGTCTGTTGACAGAAAGTGTTCACATTAGGAAATGCATTTTATTTTATAAAAGCAATGCTGCAACACAGCTGGAAACCAGATATCAAATGAAATAAGCAATTACGCAAACCAAAGCATAAAAATATCATTCAATAGTCATGTGGCATTTCGTAAGTCAGTAGCTCTCAACGCTCGCAGAAAGACACTTGTCATAATCAGGTGTGCAGATGTACGAATATTTCCCATCAATTCATAAGCATTTCAGTAATTAGCACAAAGTACGAGTAATCATATGTTTTCAGGTAATGAGCGTGTAATATTTGCGATGCTTTCTACAAAGGAATGTCAATAGCAAGGTTAATGGAAGTAATGAGGGTGTCGCATTTGCAATATTTTCTCTAAAGGAATGTCAATGGCGAGGATAAAGGCCTGCCTTTTCTCTTTTTTTTCTACCTGTGCTTCCGGAAAGGCACACCCTAATGGCTTGTTCTCCAGGTGTTTGACACAGCTGTGTGCCCACGACGCATTACGTGCAGGTGGTCACTTAACTTTCTTACGGAAATATTTACGACACCAGTTTCCGTTACAGTGACAGTCTCATATGAAAATTTCACAGGTCGAAAATTTACGTCACAAGTGTGTAGAAACAAAATCCTATGAATATAACAGTGTCCAAAAAAATTTTCGCCGGCATTGTGATACATTCACGCATTTACACACACATTTCATAACTCTTAAAGTACGATTCTCGGTTTCCAACATCCTTTTTCACAAGTCAAGAGTCCTTAACTTCTTTCATTATTCATATACATATAAACACGTAATCACATTCCTCATATATGGTAGCATCATCTTATTGACATAAACATACCTCAACAGCATAATACACATCGTCGTCGTAAAAATAACATCATAACACCTCAGTCAAATCTCAAAATCGTCGTAGCTTTCTGCAATAATTTCAAAACCTAAAGAAAATTCTCTGCTCATGTCAATAGTGTCATCTACCTCAAACGTACTTTAAAAATCATGATCCCATACCAAATACATCATTCAAAGCTCTCATAGTATCACAATGGTTCTGAAAAAATATGAAAGTTCACACAGTACAGACAGAATACAATTTCATTAGTGTGAAGTTACCCAACGGTGTAATTACGTAAACATGTGTCACTGACGTAGTAAAAAACATGTTTATCTCTCAGTTAAATGATCAGATAGCTGTGTAATTTATGTGTTAGAGAAATATGGTACCGATGTGTTAAATTGTATAAGCAAATACCATATTAGCTAGGGCTCCTTGTGCTTGCCAAACACATGATACACAAAGTAGGCGTGTACCCCCCTGAGGATTATTGTAATTATACCCTCAGGTGTTACAGATTACAAGAATGGAATGAAATGTATTACGGAAAACCTTTGTATCATTGTATTTCAAATATCTTTGAAAATAAATGTTTTTAGTACAAAATTAATCACTCAAATACGTGTCCTGTAGCGCTAAATTTATGCGTCTTGCTGTAAGATAATCTCTGTGGAAGTGTCATAGTTATCGTCCTCCAAAAGCTAAGTTCTGCAGAAGTCAATGTACTGACCTCATGATAAACAAAATGAAATGCTTTGCGTATTGATAACATACTTATTATGCTTATTGCCGTGATGAAGAAAGTACTGTGCTGTAACGTATTGTTGTGCTACAGAAAAGGCTGTGTCCTTGTAGCTATACCACAAAAGTTACTATTAAAACATGTTTTACTTTCCAGAATAATACAGAAAAACTGTGCAGATATAAAACAGATACACTGCAAAAGCAACATTGTAAATTGTCGCTCATTAGTAGCGTCGTGATAAAATCGTGTAGCTGTCACATAAACTAACCACTGTCTCATCTGGTATCTCACTGAAAGTACCTTAAATCCAGAATCCACTCTCAAGCAAACCAAAATGTTGCATGAAAATTTCATTACCAGTGCCGGTATATGTTCCAAGTATGTGAGCCTTATAGTCGTTACATAATCGTGCAACTAACAAGCAAGAATGCACACACACAATAACACTGTGTCGCCTGTTCACAATAACAATGCATTCGTAATTTCTGTTTAAATAAGTTCTCTTGGTTCGTGACTGGATATTTAACTTCAAACATTGTTGCATGTTAACAGTTTCTCAGTGTGACAAATTGTACAAGTAGCGTGAAGTGAAAATTGCAAAGACTAAGTTAAAAAGCAGATTATCTGTCAATAAATGGTTTTACATGAGAAATGTGGTGTAAACCTTTACTCTTCCTAGTACGCAGAGTTTCAACTTCAACGAAATTATCATGTGGTATACGTCGGATTCTGTAAGGTCCATTGTAACTAGAAAGAATTTGTGACTCAAGTGTTTCTTCTTATGTGACAATGAATGAGCTTTAATGAGAACTTTCTGACCAATACATAATTTCTTTGCATTTGCTTTACCGTGTAGTTATCTCCTTTTGTCTGCTGCAGATTTTATATGATTTTATATTTTTAAGAGCCAAATCAATTACGTCTTTGTGTCGAAGTTTACGTGTATTCGGGAAAGGTACAAGCTCTCTGATTCTGTTCGGAGGTTCTACATTCTTCAGTACAAGAGTAGGTGGTAAAGCAGTGGAATCATGAGGCATTTCATTCAGCACATTTTGAAATAAGTGTAAATATCTGTCCCAATGCTGATGCTTTCTGTGACAATAAAGTCTGCAAAGCTTATTGATTTCTTTCATTATCCGTTCAGACGGGTTACAATGTGGTGAATACAATGAAAGATAAACAGGTTTGATTTTATGATTCCGAAGCATGCGTGACCAAACAGCAGATCTGAATTGCGGTCCGTTATCTGAAATGACTTTACTAACGTGTCCAACTTCACGTAAGAAATTTTTAACAAAGGCGTTGGATACAGACCGTCCAGTGGCTTTACGCAACGGAGTGAAAGAAACAAATTTTGAAGTAAGTTCAACAGCGACTAGAACGTACGCAAATCCATTAGATGTTCTGACAAGTGGTCCCAAGAGATCAACAGCAGCAAATTCTTTTAATTTAGAAGGAATGATAGGAAACAGCGGAGCACGATGTGAGACAGTAGATGGTTTCGCCTTTTGACAAAGTTTACAAATAGACAAGACTCTTCGAATTCTCTTTTCCATATTGTTAAAATAACAAGTCGTTCGAAGAATATGATAACATTTTCGTGGACCAAAATGTGCGTAGCTTAAATGAATGTACCAAATGAGCTTATTAACAAAATCGTCTGGAATGCAAAGTACCCATAGCTTGTCATCAACAGTGCAGCGTTTGAAGAGTATGTTGTTTCTAACCAGGTAATAATGCCGAATCTGAGTGTGTGTCTTTTCATGCCATTTACTTTTGATGTCTTTCCAAATCGGATCTTTATCTTGTTCATGAGCAATGTCCTTTAAAGATGTGGTGATGAAGTTTTCAAAGGCGACTTTCTGAATGTAAAGAATACTGAAATTTTTCTCGAGGTTGCCTTCTGTGTTACTTTTCTCAAGCCCAGCCAGTGCGCGTGACAGCGCGTCCGCAACAATGTTCTCCTTGCCGGGAATGTAGACTATTGTGAAGCGGAATTCTTGCAGAAACAATGCCCAACGTTTTAACCTATCATGATTTAATTTTGAAGACATAAGAAATTGTAATGCACGATGATCACTGTATACTTTTACGTGCTTACCAGAAAGAAAGAAACGGAATTTGTTAAATGCCCAAACGATAGCTAAAGCTCCTAATTCAGTAACGGAATAATTTTTTTCAGATTTTGTTAGCACTCGGCTAGCAAAAGCAATGGTTTTCTGATCAGTAGTGTCATTTTCTATGGCTTCTTGAAATAAGTGGGCACCAAGACCGACTTTAGAAGAATCCGTGCTAAGGCAGAAATCTTGTGACAGATCTGGATGAGCTAGTATTGGCGCGTGAAGTAACGCTTCTTTCAAAGAATTGAATTCCAACTGTGCTTGTTCGTCCCAGTTCCAAATAGTATTTTTTCCAGTGAGAGAACAAAGTTTTGGTGTAAATAGAATTTGCATATTCAGAAAACGACGGTAAAAATTTACGAGACCTAGAAAACTGCGGACTTGTCTTTTTGTGGATGGAACTGGAATGGCTCTAATTGCTTCTAACTTTTCAGGATCCGGCTGAATGCCTTCAGAAGAAATAATATGTCCCAAAAACTTCACCTTTGACCTACCGAATTCAGACTTTTCCAAGTTAACTGTAATTCCAGATTCTGCAAAAATACGTAACAAACTGTTGAGGATGCGGTTATGTTGTTCCCATGAAGCTTCTGCTATTAGAATATCGTCCACATATAAGGTAATGTGACGTTTTAAGAACTCAGGTAATATGGGATTTAACCCGCGAATGAATGCTGCCAAAGAAATGTTCAAACCAAAAGGAAGTTTCCGAAACTGATAACAAACGCCGAAACAAAGGAAAGCTGTCTATTTTCTGCATTCTGGATGAAGTTCGATCTGATAAAAGCTGGATCTGAGATCAATGGAAGACAACATTTTTACACCATTAAAATTTTGAAGAAGTTCTTCCATCGTCTGCGGCCTGTCTGTTTCAGGAATAATGATAGTATTGATTTGTTTCGAATCTAAAACAAGCCTATTCGATCCATTTTTCTTCTCAACAACATGTAATGGGTTGTTGTATGAGCTTACTGCAGGCTCAATAATGCCCTCATTAAGCATAGATTGTATTTCTGTTCTAACACGGTCCCTATAATGCGCCGGAATTACGTATGGTCTAACACAAAATTTAGTATGCTCACGAACACGAAATTGGTATTGAAATCCCTTGATTGTTCCTGTTTTGTGAGTAAAAACTGTGGAATGTGCTTGTAAAATCTCAAAAAGGTCCTGCCTATCAGTGTCATTACAATTCTCAATTGTTTGAATTTTATTCTGAATTAACTCATTAATTTCAAATATGCCATCGATGTCATCCCTGCCAGTACTTGCAGAGTGATTGTTAGTGTCTAGTTCCGTAGAAAATTCCGAACTGTTATCTAACAGAAGGTAAAGCCGATTAATTTCCTCATCATGGTTTGAGAGCCAGTCTTCAAATTTCAAAGCTATTGACTTACCTTCTTTCTCTAAACTTATTTCAGCATCGTGAAAGCTTAAGATTGCTTTGTATTCATTCAAAAAGTCTACTCCCAGTATAATTTCCGTCGACAATAATGGAACAATAAGAAGCTGTGGCTTTGACAAAAGAATTCTAAGTTGGTTTGTTGGCGTACATCTACACTTTTTCCAAAGATTGCACCTTGTAATTTAATCTTACGTAACGGAAGTGTGGGGCAATCGTTCGATTTGTTGCATTTGCTAAAAGCTGTTTCACAAATTACTGAAATGGGACTGCCAGAGTCAAGTACTGCCGTAAATTTTACGTCATTTACAGTAATGTGAATCACAGGATAAGCAATGTTGTTATGTTTTACGTCGTGTTCCTGGAGTAAGATGTCCCTAATGTCTTCCATTTTTACGTAATTACTAGCTACTGCAGCTGCGTCGTCAGTTTCATAAGTACGTATTGTGGCTGCCAGCGGAGTGAGTCATTGCCTATTGTCTCTTTGTTGGCGCGCGTCGTTATTGGGATTTGGAGACCTAACTTCTACAAATTCATCGTGACGAGAGTGCTCTGCTCTGTTTAAATCTCGCCAGTTCTGATGCAGTTCAGGTCTGTCGTTACAATCATATCGTCTGTCGTCATGTCGGTAGATTCCATAGTTTCTTTCTTGTCGGTCACGTGGTGGAGAATTTCTCCGTGAGCCGTAACTGCGCGCTGGACCGTTGCATCTAAAGTTATTCTGTCTCCCTTGATAATAATTATTTTGGTTCCCATATTGTCTGTTTCTCTGATTGTCTCTGTGATAGTCATTACTGCGGAGAGGTGATCTTTCCCTGTAATTATGACTACTCTGCCAACGGTTGTCATACGGGTGGTGTCTATTTTGGTCACGATTTGTGTGGTGAGAATAGCCTTGTTGCGACCAGTTATCATTTCTGTCGTCACGGAATTGTGACGGATGTGACCTGTAGTGATTGTTTTCCTGTTTTCGCATCCCGCGACTGTCTGTGTCAATTTCTAATTCTTGTAACAGTCCCTGAAAAGCTTCAATGTCGTCTTTGCAACGTCCTGCTAAAATAATATGTCGTAAATGTTCAGGCAGTTTGATTAAGCAAATGCGGATGAGTTCTGAGGGGCTGTATGGGTTTGACAGGTATTGATTCTTGTGCAACATGTCTTCAAAATATTTCACAAGACTGGAAAATTCAGATTGTTCGAAGTGTTTAATCATTATGATGCTATGTTTTACTCGGTCTTGTGTAGCTTGAGACCAATATGCTGAGCGGAAGGCATCATAAAAATCTCCTTCACTGTGACAATCGTGAATGACCGACCGCATTCTTACACGTGGTTCATTCTCTAAGTAGCCACACATAAATTCTAACCTGTGCTCCAATGATCAGTTGGGAGGGAAACAATGAGAGAATTGATGGAGCCACGCTTGTGGATGAATGTCGTTGGCAGAATTCTTAAACGTTTTGAATTTACGTGTAGTAATGAACAGCTTATAGTCAAAATCATCGTGTCGGCGAGTAGCATATCGGTCATTGTTACGTCGTGTCGGCGGTTCCATCTCAAAATTCGGTGTACCTTGCCAATTTCTTTCATAATTACCGAAATGCCCTGTATTATTATTTTGTGGCTTTTCCGTATTTCTAAGTTCCACTTCCCGTGTTGGAGCGCGAGTGTCCTCTGAAATATGTAATTCTTGTATTACCTGTGTCAGCTGATCTTGTACTTCCCGGATTTCTCTTTGGTGTTGCGTATTAATTTGATTCATATTTTGTTTCAGTTCCCTAATTTGTTCGCACTCTTCTGTGTCATTAAAGACTACCGGTTTTGTGTCATTCAGATTATCATCTACCTTCGCAGATAAATTATTTAGCTGATCCGAAAGTTCAACTACTTTCTCTGATAATGAACTAATTTCCTCCATGTGTCTTTCTGAACCAATTTTCAGAGTATCTACTGCGTCCTTTAAGTTTTCCTGAGTTTTTGCAAGTTGCGTAACCGAATCGGTAGATGCAACTGAGTCCATTTTAGCTTGCAAGGTCTCATGATTTTCATGAACAATAGTTTGCAGTTCTTTTATGGCTGCTTCGTGATTCTGTAATGCATTTTCATGCCACGAATAAATAGGCTGAAAATGCTCACAAACTTATGTTTTTACGTCATTACAGACTTTTTGACATTTAGATTCAATGTTATGTAACTCAGTAGTTAAATCTTCACGTGTTTGTTCAAGTGTGGTGTCTAACTTCCGAAGATTTTGTTCCATTGTGTCTAACTTATGCAGCTTTTGCTGTGTTTGTCTCTGATTTTGTTCCATTGTGTCTAACTTTTGAAGATTCTGTTCCATTGTGTCTAACTTTTGAAGATTTTGTCCCATTGTGTCTAACTGTTGTTGTGTTTGTCTCTGATTTTGTTCCATTTGTTGCATTAGTTGTAATAACAATGCATTAGTGTCTGGAATCTGTTCCTCTACTCTTTTCGGCAGTGCATTTGCACCGGCAACATTCACATTTTGACAAGCTGAAAATGTGTCTTGACTTATTTGAGAAAACGGTGAGGACGCAAAACCTGAATCTACACTATTTGTAAAATTGTGTCCTGTCATTTCGGATTCCTGAGGCGAGCTGTTGCCGACCGATCGATCGATAATGCTTCCCTGTTCACAACCTGTTTCACTGTCTACACCATTATTTGCCGCCCGCTCCATTTCCCTATGCACAATTACCAAATTACTACTTGGAACGTCTGTTAATTCACTACACAGTGGTGCTGATAAGCTACGCTCGTCGTCACTATTATTTCTCAGTTTACTTTGGAGCCTAGTGTTACGTTTTTCACACGCCATTATTGTGACAATATTTCACACGATAACACAGAAAAACACAATTTGAAGAGCAAAAATAAGAGAACACATTAATATAGCACTGAAAATAATATCTAGTTAATTGCAGCTGCGAAATACTTGGTGCAAATCTACATGCATGCCACAACTGTTTTTGAGTACAACAATTAAAGACTGCAACTACAAAGGAGATTCTCTCTACAATTACGTTCTAGCAATAAACAAAAGCTACACTAAATACACAAACTACAAGAAAAGATCAGAAGATTCCAGTGAGGTATCCTAGGCTAAGGGTCGACATATGAAACATTCCATTAAGACCAATTTATACACGACTGTGCTGATAAACCTCTTACACTATTTGATTTTCAAACAGCTGAGCAAAACTGAACGTACTCAAACATTCACTAAAGTGACACACAATATTTTTAGCGCAACGCAATCTGACTATCAAAGATCCCTGCAAAAGAATGGCCCTGAGTAACATTAAACTACACCTTTCAGAAATCACTTACCTCACAAAAATCTTCATTACTCGAACTACTGCAATACAGCGAGCACCACTACTGCCAGCTAAATAAAAGATTCAAACTACGGAAGGCACTAACTACTGATAGGGATAGTTAGCAAATGAAAGATATTAATAGAGAACAAACAATGTATTTACCTTAATATCATCACAAGTCATAATATATGTAATTTCAAAACTCCGCCATCTCTCTCCTCACATCCACCACTGCTGGCGGCTCACCTCTAACTGCGCAACGCTACGCGCTGTTAACATCCAGCTGCCCCTCTACAATGGCAGACAACAATGCAAACTAGCCACAGACTGCACACAGCACAGCCAGTGATTTTCATACAGAGAGCGCTACGTGGCGGCGGCGTTACCAATATAAGAACCTAAACAGCCTACTTACAAATTGTTTACATAGCTTTAGGTGTTCAGTTCCACCTTCTCATTCTGGATGATCGAGAATACAGACAAAATAAAGGGGGTAATAACTGAGGAAAGTTGTATTAAAATAGCTTAAAGAGATCCACTAAAATATTTAAAACTTACAATGAAATTGTTTAAGTAACTTTTGTTTTTCAGTTCCACTTACTCAAGGGAACTTTTTCTGGATGGTAACCATATTTGCAAAAATCTTTGTTTCTTCTAGAAGGTTCATAACCACATTCATTTCATCTCAATGCAACATCTTCATCTGATCAGCAATTTATCCAGTGTATGTCTGTGCAATCTTAAATGCAGAGCTACTACTTGGATAGAAATGTTCATTAGATCTAATTTTTTCTTTCCTTCCTATTTGATCAATGTTCATATTGTCACATTTCGAGATAATGATTTTGTCTTATGATTATGTAGTATTGTTACTTGATTAAAATTTTCTTGACTGTATCCGATTTTATATGTTTTGCATCTACATATTCTACATTCCTTTTATACTTTCCTTCACTCCTAAAAACTGTATATTCTTCGTATTAATGTAGTTCAATGTGTGTTTTGGTCTGATGTGGCTTGACTGATTTTAATTTTAAGTAATGAACCATAGCTGGCATTTCACTTGCTTATGTTTTTGAATGGATTGTAAAATATTTTATATTCTTAAATTCATCAGTCTTCCTTATCTGTTACTTTTATATTTCATGACATTGGCGTTTTCGGAGGTGGGCGGAAGACACATTTGATGTTACGCCGAGCCAGAATTATGCCGATTCCGTTGGATACTTTGCCGGCGTAAGGCAGGTACGCCATTGTCTTCACGTCCTCTTCGTTCTCTCTCTGCTGGGCTTGTGCATTCTACCTAAAAGCACGTCGAATTTGACTCTCGTTATTACATTCTTCTAGAAAACGCCCTTAAGGTGGTTAAGTTCTCGGCAGAATTCTGGCTCAGCGTAACATCAAATGTGTCTTCCGCCCACCTCCGAAAACGCGTGTAGTAAAAGGTGACGTGGGACTCCGCAAACCGGGTGTTTACCATATTCCGTGTAAATGTGGTTCAAAATGGTTCAAATGGCTCTGAGCACTATGCGACTTAACTTCTGAGGTCATCAGTCGCCTAGAACTGAGAACTAATTAAACCTAACTAACCTAAGGACATCACACACATCCATGCCCGAGGCAGGATTCGAACCTGCGACTGTAGCGGTCACTCGGCTCCAGACTGTAAATGTGGTAAGGCATACATCGGGCAAACTGTACGGACAATCGAAGAAATATGCCAGGAACACAGAAGGCACACTGAACTGAAGCAGCCTACAAAATCTGCGGTTGCGGAACATTACATGGATACTGGAGATACTATGGAGTGCGCGAAAACGGAAGTTTCACGGCAGGCCTCGTCTTTTTGGGGCTGTCTTCTGAAGGAGGCGATTGAAATACATGTAGCTGATGGGCTGGTCAACAGAGACGCGGGGTTCAAACTCAGCAAAGCCTGGGACCCAGCACTCAGCCAACTAAAAGCACAGCGCCGATCCAAAGCGACTTCCGCGAGCGACGAAGGCCACAGGACATCTGATGGTCCACAGTTCGCATCCAGCAGCCAGCGGCCCGCCCCCCCCCCCCCCCCCACCACCACCACCCCACGCACCGCCGCGTGCGGCAGGAGGCGGGAGAAGGGGTGGGGAGCGATCAGAGATAAAGGGGAGAAGATTCAGCGGAGACGCTCAGTCTGCAGTTCCCCGTTGTCAAGGCAGCACCCGACGCCGCACCTCGCCTCCACGCCGCTCCGCTACCGCTACCGCTATGGCCCGCACAAAGCAAACGGCCCGCATTCCCGCTCACGCTGCGGTGAGGTACGCATAGCAGATTGTCGCTGTTGCTACTGGAGATGCCTGGACGCGGAAGTGGACGCAAAGCTGCTGCCTTGGCGGAGTTGCTGCTCACGGTAGCAGGGACTTCCGGCAAGAAGAAGAAGAAGACAGCAGTGCAGTGCTTTCGCTGCCAAAAGCTTGGCCACGTCGCCAAGCACTTCAGCGGAGCAGTTGCGTGTTTGAAGTGTGCGCAAGCACACGACACACGTGACTGCAAGAAGCAGAAGGACGCCCCTTGTATCTGCGCCAACTGCGGCGGCGCACACGCGGCCAACGCCCGTTCCTGCGCCTACAGAAGCAACTGGCGCGGACCGGAGAAGAAGACGCAGAAGCAAGTGACCACCACATAAGAAGAGGTGGTCACTTGCACAGAAGACGTCGTCACCAGGCGCCTTAACGACGCCGTACAAGACGCCATGTCCGCCTTCAAATCCGCCATGGCGGAAGAGAGGGCGGCCATGCTGGCGGAACTGGGCGAGGCTCGGCGTCAGATTGCTGAGCTGACGCAGGAGCTTCGCTCAGCCAAAGCAGCTTCCGCCACAACGGTCGACACTGCCACCCAGGCGACTCCTCCACGGGAGGATTTCGCGGAGGTGGCCACGCAGACCGACGTGCCTGCCGAAGGGGAGGCAACACAGCCCAAGACGGACACCGAAGCAGCAGCGCAAGAAGAAGAGTGGGAGGAAGTCCCATTCCTCCCGCTTCCAGATATGTACAGCGCAAGCGCTGTAACGCAGAAGATCGCTGCATCGCTTCGCGATGGTAGGTACCCCCACCACGGCAACCCATATCCTTTCGTTCCACCTAACCATCCTAAACCTCAACTCCCACATCGCCCAGTCGGGTATCCAGAAGGCCTTCTTGGTCTTTCTAGGGAGGAATTCAATCTGATTGATTCCTACCCTATCTTCACACAGTTGCAAATGCGCTGCATCATCATCTCTCTGGTAAACGGAGAGTATGATAAAGCAGGAATCCTTATGCACGGTATCCCAACCGAGGAAGAGCCCTCAGCAACAGCCAAGAAGAAGAAGAAAAATCGTCACACCGACAAGTACAGGAAATAGGTCACCGGCACTCCTTGCCAGTCTAGAAATACCTACCAGTACAGAAAGAAGAATCGTCAAGAGTCCCAGGGGAGTAAAGGCCAACAGGCCACAAACTTCCAACCGAACCTCCTCACAGTGAGGAAGTCATAAAAGGAGCAGCAAAGAAGCAAATCAGTCTGCAGGTATCACCTGAAGATGACGACAAGGAACGCTGTCGAAATATCCTGGTTTGAAAACGACTGCAGCCGACGGGAGACCCGACAACAGTACAAAAAGTTAATTCGTCGAGAAAGCCTAAGATCATACAAAATGGAATTGTCTAGGTCAAAACAGGGGTTTCTTGCATTTACTCGGTGTCTCGTTCACAGTCTTTCGGATCTATTCTCTGCGTGTCACCTGAAAACAGCAGAGAATATTGGTGATTTGGTTGCAGATAGAGTGAGATGGTCTTTGAGTCAAATTCGAAACTTACAATCCACAACTGTACACAGTTCTCTTGTCACTGCATTGCAACAGTGTACTTGTTGAGCGGACAAAACAGTCAAATAATTAATGTATTGAGCAACAGCGTCTGACAAGGTCCTCAGGACGTTATTGGAAATTGGATTACTTGGATCAAAATGTACTTTGTGATTCGAGCCGGAAAACTCTACAGGGCTATTACAAATGATTGAAGCGATTTCATAAATTCACTGTAGCTCCATTCATTGACATATGGTCACGACACACTACAGATACGTAGAAAAACTCATAAAGTTTTGTTCGGCTGAAGCCGCACTTCAGGTTTCTGCCGCCAGAGCGCTCGAGAGCGCAGTGAGACAAAATGGCGACAGGAGCCGAGAAAGCGTATGTCGTGTTTGAAATGAACTCACATCAGTCAGTCATAACAGTGCAACGACACTTCAGGACGAAGTTCAACAAAGATCCACCAACTGCTAACTCCATTCAGCGATGGTATGCGCAGTTTAAAGCTTCTGGATGCCTCTGTAGGGGGAAATCAACGGGTCGGCCTGCAGTGAGCGAAGAAACGGTTGAACGCGTGCGGGCAAGTTTCACACGTAGCCCGCGGAAGTCGACGAATAAAGCAAGCAGGGAGCTAAACGTACCACAGCCGACGGTTTGGAAAATCTTACGGAAAAGGCTAAAGCAGAAGCCTTAACGTTTACAATTGCTACAAGCCCTGACACCCGATGACAAAGTCAAGCGCTTTGAATTTTCGGCGCGGTTGCAACAGCTCATGGAAGAGGATGCGTACAGTGCGAAACATGTTTTCAGTGATGAAGCAACATTTTTTCTTAATGGTGAAATGAACAGACACAATGTGAGAATCTGGACGGTAGAGAATCCTCACGCATTCGTGCAGCAAATTCGCAATTCACCAAAAGTTAACGTGTTTTGTGCAATCTCACAGTTTAAAGTTTACGGCCCCTTTTTCTTTTGCGAAAAAAACGTTGCAGGACACGTCTATCTGGACATGCTGGAAAATTGGCTCATGCCGCAACTGGAGACCGACAGCGCCGACTTCATCTTTCAACAGGATTGTGCTCCACCGCACTTCCATCATGATATTCGGCATTTCTTAAACAGGAGATTGGAAAACCGATGGATCGGTCGTGGTGGAGATCATGATCAGAAATTCATGTCATGGCCTCCACGCTCTCCCGACTTAACCCCATGCGATTTCTTTCTGTGGGGTTATGTGAAAGATTCAGTGTTTAAACCTCCTCTACCAAGAAACGTGCCAGAACTGCGAGCTCGCATCAACGATGCTTTCGAACTCATTGGTGGGGACATGCTGCGTCGAGTGTGGGAGGAACTTGATTATCGGCTTGATGTCTGCCGAATCACTAAAGGGGCACATATCGAACATTTTTGAATGCCTAAAAAAACTTTTCGAGTTTTTGTATGTGTGTGGAAAGCATTGTGAAAATATCTCAAATAATAAAGTTATTGTAGAGCTGTGAAATCGCTTCAATCATTTGTAATAACCCTGTAGTATGCGCTCAACCAAAATTAAAACAAATGTGCTCATCTGTTCACAGAACTCACCGAGCACATGTTTTTTAATATACCAGTTGTTATATGACGAGCTACCAGTTTACAAAGATACTTGTGTGAGCCCTGAATATGTGAGTAGGGTGTGTTGCGTCCCTGCACAGTTCCTCTCACTTACGTGGACGATGGTGTGACCTGTGCAGCACAATCAGCACGTTGGCGACTGTGTGAGTTGAGGTCTACTCAGTCAACCTTTAACGGAGTGAGAGGGAGAAGGTCTCCTAGGACGCTTAACACAGGTGATTTTGAAACAGAGAGGAGGAATTGTTGGTTTCGTAGAATGTGAGTAAGGTTGCAAGCACTTAAGGATTCAGTTTAAGTACAGGTTATTTTCCAGCAGTTCAACTTTATTTGGAGACGAGCCCTACCAAGTTTTCATTTTCTTCTTCTTCTTCTACACTTCAAGGTTTAGGAACTTTGGCCTATACTGTCTTCACTTTTCATTGTCACCTCGTTCTTGGCCTTCGTGCACCCCTTTTTCTTCTCGGTTGGAACAACATGGCCTTACATGTGATTCCCTCTACACCCATTCTTTGTAGCTGATGTTTCCATAATCTTTTATTTTCTTCAATCTTTTCATTAATACTGTAAATATCTAGTTCATTCCCAAATTCTTCCCTAGGAACACCTCTCACTTTCCTAAGAAATCTCATTTCTGCTGCTTGCAGTTTACTTTCATCGCATTTTTTAATGATCGTTTAATGTCCCGTCGACAACGATGTCATTAGAGCTTTTTGTGATCCATTACTCATTTGCACAAATCAACACAGATGTAGACAGTACGTTATAAAATTTTAGTTTTGTTTCCTCTGCTTTTTTGTTCTGAAATCTCTTATCATTCTGCATATTAATTGATATTCGTTATTCATGTTTTCTATATCCTTGATCCTATCATAGCTTATACACCATCCTAAAAAATTAAAGATAGTGTTCTGCTCCAGTAGTGTTTTATGTTTTACTGTTTCTGAGCAGGGGGGGTATTTTCCATGATGGGTCATGATTTTAGTTTTTTTATTAGCATTACAAGGTTATTTTCTCTTTTCCCTAATTGATGCAGTTTATATACTGCTTTTTGTAGCCCATCTTCACTTTCTTCCAAATTTGTAACATCTTCTGCTTACATAACGATACCGACATTTCTGTTTCTATTAATCTGTACATCTAGATTTACGTCTTGTCTCGAGTAAGAACTCATTCATTTATATGAACATTAGATAAGACTGCTGACGGGCAACAGCCTCGTTTAATTCCGTTATTGGTAGTGATTTCTTCGGTTTTATTACTACCAATTATTATTATTGTTATCATTATTGTGTCTTCATATGAGCCTATTATTGTTTCCATAAGATATCTAGGATATTCAGCTTTAGTCATCATGTCCCATGTTTTCTTTCTGTTCACACTGCGAAAAGCCTTATCGAAGCCAATAAAAGCTATATTTGTCTGTAAATTCACTTTTGATGGTTTCCCAAAAATTCTTTTCTGCTAAATGTATTATCACTGCACGGATGGGCTGTACAGAATACACGTTGTTCCTCTGTTCTCGGTCTTACAGGATTAATGATTATTTTTGAAACACTTTATGGGTTGAATTTAGGAGGTTGACTCCTCTACTGATTCCACTGCCGATGAGAGTTTGGGATTTTACACCACTGCCAAAATCCACGAAACAAATGGAATAATCTCAAATCACAAAAGGGACTGGAACGTTTTAAAGGTTTCATATTAACATCATCTTGTCCATATGATTAGTTTTTTTTAACACACTCTCCAACTACTTGAAGTTCTTCTGTTGTGATTGAAACCATAGTATTATTACGAAATGTGATCTCTTCTTCCCTTAGTTCTTGATCTTCCATTTGCCGCAGTTCTATACAAAATTCTTTTCACGATCTTCGCTAATTATTTCACTTGTCTTGGTCGCATATTTAAGTGATTAACTTTGCAAGATCTCAGGTTAACGTAAGCGTGAAGAAAGTCATTGCAAATGCGAAATTCTGGTACATGAATAACCATATAACCGACAGAATGTCGAATGCAGGCATGGAAATATGCATGCATTCTGTCGTACAGGTGTCGGCTATCCGTTTATGGGACGGAGTTCTAGTCTTATTGCACTTGGTCGTTCAATACAGTGATGGTTGATGCTGTTTGTGGATGACGCTGGAGTTATCGGCCGACGGTGTCCCACATGTGTTTGACTGGAGACTGATCTGGTGATTGAGCAGGCCGAGGCAACATAGAGAATGTGTTATGTGGACGAGCGTTTTCCTGTTGGAAAACACAACCCCAGAATGCCTTACATGAATGGTAAGACAGCAGGTCGAATCACCAGAAGCACGTCCAGATTTGCCGTCAGGGTACTTAGGACAGTCTGAGGAGTGTCGAACAAAGTTGCATCCCATTCTCTAAATCCGGGTGTAGGTCTAGTGCAGGGCTTCACAACATACGTGCTCGCGGAGCAAGCTGTGAGCAGCAAGGCGCGAGCATGGAGCAGCGCGAGCACGCTACCCCCACTACCGGACCAGAGCGGAGAGGGGGAGAGTCACGTGGGGCACAAAACAGCTGACGCCAGTCAATGTAAATCCGCGACCACCTGCAGGGATATCACTCACGAATTATTACTGTGACAAATGAAACAAATAAAGGAGAATGTACACGTGCCACACAATTTTATTAGCTTAGTGTATGCCTCTACATTCGTATTAATTTGTGAACTGTTACACAATGAAAGGTGTCACTGAAGTGTGGGATTCTCTGTTATCTTGTACTTTTTGCCCTTTACAATTGCGTCTATGTTCGGAGTAATTGTTATTGTGCATCGTAGGCGCAGCGTGCAGTTCAAATTTCGATCAGACAATGCGTTTCTCAGGCGCGTCTTGTTACATTTCATTGCAGAGAACAGTTATTCACAAACATACATGGTACCGAACATTGATATTATTGTAGCCGCCAGATTGTGCAAATGAGGAAATCCATCCTTAGGGAATTGTCTGTAAAATTCCAAAATGTTTTTCTTGTTCTGAAATTTGTCTCTGTATTCTCTGTCACACTGCAGGTCAATAATTTCTAGTTGCAGCTCAGGACGAATCTCTTCAATATTCGCTGAATATGGAGAGGAGAACAGATCAAAATCACTGTCTAGTGCTGTCAGATCTTGAAAGCGTTGATCAAATTCTTCCTTAAGGGCGACTAAACTATGTGAATAACGTTCACAGTCTTTGTGAACATCTTGCATCGATGATAATTTAGGAAAATGAGCTAGATTTCCTGTTTCCAGCTGACTCACCCAAAGTGTTAATTTCATTTTAAAAGCTCGTATTCGATCTATGAAATGAGTAATTAGCAGATCTTTACCTTTTAGTGAAATGTTCAAAGCATTCACATGGGTAGTTAAATCTGCTAATAACGTGAGATCACATTTCCATGAAGGCTCTTTCAGTTCAGGAACACACATGTTATTTATTTTCATGAACATATTTACCTCATCTAATAGGCAAAAATTCGATTTAATAATTCGCCACGACTAAGCCACCGGTCCTCGCTGTAATAAGGCAGGCTACCATACTGGCTTTCTACATCCTCAAGAAAGCTTTTAAATTGTCTGTGTTGTAGCCCATGCTTCCTTATATAATTGGTTGTACGAACAACACTCATCACATTTTTTAGAGTGATACTCTATGCACATAGGTTTTCCTGGTGGATCACACAGTGAACGCCCCTTATTTCATTCGGCACAGTCAGTTTTTGCATTTTCTCCTTAAACAGCGCAACGAAACCTAATTTTTCCCTGTCATCGCTGGTGCACTGTCTGTAGACACTGAAACTAAAGAATTCCACGACAATCCCATATTTTTAACACTTTCTTCAACACTACGTAAAATATCACTTCCGGTTGTAGTGTTCTTCATGGCAACTACATCTCTATTAACACCTCTAATAAATATGGAAAGCTGCGCTGTTCCAGTGATATCAACACTTTCGTCCAGAGCTAGAGAATACGCCATAAAATCTTTATAGATATTTGCAAACTGTCTCTGGACGTCGTCTGCCATGTCCTGTATGCGACACATAATGGTCATGTCAGATAATGGCACAATCCGAAATTGTTCAACTTGAGATGGACCAAATGTTCCGCTGCAACTACCAAACATCTTTTATTAAATCACCATCAGTGAAGGGGCGCAGGGATTTTGCTAAAAACAAAGCAATTTTGTAGCTCACTCTGATGGCTGCCTCAGTTGATTTTTCTTCGTCATCCAGATCTTCTTCGGATAGCTTCCTTTTAAGTTTAATAACTTCCTGTGCACGATCTGGTCCATCACATTTTCCACTTCCGTAGTCTTTCGCGTGGTACGACATATAATGTCGCTGCAAATTAAATTTCCTAAAAGAATTCAGCGTTTTGTGACATACTAAACATTTTTCAACACCATCTTTTTCTGTAAACAGATACAATTCCTCTCAATGCGGGCTGAACTGCGAAAGCATGGTTGGGGTTACACAACGGCGACTTGACATGATTCTTAACCAGCGAAGTGACTGTTAGAGCTAATTGTAGTACTTTAAACGTTACACAGTCGGCGCGAATTCAATAGGCACGCTGCGGTCCTATTCATACGTGCGCGCGCATTTCCCCTCCCTCCCCCCCCTCCCTGCTCCACGACCTTGCACCTACTCGCGAGCACGTGCCTGAGCAGACGCGAGTACTCGCGCTCAAAACCGGCCAGTTGTTAAGCCCTGGTCTAGTGCGTCTAGGCAGCAGACAGGTTGGTTGCAGGCAGTCATCTGGCCACCTTCTAACAGACACACGGCCATCGCTGGCAGCGAGGCAGGTCTGGCTTTCATCAGAACACACGACAAACTTCCAATCGGCCCTCCAATGAGCTGTCACTTGAGACAAATGAAGTCGCAAACAGTGGTGGTTTGGGTCAAGTGGAACGCAAGCTACAATGCGTCTGGTAGGAGCTGTCCTTGAAGCTGCCGATTTGTAACAGTTCTTTGTGTCACCATGCCGCCAACTGCTGTTCAAATTGCTGCTGCAGGTGTAATGTGATGCATCACAGCCAGACGCCGAACTCGATGGTCTTCCCTCCCAGTAGTGCCACGTGGCTCTCCGGAGCCGAGTCTTCTTGCGACCACACCTTCCTATGACCACCGCAGTTTATAGTCATGTAAAGTGGTTACATTCCTGCCAAGTCATTCAGCAACACCACGGAAGGAACATCAAGCTCCTCGTACCGTATTACAGGACCTCGTTCAAACACAATGAGCTGTTGACAATGGCGTCTTTGTTGCCTTAAAGGCATTCTTGGCTAACATCGAAGGTAACTAACTCTCACAACCGTTACGATGTATATTTAAAGCAAAACTGATTTGCATCCTCATAGTGGGGCTACTAGCGTCACTCTTAAGCTACTGGCGTGAAATGGATGTCGAAACACACCTGCTAGCTTTTTTTTATCTAGCCCAACTCCTTCTTGGGGCTATGTTTCTTTTCTTTTCTTTTTCTTTAATGGATTTAGTTATGCAGCATCTTTCTCTGCTCTGTTTAAGTGTTCCATTAATTAATAGGCAAAAGTTTGCCTCCTTTGTGTATTCTGTTCTACTCCAGTTATAAAATGGTACAGCGCCTAGCTTTTTGTTTGGCATGCTTCCGCTTGCGTTTATATTGTTACTGAGTTTCTGGTGTTTTACTCTGCAGTTGTTTTTTGTTGCTTTGCACTCTATCTTTTGCTTCAATGGCTTTTTCTTAGTACATCAATGAGTACACCCTATCACCCTATGTGTTAGTTCCTTCGAGCAGTTCCTGGTTTCTGAGTTATAACTTTCGCTATGAAAGATTAGCTCTGTGCTTGCCGGCCGCAGTGCCCGAGCGGTTCTAGGCGCTACGGTCTGGAGCCCCGCGACCGCTACGGTCGCAGGTTCGAATCCTGCCTCGGGCATGGGTGTGTGTGATGTACTTAAGTTAGTTACGTTTAAGTAGTTCTGTTCTAGGGGACTGATGACCTCATAAGTTAAATCCCATAATACTCAGAGCCATTTGAACAATTTTTGAGCTCTGTGCTAGCAACTCGTTCAGGCAATACACAAACAAATACTCCACGCGCAATGAGAGACAAGTACGCAACAGCGCTTCTTCCCTGTTTATATTCTGACATACAGGAAGTAGTAACTCTTAATCATAGCTACCACTAGAGACAAACTTTACAGACCTTGTTTCTCTCTCAAGATAGTACCTGTTGCTGGATAGTTATAAGAAAATCAAATTTTCTTCTTCGAATTTGTATTGACTGCTAGTTCTTACTGCATCAGCCCCAAAGTGTTTCTCTGTAGAGACTCCCCTCGCTGCTACGGCTGTGGTACTGCTTTCTGGTTACTGCTTACTTACACCACTCACTGCTCCACTCATGGTACCGACTGCTTCTAACCTATACTACTGACTGCCTTGGCCCTGTGCGTTAGTCACTTAAGGACTGATTTTTAAGGGGCGTTTTGGGTGAGTGCTTACCGCAACGTTACATTCCCCCCACTCTTCCAAGGGTTTCCGTTATGATCGAAATCTATCCAGAACCTCCTAGAATGTTCTAGAACATCCTTGCTGTAGGCATGAATCAGCTAGTCACCTTGGCACCGGAGGATGTTGGTCTCACTGGTCATTAGAGCACGGCCATTTCCTCAGCAGGCTGTTAACACGGGCTCCCTTCCTGAAGCACGACAGGTAACACGCGTTGTGCGTTGCCTCAATATTAACGTTTCTCTCCTGTAGTCGCAACCATGTGACTTTTTACGTTAGTAAAATTAAGACAGCCATGACAGCAGTTTGTGGCCGATGAGGCCTTAGCATTTCCAGGCTATATTAAGTAGCTTTCTGCTTGGGAGTGAGTGGGCTGGCAGTGAGAAGCTGTTGTCAACGGCGTATTCCCCAACTGGAAGGGGAGTAGGGGACTCAGCACGTTTGCTAAGCGAGCTAAGTGACTTTGCCTTGAATGACTTAGAACATCGAGCAAAACTTGTTGTATCCATTGAAAATACACTATGAGAAAACTAAATACGCCTTATTAAACTTGACTGTGAGACGACCTCACTGGAAATCAAACCACTCTTCTATAAACACGTTATTCATAATGTTATTATCATTTACAAATATTTTTGTTGTTATGGCCTTTAGTCCGAAGACTGGTTTTATGCAGCATCTATCTGTGCAAGCCAATTCATCTCCGAATAACTGCTGCATCTTACTTCCTTCTGCATCTTCTTACTGTATTCATCTCTTGGTCACCCTCTACGACTTTTACCCCCCTTCCTCCCCTCCCCAAACTTTCCTCCAATACTAAGTTCGTGACCCCTTGACGTCATCAACCTGTCCGTTTTTCTAGTCAGGTTGTACCACAAATTTCTTTTCTTTTCAATTCTATTCAGCACATCTCATTAGTTACATTATCTACCCACCTACAAATAAATAAATGACGTTTGACTAGTGCCTCCCGTCGGGTAGACCGTTCGCCAGATGCAAGTCTTTCGATCTGACGCCACTTCGGCGACTTGTGCGTCGAATCTGCCCATCTGATCTTCAGCGTTCAGCTGTAGCACCACATTCAAAAGCTTCTATTCTCTTCTTGTCTAAACTGTTTACCATCCATGTTCCACTTCCGTACATCCCTACTCTCCAGATAAATGACTTCAGGAAAGACTTCCTAACACTTAGATCAATATTCTATGTTAACAAATTCCTCTTCTCGAAACACATTTTTCTTGCAATTGGCAGTCTAAATTTTATATTCTCTATGTTTCTGTCATTATCCGTTATTTTACTGCCCAAATGGTAAACTCATCTACTACTTTATGTGTATCATGTTCTAATCTAATGCCCTCAGCTTAACCTGATTTAATTCCACTACATTCCATTATACTTGTATCACATTTGTTGATTTTCATCTTATGTCCACCTTTCAAAACACTGTTCATTCCGTTAAACTGATATTACAAGTAATTTGCTGTCTCTGAAAGAAGCACAATGTCATCGGCAAACCTTGGTTTCCTAGCTTGCGCTCCGTCTCTAATGACCTCGTTGTCGACGGGACGTTAAACACTAACCACCACCACCATCCTTTAGTGCTTGCTCAATGTACAAACTGAAGAATAACGGGGATAGGGTACAACTGTGTCTCTTTCTCTTCTCAATCATTGCTTTTTTTTCCTAGCCCCTCGACTTTTATAACTGCCGTCTGGTTTCTGCACAACTTGTAAATAGCTATCCGCTTTTTAATCCTGCTAATTTCAAACATAGTATTTTAGTCAACATTGTCAAAAACTTTCTCTAAGTCTACAGATGCTATAAATGTGGGTTTGCCTTTCATTAACATACGTTATAAGCTGTAGTGACAGAACTGCCTCGTGTGTGCCCACATTTCTCCAGAATCCAAATAGATATTCCCCGACACCTGCTTCCATCCGTCTTTTCATTCTTCTGTAAAGAATTCTTGTTAGTACTTTGCAACCATGGCTTACTAAACTTACAGGTCGGTAATATTCACATCTGTCAACAACAGCTTTCTTTAGAATTGGAGCCGGCCGGTGTGGCCGAGCGGTTATAGGCGCTACAGTCTGGAACCGCGCGACCGCTACGGTCGCAAGTTCGAATCGTGCCGCCGGCATGGATGTGTGTGGTGTAGTTAGGTTAGTTAGGTTTAAGTAGTTCTAAGTTCTAGGGGACTGATGACCTCAGATGTTAAGTCCCATAGTGCTCAGAGCCATTTGAACCACTTTTTTTTTTTTTTTTAGAATTGGAATTATTACATTCTTCTTGAAGTCTGAGGGTATTTCGCTTGTCTTTTATATGGTTGCACACTAGATGGAAGAGTTTTGCCATGGCTGGCTCTCCCAAGGCTATCAGTAAGTCTGACGGAGTGTCGTCTATTTCTGGGGCATTGTTTCGACTTAGATGTTTCAGTACTCTGTCAAATTGTTCTATCAGTATCATGTCTCCCATCTCACCTTCATCTACGTCCTCTTTCATTTCCATAATACTGCCTGCAAGTTCATCTTTCTTGTATAGATCCTCTGTATATTCCTTCCGCCTTTCAGCTTTCCCTTTTTTTGCTTGTTACTGGTTTCTCATCTAAGCTCTTGACATTCATACCACCACATCCTTTTTCTCCGAAGGTCTCTCTAATTTTCGTGTAGACAGTATCTAGCTTTCCCTTAGTGATATATGCTTCTAAATCCTGACATTTGTCCACTAGCCATTCCTGCTGAGCCGGTTTGCACTTCCTCTCAGTCTCACGTTTTACTATTCCCTTTCACCTGCTTGATTTCCTGCAGTTTTTGCTTATACTCCTGTATCTCCTGTGTCACTCAAGGATTTCTACTAGGCTTTGTCTTTTTACCTATTTGATCCTCAGGTGCCTTGTATATTTCACCATTCAGAGCTATCCATTCATCGTCGACTACAGTCTTTCCCCTGTTCTAATCAGTCGTTCCCTGGTGCTCCCCCTGAAACTCTTTACAACCTCTCGATCTTTCGTCTTATCTAAGTCCTATCTCCTTAATCTTGTACCTTTTTTGAAATTTCTTCAGTTTTAATCTGCAGTTCATGACCAATAAATTTTGGCCAGAGATCGATTTGCCCCTGAAAAGGTCTTATAATCTAAAATCTGCTTCCAAAATCTCTGTCTCAATATTATATAGTCAGTCTGTAACCTTCTGGTATCTCCATGTCTCTCTCACGTGTAATACCTTCCTTCATGATTCTTAAACCAAGTGTTAGCGATAACTGAATTATGCTTTTTACAAAATTCTACCAGGCGGCTTCCTCTTCCATTATTTTCGTCCAGTCCATATTCACCTGCTATATTTCCTTCTCTTCCTTTTCCAACACTCGATTTCCAGTCCCCCATCAGAATTAAGTTTTCGTGTCTCTTAAACATGTGAATAATTTCTTTTAATCTCTTCATCATCAGCGGAGCTATCTCGCATATTAACTTGTACTACTTTTATGGGTGTGGGCTTCATGTGTACCTTGGCTACAGTAATGGGTTCACTATGTTGTTCATAGTAGCTTACCCGCATTCCTATTTTCTTATTCATTATTAAACCTACTCCTCCATTACACCTGTTTGATTTTGTACTTATACCCCTGTATTCACCTGACCAGAAGTCCTGTTGCTGCTGCCATAAAACTGCACTAATTCACGCCACATCTAACTTCAGCCTCTCCATTCTCCTTTCTAAATTCCCTTATCTGCCTGTCAGGTTAAGAGATCTAACATTCCATTCTCCCATCCGTAGAACACCAATTTTGTTTCTCCTCATGACATCGTCCTCCTGAGTAACACCCGTCCGGAGATCCGGATGTAGGACTACTTCACCTCCGGAATATTTTACGCAACAGGACGCCATCATTATTTACCAAACAGTAGAGCTGCAGGCCCTCGGAAAAAATTACGACTGTAGTTTCCTCCTGCTTTCAGCCGTTGGCAGCACCAGCACAACAAGACCTTTTTGATTGATGTTACAAGACCAGCTCAGCCCCAGGAACCAAACGATTGGCTGACTTCTCAACGGACACCCCTGCCATGTGGTTGTACACACGGCACGGCTATATGTGTCACTGATGCATGCAAGCCATCTCACCAAGGGCAAGGTCCATGGTTCATGGGGAGTTACAAATATTTAAAAATTCTTAATAGTTCAAGTAAACACCCTGATTAAAGACTTGACATGTAGTTTAAAAGCTGATAATGACAGAAATTATGACGAAAAGTTACCTTTACTATTAAACAAATTTATTAACATTTATAAACAATTTACTGAGTAATATGAAAAGATGTACCTAAACTATGATTCCTCGACATGCACACACTTTATAACACTTTATGAAAAGCAGCAGGAGCATCTTATTCTATAATAAAACTGATTACCATATTTAGTTAACTGCTATTTGATCTTAATAATGCATTTAAAGTCAATATTTTGACCAGTAAGTCAGTAGTATCAGATGTAGTAAGAATTTCGTGAAGTTATTTTTTATTATACAACTTAGATTTAAACGTTTTTTATGAATCACAAGGTGAATAGTTTTTCTGTATTTTTATGTGTGTCTATTGGAAGTCTTACTTCACAAATATGTAATGGTGATCGCTTTGTAATTACCTGTCGTGGGTAACGCAGTGGTCAGTAACCATGCCTTTAAATAATCAAGTACAACAAAGCTTGGTCTGCGTTCGTCAGTCCTTTAATTTATCAACTTGATGTAAGAGCTCTGTTCAAACACAGCTGTGAACATATTTAAAATAAATTTTTGATTAAAATTAGAAGAACTGTATTGCGGAAAACTTCATTATTGGACGGGAACCTTATCCTACATTTACCTTCCCTTTTAATTATTTCTTTACAGCTCTTTTCTTGTTTTCATTTATTTTTTTTATTTTTATCTCTTTATACTACTCTCAAAAACTAAGAACGAGATAGATAAAGTAACATAAGATATCAAAAACTCGATCAAACTGCATGAATACGCGAGAGCATGTTGTCAGAGGTCTCCTAGTAGTGCACAGAATACTGGACGTTACATGGGGTGAGGTCAACGTGACTGTCGCGCCTAATTCAGCTGGTCCTGCGACACGGGGAAGTTGAAGGGGCGAGAAAGACAGTGTGACCTGTTCTCCATTAAAATATGACCCGAAGACTACACCTGGATGACTTCCCAAGGGGAATAATCATTGGGAAACTGGAATAAATGCGTACGACGAGTGTAACTCAGGAGTTCTGTACTGCTCACAACATTGTTTCACGTGCATGGGGAGCGTTCCTAACCGCAGGCACCGCTGCCTGAAGGGGAGAAGGTGGTTCGCCCATGACCAACAGCTGATGACCCTTGCATTCCGTAACAGACAGCAAGGGATCCACCTCCAAAAAGCGGTTGCAATTGTAATCACACTCAAGAGGAGTGTAATGCAAGCAACCATACCCTCCACACGCGTACGGCTACTGGATGGGTGTGGTCTTTTTGTCCGACGACCAGAACGACGTGTTCCGTTGACACTTGTATACTGTCTGCATTGGTGCCAGGAGCGTAGGGACTGGACCTACAAGGAAAGGAGTCAACTGTTCTCCTTGTACGAGAGCAGGTTCAGTCTGAGTAGTGATTCAAGACGTATCCTCATTTGACAGCAGGTGGGCACATGTTATGCACCAAGGGAGATCGCATTGGTGGTATAGGTTTTATGTTATGGCGAGGCATAATGTTGCTTGGACGTACTAATCTCCAAATGTTCCATTAAGTTTCGGGTGTGCAGCCGCAAGAAATCTCCTTCTTCTTCAAATATTTCGGCTGCATAACGTTCAGCCATCTTCAGAGTGAGCCGCAAGACTGCCGCTCCAGTTTTTTTTTTTTTTTCTTTATTGAGTTTCGATTCCCCCAAAGGGGGCGGGCTGGCAGCAGCTTATTACGCCGCTCTTCAGCCTACAGAATTTGGTTTAAAAAGATGAAGATAATAAAAAATAATAACAGTTGCCGATAAAATCGGTGACTTAAAGGTAAAATGGCAGAAAATTCTGGAACTTAAAACATAAAACACAGGGTTGATGATGCTAATAAAATACACAGGAAGCAGAAAAAATAATAGACAGACAATTAAAAAACACGGCGACAGTCTGGGTTCTGTTCGCAAGAGATATAAAATGCACACCCAGCGACAGCATGACTTCTGTTCGCAACACTGTGGAAAGACGCACAACACTGAACACTCCCATTAACAATGCACTAAAAAGTTGGCACAAATATGACATACCACACCCGAGAGCAGGTGAGGGGAAACTGGTCAGATGACAGGAAAAAAAGGGGGGGAATCGCTCCAGTGCTCGCTTCGTCCCTCTATACTGTTGTACCGCGCGACTGCGCATGCGGCCACAGATGCAAAAGCGCCAGAGACGTTGGTCGGCGGCAGAGACGTGCATAATGCGCGAGTTGTATCTATGACTCCGCAGTTGATCTTTGTTGGCATATCGATATATCATTGTGAACTGCACTGTGACGACGTCTTTGTGAGTTTATTACAGCAAGTGCCGGATTCCAAGATTTATCAAGATTGAAACCACTATCTATATTAATTAAGTTCGTCGTCAAGCGAATTTCAATTGCCTCCTTTACTATCGAGTCCCAAAATGATGATGTAGTTGCCAAAATTTCGACGTTGTCATACAACATACTGTGACCATTATCAATACAGTGCTCTGTGCCACTGCCGACTTGTAAGTTTGTAAAAGTCGTGTGTACCTCTCTAATCTCAAAATCTTTGAACACGGTACACTCACACGTCGACGTTTATGATACTGTATTACACTACTAGCTATTAAAATTGCTGCACCAAGAAGAAAAGCAGATGATAAACGGGTATTCATTGGACAAATATATTATACTAGAATTGACATGTGATTACATTTTCACGCAATTTGGGTTTATAGATCCTGAGATATCACTACCCAGAACAACCAACTCTGGCCGTAATAACGGCCTTGATACGCCTGGGAATTGAGTAAAACAGAGCTTGGATGACGTGTACAGGTACAGCTGCCCCTGCCCATGCAGCTTCAACACAATACCACAGTTCATCAAGAGTAGTGACTGGCGTATTGTGAGGTGCCAGTTGCTCGGCCACCATTGACCAGACGTTTTCAATTGGTGAGTGATCTGGAGAATGTGCTGACCAGGGCAGCAGTCCAACAGTTTCTGTATCCAGAAAGACCCGTACAGGACCTGCAACATGTGGTCGTGCATTATCCTGCTGAAATGTAGGGTTTCACAGGGATCGAATGAAGGGTAGAGCCACGGGTCGTAACACATCTGACATGTAACGTCCACTGGCCAAAGTGCCGTCAGTGCGAACAAGAGGTGACCGAGACGTGTAACCAATGGCACCCCATACCATCACGCCGGGTGATACGCCAGTATGACGATAACGAATACACGCTTTCAATATACATTCACCACGATGTCGCCAAACACGGATGCGACCATCATGATGCTATAAACAGAACCTGGAATCATTCGAAAAGATGACGTTTTGCATTTGTGCACCCAGGTTCGTCGTTGAGTTCACCATCGCAGGCGCTCCTGTCTGTGATGCAGCGTCATGGGTAACCGCAGCCATGGTCTCCGAGCTGATAGTCCACGCTGGTGCAAACGTCGTCGAACTGTTCGTGCAGATGGTTGTTGTCTCGCAAACGTCCCCCTCTGTTGACTCAGGGATCGAGACGTGGCTGCACGATCCGTTACAGCCATGCGGATAAGATGCCTGTCATCTCGAGTGCTAGTGACACGAGGCCGTTGGGATCCAGCACGGCGTTCCGTATTACCCTCCTGAACCCACCGATTCCATATTCTGCTAATAGTCATTGGATCTCGACCAACGCGAGCAGCAATGTCGCGATACGATACGAACGTGGTGTTGACACGACATGCTGTCTACCACCTTGACTGATGGAAATGTTATTATGGTCCCACTAACTGGTGTACCTAATGTACTACCAAAATGGCTACACTGATTAATACTTCAAGGAAAAGAACTTAAGATTGTCTCACTTGGTGTTGTGCTTCTGTAGAAAGATATGGACTTTCAGTGCAGCTGCGTGCAACCTAAAGTGCTACAACCATGACGCAATCCTTCCCTTTCCTATCCTAATTCTTGTAACATAGTAAAGAAAAGTATATACAGTGATGTGCACTTTTGTCATTTGCTAGTATGATTTGTACTCATTCCGTATACATTTTGTGATTTGCTGATATGTTCTGAACTACAGTGCATGTGCACTTTTGTCATTTGTTAACATGATTTCTATTCATATACATTTTGTGATTTCCTGATATGTTCAGTACTACAGTGCTTGTGCACTTTATGTCATTTGTCAATATGATTTGTACTCATTCTGTATACATTTTGTCATTGCTTGATATGTTCTGTACTCAGTGCATGTGCACTATATTTTATTTCATGTTCTGCACTTATATATATATATATATATGTATATATTCTGTGATTGTAAACTTAGTTAAGAAAAATTTGTTGCTTATGGCAAGTCCAATTGACTCACCATCGCTGCCAAATTTTTGCCCCCCCAGAGGAGGGTTATGAAAGACATATACATTGCCGGCGATGGGCGAAGCATGACAGAATCTCTGACCAGAGAGTAGTTTATCGTTAGTTGTTGCTAGTCTGCGCTTGACCGTGCGAGTCGACAGTAGTAGTGGTCTGTCGACAGTATTAGTCAGTCGGTAGCAGTCGTCAGTCCGTGCTAGTCCGTGCTAGTTGGTGGGAATCGGCATGCGTCGGGTGTGGGCTGTGCTCGCGACTCTGGTCAGGACTCTGGTGGATGAGTATTGTTGTAGAAGGTAAAGAAGCAGCCTTGCGCATATTTAATAATGTATGTTAATTGTAATTTAATTTGTTCCAAAAAAATGCCCCAATAATAATTTTTTATAATATAATGCAATTCTTTTAAAGAAAAGCATTCATTTCAATTTAAAGAATATTTCAAATGCATGATCATTCCTTCCAATAATAAAAAACAATATACGCCAGCATTGCACGAAGCTTTGTCGAAAAATGAGTAATTAAGAGCGGATATAATTGCAGTTTTATTGAGGTAAGAATTTTTGCTTTTTTCATTCAGAATACAGGGCCGAAGGTCAGTGCTGCTGTCCTCATAAAATTTATCAGGTTACAGAATTTTTTTTATTATTTTTGGTGTTTAGCAATTTTTCTATTTCGAACTTGACATTAAATGAGAAAAGAATTTTGTGGGAATATTAAGCGTGAATGCATTCTTTACACAGAGACTATAAATCGGAGCCAACTTTGTTCAGAGGTTACATTAAAATCAATTTTGTTCTGAGATATATTGATTGGGACACACACATATTCTCATTCCAAGATGTAATTAATTCCATTCCAAATGAATCCACTATGCTATCTCTGTCGGTTATACTGAAAAATATTGAACCACCTAACAAAGAATTATTAACCTTTCCTACATCTCGTCGACTACGACACCATGAAATAATTGACATTGCGCTGAACAACATCAAACGTGCCGCAGAGCGCCGGAGAAGACAGCAAAAACAGGTTTGTACACGTCATGACTTTCATATTGGACAGAAGATATTAGTGCGTACACACTATTTATCCAATAGAGGAAAAGGCAAGTGTAGTAAATATGAACTTCTATTCGCAGGTCCATATCGGATTCGCAGCATTCCTCACCCCAATGTAGTACATGTCGAAACTTTGAGAACCAGAAAAAGCAAAGGGAACCACCACGTCTCCAACATCAAACCTTTTATTGAATGAACATACTTTATGATTTATCACACTGTAATGCCATTTCCTAATTTTTTTGTGACCACTTATGCAATTATATTCACATGAACACTTACTGATGATTGTCGTATTTTTTCTTGGCAAGTGCCCGGCAAGGTAAGATTAGCAGGTCGCTTTTCTTGTCGTTACACATCAGACCGTGCATATTTTTCCAGATGAACTTACACATTTTTTGACCACTTATGCAATTATATTTATGTGACTACTTACTGATGATTATCGAATTTTTTCTTGGCAAGTGCCTGGCAAGATAAGGTTAGCAGGTCGCTTTTCTTGTCGTTACACACCAGACTGTGCACATTTTCCATTTTTCATGTATGTGTGATTGTTTTCCTGTTTTGTTTGTATGCACTATGAAATATTCAAGATATAGCAAACACCAGTTGACTTTGACATTATTGCCCTATGATATCTCAACATCGTGACTACTTTACTTTTTTTGCTGCTACATTGTGATACACTGTGTACATTTTTTGCACCTGAACACTGTCTATGTTTTTGACATATTACGTTTTCTGTCATGCTATGCTGTATGCTCAATTATGTTACTATAAACCAGTTTTTATTTAGTGGGTACGTGATTTACATACAAGACATTAATCTGTGTTCATCATTTTCAGAAAGAAATAACGTGTAAAAGAAATAAATTAAACAGACATGGGAATTTCACCTTCGGAATGAACGAAAGAAGATGCAATACCTCATGAGGAAGAGTAAATGGATCAGAATTAACAAGCATTAACAAGAATATACTATACACATCGTAGAATAGCAGTCTTAACTAATTTTTTCTTTCAGAATACGAGGCGGTTGATGCTGGCTGTCAGACAGAATTACAAATCTTAGTTTCGGTGAATAAATATGCTAGAAATAAGGAATAGTTCTATAATGAATAATGAAGTGACTTTTTTGCAGATGATAATGAATGATGATGAATAGTGATGAAGAGTATGCTACTTTGGTTAATGAAGTTTTTCTTTGCAGATGAGGATAATGTTGAAGTTTAGATGATAGAGTTATGATGAAATGGATAATGAAGTTTTCTTTACAGGTGATGATAATAATGGAGTTATTATAATATGGATAATGAAATTTTTCTTTGCAGATGAGGATAATGTTGAAGTTGATGTATTTATGCTATGTAGTTATTTAAGTATTTGTTGCAGTTCGTTTTGACAGTATGCCTTACATCGCATAGTATGATGACTGAAGGTTTTGGAAAGGACAGCTAGAGAACACATATTTTATATACACATTTCACTACCTGTTAATTCGAAGTTCACTACTTTTCAGCATAATATGCGTTTCTTCTTTCAGTTTAATAATCCATTTTTGTATATTTTGCAGGAGAAATTATTCATGAAATTAATGTGCTATAAGCAGTTGTTCATTAAACCTATGTCATTTATGAATGTGATCACATATACTCTACTTGTTTCATAACCTTGCTACAGCTGACTCATGATGAATGACGTTACACATCTTCACTTGCAGCAATAACTCAAAAGCAAATATTGTTATTAATTATCGATCCCAACGCAATGCATTGCTAGCATAAAAAAAATGCTTTGTAACTGGCCAATGAATGCCACTGATTACTGTAATAAGATGACCTATAATGCCAATGATTACTATAATTAGATTAATTATGTATAAATCCTATGCCAATAATTAACTCATTCTGAATGATGACCTCTAAATAGCACAAAAAAATGCTTTGTAACTGGCCAATGAATGCCACTGATTACAGTAATAAGATAACCTATGATGCCAAAGATTACTATAGTTAAGTGAATTCTGTAATACTATGCCATTTATTAGCTCCTGCTTTGAATGATGACTTCTAATGGTTCGTAGCTGGACAATGAGTGCCAATGTTCTCTGTAAACAAACGATTTATGAACATTATTCTGTAATACTATGTCATTTATTAGCTCCTGTTTTGAATGATGACTTCTGATGGTTTGTAGCTGGGCAATGAGTGCCAATGTTCTCTGTAAACAAACGATTTATGAACATTATTCTGTAATACTATGTCATTTATTAGGTCCTGTTTTGAATGATGACTTTTAATGGTTTGTAGCTGGGCAATGAGTGCCAATGTTCTCTGTAAACAAACGATTTATGAACATTATTCTGTAATATTATGCCATTTATTAGCTCCTGTTTTGAATGATAACTTCTAATAGTTTATAGCTGGCAATGAGTGGCAATGTTCTCTGTAAACAAACGATTTATGAACATTATTCTGTAATACTATGCCGTAATTCGCTCCTGTTCTGAATGATGACTTCTGATGGTTTGTAGCTGGCCAATGAGTGCCAAGGTTCTCTGTAAACAAACGATTTATGAACATTATTCTGTAATACTATGTCATTTATTAGCTCCTGTTTTGAATGATGACTTCTAATGGTTTGTAGCTGGGCAATGAGTGCCAATGCTCTCTGTAAACAAACGATTTATGAACATTATCCTGTAATACTATGCCATAATTCGCTCCTGTTTTGAATGATGACTTCTGATGGTTTCTAGCTGGGCAATGAGTGCCAATGTTCTCTGTAAACAAACGATTTATGAACATTATTCTGTAATACTACATACATGGTACAGAAATGTTCAGTAACTGGGCGATGAGTGCCACCAATTACTCAAATCAGTTGTTAGACTAGTGTAATTCTCGATGAAGACTAGTATGTGACTTAATGTCCTTCACCTTCTGACCTAATTACCAGAAATTACTGCAATATCCATTTGTCCTGTCTATCCTCATGATCATGGACCACTTTTGTCATTTGTTAACATGATTTCTATTCATATACACTTTTTGGATTTCCTGATATGTTCAGTACTACAGTGCTTGTGCACTTTATGTCATTTGTCAATATGATTTGTACTCATTCTGTATACATTTTGTCATTGCTTGATATGTTCTGTACTCAGTGCATGTGCACTATATTTTATTTCATGTTGTGCACTTATATATATATATATATATATATATATATATATATATATGTATATATTCTGTGATTGTAAACTTAGTTAAGAAAAATTTGTTGCTTATGGCAAGTCCATCTGACTCACCATCGCTGCCAAATTTTTGCCCCCCCCAGTGGAGGGTTATGAAAGACGTATACATTGCCGGCGATTGGCGAAGCATGACAGAATCTCTGACCAGAGAGTAGTTTATGGTTAGTTGTTGCTAGTCTGCGCTTGACTGTGCGAGTCGACAGTAGTAGTGGTCTGTCGACAGTAGTAGTCAGTCGGTAGCAGTCGTCAGTCCGTGCTAGTCCGTGCTAGTCGGCGGGAGTCGGCATGCGTCGTGTGTGGGCTGTGCTCGCGACTCTGGTCAGGTCTCTGGTGGATGAGTATTGTTGTAGAAGGTAAAGAAGCAGCCTTGCGCATATTTAATAATGTATGTTAATTGTAATTTAATTTGTTCCAAAAAAATGCCCCAATAATAATTTTTTATAATATAATGCAATTCTTTTAAAGAAAAGCATTCATTTCAATTTAAAGAATATTTCAAATGCATGATCATTCCTTCCAATAATCAAAAACAATATACGCCAGCATTGCATGAAGCTGTGTCGAAAAATGAGTAATTAAGAGCGGATATAATTGCAGTTTTGTTGAGGTAAGAATTTTTGCTTTTTTCATTCAGAATACAGGGCCGAAGGTCAGCGCTGCTGTCCTCATAAAATTTATCAGGTTACAGAATTTTTTTTATTATTTTTGGTGTTTAGCAATTTTTCTATTTCGAACTTGACATTAAATGAGAAAAGAATTTTGTGGGAATATTAAGCGTGAATGCATTCTTTACACAGAGACTATAAATCGGAGCCAACTTTGTTCAGAGGTTACATTAAAATCAGTTTTGTTCTGAGATCACAATATTTAAAAATTCATTTAATCTAATAATTGTGTGGCGAGGCTACGCTTGGTTCCATATTTCTTGTGGGGAAGTTACATTTGGCGCACATTTACATTTTAATTTAATAATTATTTTTGCGGGGAGGTTACACAGTGTAAAGTTGATGCATTAAGTTGTTCTGAAAGCGGTGCTGATATTCAAGATAATACGAGTAAAAGCGGGTTAAAAGCTGTGAGCTATCTGGGGAAGTTATCCTTGCATTACTGAGCAACTGTTTCACCAGGTATCCAATCTAGTTTACCAAACTGCCAGCCAGACTAACATTAATTATAATCTTTTAATAGTCATCTTACAACGACCGGTGATATATATACATAGAATTTAAATAAAAAGAAATAAATCAGTTTGTATTTAAACATTTATTTTAACATTGATCATTGCACCGTTAAAATTTCAGCATATTAAATTTGACTCATAACTAAACTGGTGCCTTATTTAGGATTGTGAAAATGTGAGTTTGTAATCTTATGGAATACATCAAATATGGACCCAAGGTTGGAAGACTGCATACAACACTGCATTCATAAAATAACACACGAAGAACGTTGAAACATATGCAAGAGGAAATGAACCATAACCAACCAATTCAATTTTCACCCAAAGAAGTTACAGTTATAGCGCAATCCTGTCCATCACGAAATTACCACTCACTGGTATACTAAATTCATACTAATTGTCCATGAAATCTTCTCGAGAAGAATAGCTGAGGGCTACTCTGATGACAACACCACATGCTTCAAGTGGTCAACTTGGTTTACACAAAGAGTGTAACTCCACAATAATTTTGATAATTAAAATAAATTACATCGAAACGCAATTTACAAAAGAAAATCCTCGAACTGGTTACTGTCATCATACTATTAACCTGATGGGTCAAACAATTATATAAGCACGTGGTACTGGTCTCACAACGTACACTCCAAGTGGGTTGAACATAAAAAAAGTTGCTATATTGAAAAATATTGTCAAGACGAGACATTATAATCTCATGCACATTTGCATTTAAGATTGATGATCTTAGTTAGAGTTACTGATCATCAACATGTGGTTCCACTTTGCTCACAAAGTAGTGACAAAGCAACTACTGGAAGATATTCTGAACTTCACACTCGAATTAAAATGCTTTGGAATTTAAGATAACATAAGATATTTTAGATCTAAACTTGAAACAAAGGTGATTAAATTTTAAGTTAGGCTGAATTTAAGAAATCCATTGTCCTACAGACTTAGCAGAGACGTGCTTAGCCAGAGATCTTACCACTTCAGACACTCGCCGCAGACAGACTGGTGTGAGCCCCTACCGAGGGTGCCTCACAGATACAAATGGAAGTGACCAGAGAGGCAGCTTCCTATACCAACACGACAAGGGACAGACAGGACTGTACCAAGAATAGAAACCTCTTTGCTTTTAGGAAGCGTAGCTACGTGTTCCGATGTTGGTCCTACCGTTCTCTAGCAGACAGGCTTGTCTGCTACCATCAAGCATGCAACTAGAGATACATTTGCTCATTCATCCTTTCACAGAGAAGGGAAGGGGAATGACAGTATCTTATCAAATACATTATGTAAAAGAAAGCGCATGTACGTTCCATATGAGACTGTGCGACATGAATTACATATAAACTGAGTTTTAAAGTGTAGTAGTGTGACAGATCGTTCTTGTTTATGTGTAAAAGTAACACGTTCCACTGCTCACTCTCCTCTCAGGTAGAGTCAGAAACACCACAGTAAATTTAGAAGTGGAATTTATGCCGCAAATGACAACAGATTTAAGAAATTAACTTGAAAGGAATTCAACAGAGACCTTTCACCAGAACGATCTTCGCTGATGACTTGAGATTCGCTCGTTTCCGGAGCAGGGTATCTTATCTATAGTGATACATTTGTCGTTTTCAGTCATCCCTGAAAGTTTTAAACATCGCGGAATCACACTGCATAATCCGCGTTGGTCAGTTGGTTGGTTCATTTGAGGGAGGGGACCAAACAGCGAAGTAGTCGGTCCCACAGGAATAGGAAACGATGAGGAAGTCAACCTTGCCCTTACAAAGGAACCATCCCGGCGTCAGCCTGAAGCGATTTAGGAAAATTATGGAAAACCTAAATCGGGATGGCTGGACACAAGTTTCACACGTCCTCCTCCCGAAAGCGAGTCTAGTGTGCTAACCACTGCACCACGTCGCTCGGTACAAACAGGGTACATTTGAAAAATTGTGCAAACTACAATTTCAGGAATACGTTAAAACAAATGAAAATTCTTAATGTACTGTAACAATTGTAAATACATACCAGACTGCGAATCGGCGCCTGATTCCTGCATTTCGTAAGCAGTAGCCGTCATTGGGCCGTCAGATCGCCAATAGGCATGACACAGTCATTGTTGTTGATGTTTCAACTGTCACACCATGTTTATATTGAATGTACCTCCATTCTAACTGTTTTTCATCGATTATATTTCACGTCCTTGGGCGAATGGTGCTAAGTAACGCGCAGCGCGCTACTTTACGGCCTGTAGGTTGCGCCAGACCCAGATGGAAGTCGCACAGCCGTTTAACGACCGTGGGTGGCGGCGAGCTTGAGTGCGGTTTCTGTGCGGTCTCCTACGTTCCTTTAAGCAAACCCTAGACTGCTACCCAGATTCCACCTTAAAAAATACGAAACACAAAATGTTAAAATACGACAGTCTCCAGCTGAAATATCGGAACAAGAATTAATAACATCCTGAATACGCTCCCAAAAAATGATGGACTAGTTGACCCGCTCGAAAAACTTCAAGAAACACAATATTCTCATTATTTGCAGCCGTTTTTCCTAAGTTCGAACTTTAATTGTGCTTTATTGTGTGCATTTTATTATTTGCAGTGTGATACATTGTAGTTTAAGTGCTGTGAAATGCTTAAACGTGATCGAGTGGAAACATATACTTCGTGTAGAGTTGTCAAACTACCGTAATCTACCATAAAGTACGATAAGTAAGCCTAGACTAAGGTAGTTTTCCTAGTAGGTTTGGTTAATTAAGCTCATATCTACATTACCTCATACCTGCATTACCTGAACGTTTTGTATGTTGCCTACGTGTATGGCGTCACCTCATAACGATCGCTTTGTTTACACATACGATCGGGGTCCTCTAGAAACAAGAGGTAGTGAACTGTCTAGAAACTGTGTCATGATATATAAAGAGCCGAATAACCCAGGGAACATTTTTCATCTACATACTTATCCATCTATCTGTTACGTAAGAATTAACAGTATTTATAGAATAACTGGAACTGCCAATGTGTATTTCAGGTTTTATTCGAAAACTGTTTATTTGTAACGTGAAACAGAAGGATACTGTAGCACAAATAAAGAAAAAATAGCGATGTAAAACGCAACTTGCTCAACAAAAAGGTAAAATAAAAAAAGAACAAAAATATATCAAGCATCGCATGAATACTTCGTTGAACTTGCATAAAACACCTTTCTGTTATTCATATACAACTTGTACGTTTATCAATGATTACAGGAAACTCTTGCCTTTGATCACAATAAACCTTATACTGAACGCAAAATAACAACAGTTATATTTTCTGTGGATGTAAAACGTACTTGTATCAAAGGCAATTGCTTTGGTTACATAAAAGTACAGAAGTTACGTGTCAATTAATAATAATAATGATAATGAGCGTATGGCACTGGTGGCCAGGAGGCCCCTCGCGGGGCGGTTCGGCCGCCGCTCCACAAGTTCTTTAACGCCACTACGGCGACTTGCGAGTGAATGAGGATGAAATGATGATGAAAGACACACAACACCCACTCATCTCGAGGCAGAGAAAATCCTTGACCCTGCCGGGAATCGAACTCGGTACCCCCTGCGCGGGAAGCGAGAACGCTACTGCAAAACCACGTGCCGCGGACTGTTAATTAAGCTTCATTACTTATAAATTGCACTTCATATTTTCTAAGGATGTAAAAGACACAGTAGACTAACACTGGATGATGTGCAGTTCCAATTATGTGCAAAACAGAGAGGTCGTTGGCTTCCCTTTTCTCTCTTACATATTCATTTACGTTTCTTTCTCTACCAAATGTACCAATACTACCGGTAATTCTACTATCTACTACATTATTTATGTAGTGTACCATAATTACCGGGCTGTAGTTATGGTGTGGCCCAAGTCTGTGTACGGCTAGTACATGCGGAATGCCACATGGATGCCTCAAAAGGACCTAAAAATGAATCAAAGTGTAAAAAAACACTACCGTATATTTGTAAACAGATGGATAATTTAAATGAGCTGCGAAAAATCGCTAAACATCTATCGAAATTTGTATAATTAAATATTTTTAATTATTATAAACTTCTGAAGAGGGCTAGCATTAGGCAAACCCGGTTTGGTATACAAAAATAAAACATTTAGTTGCAGAAGACGGAATTTTCATCCGTATGACAACGATTAACAATATTGCTTAGGTTACCTTTCATGATGAAGGGCATCCAGTCACAGAGGTAAATAGTAAAATAAAATTTGGCAAATCATGAAAAAAACAGATCCTGTACTAGATGAGCTAAAAGCTGGGGAATAGAAGATACCACACTTCGTTACATCTTTACTGATTTCATCCTCCTTGAATATATATTCTTTTCACCGTAGTCTGTTTCGTTGAAGTCATACGTACCTTGGGGTAGGGTAAGTCAAGGTCGTCCACCAAATCCCTTCGCCCAGTTGCGCTATATGCACAAACGTCGAGGGAAATCCTTTGGATGAAGTGATCAAAAATTATAGATGGAAACATAGATGCTAATGAAATTTTGGGGCCGACCTGGCGGGGTTCTCAAACAGCAAATCCTGATTCACTTGTCCGCCTGGTACGTTTTTTTAAACTGTTAGGTCATATTCATAGCCTGTATCATCACCTTCTGACCAAGAAATTGATATTCACCTAAGACAGAATGACTTACCATGTAAATAAATATATCAAAAACCTAAATGCTGACTCAATATGTTGCTTTGAACAACCCCATGTACTTTGTGCGTGAAGTTTTTTATCAAAAGATGCAAGTGTATCGCGTAGTAAGAGAAAGAGATAGTTTCAATGTAAAGATGTTAAAGATGGTGTGTCATCTTGCATGTATTTCGACAAATATCAGATTTTCTCTGCAGCACAGATGAAAACGACTTCCACTGATTCTTAAAACAACTTGTTTACAGTCTTCATAAGAACATAAAAGTACTATGATAATCACTGTCATTCATTGCACTTCTGTCAGAATTTCAAGATAAAGGGAAAGACGCATACCCCAAATTGTGGTGAAAAAATCTGAATTATGTTTGCAGAGCAGAGATCGAAATATACACGGTTTTCACACTGTGCCTGAGAAAGACACACACTGAAAGAGAACTGGAAGAGCTTTCAGGTGTTTATTTGACGTTGAGATTATGCAATACACGGAGACACCATCACATCAGTTTACTGATAGATACCGAGCGAAAGAAATAAATAAAAAGTAAAATAAAATAAAGCTGTGGCACATCAGAAACTTTGTAACTTCAGTCATGTAAAGTACTTCTTCAAAATTCCGTGGAGAATACACACATCCAAATAAAACAAACTGCTGGAAATTTTCTACCCCTTGAATATGTAGTCAAACTTCACTGCAAATGAAAATATTGAAAGTATGATGTTTCATCTCAATATGCATGATGTATTCTTAAGTTAGTTATGAATTATGGACGCCTAACCAACCACTCCCCTCTCCCCACCTCACCTTAATTGTGGTGCTCTTATTCCCCCCTTTTCGTTCAGTGGAGCACTTTTTCTACAACTCCTACAAACTACATTGAAATTTGAAAATAACTCTATGGGAGACTGTTCTAGTAAAGCCACTAATCGACTGGTACAGCTACCAAGACATGCTGAAACCTAGGGCAACAAGAGTTCAGTTCGAAAATGCCCTTGAAATTACATGGTGGAACATATGTGTCTAGTGGTCTGTACTGTTAATAAAAGTGTAGAATTTGCCGATGTATTAAGTTACTGGAGAAACTGAATGCCTGTGTAAGTCAGGTAATATGGATTGCTTAAATTTTTAGGCGTTGCATTATGAGTAGCGAAGTGTACCATTTGAATCGCGATGGAAAATGATCCAGTGAGACTTTCATGTACTTTGTGTGGATAAAATGAGTGAACTCCGAAAGTGGTCAGCTATCCCTGGCCACTCCTTTCAGGAGACAGTCTTCTGTTACCTACCGAAGAGTGCTGACAAGCTGCACTCTCTGCCCGGGCGCGGCATTTTGTTTCTGTGTGGCCGCATATGGGACGTCTCGCAGAGTTCGAGGACTTCAGACTGCAGGAATCAACCAGGTGCTCCCGGCGAAACTTCCAGTTGAAGGCAACGTGGTCGCACAGCAAGCCACTTCTGCTTCTACATCTACATGGATACTCTGCAAATCACATTTAAGTGCCTGGCAAAGGGCTTATCGACCCACCTTCACAATCCTCTATTATTCCAATCCCGTGTAGCGCGCGGGAAGAATGAGCACCTATATCTTTCCGTACGAGCTCTGATTTCCCTTATTCTATCTTTGTGGTCGTTCCTCCCTATGTAAGCCGGTGTCAACAAAATATTTTCGGATTCGGAGGAGAAAGTTGGTGCTTGAAATTTCGTGAGAAGATTCCGTCGCAACGAAAAACGCCTCTCTTTTAATGATGTCCATCCCAAATCCTGTATTATTTCTGTGACACTCTCTCAAAAGTGCTGCCTTTCTTTGAACATTTCGATGTACTCAGTCAGTACTATCTGGTAAGGATCCCACACCGAGCAACAGTATTCTAAAAGAGGACGGGCAAGCGTAGTGTAGCCAGTCTCCTTAGTAGGTCTGTTACATTTTCTAAGTGTCCTGCCAATGAAACGCAGTCTTTGGTTAGCCTTCCCCACAAAATTTTCTGTGTGTTCCTTCCAATTTAAATTGTTCGTAATTGTAATTCCTAGGTATTTAGTTGAATTTACGACTTTTAGATTAGACTGATTTATCGTGTAACTTCTTTTGTACTATGTGCACGATGTGCCAGTTTATTAGAATATCTTTCCTTGACAAATTACATTCGCCTTTTCATTACGTTAAAAGATTTCCATTGGCTGAATTTACAACCACATTAACATCAGCGCTGAATTTCCTCATGGCACCTGGTCGCTTTTAACTTTTCCGCTTCACTAAGAAATGCACTTGATTTACTTCGCCAGGAACTCATGCGGTCTTCCATTGCATATACAATTACCACGTAGGTCGACGTGTTGCAGTTGCGGATAGAGGCATTTCGGAGCAACCATGTAGTCACACAACCTCTTCAACATAAACTTCGTCATTGTTAGTTAGATTTGAAAGTTCATCTTCTGAGGACTTAGTTTCATAGCATACAGATGGAAATTACATTGTCTTGTATGGGTGTCGCCTACAAGATGAATCTTATTATAGAATTATGCATTAATGTTACATAATTCTTCATCAAAACGTTTTAATCTGTTTCTTCCAGAAACTTGTTAATGAAATTCTCGTTGCACTTGCGCAAAGAATGCTGTTGACACAAGATTTTCTGGGTTTAATGGCGCTATCAGGGAATCATGACTGAAAATCACGTTAAATTTGCTTCAGAATTTTAGCTGAACTTTTTGCGTAATTTTTGAAAAAGGTGGTAGGCTTTCAGTTTTTACCTGGAATCGATAGGTAGACTTGACTAACTTATTCAGCGAAGCAACCATTCCATGACAGCATTCCGTTAGTAATTAGCTTCTGAATAGTGTAGCACGTCATACGAAGGCCTACTTCTCTAATAAGAAGTAGGCATCATCTTACCAGTACTTCGCGGGTACTTCTTCACAGTGTCTGCACATGCCCCCAACCACAAGGTACTTAACGATTCCAACAAAATATTTCAGTGGTTAAAATAAAGAGAATTTACAGGTACAAATACATGCTGCATGACTACAGAATGTGTATATAAAAACCAGACTTTGTAACAATAATGTACCTATAATAATTTTTTTCTTTATGTATTTAGATAAATGTTTCTTTCTGAATTTATGTGAAATAATGTAAATATTATTTTAGATTTTTTCTTTTCGTGTCATGTTGAAGAAACTGTACACAACTTTTGAAATGAATGTCATTACTTATGTTAGATTTTAAGCACTTTGATAACCAAAGGAAAGTGTATTTAATGTTAAAACTATTGTATAATGTGTAAATTGTAATTTAAACACTTGGTCCATACGTAGGTAATGCATTAGAATATGTGTAGTAGAAAACCTGTGGTGAATACCCTACCTGTAGGGACGCGGGAAAAGGTGGATGCAGGCGAGCGCGGGAAAACGCACACTGGCGCGGTTCGGCACAACGGGCTCAGTAAAACAGTCGGAGTTGGGCATCGGTCAGAGGAACAAGTACTGTACCGAGGAGGCTATCTAGGAAAAGTGGATTCCATTGAGCCTCGGATGGTCCGATACCGACGACTACTTGGCATGGCTATATTCTCAGGCACAAAACTGGAAAGATTACGACGCTAAGAAGAATGAAAGTGCCGATACTGTGAGAGCCTTAGCCGTGCTTGTATGTGTGCTGTGCTGCCCGCTATCTCGCTGCCCGCCATCCGCCGTACCGACGTGCACAGGTCAAACGTTTATTTCATCTTTAGAAGTGTATCTGTGTGGACCAGTGTTGAAACTGTTCTAACTGTTCAATAATAACGTGACTTTTACCAGAATTGCCTTAGACATCACTTATCCTTATCATTGACCTAGACAGGGTCCTTACCTTATATTGTGCAACCCGAGTATCCTGAATTGAAAGTTACAGTTAGTACTAAATTATCTGCAGACCAATTTATGTTATAAAGACGTTCAAGGATAGGAGTGCCAATGTAAATGTTAGTAAAGAATATCAGTGTGATTAAATTGAAAGATAAATTTTGAATTGAGCTAGCAATGTTATTGAATTCATTTGAGACTGAAAGAATGTTAGTCAATTACTCCAGAAGCGTGACAAAAGAATAGTAATCCATAGGTTGATAATTTTGAGTGTTAATGTACCTTCAGGACTTACTAGTTTCAGCATAACGACCGTAACAGTTTCAGGGCCCCCCTTTCTCTTGCTTATTCTTGCATATTTTGAAGTGTACTGATCAGAATTGAACAGTAAAATTAATTTCTATATTAAACCTAAGTATATTAGTGTTTTTTCCAATTTTAATAGTGACATTGTATGTGTGTTTTCAAAATTGCTGATTCTAGGGTAATCTATGCCCGATTTCATTCTGATCAATATACAAAGTGCAGCTCGTAGTAATCATTGCTGTGTGGTGTTGTGTAAGTTTAGCTCATTCAAATTAGTACAAAAGAAGAAAACCTTAGTTCAGTAGATTCTTTCTGGTTCTAAATTTTGCTATAAAACGCAACATTACTACGTTTCACTATGCTTGAATATGCTATTACTTGTACAGGGAAAAACTCACTCAATGCCTAATTAGGCTGGCGACCGTACTATTAATTATTGGTAGTATCTGCTGTGTGTACTTCTTGTCCATGCGAACGCGTAATTGTACTTTACATTTACTTGACGCATCACTGTAGTTACTGACTGAATATAAGTCCGAATTGCTTCCATTAGGTACACGCGGTCAACTTAGGTACTAAATCCTTGTTTACAAGGTGAAGCCCGTGAACTTATTACAGTACAGGCTTTATTGAGCTAACGCACGTCCGGCAGGGCGGTAGTGTTACAACTTCATTGTGGAATGTCTGTGGAAGGCCATATATAAACAAGTAGCCTACTGAAAGCATAAATTCTGGTGTATAATTTCCACTATCCTTCCCACTATCCCCAGACACGTTGCCCTTGACTTTTCATAATTTTTTTGCGTTTTCTGACTTCTCAGGGGACCATGAAACGAGGACTACATTGTATTCAGTATTAATGATATCACAGTTCTCCTTCAGCAGAAGCTCACGTTGTCTCATTGCTTGTCATATAGAAGTGGATGGAGATCGTCATCCTCGGAGTCACTATACAATATGTCAGCGTTTTCAACCATGGGGGCACCACTTCTTTACTTTCACAGACACGAGGACAAATACAAACTAAAACTAAAAAGAATATGTACATCGAATCTATTCCTCCACACTAACACTACCTGTTAACCAGAAGAGATTAGTAAGTTTCTAAATACGTAAAGGCATTGATCAACGCAATATTGGTGGATTTGTTCGCTACATCACCACAGGTATACGTATAATATACAGTGGGACTCGATAATCCATGTAGGTCTCATCTGTAGACCTTGTCTTCAGTACATCCTCTGTTAAAGGTATCAGAATTTTGTCATCATTGAATACAAAACTGGGCAGTACAGAATACATGAACGAAATCAAGGAACTTTTCTGGCAGTCTCTAGTAATACTGTACAGAAAACATAGCTACTAACATAACTTGTAATAATAGTAGTTCAAAGATTACATTTCATAAAATCTAATGGTGGGAAGCGAATGTGTTTAACGACCTGCTAACGATTATATCATTAGACATGGACAATAGACTAGTATTAAATATGAGTGAGAAACTGACAGTTTTTTTGCTATTGAACCATACCACCATTCTTCTTGTGCCTTAACCAGCACATTAAACATTTTCAATGAATGAAACCATTCTAATGTGCCTCATTTCAAAGAAAGTAAAGAACTGTGTTGGATTACATCAGTCCATATGAGACTGTTACACATTCAGTGTTCTTATGCAGGAAAAAGATATGGACTAATCGTAGACACTGACAAAACTTCAGGGTCCGATATCAGAGACAACCACAATGCCGTTTCACCATATGTTTTCGCGTACACAATGTAACGCTGTGATGCGAACAACAGACAGTCCACTCAACTACATTAATTTCTCACAATAGTAGATAAGTCTTCTTAAGGCCTCCAGTATTACCGAAATTCAACTCTGAATTCCTGATTTACTAACAAAACACAAAGATGAAAATTGGAAGCAATGGCGCAAAATATAGGTAATTTACACAAAATAAAATTGTTGTTAAAGGAAAAAGCGCTAACACCAGAAAAGAAAAAGAACAAAAAATCTTAAAATTATATTCACAACAATTATTATTTAAAGATCCATACATAACTGCGTCAAATAAGAATATTTCTTACACCAGATGTATTATTAGAATGAAAAGTTAGAAAGATAGCGTTTTTAAGTTCTCTAATGTAAACAATATAAACACTTAAGCGTAGTGAATTGCAATAAAGATCACTTGAGAAAACACATGTAGACAACGACTGTGCGGTGTCTATTCCTTAACGTTATACCATTCTTTCACATTTTCCTGGTAGTTTTGCAGTTGGAAAGTCCAGTAGCTTATTGTTATACAAATTGAACACTCAGTGAAACATTGCACCGAAGTCTCTAAGTCGAATTCTCTTGAATTTTCATTATTTTTAATACAGAATAACCTTACACCAGGAAATCAAAACATACACTTTCGTAGAAGAGTTTCAATGGTATTCGTAGCATTGACTTTTTCCAGGGAATAGTTCAACATTGTCTGTGATCATTATAATTACAGTGCCTATCAGGTCGAATTAATTGACCTTTAGAGAATTCGTGTTTTCTATGAATAAACAAACATTAACAAATTTATCATTTTGTGTAGGCATTTGATAATTCTCTGAAGAGAGTGGTATGTACATTGAAAGAGAACAACAAATAGAACATTAAACTTTTTGTACATAGTCTTCTTTAAGAAAATTTTAGTGTAAAATCGGCGTCTATTTTATCTAAAATCAGAGTTCCTCTCTGACTTTGCTCTGCTGCTGTGTTTCTCTCAGAGGCAGCGAACTCCAGAAGTCTACTAGCTCTTGCAAGAGCCCTTTCTTCACCTGCAGTGTCTGGCCTATATCCAGGTATTCCAACAGGTCGTCGGAATTCACTCTCGGCCAATTCACCAGCTCGTGAGTTGGAGTTGGATTTCTGCCAAATATGAACCAAAACATTCAGTAAATCGGATGATGTTGAAGAAACGTCAATAATTCTCAGATTTTTAAGAAATTAGGTAGAAAAAACAAGATTTTAAAATAAGGAAGAAATACTGATTTTTGAGCTAGCTACACCTATGTAACTAAAACTTAACTCAGCAACGGACAAAACTTCAAAGAACCTAGTTTACCGATAGCTGTTAACTCGTACTTGTCGCTCAGACAGTCAGTTGTGTTAATCCATTGCTAACTAATCGCACTTATCTAGTACAATCTATGCTTCTTGGGAACTGCTACAAGTAGAAAATCTTCGCTAAGTAGAGCAATTAAACATTCTTGTAGACAGAAAAAGGATATTTAATTAAGGTCGAGGACATTTAGCTCGCATATAGAAAGTACTGTTGTACCATGGAACACTTCAGACTTTCGCCTCTAGTCAGTCCTAATAGAAGTTTAATACATCTTCTTATTCCATTTTAAAATGATAGCATTAATTTATGCGCGCTACATTCTTTTTCTGAAATTACAAATGGTACTCCAGAAAAGTAAGTTTTCTCCAAACATGAAAACGTGTTCCAGGGTGCAACATGATTATCTACCTAACAACACACATCCTATTCAAATTTAATAATGTCACAGTCGAGAAAATTTTGTGAATACAGTGTTAAATAATATATGTCTTGAATTGTACAGTACTGCACATGAATAATTAATAAGTGAATTAAAATTAAAAAGAAGTATTATCAAAAACTAGTTACAACTGAAAAACATTTTGAAGCAGAAGCTCTTGGTAACTATCAGAAATTCCCATTTTCAAGACAGGTAAAATTGTTAAGACATTAAAGAAACTCAGTTAGTTTGTAAATATCAAGTGTATTATACCAGGAGACCTACTGTTTCAACGTATAAGATGGTGCACGACCAACAAAGTATGGCTGAACCGTCCAACCGTCCGTCTTAGTTTCAAAATTATATATAAATCTCTTCATAAAACACTAACAGAAGAATTAATACATTCTCTGACTAACTTTGATGTATTTTACAGAATTTAAATGATATTCACAAACGTTTCACAAAACACAGTCTCACATCTGACAACAACAAAAATAGTACAAAAAGCTTATGGCCGTTTCTAGTGTTCATTCCACCACATGATTAAAAAATCGGCCATTGTATTGAAAGACCGACCATAAAACGCAATATATTCTTAATACTATCCTCCAGGTACAACATTTTCCACTACCAAATAAATTTCGTTATGTATAATGGTGTGCTAACATTTCAAAAATGGGAATTAGCTGTTAACTTGCAATAGCGTTATCAGCTCAAAAAACAGTTTTCTAATTACAAGGAATTTTGTCATCAATAATTTGTAGAAAATAAAACGGGGAAAATGGATTTCTACGCTCATCAGGTGAAGGCTTTGAATATACCCATGCCATTTTCTTGGAACACCCAGGGATAACCTCATCACAGGCAACCTCTGGTCTCTGCATTCTTCAATCTACTGCATTCTTAAATACCACCTACATTTTAAGCTGTACGGAATTTCGTGTGTAATCATGAGCGAAATGCACCTAAAGACTAATTTATTCTCAATATCTTTGCTAAAAAATTTGTGCGCCACTTTTTTGTGCCTCATTGCTTTGTGGATAAGAATGTCTGAAATGGCCTACCTCTACATTATGTGGAACTAACTATCTCCCAAACTCGTAGATGATACTAACACCTTCATATTTATTCATGATAGCGCCTCTTTCATTTCAACATGATGTGCACAAACAACACTACTCCAGGACATTGGACTGACTGAGCTCTAGAAGGTCATTAATGGTGGACTTAGAGCTCAGCAGACATAACATCATGTGAAGTTTTATGTAGGCAACATAAAAGATAGGTGTTTGTCCCATAGATTCCTAACACACCTGAAAATAGTGATATCTAACAGCTGAGGCCGAGATTTCAGTAACTAGGAACCAAGTAATTAATGTGCATCAAGAAATGTGCTGTCAATTTAATATCTGATAGTTCTCTCATCAAGCTGATTTTCATGCTTCTTCTTTCTGGCGCTTTTCTCAAAGTGGATTGGGGCCGCTCCTTTGACTTGGCGTGATCTTGTGCTTGATCAGGCTGGATACCCACCACCGTAAGTTCTACATGAAGGGTGTACAGCCAATGTTGCCTTAGACTTCCAATCTTTCTGCAGCGCCACAAAATCATAGGCTATACGTAATTGAGTAAAAATTATAAAGTCTTCCCTTGGAAACGCACGAGCTGGGAGAAGGAGGTCAATACACAACATCTAATTGGAACACCAGCAAGAAAGAAACACATGATAGACTTAATTGCTACACACCATAACTGCTACATGCCCAAATCATCAATGCATGGCATTAGAGAGAGAGGAAGATATCATTGTGTTGACCTGCATAGTGGAGTAAGAAGGCGTAACTCTATGCAATAACCACGATTTAGTTTACTGACTCTGCCAGTTATGTCTACCTTCACTTCTGAAAGCGCAATTGAATCACGTTTCAGATGCAACAAGAACAGCCAAGAAATGCAGGCAAGGTGATGTCATGGCAACCTCACTGTGGAAAAACATACAGACCATCCCTGTATAAATATTACTCCTTTTACAATGGAAGTATGGCAGTCTGCAGCTGATCAACATGGAGGAGGGGCCTGTGTCGGTCTGGCATCTACGTAATCTGCTGCCACACAGCCTGTGGTTGGAACTATGTTGGTCTAACTCCTGCACGTCTAGCCATCTATAATCTTTCACAGAGCAACACGTCTCCCCTATGGGGACACTATCACTGCGAGCCACAGCATCACCATCAAAGTCAAGACTGTGGTTGGAACTATGTTGGTCTAACTCCTGCACGTCTAGCCATCTATAATCTTTCACAGAGCAACACGTCTCCCCTATGGGGACACTATCACTGCGAGCCACAGCATCACCATCAAAGTCAAGACTGATGGATAGGTGAGGATGCCTCTTTCGAGCAGGCTTTCGGGTGGCATAACCATAGGGTAAAGGTTGCAGACCATCATATGACATCATAGTGGCCTACTGCCGCCACCACTCACCTGTGCCCTGCAGGCAGACTCTGATGCTGATGGCCTTTCTCTTGTTGGAAAGCTACAGCATGACTCAGCACGTCTACACACACTTCGAGAAGAGTTAGAATGTTACTTTTTGGGCCCTCATCTATAGTGTGATCGTACATGCCCTGGTTACCCACTTTACAGGGCTGCTAGCAACTCTGGAAAACGTGAGCTAAAACGCCAGTACAGTGTCGCCAGCACCCTGTGATATCGCTGGGCGCTGACTCCATGGCTCCTCCTGCTGCCATGAGTGACACTCCATGCTGAAGCCATGCCATATGCCATCTTCGTCCCATTGCCACTGAAAGCTCACATTACCAAGATGACTGTTTATCATCGAATAATGAATGTTTACTTAATTAATGATGTTTCATTAGTGTCTTCACGTGCTAGACAGGCCATAGCACACCTAGCTTTTGTTCGTGCACACCCATGGTTGGTGTTCTGTAAAGATCTTCAGCCTGATGACCTAACATAGTGTCCAATTCAATGGCCATTACAGCTCGTTTACTATCAGCTTATAATGAGATCCTGCATGTTGCTATTGTTTCTTGATCTGCATAATGTATGTGTCGATACTAGGGTACACAGCTTTGTATCATCTTCTCAGTGGTGGTGCCACTCTGTATTGTAAGCGAATTTCATCATCTGTTATATTATCATGAAGTGTCTGAATGGTTGTCCAGGTGTCTGGATGTGGTTAATGGCATTTAGGTTTGTGACATTATCTTACCAATGCAGAACTCACTGCAATGCATCAGCTATGCAATTGGTGGTACGTGTAAGCCCTCAAGTTGATGTCAATGCTCTGTGGGCCTGTGTAATCTTACAAATGCAAAACTCCCTGCTGGGCATCAGCTGGGCAGTTGCTGGTACTTGTAAGGTCTAAAGTTGATTCAATTACTTTACCAATGGTGGCCTTGCTGCCATCAATTAGCTGTACAAGTGCTGCTATATAGATAATATACTGTGGGCATATCTTACTTAAGCAGAACTTACAATGCACTGGCCAGTATGTGGACACTGGAAATCAAGTTTGTGGCATAGTCTTATCAATGTGACACTCACTGCTAGATAGCATCTGTGGAGTCGATGGTATGTGGACAATGGGTACTTGAGCACTTTAAAGTGGATAAACTCTAGTGCACCAACTGCCCCTCACCGTTGCAGTCCTAGCCCTGTTACTGTTTTTTAAGTCTCAGCTTGAATACAGTGATTCCATTGTTTCACTGATGTGTGATGCAGTGTTCATTACAGAGTGCTGACCATCCACACGTTCTCCCAGATTCTGTATACCATTCTAATTGCAGGTCTTAGCATACTACAGTGATAGGATATCAGTAGTGGCATACAGCTATGGAGACGTTAGTATGTACTGAATAAATTGAGTTTTTATTTTATTTTATTTATTAATCCTGAGCAGATAAATTCTCTGCAGTTACCACATAGAGGCTATGGCCATGAATTTTTCCGTAATGGAAGATTGCACACTCACCCTCCCAAACCACTAAATCGATTTCAATCAAATTTGGTACAGAAACAGCAGGTCACATGAGTAGCAGCACTGTGAGATTTATAACCTTCTAACTGCAAAAGGAGCACAGATGCAGTCAGAAGCGTACTTTTCCGAACCCACGGCATACAGGTTACAATAAATGACAGATATGTTATGTGGGAACAGTGATCTGCTAAATCAACCTGCTTTGCTGGGCAACCTGTACATTGAACTGTGCTGCAGTGGCTACATATGCGGGTGGGTGTGGCTGTTACAGATTGAGACTGACTAAGGAAGCGACGAGAAGAAGAAGGGGAATGAGGAAATGAAAAGAGAGAAGGGTGAAGGGCCAGGTGCTTGAGGCAGATGGAGGGTGTAGAGGGGTAGCAGGTAGGTGGAGAAGGAAGAGTGGGAGGTAGAGAAAGAGAAGATGTGGTCAAAGGGGGGATGAATGTAAGGTCAGAGAAAGGGGATGAAGAAGTGACAAAGAGAGGGGAAGGAGGAGATGAAGAGACAGAAAGAGTGGGGAGCAGGAGATAGACAGCTGGAGGTGGGAGGATGATGTGGACAGACAGAGGGAGCAAGAGATGAAACAGTGAGAGAAGGAAGAGGTGTTTTCAATATACATGTCGAATGCATACAGAGATGAAGCTGCAGGGATAAATGCTAGAATGTAATAAAAACCGTATTTGTCTTGCAGTTTATTCAGTAACAAATATAAAGTATATATTACTTAAAGATCTCATGTATTGTGCTCATAAAGTCCAAAAACTAAATTTCCGAAAAGAAATATTCATATCAGTGACTAATTTAACGTATCTTTATTTTTCATTAATAATAGATGAATGAAATTGTTTAAGCAACACTGATGTTAACGACTACATAATGGGGCGAATTTAGGACATGAAATCATTTACCCTAACTATGTGAGACCTTTCAGTTGTATATTGAACAACTCTAACTTGTTTCGATTTTGTCCAGCCCTAGTGTTGAAAAACTGTAGATGTTTTATGATATACGAATCACATTTTGGGCACCTTAAATTTAGTGCTAAAAGAAGACACAGAAAATACTAGTCTTTGTATAGACGCCACTCTATCTTATATGCGAATCTGTATTCGTACTGTAGCATTCTAATGAAAACCTTTTATGTATTTAACTACATCTATATGTTGATACATTAGTGAATTACTAGTTATGATTAAATAAATTTCCATCTTCGTAAATGAGAAAATATGTTAATGTTACAGGCTGAAAGCCTAATGTATAAACATGGCGATGTTAGCAAAGAAATGAAAAGTTCTTAAGAAGACTACAGCACGAATTTGTAGATCGCCTCCTGCTCCGACTGCTCATTTTAACTAACAACAATACAGTGCAGTGCAGTGCCTAGCCGGGCTACAGGAGCATATAATAGTTTTCTTAAACATCGCAAAAAATTAGTAAGAATTGAGCTAGTTCAACAAAAAGTGTTTAGTTTACAGGTTACCCAAGACTATGCTGTAGTAAACATGAGGAATTCGTAACTGGAACAGGAAATGGGATATGTGACAGTGGTACAGGAAGTGCGCTCCGAGACACACCACAAGGTGATTTGCAGATTGTAGATATAGATTTAGAGGACATTAGTTGCGCATGGAAATTTTCTAAGGCTCGTCCGAAAATATGTTGCAGTTTCTGGGACGGAACGTCGTGCGTGATAGAAAATGACTACTGGATCGTCTATAGAAACATCATAGAGTATTCAGGACGCTGTGAAATATGTAGCATGCGTAAAAATTGTCTGAAAACGCACTAGAAAAGATGGAAGCTGTAAGTAATGTAAATAATACCGTACCACAATACTAAATGATCAAATTTTGTCGACTAAGGTTTTTACATCAGTTTTCAACATTTTTACCATCGATAACTGATATTATATGTTCGTATATTACACTACAGCTTACACTTCAGTATTAGACGCATTTTGTAAATGAGGTATTTGAGATAAACACGATAGCCTATGTAGTATTATGAACAGCGTGAATTAGAAGAAAAGTTATTATGATATTGTGTTGGGAAGGAAGATATTATGCATTAGATGTGCATCAACAACGGACATACACTATGTGATCGTAAGTATTCGAACACCTAGCTGAAAATGACTTTCAAGTTCGTGGCGCCCTCCATCGGTAATGCTGGAATTCAATATGGTGTTGGCCTACCCTTAGCCTTTATGACAGCTTCCCCTCTCGTAGGCAAACGTTCAGTCTGGTGCTGGAAGGTTTCATGGGAAATGTCAGCCCATTATTCACGGAGTACTGCACTGAGGAGAGGTATCGATGTCGGTCGGTAAGGTCTGACACGAACTCGGCGTTCCAAAATATCCCAAAGGTGATTTGTAGGGTTCACGTCAGGACTCTGTGCAGGCCAGTCCATTACAGGGATGTTATTGTCATGTAACCACTCCGCCACAGTCCGTGCGTTATGAACAGGAGCTCGATCGTGTTGAAACATGCAACTGCCATCCCCCAACTTCTCTTCAACAGTGGGATGCAAGAAGGTGTCTAAAACATCAATGTAGGCCTGTGCTGCGTTAGTGCCACGCAAAACAACAAGGGGTGCGAGCCCCCTCCATGGAAAACACGACCACACCATAATACCACCACCTCCGAATTTTACTGTTCACACGCTGGCAGATGACGTTCACTGGGCATTCGTCATACCCATACCCTGCCATCGGATCGCCACATTGTGTACCGTGATTCGTCACTACGCACAACATTTTTCCACTGTTCAGTCTTCCAATGTTTACACAGATGAAGTTTCATTTGGAAACACTTATTAATTACTATAAGCACTTCAGGACAGTTTTCCTTTGATGTTTACATACATTGACGGAAAAAAATCACAACACCAAAAAATTATTAATGCAACGATATCTAGGGAATACATCTATCTAGGTAACATGTGTAAGTGATTAACTTCTCAGGATCTCAGGTTAATGTAAGCCTGAGATAAACCATTGCAAATGTGAAAAGCTGGTACATTAATAACAAGTGTAACCTTCATCACCGGCATCGAGGCGGAATCAGCTTTCATCGGAAAACGCAACAGACCTCCACCCTACCCTCCAATGAACTCTCGTATGACACTACTGACGTGGTAAACGGCGGTGGTTTGGAGTCAGTGGAATGCAGGCTACAGGGCGTCTGGTTGAGTGCTGCCCTTGAAGTAACCGATTTGCAACAGTTCGTTGTGTCACCGTGTTGCCAAGTGTTGCTCAAATTGCTCTGCATTTGCAGTACGATGCACGAGATCCATACGGCGAGTACGATGGTCTTCCGCGGCAGTACTGCACGGCCGTCCGGAGCCCGGTCTTCTTGCCACTGTACCTTCTCTTGACCACGGCTGCCAGCCACCAAGTACAGTGACTACATTCCTCAAGTCTTTCTGTAATATCGCAAAAGGAGCATCTAAGTTCTCGTGACCCAGTTACACGACCTCATTCAAACTCAGTGAGATGTTGATAATGTCCTCTTTGCCGCCTTAAAGGCAATCTTGACCAAAATCAACTCACGAAATCCAAACTCAAAGGTACACTACTGGCCATTAAAATTGCTATACCAGGAAGAAATGCAGACGATAAACGGGTATTCATTGGACGAATATATTATACTAGAACTGATATGTGATTACATTTTCACGTAATTTGGGTGCACAGATCCTCAGAAATCAGTACCCAGAACAACCACCTCTGGCCGTAATAACGGCCTTGATACGCCTGGGCACTGAGTCAAACACAGCTTGGATGGGGTGTAAAGGTACAGCTGCCCACGCAGCTTCAACTCAATACCACAGTTCATCACGAGTAGTGACTGGTGTATTATGAGGAGCCAGTTGCTCGGCCACCATTGGCCAGACGTTTTCAGTTGGTGAGAGATCTGGAGAATGTGCTGGCCAGGGAAGCATTCGAACATTTTCTGTATCCAGAAAGGCCCGTACAGGACCTGCAACATGCGGTCGTGCATTATTCCGCTGAAATGTAGGGTTCCGCAGGGATCGAATGAAGGGTAGAGCCACGGGTCGTAACACATCTGAAATGTATCGTCCACTGTTCAAAGTGCCGTCAGTGCGAACAAGAGGTGACCGAGACGTGTAACCAATGGCACCCCCTACCATCACGCCGGGTTATACGCCAGTATGGCGATGACGAATACACGCTTCCAATGTGCGTTCACCGCGATGTCGCCAAACACGGAAGCCTTGCATCATGATGCTGTAAACAGAACCTGGATTCATCCGAAAAAATGACGTTTTGCCATTCGTGCACCCAGGTTCGTCGTTGAGTACACCATCGCAGGCACTCCTGTCTGTGATGCAGCGTCAAGGGTAACCGCAGTCATAGTCAACGAGCTGATAGTCCATGCTGCTGCAAACGTCGTCGAACTGTTCGTGCAGATGGTTGTTGTCTTGCAAACGTCCCCATCTGTTGACTCAGGGACCGAGACGTGGACGTGGCTGCACGATCCGTTACAGCCATGCGGATAAGATGCCTGTCATCTCGACTGCTAGTGATACGAGGCCGATGGGATCCAGCACGGCGTTCCGTACTACCCTCCTGAAACCACCGATTCCATATTCTGCTAACAGTCGTTGGATCTCGAGCAACGCGAGCAGCTATGTCGCGATACTATTAACCGCAATCGCGATAGGCTACAATCCGACCTTTATCAAATTCTGAAACGTGATGGTACGCATTTCTCTTCCTTACACGAGTTACCACAACAACGTTTTACCAGGCAACGCTGGTCAACAGCTGTTTGTGTATGAGGAATCGGCTGGGAACTTTCCTCATGTCAGCATGTTGTTGGTGTCGCCACCGGCGCTAACGTTGTGTGAATGCTCTGAAAAGCTAATCATTTACATTTCACAGCATCTTCTTCCTGTCGGTTAAATTCCGCGTCTGTAGCACGTCATCTTCGTGGTGTAGCAATTTTAATGGCTAGTAGTGTAACTAGTGCTCACGACAGTTACAGCTCGTATTTAAAGCAAACCTGATTTGTATCTTCGTAGTGGGACAACTAGCTGCATTTGTATGCGACTGACATGAAATTTGGACATCATCCTTCACCGGTGGAAACACGCCTATCAATTTTTTTTTACGTTGCACAACTCCTTCTTAGTGTTACGTTTCTTTTAGCCGTCAGTGTAGCTCAGTAATATAAAAAAAAGACAACGAAGATCAGATACGTTTTCCCAGTTCAAGGATCTGAAAAATTGCACTTTGATCGCTGATAATAGTTTTGGTGATAATTTGAGGGACTTCTCTCTCAATCCTGATTCTCCCAATACATTCCCGGCGGGGTCAGGGATTTTCTCTGCCTCGTGATGGCTGGGTGTTGTGTGCTGTCCTTAGGTTAGTTAGGTTTAAGTAGTTCTAAGTTCTAGGCGACTGATGACCATAGATGTTAAGTCCCATAGTGCTCAGAGCCATTTTTTTCTCCCAATACCCGTAAACAGTAACTGGAGCTGTAGGACTGACACGTATATTCTACGCTGTACTGTACCAGCATGACTTAGTCAGTCCCTATGAACTGCTCCTGTGACACTCAGAAAAACGATGACATACAGAGGGAACCGAGGGTTGGCGTGACGTCGAGACACAGTTTCATCAGGTGGCATGTTAGAGCGCCTGGTCACGAAGCTGACGAAAGCATTAAAGGCTGGAAAAGGCGCCTGAAGGGCAATTCTTCAGCTCGTGATTGGCTAATGTAGCACATGCCTAAAAATGAAGTCATGGTCTCCCAGTGACAACACCTGGCCGCTATAACCTGTTCTACCCTCTGGAGATGTAGAGGCCAGCAGGTTTTCGTCAGTACGAAATGAGACCCTCATTCTCAGATGTTCTCAGATGCTCGCCGATGTTCTCTGTACGTACCGTATTGGGGTGTGTATGTGATGCCGAATAGGACCATCTTCTCCGGCTGTTAATTTTGAGGCGAAAACCACTACAGTGCCAATAAAGCAACCAGTCGCCCTCCAAAGACACTTTGCCTCTGGACTGAGGACGGTATGCAGACAACTTGATGCCTTCGCCCTGTTGCGTCAGCTGCCAACTGACTTCCTTGTGCAGGTGACTACCCCCCTGATGGGTCAAATGTGTTAGCCTGCTCTAGGGGCTACCCAATGTCTTTACACCAGTTCGTGAGGGCTTCCATCATTGCTGATCACGACCCACTGCAGGAGTACTTCGGCTTTGGCCACGCTGGGCACTACGTTTTAAACAACGTACTTTGGTCGTGGTATGCAGCGAGCAGTGGCCAATGGTGTTTACTCCTATTTCTTATGTCTGAGATAGACAAATTTTTAACTCGTTTTTAACACAGATTGAAGTCGGCTTCAAGACGAAGAATCATCAACGTCGTTGACAGAACCATGCCTACTAAGTCAGTGTGGAGTTTCAAACAAACTTAGAGTTTACTGCCTGCCAGTTAACGGCAGGAAGTTAGGCTGCAGAACCTCAGTGAGGAACAACAATGCCTTACACAAGAATAAAATTCGCCCGTCAAATGTTTGTGCTTCTTTACTTAAATCGAAGAGCATTATACCGCCTCGACACCCACAGCTGTCCCAAGAACTTAAAAGCGTTTCTTGTTTTACTATATTGTTGTTTCATGTGCAGGAGTGTGCATTATAAAACAGCGGACACGATACTGCCTGTGAATGTTGCCAGGCTGTCAACGTTTTGTTGCTTTTCCATATCACTGGCGACACAGTGTCGTTAACGACAACACAGCGTCGACACTGGTTATTCCTTGGACAGCGACAAGCTAATAACTTCCCCATAGGTTTAGGTTATTAAGCCGCACCATCACGTCTTCTCTAATTGCCCGAAGCAACTCCTCGCTGTCTCTCTAAGGTATTATGAAAGTTCAGTATTTTCGATGATGTTCCCGTTACATGTGCTTGGAACTTATGCATTTTCTGAGATAACTTTATTGCTCCATTTTACAGTTGTCTGATTCATCTTGTGCCTCCTAGAATGTACGGCCTTCCTAAACTGCATAAACAAGATATTCCTATTCGTCCAGTTGTATCATCATTCACTGCTCCATCTTACAAACTAGCCAGTAAACTTGATGTCCTAATTAAGAGCAAGACTAAATTTAAACCAAACATGGTATTTCAAACTCTGTGGACCTAGTAAACAAGTTAAAATGTATATCTGTCTCACACAGTGATAAATTAGTATCCTTTGATGTCAGCAGTTTGTTTTCTAACATACCAGTAGCAGCAGAATGTATTGACATTCTGACAGAGCTGATGCACAAGTCTAATGTCAATCCTGTGGAATTGAATGACTTGAGACTGGCCACACTGACCTGCCTTGCACAGAACTATTTCCAGTTCCAAGGCACTCTTTATAAACAATTAGATGGCTTAGGTATGGGTTCCCCTCTTAGTCCACTGTTGGCTGAAATATTTATGGACCATTTTGAACAAAATTTTCTAAAAACAGAACCTTTGAGTGCAAACATCAAATACTGGTTTAGATATGTAGATGATGTCCTGTGTATGTGGACTGGTACTACAAGACAACTCAACACATTCTTGAAAAACCTAAACAGTCAACAAAAATATCCAGTTCACTATGGAAATTGGCAACAAATCCATAAACTTCTTAGATCTCACCATTGACATCAGTACACACACACATTGTTTCAAAATTTACAGAAAAACAACTACTACAGACACAGTAATACCTTCTTGCTCACAACACCCCATAGCTCACAAACATCCAGCTTTCCACTCAATGGTACACCGTCTCATATCCATCCCCATGTCCAGAGATGATTTTAAAGCAGAGTTAGATACAATAAAATTTATTGCCTCAGCCAATGGCTACAATCCAGTTCTTATTGACCACATCTTGCACAGGAAACAAAAACGGAAAATTATACCCCACCTGCTTCCCCATGCACTGTCTGCAAGAAATGGTGTACTATACCATTTCTAGGTCAGCTATCACAGACTATAGCCAAAGCACTGAAATCCTGCAAGTATAGGGTTTTCTACTTTGTCAGGAACACTACAGCCCAGTGTGTTTTTAATAGCAAAGATAAGATCCAGTTATTAGCCAACAGTGGGGTATACAAAATCACCTGTTCTGATTGTGACAAATTTTACATTGGTCAGTCAGGCAGAGACATATCAACTAGGCTGGCTGAACATAAATGCAGCTGGAGGTTGCAGAATTCAGACTCTACATTTGCTGAGCATGTACTGAGTGAGGGTCACAACTACCAGCTAGTGTCCCATGTACTTCACTTAGCAAACAAAGGCCATAAACTGAACCTGCTGGAAGCCCTGGAAATTAACAAACATCTTGCTCACAGTCCAGATCTCATCCTAAATGACCAGACACAATTCAACACTTCCCCTCTCCTAAACGTCATATAATCATCTTTGTTGTTCATTACTTCCCACACTCTCTCTTCCTACATATTCCCATTTTCCTGTAGTCATTAAGTTGTTTTATTTGTTGCAGTTGTCTTTGTATTCCACATATGCTGTAGTTTCAATAGTTAAGGGTTTGCTTTTAACTTGTACTTGTATTACTGTCCATGTTTAACTCCCCTTGTAGTTGTCTCATCAAATACTGTTCATATTTTACTTTGCTCATTTATTTAATGTAAACTGGTATACAGCCACTGCTTTGATTATAATGTTAATGTTAAAATGCAGTACCACCACACTCTCAAACTGTAGGTTCCCTCAAACACCTCAATTTTCCTGCATTTATTAATTTCTGTTTATTGTATTGATATGGCTTAAGTTCCTCGTGTATTCTGTATTTACACTGACAACTGTCTCTTCTTTTTTAATTGGTTGTGTATTACTCTCCATGTTTCATACCTCTTGATGCAGCCTTGCCTAGTACTAATTTTATCTTATTTCAATAGTTTTGTTTATCAATAGAAACTGTTACGTAGGCATGCTATTCTTATTTTGTGCTAAAGGTTTTCCTGTCAACTCCATTGTTATTTATGTACTGTTCAGTTTTTACTATTTCATTGCAAAGATGTTACTCACTGTATGTTTCTACTTCACTCTAGATGTGTTACTTATCTTCCAATGTTGTCTGCTAACATTTAACTTCTTTGGTGATAATACTCAGTAAATGCCTGAAGATGGCCTTGTAAGCCGAAAACTGGTTAGCAATAAAAATAATATTGTAGAACAAAAGCAAACTGGTGCTTTTCATTTATTATTAAAAGGATATTATTTATAAGATTCACGGATGGCACTACTATCCTGAGTGAAAGTGAAGAAGAATTACGGAATCTTCAGGATGGAATGAACTGTCTAATAAGTAAAGAATGTGGACCGTGAGTAAATCGAAGAAAGACGAAAGTTATGAGAAGTAGCAAAAAAAGAGAACAGCGAAAAAGGAAGTGGCAGAAATGAGAAAAGCGAGAAACTTAACGTAAGAGTAGTTGATCACGAAACAGGTGAAGTTAAGAAGTTCTGCTACTAAGGCAGCAAAATAACGAAGACGTACGGAGCAAGGAGGACGTAGAAAGCAGACTAGCATTGGCAAAAAGGGGCATTAATCGCCGAGCGGACTCATCTAGTATCAAATATAAGCCTTAATTGGAGGAAGAATTTCTGTAAATGTACATTTGGAGCACAGAATTGTACGATAGTGAAACTCTGTCTTGGGGAAACGGGATAAGAAGAGAATCTAATCATCTGAGTTCTCCAGAATGAGATTTTCACTCTGCAGTGGATTGTGCGCTGATATGAAACTTCCTGGCAGATTAAAACTGTGTGTCGGACCGAGACTCAATTTCGGGACCTTTATCTTTCGCGGGCAAGTGCTCTACCTACTGAGCTACCCAAGCACAACTCACTTAAGTTTGGAAGGTAGCAGACGAGTTACTGGCAGAAGTAAAGCTGTGAGGACGGGGCGTGAGTCGTGCTTGGGTAGCTCAGACGGTAGAGCACTTGCCTACGAAAGGCAAAGGTCCCGAGTTCGAGTCTCGGTCCGGCACACAGTTTTAATCTGCCAGGAAGTTTCATCTGAGCTCTGTTGCTGCAGAATAATGTTGAAAATTAGGTGCACTGATAAGGTAAGGGATAATGAGGTTCTCCGGAGAATCGACGAGGAAAGGAGTGTGTGGAAAACACAGGAAGAACGGACTGAATGGTACGACATGTGTTAAGCCATAACAGAATAACTTCCATGGAACTTGAGGGAGGTAGTTTTAGAGCGTAGAAACAGTAGAAGGAAACAGATTGGAATACATCCAACAAATAACTGAGGACGCAGATTTCAAGTGCTACTCTGAGATGAAGGGGTTGGCACAGGAGAGGAGCTCATGGGGGGCCGCATCAAAACAGTCATAAGATTGACGAATGAAAAAAAAAGAAAAAAGAATCTCTTGCATTATCTCGTTATCTTCATGCACAAGGCACTCTACGTTACACGTGAGGCTACGGACCACAGACACCTACAAGACCAGACCCAGGTTTATGACCCGACGTAACATCCATAGGGCTCTGTACTGCAAACATTTTTAACGCGGCATCAGGCCATCCACAGATTAACCTCAATGACAGAGCAATCTAAACTAGGAAATGTGGCGTCCATCTCAAGCTGCTCACATAATTCACTTGCTACGTAAGTGTTTCTCTTTCACAATAGAAATCGCAACAATCATCATAATTATCATCATCTGTAGCACTACCGGCTATTGCCTTCTACAGCACTGATAGCTATCAGCCGAAGGCCGGAGGTTGATCATGCCCAGAATATAAACATAAACAAAAATATCCTTCCAGATTCTCGCAATATAAAGTTTACGTCCTTTAATCTGGAGTTGAAATTAGATTACTTTAGCATAAGTGTCAGCTGTCACTTCTCGTACTGTGCCTCCGTACGACGGTTCTTTTCAAAGTGGCCTTGCGAAACACTTGCCCTTCGCTTTGCAATTTCATCAGTAACTATTTAAAAGTTTGAGATTTATGTGTACTTTGTTTCAAATGAAATTAATTCAGGTTCCCACTTACAGTCTAGATTCACAAATCCACAAGTCCTTTGGAAATACTTATCTTGTCGTTGGTTGTCCAGGAGCTCAGGTCTACGGCTCCATTTTCATGTACGAGATATTTTTACTTTATTAATGACGAACAAAATCACCGAATGGTTTTGGTTTATTATTGTTCTGTACATAACAGTAACACGAGATCGATGCACCGAAATATTTTCCGGTCTCAGTGAGTTAGTGCTGTGACCTCCACCCTTGCAAGAAACGTCACAGTGCCATCTTGAAAACATACACTCAAGTGTCATTTGCTATAGCGTCTACTAACACTCTTCGAAATCTGAAGACTGTCATACAACTGACCAAGTGTCAAAGTACCGAAAGTGCTCCCCTTCAGCTGCGAATGATACTTTCATTCCAGTGGCTGGTGACGCCATTCTCATGGCGTCAGACTATTCCTACATCCGAATTACGACTTGTCTTACAACGTAAATTAAGTATCGTGGAAATGTAACGTATGATGATGACTAACAACACTTGTTCTTCAGTGTATTCAAAAGACATTGGGAGTCCCCAATAAATTAAGATACTGACTGAACCAAGTTGCAAGGTGTTTTGAGGCCTAAAAATGTACAAAAACAAAAAGCACTACAAAAACTTGAAAATATTTTTCAAACAGAATATTATCACGTGTATTACACAATTCCGTTTGATCAGAATATTAAGAAATTGAAACTGGACTTTGTCTAGGCAAAGGATTACGAATGTTACTGAATTATTTTTTAAAGATTTTTTAGTTCAATGGCAACGGCCTTGCCGCAGTGGATACACCGGTTCCCGTGAGATCGAAGTTAAGCACTGTTGGGCGCGGCCGGCGCTTGGTTGGGTGACCATCCAGCCGCCATGCGCTGTTGCCATTTTTCGGGGTGCACTCAGCCTCGTGATGCCAATTGAGGAGCTACTCGACCGAATAGTAGCGGCTCCGGTCAAAGAAAACCATCATAACGACTGGGAGAGCGGTGTGCTGACCACACGCCCCTCCTATCCACATCCTCACCTGAGGATGACACGGCAGTCGGATGGTCCCGATGGGTCATTTGTGGCCTGAAGATTGCGTGCTTTTTTTTAGTTCAATAACAGCAGTTCAAAACGTTCTATTTTAAGTGAATATAGCTTTCAGAAACGAGGTATTTTGAACTCTGGCCTGGACTGAAATACATTAACATCTTCAAATATATTTTCTAAACAATTTTTCAGATTAAGGTAGGCAGTGTTCTCTTATCAGCTTTGGCAGAATTTTTTTGATGGACACTACCCCCACAAAACCTATTATGTCACTCCAAACAAGAGGCGTTTATTATGTTAGTAAGGCTGTGAACAATTTCTGAAAGAGAATCCCGATACAAAAGCTTGAACTGCTCGAACAAAGTTGATGAACTGAAATCAAGTAAAACAATCTGGAAAGTGAAGGACAATATCAAGTAGTTTTGTGTACTGGCTGGAAGTGTATTACCGAAAGTGTCTGTTATATCCCATTACAACCAATTTTGTTCGGTACAGTTTAGTTTATGACAAACAAAGCAGTTTTCATTTGAAGATATCGATTTGGAATTGATCGAAATCTATCTCTGATTAACCGAAAAATCTGGCGATTTGAACAAATCTAAATCACAGAATTATAAATCGGTTTAGCAGATACACCATTTCACAACAATATTTCTAAAATATCCCACATTTCTCGACAGAAAATGCAGGCGGGGTAGTGTGGGTTAAGTTGCGGCTTGATGCATCGCGTACATTATCGTTTCTGAAATTACTTCCACATTCTCGGTTATGTGTACTGAGTGCTACAGGTTTCATCATATAAACAAAAGTCATATTTAAGTGGCACCCTTATTCACTTCACAAAGCAACCAGTCATTCTGACTTCGGTAGCCTGTGGTTTGCCTGAATCACTTAAGACGAGTGCCAGCGTGGTTCACCTGAAAAGGTGAAGTCTGGTTTCCATACCAAAACTTGTCAATGATGGCCTTGTGTTCTTGACGTACTCTATGTCTTTGTGTGTCATAAGGGGGAAGTGATCTTGAAGAAAAGACTGAATACCCAACGAAAGGATAACGTTCTACGAATGTGGACGTGGAATATCAGAAGTTTCAACGTGTAGCGATATGCAAATGCTGAATCTAGATATAATAGAGATCAGTGAATTGAAATGGCAAGACAAGGATTTCTGGTCAGATGAGTATAGGGTAATATCAACAGCAGCAGAAAATGGTATAACAGGAGTAGGATTCGTTAGAATAGGAAGGCAGGGCAGAGAGTATGTTACTGTGAACACTTCAGTGCTAAGGTTGTTCTTACCAGAATCGACAGTAAATCAACATCGACAACGATAGTTCAGGTACACATGCAAACGTTGCAAGCTAAAGGTGGAGAGAAAGAGAAAGCTTATGAGGTTACTGAAAGGGTAATACAATACGAAGAGAAAGATGAAAATCTAATAGCCATAGCAGAGTGGAATGCGGTTTTAGGGGAAGGAATAGAAAAAAAATGGTTACACGAGAATATGGGCTTGCAACAGGGAACGAAAGAGGAGAAAAACTAATTGCTTCTGTAATAAATTTCTGCTAGTAATAGTTAATACTCTGATCAAGTATCACAAAAGGAGGCAGTTTACTTGGAAAAGACCGGGCGATATGGAAAGATTGCAGCTAGATTACGTCATTGTCAGACAGACTCCAAAATCAAATGTTTCAAATGGCTCTGAACACTATGGGACTTAACGTCTGAGATCATCAGTCGCCTAGACTTAGAACTACTTAAAACTAACCAACCTAACGACATCACACGCATCCATGCCCGAGGCAGGATTCGAACCTGCGACCGTAGCAGCAGCGCGGTTCCGAAGTGAGTTGCCTAGAACCGCTCGGCCACAACGGCCGGCTTCCGAAATCAGATACTGGATTGTGAGATGTACCCAGAAGTGGAATACAGAAGTACTAAGGAATGACGACATACGATTGAAGTTCTCTAAGGATGTAGGTACAGCAATAAGGAATACCGCAGTAGGCAGTTCAGTTGAGGAATGGAAATCTATAAAAAGGGCAATCACAGAAGATGGAATGAAAATGTAGGTACGAACAAAGTAACTGCAAAGAAACCATGGGTAACAGAGGAAATACATTAGTTGATCGACGGACGGACGAAGCACAAAAATGTTCAGGCAAATTGAGGACTACAGAAAAACAAGTCACTGAGGAATTAAATAAATAGAAAGGGCAAGGAAGCTAAGACAAAATGTCTGCACAAAAAAGTGAAGAAATCTAAAAAGGAATGACCGTCGGAAGGACTGACTCAGCTTATACGAAAGGCAAAATAACCTTCGGTGAAATTAAAAGCAAGGGGGGTAACATTAAGAGAGCAACGGGAATTCCACTGTTAAATGCAGAGGAGAGAGCGGGTGGGTGGAAAGAGTACATTGAAGGCCTCTATGAGGGGAAAGATTTGTCTGGTGTGATAGAAGAAGAAACAGTAGTCGATTTAGATAAGATAGGGGATCCAATATGAGATGCAGAATTTAAAAGAACTTTGGAGCAATTAATATCAAATACGACAGAAGGGATAGATAACATTCAATCAGAATTTCTAAAACCATTGGTGGAAGTGGCAACAAAACGACTATTCGCGTTTGTTTATAGAAAGTATGAGTCTGGCGACATACCATCTGACTTTTGGAAAAGTATCATCCACACACTTCTGAACACTGCAAGAGCTAACAAGTACAAGAATTACCGCATAATCAGCTTAACAGCTCATGTATCCAACATGCAGACAAGATTAATATACTGAAGAATGGAAGAGAAAACGTGTTACAAACCGGACAATAGGAAGGACCAGACCTCTTTGCTTTTTTTCTTTTATCACTCGTTTATTACATCAGAGAAATACACATTTTAAGACAAAATTTAACTACATGAAATATTGCTCCCAGCAAAGGTTGACATAGGCAGTGGCAGAACTTAGTTCTCTTAAGGGTTTCTGCTGGTAACAAATTTTAAGGAGGCAATGTAAGGTTTATATCAATTCAGCTCAAACACGTAGCTAGTGATTGAATCACAACAGACACTTTAACAATTTCGGCAACA